>NC_133424.1:3930000-4598571 GCF_049350105.2 Macaca mulatta
AAAGTGCTGGGATTGCAGGCTTGTGCCACCGTGCCCAACCTTATTTTTATTTTTATTTTTTTTGAGACAGAGTTTCACTTTGTCACCCAGGCGGGAGTGCAGTGGTACGATCTCAGCTCACTGCAATCTCCGTCTCCTGGGTTCAAGCGATTCTTTGGCCTCAGCATCCCGAGTAGCTGGGGTTATAGGCACCCGCCACCATGCCCGGCTAATTTTTGTATTTTGAGTAGAGACGGGGTTTCACCATGTTGGCCAGGCTGGTCTTGAACTCCTGGCCTCAGATGATCCTCCCACCTTGGCCTCCCAAAGTGTGAGCCAAAGTGTTAGACTCACAGGTGTGAGCCACTGCACCCAGTCAAGGGCCTTTTCAACTCTAGCCTTGATCCCTCTTGCTGAACTAGAGAAAAGAATATTTCAGCTGGGCATAGTGACTCATTCCTGTAATCTTAACAGTTTGGGAGGCCTAGGTGGGAGGATCACTTGAGCTTAGGAGTTTAAGACCAGCCTGGGAAACATAGCCAGATCCTGTGTCTACAAAAAAATAAAATAGGGCGCCTGTAGTCCCAGCTACTCGGGAGGCTGAGGCAGGAGAATGGCGTAAACCCGGGAGGTGGAGCTTGCAGTGAGCCGAGATCGTGCCACTGCACTCCACCCTGGGCGACAGAGCGAGACTCCATCTCAAAAAAAAAAAACCAAAATAAAATAAAATAAAATAAAATAAAATAAAATAAAATAATTAGTCAGGCATAGTGGTGTGTCCCTGTAGTCCCAGCTACTTGGGAGGCTGAGGTGAGAGGATCACTTGAGCCTAGGAGGTCGAGGCTGCAATGAACTATGATCATGTCACTGCACTCTAACCTGGGCGACAGAGCAAAGCTGACTGTCTCAAAAAAAAAATTTTTTTTTCACCCACTTATTTCTCCAGCAAAATCTGCTATGGCATCAAATCCAAACCCTGGTCCTCTTGGAAGCAGCTTCTGCCGCTTTCGCTCATAATCAGTCCTTTGGCTCTGGCCACTCAGCTTCTTTGGTCTTCATTGACTATCTCTTTTTTTCCCTTAAATATTTGGTAGCGGCCCGGCGCAGTGGCTCACGCCTGTAATCCCAGCACTTTGGGAGGCCGAGGCGGGTGGATCATTTCAGGTCCGGAGTTCGAGGCCAGCCTGACCAACATGGTGAAACCTCGTTTCTACTAAAAATACAAAAATTAGCCGGGCATGGTGGCAGGTGTCTGTAGTCCCAGCTACGTGGGAGGCTGAGGCAGGAGAATAGCTTGAACTCGGAGGCAGACATTGCAGTGAGCCAAGATCGTGCCATTGTACTTCAGCCTAGGCAATAAGAGCTAAACTCCATCTCAAAAAAAAAAAAATCAGGCGGACGTGGTGGCTCACGCCTGTAATCCCAGCACTTTGGGAGGCTGAGGCAGGTGGATCACAAGGTCAGGAGATTGAAACCACCCTGGCTAACACGGTGAAACACCATCTCTACTAAAAACACAAAAAATTAGCTGGGCTTGGTGCCAGGCGCCTGTAGTCCCAGCCACTTGGGAGGCTGAGGCAGGAGAATGGCGTGAACCCAGGAGGCGGAGCTTGCAGTCAGCCGAGATCCAGCCACTGCACCCCAGCCTGGGCAACAGAGTTAGAATCTGTCTCAAAAAAAAAAAAAAAAAAAAATCTATCTATCTATCTATCTATCTATCTATCTATCTATCTATCTTTGACATATTAATGTGTCATATTATGGTCATATTATGACATATCATATTGATATGTCTTACTTATTATTTTAAAGAAATAGGGGCCGGGCGCGGTGGCTCAAGCCTGTAATCCCAGCACTTTGGGAGGCCGAGACGGGTGGATCACGAGGTCAGAAGATCGAGACCATCCTGGTTAACATGGTGAAACCTCGTCTCTACTAAAAAAAATACAAAAAACTAGCCAGGCGAGGTGGCGGGCGCCTGTAGTCCCAGCTACTCGGGAGGCTGAGGCAGGAGAATGGCGTGAACCCGGGAGGCGGAGCTTGCAGTGAGCTGAGATCCGGCCACTGCACTCCAGCCTGGGCAACAGAGCGAGACTCCGTCTCAAAAAAAAAAAAAAAAAAAAAAAGAAATAGGACTACTTAGGCTATCTACTTCTTCTTCTTTTTTTTTTTTTTTTTTTTTTTTTTTTTTTTTTTTTGAGACGGAGTCTCACTCTGTCGCTCAGGCTGGAGTGCAGTGGCCGGATCTCAGCTCACTGCAAGCTCCGCCTTCCGGGTTTACGCCATTCTCCTGCCTCAGCCTCCTGAGTAGCCAGGACTACAGGTGCCCGCTACCTCGCCCGGCTAGTTTTTTGTATTTTTTTTTTTTAGTAGAGACGGGGTTTCACCGTGTTAGCCAGGATGGTCTTGATCTCCTGACCTCGTGATCCACCCGTCTCGGCCTCCCAAAGTGCTGGGATTACAGGCTTGAGCCACCGCGCCCGGCCGACTATCTACTTCTTGTGTGAGTTTTGATCATTTGTGTCTTTCAAAGAATTTGTCCCTTTTGCCTGTGTTATCAAATTTATTGGCATAACATTTATGACATTCCCTTGTTCTCCTACTACTGTCTGTAGGATCTGCAGTGATGTCCCCTCTTTTGCTCTTGCTATTGATCATTTCCGCCTTTGCTCATTTTTTTCTTGATCTATCAAGCCAGGGGTTTATCACTTTTAGTGCTCTTTCCTCGAAAACCTCAAGGTCATTTATCCCTGACCTTTGTCTGGCTGGCCCTTTCACTCCACGTAGGTCTCAACCCAAGTGTCACCTCCTCAGAGAAGCCTTCCCTGATTACCCTAGCTATAAAGACAGCCCTATCTTTTCCTTTCCCTTCCTCTGTTTGGTTTTTCTTCCTGGCCCTCACTATTTGTTTACTTGTTTATTGTTTAGCTCTCCAGCTATACAACAAGCAACAAAAGGGTAGGGACCACATCTGTCATCTTCTTTCTCTTTTTTTTTTTTTAGATAGTGCCTGGGACTACAGGCACCCGCCACCACACCTGGCTAATTTTTTGTATCTTTTTTTTTTTTTTTTTTGAGACGGAGTCTCGCTTTGTTGCCCAGGCTGGAGTGCAGTGGCGCGATCTCGGCTCACTGCAAGCTCCGCCTCCCGGGTTCACGCCATTCTCCTGCCTCAGCCTCCCGAGTAGCTGGGATTACAGGCGCCCACAACCGCGCCCGGCTAATTTTTTGTATTTTTAGTAGAGACGGGGTTTCACCGTGGTCTCGATCTCCTGACCTTGTGATCCGCCCGCCTCGGCCTCCCAAAGCGCTGGGATTACAGGCATGAGCCACCGCGCCCGGCTGTATTTTTTTTTTTAGTAGAGACAGGGTTTCACCGTGTTGGCCAGGATGGTCTTGATCTCCTGACCTTGTGATCTGCCCGCCTTGGCCTCCCAAAGTGCTGGGATTACAGGCATGAGCTGCCTCCGCGCCTGGCCCACATCTGTCTTCATCCCTGTGTCTCCAGCATCTATCACAGGTGTGCAATGAGCCTGCCATATAGTAGATGCTCAAGAAATGCTGAATGAATGAATGAATCCTTTTTGGGGGGAACTTCCCCCAGACATGATATCATTCCTTCCTGGAGCTGGGAAAGTCCCTTCCACATACCACTCTGGGCACTACTCAGCCAGCCCCAAAGCAGGAAGCCCCTTCTACCGACGGAGGGCAGAGGACGTCATCCATGTCCCCAGGCACTGATGGTAGCACTGTGGACTGTGATTTAAACCACCTCATCCGTGGAGACAGGTCTGAGGGCTACCTCCAGACCTCTGTCCCTCTTGGAAACAGGAATTGAATCCGAAAGCTGTTTTTTTTCACCTGGTAGTGGCTGACCCTTTTGAGGAAGATGGCAAAAAGGACCAGAGTGGGGATGGGTCTGTCCCTGACATGAAGCATTCCTCATATTGGGGAAGGGGGAGGGTCAGAATGAAGTCGTGAACTGGGTATGCTGGCACATGCCTGTAGTCCCATTTACTCGGGAGGCTAAGGCAGGAGGATCTCCTGAGCCCAGGAGTTCAAGACCAGCTTGGACAACATAGCAAGACCCAGTCTCTAAACAAAAACGAAAACAAAAGCAAAAGAAAAGATAAGAAAGCTAACAACAACAAGAAAATAAAACTGTGAAAGAGACCAGTTCTGTCCTTAGCACTTTTAAAAAACATATTTTTATTTTTATTTTTTTGAGACAGAGTCTTTTTTTTTTTTTTTTTTTTGAGACGGAGTCTCGCTCTGTCACCCAGGCTGGAGTGCTGTGGCCAGATCTCAGCTCACTGCAAGCTCCGCCTCCCGGGTTCACGCCATTCTCCTGCCTCAGCCTCCTGAGTAGCTGGGACTACAGGCGCCCGCCACCTCACCCGGCTAGTTTTTTGTATTTTTTAGTAGAGACAGGGTTTCACCGGGTTAGCCAGGATGGTCTCGATCTCCTGACCTCGTGATCCGCCCGTCTCGGCCTCCCAAAGTGCTGGGAGTACAGGCTTGAGCCACCGCGCCCGGCCGAGACAGAGTCTTACTCTATTGCCCCGGTTGGAGTGCAGTGGCTGGATCTCGGCTCACTGCAACCTTTGCCTCCTGGGTTCAAGCGATCCTCTTGCCTCAGCTTCCTAAGTAGCTGGGACTACAAGCATGCACCATCACACCCGGCTAATTTTTGTATTTTTAGTAGAGACAGGGTTTCATCATGTTAGCCAGGCTGGTCTCGAACTCCTGACCTCAGGTGATCCACCTGCCTCGGCCTCCCCAAAGTGATGAGATGACAGATGTGAGCCATTGTGCCCGGCCTGTTCTTAGCACTTTGAGGCAGGCACTGCTAGTTCCCCCACAAAGGGTAAACTGAGGCTCAGAGAGGCAGAGCGACTTGCTCAAGGTCACACAGCTGGGACTCGCATCTAGAATTCTGGTTCCAAAGTCCATGCTCCTGACTGCCCTCTTCACCTGCTTTGGGGGACAAACACCACAGAACCCCAGTGCCAGATGGGGAAAATGAGGCCCAAGGAGGCCGCAGGATTTATCGGGGGTCTGCAGCTAGACTGAGCCAGAGCGGGGCTGAGAGGCCAAGCCTCCCGCCCCTCCGGCTGCCCGGCCTGGCTCCCCACTTCCCCAGGAGCTGCGTTTCCTGTGAGGGCCTGGTGCTGGACTCTGTGCACATGGCTGGCTCCAGCTGCCCTGTGGATGGCCAGGGCTTGGCACGGTTAACCCAGTTCCTTCTTGGCATCTGCCAGTTCCACTTCCTCTTCTCCTCCTCCCTGCCCAGGAGGAAGCAGGAGCTTCCCGTCTGGGCCGCATGGCCTTTAGGGGGTGTCCTGAAACAGATCACTCCCCCCATTTCTATCCAGGAGCTGGGGGCTGTCGAGGGTTGGGGGCCACTGGAGGGGTCCCAGAATCCTTTGCGGCTTCAGGACAAAGATGGACTGCAAAGAGGGGGTTCTGATGCAGCTCTTCAGGCTTCGGGTGATGACCCATCCCTGAGTCACGAAATCCGTGTTGCAGGTGGCAACAGGATTATCATTTATTTCCTATAACAAAGCAGAAGAGGAAAAAAAAAAAAACAAACCAGTGCATCGCAACAAAATAAAGTCAACTGTTGCTTGCTGAGACTTCTGTTCGTTCTCTGAACTTTTGGGGCAAACTAAGATCTGAGAGTTGGAAGACAGCTAGGGGACACGAGCTCAAAAGGTCCAGTCCTGGCCGGGTGCGATGGCTCGGGCCTGTCATCCCAGCACTTTGGAAGGCTGAGGTGGGTGGATCACTTGAGGCCAGGAGTTCAAGACCAGTCTGGCCAACATGGTGAAACCCCGTCTCTATTAAAAATATAAAAGTTAGCCAGGCGTGGTGGCGGGTGCCTGTTATCCCCGCTACTCGGGAAGCTGAGGCAGGAGAATCTCTTGAACCCGGGAGGTGGAGGTTGTGGTGAGCTGAGATCATACCACTGCGCTCCAGCCTGGGCGACAGAGCGACTCCATATCAAAAAAAAAAAAAAAAAAGAAGAAGAAGAAGATCTGAGGGTTGGAAGGCAACTGGGGGACAGGAGCTCAAAAAGTCCATTCATGAGCAGTTGGGCTCAACGCTGCACCCCAAGGAGCTGTCTAGCTTCCCAGAGTCCGTAAAAACATTGCTTTAACTGATATGTTAATGACGCATACCCCAGCTTAACTGGCCGTGCCCCATTTTGTTGCTGAAGAACTCACACGACTCCAAGTTTACTCCCCTGGGGTTCCACTTGCTGTGTGACCCAAGGCAAGTCACTAAACCTCTCTGGTCCTCGGTGTCCCATCTGCAAATGGGAAAATCATAGAATCTATGGGGATTAACTGGGGATCCACAGAGTCTCTGGGCTCAGGGTTGGGGAGACGGTAAGATTTAAATCATGCTTGCTGTAATTTTTATTATGATTGCTATAACTATTCAGGCAGGGTAAAGGAACCTCCAGGTATAATAATTTAGAAGCCCATAGGCTCGAGGTGGCTCATGCCTGTAATCCCAGCACTTTGGGAGGCCAAGGCGAGTGGCTCCCTTGAGGTCAGGAGTTCGAGACCAGCCTGGCCAAAATTGCAAAACTCTGTCTCTACTGAAAATACAAAAATTAGCCAGACGTGGTGGTGCACACCTGTGATGCCAGCTACTCTGGGGGCTGAGGCAGGAGAATCACTTGAAACCTGTGAGGCGGAGGTTGCAGTGAGCTGATATCGAGCCACCGCACTCTAGCCTGGGCGACAGAGTGAGTCCCTGTCTCAAAAATAATGATAATAGGCCAGGTGCGATGGCTCACGCCTGTAATCCCAGCACTTTGGGAGGCCGAGGCGGGCGGATCACGAGGTCAGGAGATTGAGACCATCCTGGCTAACACGGTGAAACCCCGTCTCTACTAAAAATACAAAAAATTAGCCGGGTGTGGTGGCGGGCGCCTATAGTCCCAGCTACTCAGGAGGTTGAGGCAGGAGAATGGCGTGAACCCGGGAGGAGGAGCTTGCAGTGAGCCAAGATCACACTACTGCACTCCAGCCTGGACAGAGCGAGGCTCCATCTCAAAATAAATAAATAAATAAATAAAATAATAATAAAAGTCCATAGGCTCTGGACTCAAACAGAACTAAGTTTGAATCCCAGCTCTGCCACTCACCAGTACCATCGAAGGAATTGTGTGACCCACAGCAATTCCTTCAACGGACCCGAGACTCAGTTTCCCCATATGAAAATGGGGCTAAGAGTTGTCTCCCTCTTGGCCGGGCACGGTGGCTCATGCCTGTAATGCCAGAACTTTGGGAGGCTGAGGCGGGTGGATCACGAGGTCAGGAGATTGAGACCGTCCTGGCTAACATGGTGAAACCCCGTCTCTATTAAAAATACAAAAAAAATTTAGCCCGGCATGGTGGCAGGCGACTATAGTCCCAGCTACTGAGGCAGGAGAATGGCGAGAACCCAGGAGGCGGAGCTTGCAGTGAGCTGAGATCGCGCCACTGCACTCCAGCCTTGGCGACAGAGCGAGACTCCTCCTCAAAAAAAAAAAAAAGGAGTTGTCCCCCTCTCGTGGTGAGGCAGGAGAGATGGTGGGACTCCAGCTCTTAGCTCACCAGGGACACCTAGTCAAGGGCCAGCAGGTTCACAATCCCCTCTGCTACTAGCACCAAATAGCCAAAGCTCCAAAAACTAGATGGTCCCCCATATTGTCTCCATGAGAAATTCAAAGAAATGGATGGGAGGATGTTTGTTTATTGCACTGACTCCATTCCTATGTTCTGCTGCAGGAATATTAATGAGTTGACATGTCCCCGTCCTAACATGCAATAAATTCAGGAATCTGGAGCTCTCACAGCTCTGCATCAGAGAATGTCAGATTGTGGACCTGGGGGATGTTGTTGTTTGAGTAATTTTTTATTTTTTATTTTTTTGAGACAGAGTCTGGCTCTGTCGTCCAGGCTGGAGCGCAGTGATGTGATCTCAGCTCACTGCAGCCTCCGCCTCTCAGGTTCAAGCCATTCGCCTGCCTCAGCCTCCTGAGTAGCTGGGATTTGGTGTGAGCCACCACGCCCAGCTAATTTTTGTATTTTTAGTAGAGACAGCATTTTGTATTTTTAGTAGAGACAGGGTTTCACCATGTTGGTCAGGCTGGTCTGGAACTCCTGACCTTGTGATCCGCCTGCCTCAGCCTCCCAAAGTGCTGGGATTACAGGCATAAGCCACTGCCCCCCGCCCTAGTTTTTAATTTTTCTTGGAAACCTTTTTTTTCCCTTTGAGACAAGGTCTTGCTGTGTCACCCAGGCTGGAGTGCAATGGAGTGATCATAGCTCACCGCAGCCTCAACCTCCTGGGCTCAAATGATCCTCTTGCCTCAGCCTCATGAGGAGCTGGAACTACCGGTGTGCACCACTACGTCTGACTAAATATATATAATTTCCGTGTGAATGTCCTTTACAGCAAGAGAAAAGCCTTTTTCTTTTTTTATTCCTTTTTTTTTTTTTTTTTTTTGGAGACAGAGCCTCACTCTGTCACCCAGGCTGGAGTGTAGTGGCACAATCTCAGCTCACTGCAACCTCTGCCTCGGGTTCAAGTAATTCTCCTGCCTCAGCCTCCCAAATAGCTGGGATTACAGGCGCCCACCAGTACACCAGGCTAATTTTTGTATATTTAGTAGAGACGGGGTTTCACCATTTTGCCCAGGCTGGTCTCGAACTCCTGACCCCAAGTGATCCGCCCGCCTCGGCCTGCCAAAGTGCTGAGATTATAGGCGTGAGCCACTGTGCCCAGACAAGAAAAGCCTGTTTCTTGACTTTGAACCAAATAGACGTGACCCCTGAAGAAACTGAGAACTGGAGAGGCGAGGCGGCCACCCCCGACCTGCCCACATGGCTCTCCAGTGTGCAGGTGGCATCTGCTGGGTAGAGTTGGCGGCGTTGGAGACAGCCCTTTGGGGAGATGGGGGAGTGACACCCCCGCCCCTCTCCCTGTTCGGCCTTCTCCTCTGCTCCCGTTTCCTCTTTCTGGACCCCAACCAAGCCACCCCTTCCCTTTTTGCTGCCGCTTGCTCTTGCTCGATCAAGTTCTGCCTGCACCGACCCCCACCCCCACCCTCTGCACCCCAACCCTGGAGGCAGAAGCAGTCCCATCCCCTCTCCCGTCGCTGGGAGGGGCCCATGCTGGTGCTCTCAGGAGCCAGATGAGATACCGGTCAAGCCTCCAGCCCCCACCTCCCACCTGGTGGATCACACCCATTTTACGGAGGAGAAAATTGAGACACAGAGAAGGGGAAGGGCAGCCTTGGGATGTCAGAGTTTAGCCGGGAGCTGAGCTGGGGTCTTTGAACCTCTAGTCCCAGGCTCTTGAAGATTCCAGCATCAGCATCCCGGACCCAGGGCCGGCTTGGCAGGTACGTCAACTGGGCTGTCACAAGAGGGTTCCAGGTTCAGAAGAGCCTGAAGTTTCAGCTTGCACCCAGCCCCAGAAATTCTGTGGCTGGCCCTGCAAGGACCCTGCCACATTTTGTACCATCTGTCAGCAAGGTCAGGTCGATTCTGTCTCCTCGGTGTCTCTCAAATGTGTCCTCTTCTCTCCAGCTCCATGACAGCCACCTTGGTCCAGCCCCACGGGTGCTCATCTGAACCAGCCCAGTCCCCTCTGCCCTGGTCCCGGTCCCCACCCCCACAGTCTGTCCTCCCTGCATCAGCCACCAGAGGGCGCCTGTGAGCACCTGAGCCAGGGCCTGTCCCTCCTCTGCCCACAGCCGTCCGTGGCTCCCACTTCCTTCGGGGTCAAAGCCCATGACCGCCCTGCAACCTACAAGGCCCTGCACACACCCACCCTTCCCTCCTCCCTCTCTCCCCCTCCTCACTCTGCTCCAGCCACACGGGCCTCCTCACTTTTCCTCCAATATACCAGGTTCAGTCCTGCCCCAGGGCCTTTGCACGAGCTGTTCCCTTTGCTTGGTGTGCCCTCTAAGATTTTGAGAGTGACCTTCCAGCCTTCACAAGTCACTTCCACTGAGCGGCCTTCCTTGACTGTGTGGCTATCATAGTCATCTAATTACTCCTTGCCCTATTTATCCTATGTTATTTCTTTCGTAAAAGTTTCTCTACCTGAAATTGTTGTAGCAAATAATAATACATGTTAGTATTGTTATGATAAATAATAAAAATAGGCCGGGCGTCGTGGCTCACGCCTGTAATCCCTGCACTTTGGGAGGCTGAGGTGGACGCATCACTTGAGTCCAGAAATTTGAGACTAGCCTGGCTAACATGGTGAAACCCCAACTCTACTAAAAATACAAAAATTAACCTGGAGTGGTGGTGCACGCCTGTAACCTCAGCTACTTGGGAGGCAGGAGAATCACTTGAACCCGGAAGGCGGAGGTGGCAGTGAGCCAAGATTGCGCCACTGCACTCCAGCCTGGGCAACAGAGACTCTGTCTCAAAAAAAAAAAAAAAAAAAAAAAAAAAAAAAAAAAAAAAAGGCTGGGTGCGGTGGCTCACGCCTGTAATCCCAGCACTTTGGGAGGCTGAGGCAGGCGGATCACAAGGTCAAGAGATCGAGACTATCCTGGCCAACATAGTGAAACCCCGTCTCTACTAAAAATACGAAGATTAGCTGGGCATGATGGTGGGCGCCTGTAGTCCCAGGTACTCGGGAGGCTGAGGCAGGAAAATCGCTTGAACCCGGGAGGCAGAGGTTGCAGTGAGCCGAGATCACGCCACTGCACTCCAGCCTGGCAACAGAGCAAGGCTCTGTCTCAAAAAAAAAAAAAAAAAAAAAAAAAAAAAGAAAGAGAAAGAAGAAAAAGGAAAAAACCCATAAGAACCATAACCATAAAAAAGTATTAAAAACACAAAAACTTGCTGGCCACACAAAAATAGCTGGATCTGGCCCTCGGGGAGCCGGAGTTTGTGACCCTTACTGTGAATATTTTATAATCAATTCATTTGGCCCTCACTTTGATGCAGCAGGCATAGTGTGTTGAGGTCCATGTTTTTTAGTTTGTGCTTTGTTTTGGTTTCTTTTGTTGTTGT
Organism: Macaca mulatta; assembly: GCF_049350105.2. NCBI lineage: Eukaryota > Metazoa > Chordata > Mammalia > Primates > Cercopithecidae > Macaca > Macaca mulatta. The sequence goes on from NC_133424.1 coordinate 3,941,016, forward strand.
TTTTTTGAGACAGAATCTTGCTCTGTCGCCCAAGTTGGAGTGCAATGGTATGATCTTAGCTCACTGCAACCTCTGCCTCCCAGGTTCAAGCGATTCTCCTGCCTCAGCCTCCCGAGTAGCTGGGATTACAGACACGCACCACCACACCCGGCTAATTGTGTATTTTTAATAGAGACGGGGTTTCACCATGTTGACCAGGTTGGTCTCGAACTCCTGACCTCAGGTGATCCGCCTGCCTCAGCTTCCCAAAGTGCTGGGATTACAGGCATGAGCCACCATGCCCAGCCTGAAGTTCATGTTTTACAGATGGGGAAACCGAGGCACAGAGCAGCAAAGTCGCTAGCCTAGGGTCACTGAGTGATGCCCCAGCTGCACCGGGATTTGAACCCAGGAGGCCTGGCGTGGAGTTGGGGGTGTCTGACGTGGGGTTGGGGTGTCGGAGGTGGGAGCCCTGTGGTGGGCTGAGTGGTTCTGCTGCTCCGTCCCCAGGCCCTGGTGAGAGCGGGAAGAGCACCTTCATCAAGCAGATGCGGATCATCCACGGCGCCGGCTACTCAGAGGAGGAGCGCAAGGGCTTCCGGCCCCTGGTCTACCAGAACATCTTCGTGTCCATGCGGGCCATGATCGAGGCCATGGAGCGGTTGCAGATCCCCTTTAGCAGGCCTGAGAGCAAGGTGAGCCATCAGGGCAGGCAGGGGCCCAGGGCAGGGTTCCCCAGACCCCGGAGCAGGGCCAAGTTCCCCAGACTTCAGGGCAGGGCAGGGTCCCTGGACCCTGGGGCAAGGCCATGTCCTCCAGACATGTGTGCATACATACAAGTGCACACACACATATACACACATACATGCATGCACGCACAGGTATGCACACACACGTGCACAAGGACACACACATACCTACATGCTCACGAAGATACACATGCATGCCCACATGCACATGTCCACACACACACACACAGATGAATGCACACACGTGCACATGCATGCATACATACAAGTGCACACACAAGTATACACACATACACGCACACACGTGCACACACACAAATGCACACAACGATCCATGCAGATGCCCCCACACAGATGCACACAAATAAGTGCACACACAAATGTACACACCCAAACACGCCCATGCACGTGTACACACACACAAACACACACAAGCGTGCATGCAAATTCCCACATGCACACACATACACACATGCACACACGGAAACTCACACAAAGATACACACAAGCCTGCATGCAATCCCCCATGCACATGCACGCACATGTGTGCACACATACAAATGCACACACAAGCACACCTATGTACGCACCCACAAATGCACCCAAGGATACATGCGCGTGCCCCACACACGAATATGCACACAAATCACACACCCAGACACACCCAGACACACCCATGCACACGTGTACATCTATACACACACACAAGCACACTTGTACGTGAACAAACACAGAGAAATGCACACACAACACTCAGTCCATCACAAAGGTCTGAGCAATGCTAGTAGTGCCTGGAGGGAGCCAGAGCTGTTTGCGGAAAAGAAGGGGAAGCCGAGGGTCCGGCGGGCAGCTCAGGGTTCACGCGCCTGTTGGGGGGCCTGTGAGGGCCAGATTGCTTCAGTGCTCTGTGTCTCAGTGGCTTCCTGTATAGAATGGGGGGACTGTGAGTGCCGTGCTTTCTGGGAGCCAGCTAGTGTAAAGAGCAGGGCTGGCTGCCCTTGACCCCTGTGGGTGCCATGCTCCCCCTGAGCCTGAGATCGCCCGAGCACATGTGCCGTCTGCAGCCCCTCATGTGCTGGCCTGTGCTTTTCTCTCCGGGGATCCATGCACAAACAGACGGAGGACAAATTAGAGGTGTGTGGGGGGCTCGGGGGCTCTGGGGAACAAGAAGGGCAGTGGGAAGAGAGTGTGTTTCAGGGAGGGACGCGGGGGCTTGCAGAGATGCCTGGGGAGGGCAGCCTCACTCAGACGGGCTACCCTAACTGCCCCCGTCCTCCCTCCCCAGCACCACGCCAGCCTGGTCATGAGCCAGGACCCCTATAAAGTGACCACGTTTGAGAAGCGCTACGCCGTGGCCATGCAGTGGCTGTGGAGGGATGCCGGCATCCGGGCCTGCTATGAGCGCCGGCGAGAATTCCACCTGCTTGATTCAGCCGTGTAGTGAGTCTGGGGTCTGCTGGGGATGGGCGCGTGGGGAGGGGCTGAGGGCAGCGGCCAGGCTGGCTGGTTTCCTGCAGCAGGAGGTATTGTGGGCGCAGATGGGCTGTGAGGTGGTCCTGCTCCAGGATGAGGTCCTTCCAGGGGGGACCCTAATTCCTGGGGGACCCTGTTCTGGGGGTGACCCTTTTCCTGGGGGAACTCTCTTCCGGGAATGACCTTGTTCCTGGGTGGACCCTGTTCCTTGGGGGTGACTCTGTTCTGGGAGTGAACTTGTTCTTGCGGTGACCCTATTCAAAGGGGGACTCTGTTCTAGGGGTCACCCTGTTCCTGAGGGAATCCAGTTCCTTGGAGAGACCCTGTTCTAGGGGGAATCCTGTTTCTACAGTGACCCTGTGCCTGGGGGTCCCTGTTCCTACGAGGACCCTATTTCAGGGGTGACCCTGTTCCTGGGGGAACCGTATTCCTAGAGTGATCCTGTTCTTGGGGGGGCTCTGTTCCTGGGGGGACCCTATTCCTGGATAACCCTGTTCCTGGAGTGACCCTGTGCCTTGGGGTCCCTATTTCAGGGGTGACCCTGTTTCTGGGGGGACCCTATTCCTGGGGGTGACTCTGTTCCCAGGGAGACCCTATTTCCTGGGGGATCCTATTCTGGGGTTGATCCTTTTCCTGGAGTGGCCCTGTTCTCGGGGGTGATCCTGTTCCTGGGGGGACTGTATTACTTAGAGTGACCCTGTTCTTGGAGGAGCCCTGTTCCTGGGGGGACTTTGTTCCTGGGGGAACCCTATTCCTGGAGAACCCTGTTCCTGGAGTGACCCTATTCCTGGAGGTACCCTGTTCCTAGAGTGACCCTGTTCTTGGGGGACTCTAAACTTTAACAGCTCTCCCAGGGGACACCACTCCCCGATGAGGCTGTTCCTCATGTCACACCATCCTTTGGGTCACCCTGCTCTGCGTGTGAAGCTGCTTTTCCTTGGGGCTCTGTTGCCTCAGATGGGGGATGCTCCTGGGCCATCTGCCAAGCCCAGGGATCCCACCCCCACCCAGGGAGCTCTCCTCCCCAAGCAGCCCCAGCAGGGTCCTTGCTGGGCCTTTTGTAGGGGCCTGGGAAGCAAAGGGAGGCTGGCTGCAAGGCTGGGCCTCAGGACTCCTCGCTCTGCAGCTACCTGTCCCACCTGGAGCGCATCACCGAGGAGGGCTACGTCCCCACGGCTCAGGACGTGCTTCGCAGCCGCATGCCCACCACTGGCATCAACGAGTACTGCTTCTCCGTGCAGAAAACCAACCTGCGGTGAGCGCTCCACCTAGGCCCAGCCTAGGGGGCAGGGAAGGCTTCCTGTAGGAGGAGGAGGGGCAAAGGAGCTGGGGCCCTGAGGGATGAGTAGGAGTTTCTTAGTCCCAGCCTTCAAGGAGCTGCCAAGCTAGGGGAAGCAAAGCTCTATGTAGACACCTCCAGGCCCCCAGGTAGTCAGGAGTGGGACCTGGAGGAGCCCAGGCTGAGGCATCAGAGGTCCAGGAGGGAATATCTTCTTGGAGGAGGGGACATTAATGGGGTTTTGACAGATGAATTGGAGTTCACTAGTCCTAACCCTGAAGGGGTTGCTGGGGAGGAGGAAATAGAGACTATACAGTCAGACTATACTGCGCCTGGGGAGGCCTGGTCTGGGGAGCTCAGAGGTGATCCCTGTAGTCATCAACACTGGGGGATGGACTAGAGGGTGAGGCTGGAAGGCAGGAAACTCAGAGAAAGGAGGAGCCAGGACAGTGGGTGTGGGGATGGAAAGGAAGGAAGGGTCAAGTGTTGTTTCTGATGTGGAATGGGCAGGAGTGGATGAGTGTGGGAATTAGAAGAGGAAGTCAAAGGCCGGGCGCGGTGGCTCAAGCCTGTAATCCCAGCACTTTGGGAGGCCGAGACGGGCGGATCACGAGGTCAGGAGATCGAGACCATCCTGGCTAACACAATGAAACCCCGTCTCTACTAAAAATACAAAAAAATTAGCCGGGCGAGGTGGCGGGCGCCTGTAGTCCCAGCTACTCGGGAGGCTGAGGCAGGAGAATGGCGTAAACCCGGGAGGCGGAGCTTGCAGTGAGCCGAGATAGCGCCACTGCACTCCAGCCTGGGCGACAGAGCGAGACTCCGTCTCAAAAAAAAAAAAAAGAAGAGGAAGTCAAAAATGACACCTGAGTTTTTTGTCAAGGTGATTGGGGTAGACATTGGAGCCAGTGGGCTTGGGGATGAAAAGGTAAAGATGGAGTCCTTTGGGACAGGTTGAGTCTGAGGGGCCTAGGGGCATTGGGGAGGTGGCTGGACACCACCTTAGCTGGCAGACAGAGTTGGGAATGGCCAGTGCAGCAACCCTAACCCGAACCCAGCAGAGCAATGGCCAATGTCAAAGGTCAAGGAAAGGAAAGATCAAGAATACAGTGAGAAGAATGACGCTGGGATTGGCAGTTAGAGGGTCACTGGTGACCTTAGCAAGATCTGTTTCCATGGGTTGATGGCAGGGAACTGAGCAGGTGTGCAAGATGATGCCCAGAGACAGGAATTATGTTTGACCTACCCGTGTTTGGCCTTCCTTTCCGTAAATCCCCCAAACCTATTGTTCTGGCCTCTGCAATAGTCTTTACCAGGAAGGTTCACAATTTATCTGTTTCCTGTGGGTCTCCTCCACAAGATGGAGAGCCTCACAAGGTTAGGAGCTGAGTTTGATTCTTCTGCTTCTTTAATGAATAGCTAAAGGTCAGAGCAGAAGTTGGTAAATGTGGGTGGATGGTTGGAAAGATGGAAGGGAATAGATGGGTGGATGAATGGGTGGGTGGATAGATGAATAGATGGATAAGTTGAGGGATAGATGAGTGGATGGATGGGTGGGAGGATGGATGAGTGGATGAATGAATGGGTAGGTGGGTGGGTGGATGGATGGATGGATGGATGGATGGAAAGAGGGATGAGTGGATGGATGGATGGGTGGATGGATGGATGGGTGGATGGGTGATACATGAATGGATGAATGGGTGGATGAGTGAGTGAAGGATGGATGGATGAGTGGATGAATGGATGGATGAATGGATGAGTGGATGGGTGGGTGGGTAGGTGGATTGGTAGATGGGTGGATGAGTAAGTGGATAGATGGGTAGATGGATGGATGGGTAGATGGATAATGGGTGAATAGATGGTTGGATGGATGGATGAGTAGATGGAGAGATGGATGGGTGGGTGGATTGAGTAAATGGGTGGACAGGCAGGTAGATGATGGATGGATGAATAGATGGGTAGATGGATAGATGGATGGATGAGTGAATGGATAGATGGATGGGTGGATGGATAGATGGGTGGGTGGGGTGGATGGATGGATGAATGGGTGGATGGATAGGTGGATGAGTGGATGGATGGATGAATGAATGGCTAGATGGGTGGTGTGTGATGGATGAATGGATGCATGGGTGGATGGGTGAGTGAAGGATGGATGGATGAGTGGATGAATGGATGAGTGGATGGGTGGGAGGGTGGGTGGATGGGTAGATGGGTGGATGAGTGAGTGGATAGATGGGTAGGTGGATGAATGGGTGGGAGGATGGATGAGTGGATGAATGAATGGGTAAATGGATGAGTGGATGGATGGATGGATGGATAGGTGGGTGGGTGGATAGACGGATGGATGAGTGGATGGATGGATGGATGGATGGATGGATAGGTGGGTGGGTGGATAGATGGGTAGATGGACAGATGGATGGATGGATGAGCGAATAAATCGATGAATGGGTGGGTGGATGGGTAAAAGTTTAGGAGTGAAGGTAGAGGCTGGGAAATCATGCGGAAGTCTGGGCTGGGGAGGTGATTTTTAGGTGTGGCCCTGGAGTGAGGCGAATGAATGGAGTGAGGGCTCAGAGGAGACTGAGACCCGAGATGAGAGGTGATGCCAGAAGTTCCCAACTAGCCAGTGGCCGACCCCACCCCTGTCTCATTCTCCAGACCCCCTCTCAACCCCATCTGGCTCTGGATGTGGGGTTTGAGGGACTCTGAGGACGCATGGGAGGAGTGGGTCTCAGGGATCAGGAGACACACACAGCAGCTGCAGTCTAACTGCTGAATCATCAGTCCCGGTTTCCCCTCCTGTGCAATGGGGCAAGTCCCATCTTGCTTGAGGCCCTGGCCCGGGCCCGTCCAAAGCCTCTGCTCTGGCACTTCCTGAGTAACGGTTGCATCCCCAGGGAAATGACGCACAGATGGTTATCAGTGACCCACATTTCTCAGAAGAGAGAGAACAGGAAGGTGGGGGCAGGCTTTTGTTGCGGTGTGCGGTGTGCCCAGCCAGCACCAGGGCACATTCCAGATCTGTCCGACCTGCGACCCTGTAATGCAGGGGTAGAAAGCAGGCAGCCCAGCACAGTAGAAGCTTGGGAAAGTCCCCTCTCTTCCCCGGATCTCAGCCTCCTCATCTGTAAAATGGGCGTAAGACTCATTCCTGCCTTGCGGGAATGACATGGCAAATCCACGAGAGGCTAGCACCTATTCTTGCTGTTGCTATTATTGATCTTGGCATATCCCAGATGTGATGGGGTTTGGGGGTGTCACGGAGCAGGGTCCTGAGCTCTGAAAGGGGGCACCTCGATTCCCTGTAGGATCGTGGACGTCGGGGGCCAGAGGTCAGAGCGTAAGAAATGGATCCATTGTTTCGAGAACGTGATCGCCCTCATCTACCTGGCCTCGCTGAGTGAATATGACCAGTGCCTGGAGGAGAACAACCAGGAGGTGCGCCACCGCCTCCCTCACCGTACCCACTTATTGGCCCAGGGCCCCGTCACCCGAGCAGGAAGCTCTGGCGCAGAAAGGGAGGTGTCCCTGCCCTGAACGGGCCTGTGTGCCCAGCATGGCTATGAACTTGCCCCTTCAGCCTTTTGTGGTCAGATTGCAGCAACCCAAGACACAGACGCACAGTGTTTGGCCAGGACCCCAGACACACACACACCCCTACACTACACATGCACACACGCACATGCACACACACATGCAGTGCACACACACGCACACACAATAAACACACACGCATGTGCACAATACATGCACACACATGCACATGAACAGATGCAATAAACGCATGCACATGCACGATATATGCACGTGAACACACACACATCACACGTGTGCATATGCACACACATACACGCATTCACGTGTGCAATACATGCATATGCACACACATGCACATGCGCACACACATGCACATGAACACATATGCACCACACATGTACATATACACTACGCATACACGCACACATGCACACACACGCACGCACACATGCATACACATGCACACACATCCACACACATGAAGACACATGCACACATGCACACACATCTACACATACGCACACACAGGCACACACATGCACACACATGAAGACACATGCACACACATGCACACACAGCCACACACGCACACACATCCATACACATGCACACACATGAAGACACATGCACACACACATGCACATACGTGACGACACATACACACACGCACTTGCACACACAAGTGCTCACACACGTGGAAATTCCTGTCCGCATGCTGGCCGCACCATGGAACACCAGGGCTTCTGTCACACTCTTCACAAACACATCCTTGAGGGAGTCACACATGGATGCACAGCTACACAAGCACCGGCCGCATCGAGGAACACTCAAGCCCCGAGAGAGACACGGCCGCCTGCACACAGGCAAGCACAGCTATCCCAGGAGAGCAGGTCTCTCCCCAGGGGCGACGTTCTGCTTCTGTTCAGAAAGGCCTGAGGCCGCTTCTTTTACGAGTGTGAACTTTTCTCCTGCTTGATCCCTGAGCCCAAAAGTCGGTTGCATTATTACCTGTAAGGCGTGACTGTAAGGGTTAAGGTTTCACCCAGTTTGGGTCAGATGATGTAATTTTAACTTTCAGGCTGAATGAGATGGAATGAATTTTAGGTCATCCTGATACTGCTTGTCCTCTAGTCTAGCCACATGAAATGGACTCGCTGCTTAGGGCTTTCGTAAGAAAGCTGCGCAGACCCGGCAGTTTAAACAACAGATATTTATTCTCTACAGTTCCGGAGGCCAGAAGTCAGAGAGGGAAGTGTGGGCAAGGCTGGGTCCTTCTGACAAGACAGAATCCGTCCCAAGCGTCTCCTAGGTCCTAGTGGTGGCCGGAAATCCTTGGTGATCCTTGCTTACAGGGGCGTCACCTGATCTCTGCCTCCCCCTAACACACAGTGTTCTCCCTGTGTGCACGTCTCTCTGTAAACTTCCTCCTTTTTATTTGGAGACAGTCTTGCTCTGTCACCCAGGCTGGAGTGCAGTTATGTGATCATAGCTCATTGCAGCCTCGAACTCCTGGACTCAAGCCATCCTCTCACCTCAGCCTCCTAAGTAGCTGGGACTACAGGTGCGTGCCACCAAGCCCGGCTAATTTTAAAAACTTTTTGTAGCCGGGCGCGGTGGCTCAAGCCTGTAATCCCAGCACTTTGGGAGGCCGAGACGGGCGGATCACGAGTTCAGGAGATCGAGACCATCCTGGCTAACACGGTGAAACCCCGTCTCTACTAAAATACAAAAAAAATTAGCCGGGGCCGGGCGCGGTGGCTCAAGCCTGTAATCCCAGCACTTTGGGAGGCCGAGGCGGGCGGATCACAAGGTCAGGATATCGAGACCACAGTGAAACCCCATCTCTACTAAAAATACAAAAAATTAGCTGGGCGCGGTGGCGGGCGCCTGTAGTCCCAGCTACTAAGGAGGCTGAGGCAGGAGAATGGCGGGAACCCGGGAGGCGGAGCTTGCAGTGAGCCGAGATCGCGCCACTGCACTCCAGCCTGGGCAACAGCGTGAGACTCCGTCTCAAAAAAAAAAAAAAAAAAAAATTAGCCGGGCGAGGTGGCGGGCGCCTGTACTCCCAGCTACTCGGGAGGCTGAGGCAGGAGAATGGCGTGAACCCAGGAGGCGGGGCTTGCAGTGAGCTGAGATCCAGCCACTGCACTCCAGCCTGGGCAACAGAACCAGACTCCGTCTCAAAAAAAAAAAAAAAAAAAACCTTTTTGTAGACATGGGATCTCACTATGTTGCCCAGGTTGGTCTCAAACTCCAGGGCTCAAGCAATCCTCCTACCTCGGCCTTCCAAAGTGTTGGGATGACAGGCACAAGCCACTGAGCCTGGTCAATATCTCTCTCTCTCTTTTTTTTTTTTTTCTGAGGCTGAGTTTTGCTTTGCCGCCCAGGCTGGAGTGCAATGGTACAATCTCGGCTCACTGCAACCTCTGCCTCCCAGGTTCAAGTGATTCTCCTGCCTCAGACTCCTGAGTAGCTGGAACTACAGGCATGCGCCACCATGCCCGGCTAATGTTTGTGTTTTTAGTAGAGGCGGGGTTGCACCATGTTGGTCAGGCTGGTCTTGAACTCCTGACCTCAAGTGATCTGCCTGCCTCAGTCTCCCAAAGTGTTGGGATTACAGGTGTGAGCCACTGCACCCGGCTAATATCCTCTTTTAATAAGGACACCAGTTATTTAGGATCAGGGCCCACCCTACTTCAGTACCACCTCATCTGGGTTAATTCTGCAGTGATGACCTGTTTCCAAAGAAGGTCACATGCTGAGGTTCTAGGGGATTAGAACTTGAACATATGATTTTTAGGGAAACATGATGTACCCCGTAACACAAGGCATTTGAGACCTTATTGTACTTTTCTTTTTTTGTGAGATGGAGTCTTGCTCTTGTCACCCAGACTGGAGTGCAGTGGCGTGATCTCGGCTCACTGCAACCTCTGTCTCCCAGGTTCAAGTGATTTTCCTGCCTCAGTCTCCTGAGTAGCTGGGATTACAGGTGCCCGCCACCATGCTTGGCTAATTTTTTGCATTTTTAGTAGAAACGGGGTTTCACCATGTTAGCCAGGCTGGTCTCGAACTCCTGGCCTCAGGTGATCTGCCCGCCTTGGCCTCCCAAAGTGCTAGGATTACAGCTGTGAGCTGCCACGCCTGGCCAGGTCTCCCTCTTCTTCTTCTTCTTTTTTCTTTTTCTTTTTTTTTTGGAAATGAAGTCTCGCTGTGTCACCAGGCTGGAGTGCAGTGGTGTGATCTCAGCTCACCACAACCTTTGCCTCCCAGATTCAAGCAATTCTCCTGCCTCAGCCTCCTGAGTAGCTGTGATTACAGGCGTGCACCACCATGCCCAGCTAATTTTTGTATTCTTAGTGGAGATGGGGTTGCACCACGTTGGCCAGGACGGTCTTGAACTCCTGACCTCAGGTGATCTGCCCGCCTAGACCTTCCAAGGTGCTGGGATTACAGGCGTGAGCCACCGCACCTGGCCAGGCCTCCCTCTTCTTATAAGGACAGCAGTCATGGACTTGGGGGCCCACCTTATTCTAGTATTGCCTCACCTCAACGACCTCTTCAAAGACCCTATCTCCAGGCCAGGTGCGGTGGTTCATGCCTGTAACCCCAGCACGCTGGGAGGCCAGGAGTTCAAGACTCTCTCTCCAGATAAGGTCATACTCTGAAGCTCTGAGGGGACATGAATTTTGGGAGGACACCCCAACCAGCACAGGCACAAAACCATGTCAGGCACACCAAGGCAGCTGTCCACACGGAAACGCGGGCACACCCGCCTCAGCCCCAGCCGGGCAGGGCCCACGCCCCTGGAGCCAACAGCCCCATCTCCGCGATGGGAGGGCTTCCTGTCCGAGCTGGCCGGTTGAAGCAATAATCTGTTTCTGCCCCCAACACAGAACCGTATGAAGGAGAGCCTCGCCTTGTTCGGGACTATCCTGGAACTACCCTGGTTCAAGAGTACCTCCGTCATCCTCTTCCTCAACAAAACCGACATCCTGGAGGAGAAAATCCCCACCTCCCACCTGGCTACCTACTTCCCCAGTTTCCAGGGTAAGCAGTTCTAGGACTTTCCATACCCTTCCCCTCCCTAAAGCAGCTCCAAAGAGAGATGCTAATCCAGGCTCTACTTCAGCCTGGAGTCACGGGAAGTTTCACATAGGATCACACCCACATTCTATACTCAGCTCCATCCACTGTCCAACCTCATAAAATCTGTTTCCTTCTCTGTGGAATGGAATAAAATAGCAAAGGCCCTTGGAACTGAGTAAAGTGAGGAATTCTTAAAAAGAGGTAGCGTATCATGTACAGCTTAAACATTTTATTTATTTATTTATTCTTGAGACAGAGTCTTGCTCTGTCGCCAGGCTGGAGTGCAGTGGTGTGATCTTGGCTCACTGCAACCTTTCCCTCCCGTGTTCAAGTGATTCTCCTGCCTCAGCCTCCCGAGTAGCTGGGATGACAGGCATGCGCCACCACCTCAGCTAATTTTGTACTTTTAGTAGAGACAGGGTTTCTCCATGTTGGTCAGGCTGGTCTTGAACTCCCGACCTCAGGTGATTTACCTGCCTCGGCCTCCCAAAGTGCTGGGATTACAGGCATGAGCCACCGCGCGCGGCCTTTCTCTTTAATTTTTAAAAGCAGAGCCTTGAACAATGTTTCCAAAGCACACAGTTTTTGTAAATACAACGACCTTCTTTCATGCAGCTCTTGCAGGTATAGATTTGCGTGACGTTCCTATTAATTGCATACAAACCAAGACACGTACAACGGGCAAAAACAGGTTTGGGAACAAACTCTCAGTACATCCAGAGGGTGAAAGGGCCACAGGGCAACTACAGAGAAACACCATCTAGTGTTGGGCACCACTTAGTGTATTTTACAAAGGGGAGGCAGAGTTGTGGTTAATCCAGGGACCGACGTGACGAAGGTATATATTCACTAGCACTTTCCCCAGAACACCGCTGTGAGGATAAAGTGTGGTGGCGAAATATCCTGCTTAGCTGCTGCCGAGTAACACACCGTCCCCAAACTTAGTGACTTAAACTGGCCATTTTCCTTTGCTCATGATTTTGTGGGTCAGGAATTTGGAAGGGTTGAGCTGGGTAAGTTCATCTGTGATCCATGTGACATCAGCTGAGCTGCCTGGGATTGGAGATACACTTCCAAGATGGCTTCTTCCCCCACATGTCTGGTGCCTTGGTGCTCTTGGCCTCTCTCTCTCTGTCTCTCCCTGCCTCCGTCTCCCATCTCATCTATCTCTCCTCCCCTTTCTTCCAGTCTCTCTCTCTCCTTTTCCACCTCCCCTGTTCTCTCTCTCTCTCCATTTGGGGCCTCATGATCCACAGCCTCCTCACATGGTTTGAGCTTACTCACAATATGGCTGCCTCAGGGTAGACAGACTTCAGCCTAGGTGGAAGCTGCTTCTCATGATCGCCTCAGAATCATCAGACGTTACCTCTGCCACATTCTATTTGTCAAGCACATCACTCATATCAGCCTGGATTCAAAAGAAAGAGACTCCACTTCTTGAAGGAAGAATGACACATGCATACAGGGAGAGAAGGAAGTGATGGCAGCCATCTTGGAGATAACTTGCCTTCATTTCCTGGGATGCCATAACAAAATACCACAAACTGGGTGGCTTAAAACAACAGAAGTCCAAAGTTAAGATATTGGCAGGGTTGGTTCCTTCTGGAGGCTCTGAGGGAAAATCTGTTCCACGCTTCTCTCTCAGCTTCTGGTGGTGGCCAACAATCCTTAGCTTGTAGACGTAACACTCCAATCTCTGCCTCCATGTTCACATGGCTATCTTCTCACCATGTCTTTACGTGTCCTCTCCTGTTGTTATAAGACCATCAGTCATTTAATTTAGGGCCCATACTTTGGTATGACCTATTTTTTTTTTTTTTAAGACAAGGTCTTGCTCTATTGCCCAGGCTAGAGTCCAGTGGCGTGATCACAGTTCACTGTAGCCTCGACCTCCCGGGCACAGGTGATCCTCCCACCTCAGCCGCCTGAGTTGCTGGGACTACAGGCATGCACCACCACATCTGGCTAATTTTTGTATATTTCTGTAGAGACAAGCTTTCGCCATGTTGCCCAGGCTGATCTGGAACTCCTGGGCCCAACCACACATCTGTCATCCACCTGCCTTGGCCTCCCAAAGTGCTAGGATTACAGGCGTGAGCCATCATGCCCGGCCGTGACCTAATTTAACCTAATTACATCTGTAAAGATCTGATTTCTAAATAAATATTTCTTTAGAAATATAAATTTCTTTTTTTCTTTTTTTTTTTTTAGAAATATAAATTTCTAAGGTTCCATATTCTGAGGTTCCAGGTGGACATGAATTTTGGGGGACACTGTTTACCTCAATATATAAGCAACCATAGTAGATGAGTCCTTAGTACATACTTGATACCAGGTCCACAATCAGTAAACATAAGCTTTGGTGAAGTCACCAGGTTTTGACCCCTGGTCTTGTCATGTCTCAGAGCCCGTGAGGCCAATTTTAGCCAATCATACCTGCAAGATTCAGGGTCTGGGAGATAGATGTTAAGTTGTTCCAGGATGGTGGCCTGGACAGCCCCTCTTCCCTGCTGAGCAGCCCTGGGAATCAGATCATAGTTTAGAGAATTTGGGAACAGGATAAGGTAGATATTTTTTCATTCAAGTCAAAGGGAACCTCCCATGACTCACCCTTGTCTCCCAGCACAAGTGGCTGGTGCACCCTTTGCTGACTCTCAGCCCTTCTCTCTGCTGTGCTAAATAATATTCGTGATAATAATAATAAACCACACTTTGGGAGGCTGAGGCGCGCAGACGACTTGAGGTCAGGAGTTCGAGACCAGCCTGGCCAACATGGCAAAACCCCATCTCTATTAAAAATACAAAAATTAGCTGCGTGTGGTGGCAGGGACCTGTAATCCCAGTCACTCGGGAGGTTGAGGCAGGAGAATCGCTTGAACCTGGGAGGCGGAGGTTGCATTGAGCAGAGATCATGCCACTTCACTCCAGCCTGGGCGACAGAGCGAGACTCCATCTCAAAATAATAATAATAATCATCATCATCATCATATCATCATCAATAACAATAGCCAACACATCTGCTGCACTGGTGGAAGCACTCTACATAGCTTGTTTAATCTTCATGTTAAAACCCTATGCAGGGCTGGGCACAGTGGCTCACGCCTGTAATCCCAGTGCTTTGGAGGGTCAAGGCGGGCAGATCATTTGAGGTGAGGAGTTCGAGACCAGCCTGGCCAACATGGCAAAACCCCGTCTCTACTAAAAATACAAAAATTAGCTGGGCGTGGTGGTAGGCGCCTGTAATCCCAGCTACTGCCAAGATTGCACCATTGCACTCCAGCCTGGGCGACAGAGCGAGGCTCCACCTCAAAAACAAAAAACATTTACACAGCAGGACTTACTCATCTAGCCGTTATAGAGCTGGAGAAACCGAGGCACAGAGTGATGCAGTCTCTTGACAACAGTCACACAACCAGTGAGAGGCAGAGGCAGAGTTTGAACCCAGGCTGTCCAGACCCAGAGCCAGAACGTCTGAACTTAATCGTTCTACTACTACATTGTCTTTCTGAAATAATATTGATAGGTTACAACCATGAAGTCTTGTTTATTAAGCAACGAACCCTCTACATAATGTTAAATCCTCGAGACAACTCTGTGAGGCCCAAGACTGTTCTGATCCGCATTTTACAAATGAGGAAACAGGCTCACAGAGTTTACAGGTATTAAAATACTATTATAGATAACCCAACTCGTGAGTGAGTAGCAGAGCCAAGTCTAGGGCTCCCAAAGCCCTTAATTCACGTTGTGCTTTCAGTACACAGGTACTGAACACCCTGATAGGACTTATCAGAGCAGCCACCCAGGCTGACTTTGAGGACTCTCTTCCCCTTCTTTGGCCTTGGTGCCCCCGTCTGCACAGTCCTGGGATATTTGTCTCTGTGATTCCAGGCTGCCAACCGCACGGCTGGAAGCGAGGCCAAGACAGTGTTTCTCTTTAACACAGTTCTGCCCAAAGTCCCAGAGCTGGATCTCATTGGTCCATTTCAGGTCACATGACTCTTGTGAGACAACCTCCTGTGTTCCCATTGGCTGGGCGTGAGTCATGTGACCAGCTATGACTACAAAAGATGGCGTCAACGCTCAGAAAAATGACGGCCCGGCTGGGCGCGGTGGCTCAAGCCTGTAATCCCAGCACTTTGGGAGGCCGGGACGGGCGGATCACGAGGTCAGGAGATCGAGACCATCCTGGCGAACACGGTGAAACCCCGTCTCTACTAAAAAAAAATACAAAAAACTAGCCGGGCGAGGTGGCGGGCGCCTGTAGTCCCAGCTACTCGGGAGGCTGAGGCAGGAGAATGGCGGGAACCCGGGAGGCGGAGCTTGCAGTGAGCTGAGATCCGGCCACTGAGCTCCAGCCCTGGCGACAGAGCGAGACTCCGTCTCAAAAAAAAAAAAAAAAAAAAAGAAAAATGACGGCTCGATCGCGATCCCTGGGGCCCTTTAGCCCTGGTTACGGGGTCTTTGAGGGTCACCAGAGGCCCCCCTGGGTCCAAAGAGGGAGGGTCCTCACCACTTCCCGCACTTTGTTTCCCCAGGCCCTAAGCAGGATGCCGAGGCAGCCAAGAGGTTCATCCTGGACATGTACACCAGGATGTACGCCGGCTGCGTGGACGGCCCTGACGGCAGCAAGAAGGGCGCGCGCTCCCGACGCCTCTTCAGCCACTACACATGTGCCACGGACACACAGAACATCCGCAAGGTCTTCAAGGATGTGCGGGACTCGGTGCTCGCCCGCTACCTGGACGAGATCAACCTGCTGTGACCCAGGCCCCACCTGGGGCAGGCGGCACTGGCGGGCGGGTGGGAGGTGGGGGTGGCTGCAGGGATCCCTAGTGTCCCTGGTCTATCTCTCCAGCCTCGGCTCACACGCGAGTGAGTCGGGAGACGGACGGCCCGCTGCTGGCTGCTCTCTTCTCTGCCTCTCACCAGGACAGCCGCCCCCCCAGGGTACTCCTGCCCTTGCTTGACTCAGTTTCCCTCCTTTGAAAGGGAAGGAGCAAAACGGCCATTTGGGATGCCAGGGTGGATGACAAGGTGAAGAAATCAGGGGATTGAGGACTTGGGTGGGTGGGCATCTCTCAGGACCCCATCTCCAGGCATGTCATCTCCTGGGCAGGGGTCTGGGACCCTCTGTGGGTGACGCACACCCTGGGATGGGGCTAGTAGAGCCTTTAGGCGCCTTCAGGCGTGGACTCTGGTGCACTCTAGTGGACAGCAGAAGGAACGCCTTCCAGGAGCCTGCGGACTAGGGATGCAGGAACTTCCTTTTGCAAAGGGTAGCAGACCGCTAGAAAACACTGTCGCTCTCAGAGCTCCATGGCTCACAGCGTGTCCTGCCTCGGTTTGCAGATGGGAGAAAACGCGGCCCACAAGCATCCCCTCGTCCTTTGCAGGCGGGGGGCGGGCATGCTGCATCTTAACCTTTTGTATTTATTCCATCACCTTCTGCAGGGCTCCGTGCGGGGTGAAATTAAAGATTTCTTAGCGGCTGTGTCGCCAGTGTCCTGTTTATCCCTCTGCATTCCTTTCTTGGCAGGGGGCACTGGTTACAGTGCGGGGAGCAACATGGAGTAGGAAGGAAAAAAGTTATACTTCTTGTCTACCCACCTGTCCTGGCCATGGTACTCAGAACTGTGGGGGCTGTGAGTCCTGCAAGCCGGGATGTGGAGTCCAACCTCCCTCCCTGGCTGGGGGGACATTGGAGCAGACCCCTCCGTGGCTACTGACCCGAAATTCCAGCAGCAGCCACCACCCAGCTTTGAGAAGGCCTCTTACTATCCTCAGGGCAGTGTTCTGTGGTGCAAACCATAGCACCCCATTTTACAGATGAGGAATCCGGGGCACAGAGAATGGTGTAATTTGACTAAGCTCACACATCTGGAATGGATAGAGGCAGGAGCCTGTTCCTACATTGAACACATTTGTGGCTTTGTGTTTGTTTTTTTGAGACAATCTCGCTCTGTCGCCCAGGCTGGAGTGCAGTGATGTGATCTTGGTTCACTGCAGCCTCCGCCTCCTGGGTTCAGCGATTCTCCTGCCTCAGCCTCCCAAGTAGCTGGGACTACAGGCGCCCGCCACCACACCTGGCCATATTTTTGTATTTTTAGTAGAGACGGGGTTTCACTGCGTTAGCCAGGGTGATCTTGATCTCCTGACATCGTGATCCGCCTGCCTCGGCCTCCCAAAGTCCTGGGATTGCAGACGTGAGCAACCGTACCTGGCCAATTTTTGTATTCTTTAGCAGAGACGGAGTTTCACCATGTTGGCCAGGCTGGTCCCAAACTCCTGATCTCAAGTGATCTGCCTCCCTCGACCTCCCGAAGTGTTGGGATTACAGGCGTGAGCCACCACGACTGGCCTAACTTTTCTTCTTATAAAACCACTAGTCACACTGGATCAGGGTTCAGCCTGTCGTGCCCATCATAACTTGACTACATCTGCAAAGGCTGTATTTCTAAATAAGGTCCCATTCACAGATACCAGGGGTTATGACTTGACCATATCTTTTTAGGGGAGCCACATTTCAACCTATAAAAGATATTTTGTAATATAAAAATTAGCTGGGCGTGGTGGTGCATGCTTGTAATCCCAGTTAATTGGGAGGCTGAGGCATGAGAATTGCTTCAACCCGGGAGGCGAAGATTGCAGTAAGCCAAGATTGTGCCACTGCACTCCAGCCTTATTAGAAAATAATTTTACTAATTATTATTTTTTCTTGAGACTGTGTCTTGGTCTGTCATCCCCCAGGTTGGAGTACAATGGCACAATCTTGTCTCACTGCAACCTCTGCCTCCTGGGTTCAAGTGATTCTCCTGCCTCAGCCTCCCTAGTAGCTGGGTTTATAGGCACCGCCACCATGCCTGGCTAATTTTTGTATTTTTGGTAGAGGGAGGGTTTCACCATGTTGGCCAGGCTGGTCTCAAACTCCTGACCTCAAATGATCCACCCACCTCAGCTTCCCAAAGTGCTGGGATTACAGGTGTGAGCCACCACGCCCAGCCAATTTTTGTAAAATAAAATTTAGAAATTTTCGATAAAATTTAACAAAATAATTTAATGAATTATTTGTAAAATAAATGTTACAAAATAATTTTATAAATTGTTTGTAAAAGTTATAAAATGATTTTACAAATTATTTAAATTTTACCAATAATTTTATGAAATTTTACAAATTCTTTGTTGTAATAATTTTGTAAATATTTTATAAATTATCTGGAAAATAAATTTTACAAATTATTTTTACAAAAATGATTTGTAAAAAATATTTTTAAAAAATAATTTGTAAAAATTTGTTCTTTTTTTTTTTTTTGAGACGGAGTCTCACTCTGTTCTCTGTTGCCCAGGCTGGAGTGCAGTGGTGCAATCTCGGCTCACTGCAAGCCCCGCCCCCCGGGTTCACACCATTCTCCTGCCTCAGCCTCCCGAGTAGCTGGGACTATAGGTGCCCGCCCCGACGCCCGGCTAATTTTTTGTATTTTTAGTAGAGATGGGGTTTCACCTTGTTAGCCAGGATAGTCTCGATCTCCTGACCTCGTGATCCGCCCGCCTCAGCCTCCCAGAGTGCTGGGATTACAGGCAGGAGCCAGCGTGCCCGGCCTCTTCTTGTTGTTTTGCAAGAATTTTAAGACTCACAGAAAAGTTGCAGAAGTTGTACACGGTTCCCAAACGCCCTCCACCCAGCTTCCTCTTACCTCTTACGTAACCCTAGTACAACCCAGGAAATTCACATAAGCGAGCACCCTATGAACGAACCTGTGTGTGGACCTTATTAGAATATAGCAGGTTCAGGCTGGGCGTGGTGGTTCACGCCTGTAATCCCAGCACTTTGGGAGGCCGAGGCGGGCAGTTCACAAGGTCAGGAGATCGAGACCATCCTGGTTAACACGGTGAAACCCCGTCTCTACTAAAAAAAATACAAAAAATTAGCCGGGCATGGTGGCGGGCACCTGGAGTCCCAGCTACTTGGGAGGCTGAGGCAGGAGAATAGCGTGAACCTGGGAGGCGGAGCTTGCAGTGAGCTGAGATCGCGCCACTGCACTCCAGCCTGGGCGGCAGAGCAAGACTCCGTCTCAAAACAAAAAAAGAATATGGCAGGTTCTCGCTTCCGTCTTCCTTTCCTGGGCCAGGGTCCAGTCCCGGATCCCACATGGCCGTGAGCTGCCTTCCTCTCCTCATTCTGGGACAGTGCCTCGGTTTCCTTTGTGACATGTCGGAGGAGTTCTGCCTGGTTGTTTCTTGAGCTGTTCTTCAAAGGGATGTCAGAGCCTCTCAATTGTTTTTGTAAAGTTTTATTGAAACATGGTCACGTGCATTCATGTACCTGTGTCTATGCAAGCTGTTGCTACATCCGTGGAACTGAGTAACTGCCACAGATACTGTCTGGCCCCAGAAGTCAAAAATATTTACTATTTGGCCATTTTTTTTTTTTTACCCCCGTTATCTTGCTCTGTCACCCAGGCTGGTGTGTAGTGGTGCAATCTCAGCTCACTGCAGCCTCCAACTCCTGGGCTGAAAGGATGCTCCTGCCTCAGCCTCCCTGGGGATACCAGGCATGAGCCCCTTTGTCCGGCCAGGTGTGAGTTTTCGAGTGGACCTGTTTGCATTCCTCCTGAGTGTGACCTGAGCAGCGAACTGCTGGTTCATGTGCTGAGGTCATCCATCCATTTCTAACGCAGGGTGGGCCAGGAGCAGCCCGTCTGAGCTGGCTCCCGTGTTCTTTGCCAGGTCCTCCTCCCTCTGTGATCACGCCCTCCTTCTCTGGCACACTGAGATGTTCCAGGCTCATCTCCTGCCCTACTCTTGGGATCAGCCCTTTCTCCCAGGTTCCCTGGATCCTTTCAGCAAGGGGCTGTAGGGGGAGAGAGCTGGGTGTTAGGTGCTCCTTGCTCTGGGATTGTCTCAGTGGAGAAGTAGGACAGGGTTTTTTGTTTGTTTGTTTGTTTTGCATAAATCATGAGATCCTGAATTTACACTGATATTTGCAATCCTTTTTTTGGAGATGGAGTCTTGCTCTGTCACCCAGGCTAGAGTGCAGCGGCGAGATCTCGACTCACTGCAACCTCTGCCTCCTAGTTTCAAGCGATTCTCCTGCCTCAGCCTCCCAAGTAGCTGGGATTACAGGCGCCCACCACCGCGCCCAGCTAATTTTTGTGTTTATTCATTTGAGACAGAGTCTCACTCTGTCGCCCAGGCCGGAGTGCAGTGCCGTAATCTCGGCTTACTGCAACCTCCGCCTCCCCGGTTCACGCGATTCTCCTGCCTCAGCCTCCTGAGTAGCTGGGATTACAGCGGTGCACCCCCACACCTGGCTAATTTTTTGTATTTTTAGCAGAGATGGTGTTTCACTATATTGGCCAGGCTGGTCTTGAATTCCTGACCTTATGATCTCCCTGCCTCAGCCTCCCAAAGTGCTGGGATTACAGGCGTGAGCCACTGTGCCCAGTCTAATTTTTGTATTTTTAGTGGAGACAGGGTTTCAACATCTTGGCCAGGCAGGTCTCGAACTCCTGACCCCGTGATCCACCCGCCTTTGCCTCCCAAAGTGGTGGGATTCCAGGCGTGAGTCACCACACCCAGCCCCGCTCCTCCTTTTTTTTTTTTTTTAAGAGACGGGATCTCGCTCTGTCACCCAGGCTGGAGTGCAGTGGAGCAATGATGGCTCACCACAGCCTCAACCTCTCAGGCTCAAGCAGTCCTCCTGCCTCAGCCTCCTGAGTTGCTAGGACCACAGGTACATGCCACTGCACCTGGGTTATTTCATTTTTATTTTTTGGAGAAATGGGGTCTTGCCATGTTACACAGGCTGGGAAACTTGAAGTCCTATTCAACCCAGCAAGCATTCTTTCTTGCATTGTCCCAGGTCATAGTTACATCTTTCTCTCCCAGCCAAGACCCTGGTTCCTAATAATATCTCTGTATTTGCTACTTTGCTCAGTTCTGTAAAACACATGATAGTTTCAAAATTGCTACACCCATATGTTCCTCAATGACAAATCTGCTAAATAAAGGTCAAAGTTTCTTTGCAATTATTTTTGTCTCTCTCTCTCTCTTTTTTTTTTTTGAGACAGAGCCTCACTCTGTCACCCAGACTGGAGTGCAATGGCGCAATCTCGACTTGCTGCAACCTCCACATCCCACGGTCAAGCAATTCTCTGCCTCAGCCTCCTGAGTAGCTGGGATTACAGGCGCCCACCACCACGCCCGGCTTTTTTTTTTTTTTGAGACAGTCTTGTTCTGTCACCCAGGTTGGAGTGCAATGGTGCAACCTGGGCTCACTGCCACCTCCACCTCCCGGGTTCAAGTGATTTTCCTGCCTCAGCCTCCTGAGTAGCTGGGATTATAGGTGCCCGCCACCACGCCCAGCTACTTTTTGTATTTTTAGGAGAGACGGGGTTTTGCCATGTTGGCCAGGCTGGTCTTGAACTCCTGACCTCGTGATCCACCCATCCTGGCCTCCCAAGGTGCTGGGATTACAGGATTGAGCCACAGCACCCGGCCTCCTTTCGTCTTTAGAGTGAGTGCTGTGTATCCCAGTTCTGGGGGCTGGTTCTTTTTTGTCTCTCTGTGGTCACGTTTTTCATTTGAAATACAGTTTGGTTCATTTGTTTTCTACTGTTGTTCCATCCTAAAGCTTTTCCTTCCATCCTTGTTGATCAATTTTATCTTTGAATATAGAAAGCAAGACTAGGGCTTAAAACTACACGAAAGGCCGGGCATGGTGGCTCATGTCTGTAAACCCAGCACTTTGGGAGGCTGTGGTGGGCTGATTGCTTGAGCCCAGCAGTTCAAGACTAACCTGGGCAATAGCAAGACCTCATTTATACAAAACAAAACAAAACAAAACAAAAAAAGGACAACGCTTGTAATCCCAGCACTTTGGGAGGCCAAGGCAGGTGGATTAACTGAGGTCAGGAGTTCGAGACCAGCCTGACTAACCTGGTGAAACCCCGTCTCTACCAAAAATGGATTAAAAAAAAAATTAGCCGGGTGTGGTGGCGGACACCTGTAATCCCAGCTACTCAGGAGGCTGAGGCAGGAGAGTCGCTTGAACCCGGGAGGCGGAGCTTGCAGTGAGCTGAGATCGTGCCACTGCACCCAACCTGGGAGACGGAGTGAGACTCTGTCTCAAAAAAAAAAAAAAAAAAAAAAAAAAAGCATTAGCTGGGTGAGGTGCAGTGCACCTGTAGTCCCAGCTACCAGAGAGGTTGAGGTGAGAAGATCGCTTGAACTCGGGAGGCAGAGGTGGCAGTGAGCTGAGATCGTGCCACTGCACTCCAGCCTGGGCAACAGAGTGAGACTCCGTCTCTAAATAAATAAATAAATAGGCCAGGCGCGGTGGCTCACGCCTGTAATCCCAGCACTTTGGGAGGCCGAGTTGGGCGGATCACGAGGCCAGGAGATCGAGACCATCCTGGCTAACACGGTGAAACCCCGTCTCTACTAAAAAATACAAAAAACTAGCCGGGCAAGGTGGCGGGTGCTTGTAGTCCCAGCTACTCGGGAGGCTGACGTAGGAGAATGGCGTGAACCCGGGAGGCGGAGCTTGCAGTGAGCTGAGATCCGGCCACTGCACTCCAGCCTGGGCGACAGAGCAACACTTCGTCTAAAATAAATAAATGAATAAATAAATAAATAAATAAATAAATAAATAAATAATTTGAAATCCCAACACGTCCCGGCAAGCACTGCATTCCATTTATGGAGCTGGTTTGTTCTTTTGCACAGCTGGGAAGGCCTCCTCTCTGGGCTGGGGCATAGTTCATTCATCCACTTCTGTCCTGTGTATACACATTCGGGTTGAACTCAGCATTGTGCATTCATGAATAACACTTTAGGCAATGACCTTCTGCACACGTACTTGGTCTTGTTAGAATTTCTAGAAGAGGGGCCTGCCCTTCTGCAGTGTGGGGATAACGGTTAGATTACGTTTCGTTTTGTTTTGAAACAGAGTTTCACTCTTGTCTCCCAGGCTGGAGTGCACTGGCTCCATCAGCCCACTGCAGCCTCTGCCTTCTGGGTTTCAGCGATCCTCCTGCCTCAGCCTCCCGAATAGCTGGGATTACAGGCACGTGCCACCACACCCAGTTAAGTTTTGTATTTTTAGTAGAGACGGGGTTTCATCATGTGGGCCAGGCTGGTCTGCAGCTCCTGACCTCAAATGGTCCATCCGTCTCAGCCTCCCAAAGCGCTGGGATGACATGTGAGCCACCATGCCTGGCCAGATTAAATAAGTTTTAATGGACACAAAGCCTTTTTCCCAGGAGGCAGGTGATTAACTCATGGTAGAAGGTGGTTGGTCAGATAGCTTGGCCTGAAGTTAGGGTAAACCCTGCCCTCTGATAGCGCTTTACTTTGGTCCTAATTTGCTATCTGGGTCTAGGGTCTGGTGATCAGCTGTGGTCAAGATTCAATCAGGCTTAGGACTCAGGCCGAGTTGGGGCTCAGCTTGGGATCAGGGATCATTCCAAGGGCAAGTTCTTTTTCTTTTTTTTGGAGAGAGTCTCGCTCTGTCATCCAGGCTGGAGGGCAGTGGCATGATCTCGGCTCCCGGGCTCAAGCAATTCTCATGCTTCAGCCTCCCAAGTAGCTGGGATTATAGGCTTGTGCCATATCTTGCTAGGTTTTTTGTTTTTTTTTTTTTTGTATTTTCAGTAGAGAGAGGGTTTTGCCATGTTGACCAGGCTGGTCTCCAACTCTTGGCCTCAGTGATCTGCCTGCCTCAGCCTCCCAAAGTGCTGGGATTACAGGTGTGAACCACTGTGCCCAGCCCAGTCCAGGAGCAAGTTCTAACCAGGATCAAGGGTCAAGGTCTGGGTTTGTCCATCGTCATAGGCTCAGTCAGGGTCAGGGTTCAGCCAGGGATCAGGGCTCAGCTTGGAGTCAGGGCTGAGCTTGGGGTCAGGCATCAGTCTAGGATGGAGGCTGGGCTTGGGACCTGTGGGTCTTGGTCCAGGATTGGAGTCTGTGTCTGGGATTAGGGTTCAGTCTAGGATGTGGACCGAGCCTGGGATGAGAGCTCAGTCCAGGGATTAGGGCTCAGTCTAGGATGGGGACTGGGCTTGGAATCCAGCCTCAGTACAGATTGGGGGGCTAGGCCTGGGATCAAGGCTCAGTCTAGGACAGGGGCCTGGGCCTGGGACTCAGCAATCAGTCTAGGATGAGGGACTGAGCTGCAGATCAGTGTTGAGTGCAGAGTAGGGGGCTGGGCCTAGGATCAGGGCTCAGTCGAGCATAGGAGGCTTAGCCTGGGATCAGGGCTTAGTCCATCATGAGGCACTTAGCCTCAGAACACACACTGTCTCTCTGTGTAGGTGCCTGTGTCATGTGAGGCTGGACTGAGGCTCAGTTGTCTACTGACTGGCAGGGCAGTGCCTGGGCAAGAGCTGGCTGCTTGTTTACCTCCTGACCTCACCTCCCAGCTGCGGGCCCTTCCTCCCCAAGCCCCACGTCCCTCTCCAGATCCCCTTTCTGCTTGGTGACCTCCAGTGACAAAAGGCAGCCGCCTCCCCAGTCAGTGCCTTGCATGGAGCCTCCTGACACTGTCCTGCTTCAGAACTGAACTGTAAGCAAAGGGAAGGGCCATGGGGCCCCAGCACCTGCCACCGTCAGTCCCCGTCTCCTGCCAGCCCTGCCCTCCCTGGGGTGCCCCCGCTTCTCAGGGCTGATACTGTGCCCCTCGTGGGACACCTGTGTTCTCACGGGATGCCTGTGCCCCTCATGGGACGCCTGTGTTCTCATGGAACACCTGTGTTCTCATGGGACGCCTGTGACGCTCACGGGATGCCTGTGTTCTCACGGGACACCTGTGTTCTCATGGGACACCTGTGACGCTCACGGGGTGCCTGTGCCCTCATGGGACGCCTGCATTCTCATGGGACGCCTGTGCTCTCATGGGATGCCTGTGACCCTCATGGGACGCCTGTGACCCTCATGGGACGCCTGCATTCTCATGGGATGCCTGCATTCTCATGGGACACCTGTGCTGTCATGGGACGCCTGTGACCCTCATGGGACGCCTGTGTTCTCACGGGATGCCTGTATTCTCACGGGACGCCTGTGTTCTCATGGACACCTGTGACCCTCACGGGATGCCTATGCCTTCACGGGACGCCTGTGTTCTCATGGGACGCCTGTGACCCTCATGGGACGCCTGTGTTCTCATGGGACGCCTGTGCTCTCATGGGACACCTGTGTTCTCATGGGACGCCTGTGACCCTCATGGGACGCCTGTGTTCTCACGGGATGCCTGTATTCTCACGGGACGCCTGTGTTCTCATGGACACCTGTGACCCTCACGGGATGCCTATGCCTTCACGGGACGCCTGTGTTCTCATGGGACGCCTGTGACCCTCATGGGACGCCTGTGTTCTCATGGGACGCCTGTGCTCTCATGGGACACCTGTGTTCTCATGGGACGCCTGTGACCCTCATGGGACGCCTGTGTTCTCATGGGACGCCTGTGCTCTCATGGGACGCCTGTGTTCTCATGGGACGCCTGTGACCCTCATGGGACGCCTGTGTTCTCACGGGATGCCTGTGTTCTCATGGGATACCTGTGACCCTCTTGGAATGCCTGTGCCCTCATGGGACGCCTGCATTCTCATGGGACACCTGTGCTCTCATGGGATGCCTGCATTCTCATGGGACATCTGCATTATCTTGGGATGCCTGCATTCTCATGGGACACCTGTGTTTTCATGGGCCGCCTGCGTTCTCATGGGACGCCTGTGTTGTCATGGGACACCTGTGACCTTCACGGAATGCCTGTGATCCTCTTGGAATGCTTGTGCCCTCATGGGATGCCTGCATTCTCATGGGACACCTGTGTTTTCATGGGCCGCCTGCGTTCTCATGGGACGCCTGTGTTGTCATGGGACACCTGTGACCTTCACAGAATGCCTGTGATCCTCTTGGAATGCCTGTGCCCTCATGGGACGCCTACATTCTCATGGGACGTCTGCATTCTCATGGGACACCTGTGTTCTCATGGGACACCTGTGTTCTCATGGGCCGCCTGTGACCCTCATGGGATGCCTGTGCCCTCATGGGACGCCTGTGTTCTCATGGGACACCTGTGCCCTCATGGGATACCTGCATTCTCATGGGACACCTGTGTTCTCATGGGACACCTGTGTTCTCATGGGCCGCCTGTGACCCTCATGGGATGCCTGTGCCCTCATGGGACGCCTGTGTTCTCATGGGACACCTGTGCCCTCATGGGATACCTGCATTCTCATGGGACACCTGTGTTCTCATGGGACACCTGTGTTCTCATGGGCCGCCTGTGACCCTCATGGGATGCCTGTGCCCTCATGGGACGCCTGTGTTCTCATGGGACACCTGTGCCCTCATGGGATACCTGCATTCTCATGGGACACCTGTGCTCTCATGGGACACTTGCATTCTCATGGGATGCCTGTGCCCTCACAGGATGCCTGTGTTCTCACGGGCACCTGTGCCATCATGGGATGCATGTGTGTGGCTGCCACGGTTACTACTTGAGACTGTCACTACGACGGTTACTACTGTGACTACTTGAGACCATCATTACAAGACTGAACGAAGGGACAAATGTACAAATGAAAACTTAAGACAAAAGAAACTGTTTTAAAGGAAGGGGCCAGGGGAAGAAGAGAGCTCCCTGCTTCTAGTGAGCAAAGACAGCCCCCCAAGCTTCCACAGCCCTTCGTATTTATTGGGTAGAAAGAGCAGGGAGGAGGAAACGATTGGTCAGCTGCTTGATCGATCACAGGTTCACGTTATTGCTAACAGGCTCCAGATTTGCCTATTTGCAAGAAACACTTGTTCCTGGGGCGCAACTGCCCTCAGCATTCCTTGTGGGCGGCAGATGCAGTTTGTCAGTTTACCAACATCCTGCTTTCGTGAGAACAGTTTGCTGTTTACTCATATCGATCCTATGTACACTGAGTTGATCGTGACCCTCATTCTTTCGGCCTTCAACACCTGAGCCCTCATGGGACATCTGTGCCCCTCATGGGATGCCTGTGTCCTCACGGTATACTCGTGACCCTCCCAGGACACTTTACTGGTAGAATTAGTTCAGCTGCCCCCACCCTGAGGCCAAGAACACCATTGTCTCAGAAAGGCTGAAGACCACAGGCTCCTGGGGGGACAGGGGGCAGGTGGGGTCTCTCAGGACCCTGGCTGGTGGTAAGTGGGCCTGGCCTGGGGGTGATTGCGGGTGGGAGGAGGCGCCCAGCAGGGACTTATCCTGGATCCTGCTCACACTTCTGGGGCCTGCATTATTTCTCAAACCACCCTACACCCCAGGGCCTTCTGGATGAGGATGAGTGGGGGGTCACAGACACTGGGGGAGCTGGAGAGCAGAGACCCCACAGTCCATCCATGACAGAAGATGTCCAAGCCCCTACATGCCTCAGATCCCAGGGCAAGGCTGAGCCTCCCTCCTCAGACCACAGGGCAGGACCTCACCTCCCTGCTCAGACCCAGGACAGGGACATGCCTCCCCCTCAGACCCCAGGGCAAGGCCGTGCATCCCCACTCAGACCTCAGGGTGGGGTCTTGTCTCCTCCTTTAGACCCCAGAACAGGGCCTCACCTCTCCCCTCAGACCCCAAGGCAGGGCCTCGCCTCCCCGCTTCAGACCCCAAGGCAGGGCCTCGCCTCCCGCCTCAGACCCAGGACAGGGCCTGCCTCCCCGCTCAGACCCCAAGGCAGGACCTTGCCTCTGCCACCAGGGCAAGTCTGAGCCGCCCCCCTCAGACCCCAGGGCAAGGCCAACCCTCCCCGCTCAGACCCCAGGCAGGTCCAAGCCTCCCCGCTCAGACCCAGGGCAGAGCCTGCCTCCTCCCTCAGACACCGAGTCAGGGTGTGTCTCCACTTAGACCCACAGCCACCTCACCTCAGGCTGAGTCACGGTGAGCCGGCTTCAGCAGGGCCATGGGGGCGGGGCCAGTAAGCCCCTACTTTTCCTACGCACCTCAACCCAGGTGGGGGCTGCCCTGGGGGCCGGCAGCTCTGCTCCCAGCAGGGTGAGCTCAGGGGCAGGAGAGGCAACCATGAATCCCAAAGTGGGGGCCTGGCCCTGAGACCCTACCAGCTTGTCCCTGGGGCTCCCTCTCCCTGGAGGTGCATGTCCTCCCATGGGCGGAAAGTGGGCCTCGGGCCGCCTCTCTGGGCCTCAGTTTCCCCTCCTGTGATGCATCAGGCTCCCTGGGCCTCAGTTTCCCCTCCTGTAACGCGTCAGGCTCTCTGGGCCTCAGTTTCCCCTCCTGTGATGCATCATGCTCCCTGGGCCTCAGTTTCCCTGGGCCTCAGTTTCCCCTTCTGTAACGCATCAGGCTCCCTGGGCCTCAGTTTCCCCTTCTGTAACGTGTCAGGCTCTCTCGGCCTCACTTTCCCCTTCTGTAACGCATCGGGCTCTCTGGGCCCCAGTTTCCCCTTCTGTAACGCATCGGGCTCCCTGGGCCTCAGTTTCCCCTTCTGTAACGCATCGGGCTCCCTGGGCCTCAGTTTCCCCTTCTGTAACGCATCGGGCTCTCTGGACCTCAGTTTCCCCTTCTGTAACGCATCGGGCTCTCTGGGCCTCAGTTTCCCCTTCTGTAACGCATCGGGCTCTCTGGGCCTCAGTTTCCCCTTCTGTAACGCATCGGGCTCTCTGGGCCTCAGTTTCCCCTTCTGTAACGCATCGGGCTCTCTGGGCCTCAGTTTCCCCTTCTGTAACGCATCAGGGCTGATAGTGTATAATGCATCAGGCCCTGTTGAGGGGATCAAGTCGGATGAGTCGGTGCTCGAGGCCACGTAGGCACTTGACATTTATTAAGCACCTGCTGTGTGCTGAGCCTGCTGGGAGCATCTGGGGAGACCTCAGTGGAGCAGACGAGTCTCAGGGGTGATCAGGGCTGGTGGGGAGGAGTCGTCCGGCTGCAGAGGGGTGGCCCATCCTGAGTGGAGACCCATTTCCCCTCTGTGACTGACAGCTCTGGGGCTCCCTGCGGGTCTCTGGCTTTCGAGGACAGGAAGAAGGCAGCCGGGGTAGAGGTCGGGGTGGGGGGGTCTCACAGCTGGGGCGGCCCCAGCAGGTTGGCTCCAGGATCCTGGGTGGGGGCCTACCGTTGGGGTGCCCCTCCCTGTCCTCGGCCTTACCTCCACCCTGGAGGGTACCTTGAACATAACAGGAAATTTCAAATAACAGGAAACCAAGACCAGTAAGTCGGGCGGCTCCACCCTGACTCGGGGCCTCAGTCAGCCCCCGGGGGAGGCCATGAATGCCACGGGGACCCCGGTGGCCCCCGAGTCCTGCCAACAGCTGGCGGCCGGCGGGCACAGCCGGCTCATCGTGATGCACTACAACCACTCGGGCCGGCTGGCCGGGCGCGGGGGCCCGGAGGACGGTGGCCTTGGGGCCCTGCGGGGGCTGTCGGTGGCCGCCAGCTGCCTGGTGGTGCTGGAGAACTTGCTGGTGCTGGCGGCCATCACGAGCCACATGCGGTCGCGACGCTGGGTCTACTATTGCCTGGTGAACATCACACTGAGCGACCTGCTCACGGGCGCGGCCTACCTGGCCAATGTGCTGCTGTCGGGGGCCCGCACCTTCCGCCTGGCGCCCGCCCAGTGGTTCCTACGGGAGGGCCTGCTCTTCACCGCCCTGGCCGCCTCCACCTTCAGCCTGCTGTTCACCGCCGGGGAGCGCTTTGCCACCATGGTGCGGCCGGTGGCCGAGAGTGGGGCCACCAAGACCGGCCGCGTCTACAGCTTCATCGGCCTCTGCTGGCTGCTGGCCACGTTGCTGGGAATGCTGCCTTTGCTGGGCTGGAACTGCCTGTGCGCCTTTGACCGCTGCTCCAGCCTTCTGCCCCTCTACTCCAAGCGCTACATCCTCTTCTGCCTGGTGATCTTCGCCAGCGTCCTGGCTACCATCATGGGCCTCTACGGGGCCATCTTCCGCCTGGTGCAGGCCAGTGGGCAGAAGGCCCCACGCCCAGCTGCCCGACGCAAGGCCCGCCGCCTGCTGAAGACGGTGCTGATGATCCTGCTGGCCTTCCTGGTGTGCTGGGGTCCGCTCTTTGGGCTGTTGCTGGCCGACGTCTTTGGCTCCAACCTCTGGGCCCAGGAGTACCTGCGGGGCATGGACTGGATCCTGGCCCTGGCCGTCCTCAACTCGGCGGTCAACCCCATCATCTACTCCTTCCGCAGCAGGGAGGTGTGCAGAGCCGTGCTCGGCTTCCTCTGCTGCGGGTGTCTCCGGTTGGGCATGCGAGGTCCCGGGGACTGCCTGGCCCGGGCTGTCGAGGCTCACTCTGGAACTTCCACCACCGACAGCTCTCTGAGGCCGAGGGACAGCTTTCGGGGCTCCCGGTCACTCAGCTTTCGGATGCGGGAGCCCCTGTCCAGCATCTCCAGCGTGCGGAGCATCTGAGACTGCAGCCTTGCGTGCGGACGGTGCAGCCACCGGGTACGTGCCAGGCAGGCCCTCCTGGGGTGCAGGAAGCCGTGTACACGGAGCCTCGCTTGGATGGGGAGCAGAGAACGGAACAGGCCCCCGTGGTCTTCCCGGTGGCCTCTTGGGCCTTCCCGTGGTCACCGTGGACAAGGAGGCAACCGCCCCACCTCCCTGTAGGAGCAGAGAGTGCCCTGGTGTGGGGGCGAGGGGGTTCCCCACACCCCCGCTTCTGTGTGATTCTTGGGAAGTCCCGGCCCCTCTCTGGGCCTCAGTAGGGCTCTCAGGCTGCAAGGGGTGGACTGTGGGATGCATGCCCTGGCAACATTGAAGTTCGATCATGGTATGTGATGTTGCAGCCTCTTATTCCCCGGTGTGTGCATGTGCGCGGACCGTGGCTCAGGCGGGCTGTGGATCTGGGGGCAGCTAGGTGTGTCTTGGCTAGAGAGGGCCACGGGCCTAGAGAGGGCCACGGGCCAGCGCCCTGGAGGCGTGGCTGTGAGGGTGGAGAGTGTGCGTGTGTGAACAACCTCTGGGCGTTGCAGGAAGTGGGGGTTACAGTGACAGTTAACCCCGCCTCTTCTTGTTCACTTCCCCTTTAGAAACGGCAGGGCCCATGCACCGGCTCTGGCCTCTGCATCTTTTGGGAACCCAGTCTGGGGGCCGGCAGAGGCGGCCGCCTTGGCTTCCTGGCCTGGGGGATCTTTCCTCACATCCCCTTCAGCACCAACGGCCTCAGCTTTCCCCGTCTGTAAAATGGTTTAATCACTGAAGCCGAAGCACAAGGTCGCACTCAGCACCAGCCACAGAGGCTGACGGCTGCGTGTCCCGTGAAACTCCAGGGGAGACGTGCCAGCTCCACACCATTCAGTACGGGAGACGCCAGCCCCACGGGGCTACAGTGCAAGCAGAGAACTGAATTTCACAGTGTAGGTTGTGTTGAATTTGAATCTGTTTGTATTTCGGTAGCCCCATGGGGTGGGTAGCCGCAGTTTCAGTGCAGATGTGAATCTGGAAGCCTCCAGCACTTGCAGCTCATAGACAGTTCTCGCCCACCTCCTCCCAGGACCAAGCCAGCCCCGTCCAGTCCAGTGTCTGGACAGAGGCAGTCAGCATCCACCCCACCCGCCTCCTGGGCTCAGGCAGCTCTGCTTTAAGTCATGATTTCTTCACTGCACGATGGGGAATGCGGTGTGTAGGGGCCATTTACCCACGAATACAGCAGCCATGAGGCACACATGGCTATTAAAAATTCATGGAACTTGCTGGGCATGGTGGCTTATGCCTGTAATCACAGCACTTTGGGAGGCTGAGACAGGAGGATTGCTTGAACGCAGGAGTTCGAGACCAGCCTGGGCAACATGGTGAAACCACATCTCTACAAAAAAATCCTCCAAAATTAAAAAAATTAGCCGAGCATGGTGGTGCGCGCCTGTGGTTCCAGCTACTCGAGAGGCTGAGGTGGGGGGGTCACTTGAGCCCAGGAGGTCGAGGCTGCAGGGAGCCGTGATCGTGCTACTGCCCTCCAGCCTAGATGACAGAGACCCTGTCTCTAAAAAATAAAATAAAATAAAAAAGAAAGAAAATTCGGCCGGGCGCGGTGGCTCAAGCCTGTAATCCCAGCACTTTGGGAGGCCGAGACGGGCGAATCACGAGGTCAGGAGATCGAGACCATCCTGGCTAACACGGTGAAACCCCGTCTCTGCTAAAAAAAAATACAAAAACTAGCCGGGCGAGGTGGTGGGCGCCTGTAGTCCCAGCTACTCGGGAGGCTGAGGCAGGAGAATGGCGGGAACCCGGGAGGCGGAGCTTGCAGTGAGCTGAGATCCGGCCACTGCACTCCAGCCTGGACGACAGAGCCAGACTCCGTCTCAAAAAAAAAAAAAAAAAAAAAAAAAAAAAAAAAGAAAAAAAAAGAAAATTCATTGAAATTAAATGGAAGTTAGGCTGGGCATGGTGGCTCACGCCTTTAATCGCAGCACTTTGGGAGGGCGAGGCTGGTGGATCACGAGGTCAGGAGTTCAAGACCAGCCTGGCCAAGATGGCGAAACCCTGTCTCTACTAAAAATACAAAAAATAAGCTGGGCGCGGTGGCAGGCGCCTGTAATCCCAGCTACTCGGGAGGCTGAGGCAGGAGAATCGCTTGAACTCGGAGGGCGGAGGTTGCAGTAGGCCAAGATTGCGCCACTGCACTCCAGCCTAGGTGACAAAGTGAGACTCTGTCTCAAAAAACAAAACAAAAACAAAACCAAAAGAAAAAAGAAGAAATGAAATGAAAGTTAAAAATTTAGTCTGTCAGTGTATCGATTTGCTAGAGCAGCCATGACAGTCTCATAGATGGGGACGCTTGAAAAGCAGACATTTCTGCTGTCATAATTCTGGGAGCCGGAAGTCTGAGATGAAGGTGTGAGTAGGGCTGGGTCCTCCTGAGGCTGATGGGGATCTGCCCAGGCCTCTCCTAGGTCCTGCTGGTGGCATGCATCCTTGATGTTCCTTGGCTTGGAGAAGCATCACCCCCATCTCTGCCTCCATCTCCACGAGGTGTCCTCCCTGGGTCTGTGTCCAAACTCCCCCAGCTCCTTCAACCTTTTTTATTTTAAGAGACGAGGGTCTCATTAAGTTGCCCAGGCTGGTCTCAAACTCCTGGGCTCAAGTGATCCTCCCACCTCAGCCTTCTGACTAGCTGAGACTACAGGAGTCCACCACCAAGCCCGGCTCATTTTCCTATTTTTAAATTTATTTGTTTATGTATTATTATTATTATTATTTGAGATGGACTCTCGCTCTGTCGCCCAGGCTGGAGTGCAGTGGCGCAATCTCAGCTCACCACAACCTCCACCTCCCGGGTTCAAGTGATTCTCCTGCCTCAGCCTCCCGAGGAGCTGGGATTACAGGCAGGTACCACCATGCCTGGCTAGTTGTTGTATTTTTAGTGGAGATGGGGTTTTGCCGTGTTGGCCAGGCTGGTCTCGGACTCCTGACTCAGCTGATCTGCCTGCCTCAGCCTCCCAAAGTGCTGGGATTACAGGCGTGAGCACCACGCCCGGCCAATTTCCCCATTTTTCTAAGGCCACCAGTCATATGGGATTAAGGGCCCACCCTGCTCCAGTATGACCTCATCTTAACTAATGCCATCTGCCACAACCCTATCTTCCAAATAACATCCTATGCTGAGGTCCTGGGGGTCATGATGTGATCATGTAGATTTTGAGGGGACAGTTCTTTATTTTCTTTTCTATTTTAGAGACAGGGTCTTGCTCTGTCGCCCAGGCTGGAGCGCAGTGGTGTGATCATAGCTCACTGCAGCCTTAGTCTCCCAGGCTCAAGTGATCCTTCTGCCTTGGGTTTCCGAGTAGCTGCAACTACAGGTGCACACCACTGCACCTGGCTAATTTTGTATTTTTTGTAGAGATGGGGCTGGGCGCCGTGGCTCACCCCTGCAATCCCTGCACTTTGGGAGGCCGAGGCAGGTGGATCACCTGAGGTCAGGAGTTTGAGACCAGCCTGGTCAACATGGTGAAACCCCATCTTTGCTAAAAATACAAAAATTAGCCAGGTGTGGTGGTGCATGCCTGTAATCCCAGCTACTTGGGGGGCTGAGGCAGGAGAATCGCTTGAACCTGGGAGGCGGAGGTTGCAGTGAGCCGAGTTTGTGCCACTGGACTTCAGTCTGAGTGACACAGCAAGACTCCATCTCAAAAAAAAAAAAAAAAAAAAAAAGAGAGGGACAGGGTCTTGCTATGTTTCCCAGACTGGTCTTGATCTCCTGGGCTCAAGTGATCATCCTGCCTCAGCCTCCCAAAGTGTTGGGACTACAGGCATGAGCTACTATGGCTGGCCAATTGCAGACAGATGGAACTGTGGCCGGCCATTTCACCAGTGAAGTCCCAAACAGCCCTCTGCAGGCATGATGAGCCAGGGTAGTTCTTATCTTTTCCTGATTCCCGTTCTCTGTGTGTGTGGTGGGGACCACAGCAGGCAAGGTGGGGTGTTGGTGGAATTTGGAATGAGTGGAGTCTGGGCAGGCCCAGAGCTCTCTGTCTGCCTTCTGGTCCCGTGTTGGCTGACCCTGTTGCCCCCTCTGCCCTGCTTTGGCTGAGCTGAATTATTTCTTGGTCCTTCCCATCTGGGGGCTTTTCGCTTAACCTTTGTTGCCCCTGATAGAGTGGCCTTGTTAGCACGCACCTACCCTCATTCATCACTCAACTTCTGCCTGCTCATTCTTTGTACCTTAGTTTTAGTGTCACCTCCTCCAGGAAACCTTCTTTGATTTCTCCTCCTCCCTAGGTCTCCTCTAGGCTCCCACAGCTACCTGCGTTCCCTGTATGACAGCTCTGATTTTACTGGGCACAGCTTCCCCTCATTCTTCACTTGACTGCCCCTGCTCATCTTTTGAGTTTCAGCTTAAGTGTCACCTCCTCCAGGAAGCCTCCCTGATTTCCTCTCCTCCCTAGGCCTCCTCTGGGCTTCCCCCAGCTGCCTGTGTGTCCTCTATCCCAGTTCCCATCGCCCCGGTCACACAATCCATCTCCTCCTTCGGACTTCAAGCTCCGTGTCGGTAGATATCGTGACTTTGCCGGGGTCCTGGCTGTGTCCCCAGCACCCACCACACGGCCTGGCACACAGTAGGTGCTCAGTGATCCAGCAGCACGCTCAGAAACTCCCTTTCCAGCCGGGCGCAGCAGCCCACACCTGTAATCTGCAGCTACTCGGGAGGCTGAGGCACAGGAATCGCTTGAACCCGGAAGGCGGAGGTTGCAGTGAGCTGAGATCGAGCCACTGCACTCCAGCCTGGTGACAGAGACTACATCTCAAAGATAAATAAATAAATAAATAAATAAACAAACAGAATCCTCACACGGTGCTAGAGGGGAGAGTGCTTGATTCTTTATCATTACATGTGAGGAAACGGAGGCTCTGAGAGGCGAAGCGACTTGCCTAAAGCCACACAGCTGGGAAACGGAGGAGTTGGGATTGGAGCCCAGGCTCTTAATCAGCACAAATGCCACTTCTCACTTGGGACAGAAAGGAAACCCTGGTTCCTTAGGCAGCTGTACGGAGTCTGGGATGATAATGTGCTGAGAGCCAGAGCTACTGTCTGCTGCACCCTGGGGCTCAGTCTGCCCATCTGTACAAAGGGACGTTCCTTAGCTACTTCTCGCCCTGAGACACTGGGTTCTCAGGGTTGGCAGCTTAGAAAAAGACCAACATGGAACACCCAGAAATTAACTTTAAATTTCTGATGAGTAACAAATACTTTTTTAGTATAAGTATGTCCCAAATATAAAGATAAATATAAACACCTGCCACGGATCCCCGCACAAACCACGGGCTCCAGACTACAAGTCCCACAACCCACTGCGGCCTCCCTCAGGAACTGACTATCATGACTTTTTATTTTTCATTCATTCATTCAAAAATGGTATAGGCCACCCGCCGTGCGCCAGGTCTTGTGCTAGGTGCCGAGGATACATCATATGCACAAAACAGACAAAAGTCTTTGCCCTCGTGGAGTTTGACATCTACATCCTTGGGAGTCCTAAGTGATTTTTGTTTTTCTCAGCAATTTCTGCCAGGAAGACTACAGTTCCCGTGACCCTTTGTGTTTGTTTGATGGGACTACAACTCCCAGAAGACCTAGCGCGCCAGAAGGCACTTCCTTTTCCCTTTAGCCCCAACTTCCTTCCAGGTCGGAAGGTTGCGTCCTGTACGCACCTTTCGCCCCTCACCCCAATTCCCCCTACGCCAAAGACAGGGTTAAGATAGTGATATCGCGAAATAGTTTTTAAAAGCATTTTATTGCATTTTTGACTTGGGAGTTTATGTCAAACCTCAGCAGTATTAGCCGAACAGCCTGCTGCATCCTCCGGGAGTCCCAGAGTGGGCCTACAACTCCCATGGGGCTCCTCGAGCGCCGGATGGACTACAATTCCCGACAGGCAGCGCGGCTGGCGGGGCGGTTCGCGGCGATGCCCGCAGGACCTCAGTGCTAGTGCGGGCTGCCCGGCGCGGCGCCCGTAGGACCCCGGCGGCTACCCATGCCGAGGTGAGTCCACGGGAGCTGCCGCCGCCGCCGTCCCGTCCCCGCTGCCGCCCCGCGCGGCCCCGCCGCCGGCCAGGATGCTGGAGGAAGCGGGCGAGGTGCTGGAGAACATGCTGAAGGCGTCGTGCCTGCCGCTTGGCTTCATCGTCTTCCTGCCCGCCGTGCTACTGCTGGTGGCGCCGCCGCTGCCCGCCGCCGACGCCGCGCACGAGTTCACCGTGTACCGCATGCAGCAGTACGACCTGCAGGGCCAGCCCTACGGTGCGTGTCCCCGGCCCACCCTCGGGGCTCCCCGGGCTTCCCGGCCACGCCACTCCGGCCCGGCCAGCCCCAGGCCGATCCCCAGCTCCAGCCTGGGCCGCCCGACTCATGCTCAGGCCCCAGGCGAGGCAGAGCCCTGACGCCCTGGACCCCCGGCTGCCCTGGAACCCCGGCTTTCCTTGCCCAGCGCCCAGGAAACTCCCACGCTCGCTCCCACAGTCCCCGGCCCCTGCCCGGGGCTCCCTGCCCCAGAACTCGTGGCCGGGCCAAGTGTCTCGCGCCCCTGGAGCACCAGGTTCCCTCTCTCCTGTCCCCAGCCGGGCCTGCGTCTACCTGCCTTGCCGAATTTCTCCCTCCTGGGCCCCTCGGCCCCCTCGGCCCCCTCGGCTTCCCGGTCCGGGCTCACTTGAGCAGACGCTCCCGTCCTGACCTCCAGCGCCCAGGGCCCTGTTCTGGAGACCATCTGGTTGGTCTCCGGATCCCTTGGGTCGCGTCCGTGTTCCCAGGCCTCCCGCCTTTAGCTGACTGCGTTTGGAGTTGAAGGTCCTCACACTGATTTCTGTCAGGCTGAACCATCCGACCCGGTGGTCCAGCATTCCCCACTCTCTCCCTGGGTGCCAAGTGCATTTTGTCCAGTGCCCAAATTCAAGCCCGCTCTAAGTGTTCTCGCTCTGGTCACCGGTCCCCACGTCAAGGGCCCATTTCTCCCCAGACGCCTGACGCTCTCAGGTCCCAGTTCGTGAGGCAGGTTTCAGAATCTGGTAGCCCAGCTTCCCTGGCCTCCTCCCACGTCCCCAGTTCAGTCCACTCGCCTGGGGTTCCCTTTGACCCTCTTTCTGTCCCGCCTTTGATGCACACCCACCCCCTCAGCTCAGCCTCCTCACCCCCGCTTCCCAGAACCCCACTTGTTCCATCTTTCCAGGATTTCCTCATCCCCTTCCAAATTCGCACCCGCGGAGCCCCCCTTGCCCTTGGATTCTGCAGGTCTCCTACTCAACAGCCCCGCCCCCTCTCGTGGCCCTGACCCCAGTGTCCAGACCATTCCACATTCCCTTGTCTTTTCCTGGCTATAGCTGTCCCTGGCATTCCAGAACCTTCTGGTCCCTGGTTTTTCTTTTCAGCCTGGTCCGTCAGGTCCCTGGAAGTCAAGACCTGGCCCCTCCTGTAAAGGAGTCCCGTCCACATGTTCTCCCGGCCCCCTTAGTTCCGAGCTCAGATTCTCCTGGACTGGTCCTCTCGTCACATCTCAGACTCAGCCTGAGGTGCGGGGACCCCAGCCTCTGCAGCCCTTGGGGAGCCCATCTCTGGAGATGGAACCAGACTTTGGCCTTAGGTCCTGTTTTGCCCGAGAGTTACGATGTTTTCATTTAGAGCCCTTGTGGTCAACCCAGGGGACGCTGGGTGATGTTTGGGGACATCTGTGGTTGTCACGACTGCGGGTGCTCCTGGTATGGAGTGAGTGGAGGCCAGGGACGCCGCTCAACTCCCTGTAGTGCCCAGGACGGTCCCACCCCAGAGAACGATCCGGTCCTAATGTCCACGGTGTCCAGGGGAAGCGCCCTTGGGCCAGAGTGGTGGTGTAAACCCAAGGCCCCAGGCTCTGGAGGGGCTGGAGTGGCAGGCCAGGGGCTCCTAATGCAATGACCCTGTTTTTCCACGCTGGTTGGGATTTTCCCGGGGGAAGGGTCCTGATCTGCACCATCCTGTAGAACCGCCTCCATCTTTGCTGCCTGGTACAGGAGCCAACAGCCACAGGAGGCTGCTGAGCCCCCGAAACGTGGCCTGTGCAACTAAGGGGCAGAATTTCCAGTGCTGCTTAAGGGTGATAAACCCAAGTAGACACACGTGGCTGCGGCTCTCGTAGCAGTTCCCGTGGGGTTTCCAGGGCAGTCTATATTCCAAAGATCCCACTCCTAGAGCTCGAGATACTCTGTTTCTCCAGGCCCTTCTGAGGCCCTGTTCACACTCCTGGCGTCTCCTGCCTGGGCCCCCAGCTTACCTGGTCTCCCTCCAGCACCCCCGGATAGGTGGGATCCAGTGGCTCCTACACTGTCCCTGGGTGGGTGTGGGCCCCCTTTCTCTCCCCGCGCGCCCACCCAGGGAATGCATGTTGGCTGTTGAGTGAGCAGGTGTCCTGCCATTCCGCAGCGGGACGGACCCCTCTCCAGCCTCCTGGAGTCCCTTCCATTTCCTTGTGTGGCCTCCTGTTCTCCGCAGCCTCCTGACGTTCACCCCATTTCCTTCCCCGTTTCTCTCGGCCCCTTTTTGGCGGCGCCTCCCTCCCTTTCCCCTGCAGTCCTTTCTCTCTTTCCTCGCTTCCCTGGGGCCTTTGCCCACAATCCTGGGTTTTCTTCCGAGTTTTCCTTTTCATTGGCCTCTTCTCCCCTGTACCCTCCTCCCTGGCCCCCAGCTTTTCTCTCTCCTGGTGAGGAAGCTGGGCCCAGCTTTCCCTGTATCTGGCATTCGCCCAGCTGGTCCGTGGGCTCTAGGGGTGAGTGGAGGAGCCCGTGGGGCAGCCGCCCCGCCTCAGCCTCGTGCTCCTCATGTGCGCCCTGGGAAGCACAGCCCAGCTCTCGCAGGGCAGGCGAGGCCTGGCCAGCACACCTCTGTGTCGCTGTGGCCGCTCCTGAGAGACTGGGGGTGGTTTGGACCGGAGCCCTGCTGAGGACAAGCCCTTGAGATGCCCCAGCGTGCTGCGTTTGAGGCCACCCTCCACCACCATCTTCCCGGTGTGCTTTCACCCCGGGCCCCCCACCGGGAGGAGCCGCAACCCTTACTCGCTGGGCGTTCTTGTCCCAGTTTCCTTCCTGCTGCTGTTGAGAGACGCAGGGTGGGGCGGTGCCCTTTGTGTCTGGGTGTGATCCGGGTCTCATTGGCCAGGTGCGCAGCGCCCCTCTCCTGTGAGTGGACTCTGGCCCTGCTGGGTGAAGGCTTTCTCAGCTCGGCTGCCGTTCACAGCAGGTGGGGCTCGTTGAGCTCACGGCCCATATGAGGTGGGAACCTTAGCACCCCTTGGAGTGCCCAGCTCCCAGGATCCGTCAGGTCCATCAGACGTGCCAGAACTGTTTCATCTGGCAGCCGGCTAACTGCAGCCTGTAGGTCACGTCTGGCCCTCCGCCTGTTGTTGTTAATAAAGTTTTATTGGCATGCAGTCATGCCCGTCCATTGGCATGTTGTCTCTGGCTGCTTTCACGCAGAAACAGCTGAGCTCAGTGATTGTGCCAGAGCCCTGTGGCCTGAGAGGGGAAAGGTTGGCCGTCTGGCCCTTGATAGATAGATAGGGGCCCAGGCCACTGTTCAGGTCCAGTCCTGTCACGCGAACTGGTGACTTTTCTCGGGATGCCCGGTGCCCTCCATGGCGTCCACCACAAGTGGCCTCTGCCCATTCAGACGCAGGTCTGAGGGAGTTGGTGCTGGTTTCACCTCCACAGAGGGCCGCGTCCACACTAGGTTGTGGCCACCTGGCCCAACCCTGGCCCTCGAGGGAGGCTGGGGCCACCCAAGGCCATCTCTGCTCCTGGGGAGATGGGCCTTGGTCACAGAGAGCCCTTGCCATTGGGCCCCAAGCGAGCGGAGGCTGGGATCCGGAGGGCAGCATGGCCTTGGCTGGTGCTGACACGCGGCGGGGCCCAGATGGGCGGGGTTTCATCCTAAAGGGGAGGCCGTGGCCTTCAGGGAGCTCAGGGTGCTGGCGTCCACCCCCATTCCTTTGACTTGCCGCTGCTCCTTCCCTTCTCCGGCCTCACTCGCTCCCTAAAGCATGTCCTGCGTCCCGCTTGTAGGAACTCGAGGCCCAGAGAACAGTGGGGTGCCTGCCAGTGGGCCTCATCCCCTGGCCCCAAAGAGGTGGCATTCGAGCCACCCCTGGGAGGCCAGGACACGTGGGGACAGGTGGGGTGCGGGGGAGGGGTGCTCCCAGCACTGCAGGAGCCCCAAGGACTCCCTCAAGGTCTTTGCTGCCACCTCCCTGAGGGGCTTCCCAAGGGAAGAGGAAAGGCCCCCAGCAGGCCTGGTGACATCAGGCTCAGAGGGGAACAGGGGTGAGGCTGCCCGGCCTGGGGGTGTGGCCCCCTGTGGCTCCTCTATCCCAGGCCTTGGAGTTGGTTCTCTGTGCCCACCTCCTTGTGCTGCACCCGCGACCCTGCCCATTCCCACCTGGGATCTGTGTCCCTTCCGTGTCCACCCCCCACACCCAGCTCAGCCCATCGGACGCCCTGTTGGAGCAGGCTGCTTCCCTCCCGCTGCTTCCCCGACAGTGCGTTGCTGGACAGCAGAGCTGGGGACTCCTGCATGCCCCGGCCCCAAGCCCAAGGCTCAGCGCAGGCCCCGGGAAGAGGCTGCGTCTGTGGGGAGATGAGAGAATGAGGGTCCCCCAGCATCCACCTTCAGAGTGGGGCTGGCTCCCACGGGGACGCCGGAGTTGGCTCTGGGCATCGGGATTTTGAGTGCTTCCTGCATGGGTCTCACATGGGAGGCCCCGCTGGCCCGCCCCTGGCCCCCCATGTCAGGCCCGCACCCGGCCCTCCTGTGTCAGGTCTGCTTCTGTGCTTTGCATGGTGTCGGGTTGGCCTGTGCGGCGCTGAGACGTTTTAGATCATTGCTTGTCTTTTAACATTTGGGCGAGGTGACGTAAGAATCGGGATTTCCGGCTTCCCGTGTGGTCCACTGAGGCCCGTGTCCCAGCTGAACACGGGTGGCCCCTTTAGAGGGGCCGGAGCTCGCCAGGGTCCTTCCAGGGCCACTCAGGTGGCCATCGCCGGTGGACAGCACGTAGATCGTCGCGGTGCTGAGACTTGCAGGGGTGAAGGGGCAGGAAGTGGGGGGTGCACGTGCAGCTCAGGTGCCCAGAGCAGGGACCTCGGAGCTGTGTCTTGTTGGGTGGAGGACGTTTTGCTGAGAGAGGCAGGAAGAGCCGTCCCAGGAAGCAAACGGCAGCAGCGAAACCAGGAGCCCTGGCGAGTTTCTAGAGCGGCGACCGCGGGGACCACCGCTGCAGGAATGAAGAAGCCCGTGAGGGAGTGACAGCCCCAGGCTCTCAGCCACGGCCTGGCCGTCCGGGGAAGCCCCACCTCGCCCCAGGCACACCACAGCCCGAGCTGCTGAGCCTTCTGCCGGCCCAGCCCCTGGACTTCTAGAAAGCTTGAATGTCCGAGGCCTGGTAGGGTAGACCCAGAGCAGGCGAGCCCGAGAGGGGCTCTGTTCCGGTCTCGTGGCTCAGCGCAGGGGTTTAACCTGGGGCCCACGAATGGGCTTCAGGGGAACAGTCCCCAGCCGGGACCCCCTGTAACAGGAGTCGAATCCGGCCCGCCCTGGGCCTATGTAATAGGGTGTTATTGGCATGTAGCTCCACCTGTTGTACATGGCCGCACTCACCCTGCCGTTTTAGAGCTGGGTGGTCGAGATACAGACCAGAAATACTCTCTCTCTGGTCTGTTGCAGAAGAGGTTTGCCGAGCCCTGGTCTAGGATCCTGCGTGGACTTCGGTGTGGGGGTGGGGAAGTGTGGGTTTCTCCCGGGAGAGGAGGCTCTGTTTTCATTACGTTCTCAAAGGGGCTGGGCGTGGTGGCTCACGCCTGTCATCCCAGCACTTTGGGAAGCCAAGGCGGGCGAATCACCTGAGGTCAGGAGTTCGAGACCAGCCTGGTCAATGTGGCAAAACCCTGTCTGTACTAAAAATACAAAAATTAGCCTGGCATGGTGGCAGGCGCCTGTAATCCCAGCTACTCCAGAGGTTGAGGCGGGAGAGTCCATTGAACCTGGGAGATGGAGGCTGCAGTGAGCCGAGATTGTGCTGCTGCACTCCAGCCTGGGCGCCAGAGTGAGACCCTGTCTCAAGAACAAAACCAAAAAACAAAGATTCTCAAGAGGTCTGAAAATCCCAGAGTGTCCCAGGGTTAGCGTGGCACTGAGCCCGTGGACATGGGCCTGGCACACGTTTGCAGCCCCCGTCACCCGGTGTGCGGGGTGCAGGCTGGGGGGACCCTGGGAGCTTCTCGAGTCGGAGGTCTTCCAGGTTCTGGGCTGGGGCTGGGGCTGCTGGGTGGGTCCCTGGCCTGGATCTGTCCCCTTCCATTGGCCTGGCCACCTGCTGAGGCTCATGACCCCGCCCCTGTCCCCACAGGCACGCGGAACGCGGTGCTGAACACGGAGGCGCGCACGATGGCGGCGGAGGTGCTGAGCCGCCGCTGTGTCCTCATGCGGCTACTGGACTTCTCCTACGAGCAGTACCAGAAGGCCCTGCGGCAGTCGGCGGGCGCCGTGGTCATCATCCTGCCCAGGGCCATGGCCGCCGTGCCCCAGGACGTCGTCCGGGTGAGCGTCTGCCCTGCCCCGTCCGGCTCGGGTCCAGAGCTGGGGCAGGAGTCGGAGGCAACTGTGTGAGCCTAGGCAGGTCGCTTCGCCTCTCTGAGCCCTTTGGAAAGTAGGATGGACTGTTCCCCTGCACCGTTGATCTCCCCGGGCGCGATTCTGTCTTCAGAGGATGCTGGGTGACGACCGGAGGTGTTCAGGGAGGGCCGCTCCTGGCGTGGAGTGGGTGGAGGCCCGGGATGCTGCTCAGCACCCTGCAGTGCCCAGGACGGCCCCACCCCGGAGAGGGGTCTGGCCCCAGGGTCCACAGGGCTGCGCGAGAGAGCCTGCCTTGAGTGAACAGGAGCTGGTAGAATCCAGCACGTGCCCTGGGTGAAGATGCTTTTGCAGATGAGACGCGGCGGGTGGGATGGGGGGAAGCCCTGCTTTCCTGTGAGTGTTCTATGGTTGACGCCGTGCTGTGAGGACCTGCCTGCCCTCCAGGGACAGCCACTGGGCCCCCTGCTACCTTGCCACCCCTGCCAGGCCAGCGGCTCCCTAAGCATGCGTCTGCTCCACAGCAATTCATGGAGATCGAGCCCGAGATGCTGGCCATGGAGACCATCGTCCCCGTGTACTTTGCCGTGGAGGACGAGGCCCTGCTGTCCATCTACGAGCAGACCCAGGCCGCCTCTGCCTCCCAGGGCTCCGCCTCTGCTGCTGAAGGTGGGTTCCGGGCTGCAGGGACGGAGGCTGTGGGCGTGGGGAGGCGTCCCCATCCCGAGGGCTGCAGTCACCCTGGGCTGTTTCCACCCTCAGTGTGAGGCATCCCTTCACCGGGGTTAACAGTGGGGGTTCCTGGGCCCTGCATGGACCTGCTGCATTACCACCTCCAGGCTGGGACCTGGGACTCTGCATTTTTGCAGCCGCCTGTCCCCCACCCAGCTACTGGCTCTGTGCACACGAAAGACCAGAACCACGGACTCAGGGGAGCCTTTCCCATCCTCAGGGCCTCAGGGTTTATGAAAGACATGGGGGATCTCTTCAGTTCTCTACCTGCCGAGGACGTTCTCAGCATCACGTCTCGAGTGGGCGGTGTGGGTGTGCTGGCGCTGTTCTTGCGGAGAAGGGGCACACACCTTTCTTTCCTCCAGCCGTGTGAACGGGGGCGCTGGCAGCGAGCTCAGAGCAGGAGCCCACAGCTCTGTGGTGGGACCTGTGGTGGGGAAGGATGGGACTGGCTGCTGTGGAGAGTGAGGAGAAAGAGGAACTGGAGGAGGCAGCTGAGGGGCCTGCCCAGACAATTGTCAGCTACTGGGGTAGCAGGGCTGAGAAGGGAGGCCCCAGAGCCCAGGGTGGCAGAGAACAGGGCACGGCAGGCAGGTGTGTGCTGGCCCAGCCCCAACAAAAGCCGTTTGGTGCTGTGGTTTCAAGTTATAAAAAAGGAGGCCGAGGCAGGTGGATCAC
This sequence comes from Macaca mulatta, assembly GCF_049350105.2. NCBI lineage: Eukaryota > Metazoa > Chordata > Mammalia > Primates > Cercopithecidae > Macaca > Macaca mulatta. The sequence continues at coordinate 3,985,597 of NC_133424.1, forward strand.
CTGAGGTCAGGAGTTCAAAACCAGTCTGGCCAACATGACGAAACCCTGTCTCTACTAAAAAAATACAGAAAGTTAGCCAGGCGTGGTGGCGGCCACCTGTAATTCCAGCAACTTGGGAGGCTGAGGCAGGAGAATCACTTGAACCTGGAAGGCAGAGGTTGTGGTGAGCTGAGATCACGCCATTGCACTCCAGCAACAAGAGCAAAACTCCATCTCAAAAAAGAAAAAAAAAAAAAAAAGAAAGGTTTATCCTACACAGCCAGATCAGTGAGATTCTAGATCCAGAGTTGGCTAATGCCGGCCCAGGGGCCACCTGTTTTTGTCGATAAAGTTTTATTGGTACTGGGCCACGTTCATTTATGCACAGTCCAGGGCGGCATTCCCAGCAGCAGAGCTGAATTGCTGCGGCTGCAACAGAGACCATCCGGCCGGCAAAGCCGAGGGTGTTATCTGGCCCTTTTCAGAAACCGTTCTCAACCCCTGGTCTAGGTTAAAAGTCTTGACAATGGCCATTTTTGTTGTGGCAACAGAAGAGTATAGTTCTGCAAAAACTTAAGTATCCAGTTAGAGAAGAAGGAAAGAAGAATCTTCTTTTTCTTTTTTTTTTTTTTTGAGATGGAGTCTCACCCCTTTGCCCAGGCTGGAGTGCAGTGGCGCGATCTTGGCTCACTGCATCCTGAAGGAGGAATCTACTTGGTGGAGTATTACGTGGCTGGTAAAAACGATGTTGAGGGCTGGGCATGGTGGCTCACGCCTGTTGTCCCAGCACTTACGGAGGCTGAGGCAGGAGGATCGATCGAGGCCAGGAGTCCAAGATTAGCCTGGGCAATATAGCAAGACCCCTGTCTCTACAGAAAATTTAAAAAATCAGCCAGGTGTGGTGGTGCTTGCCTGTAGTCCCAGCTGCTCAGGAGGCTGAGGTGGGAAGATCCCTTGAACCTGGGAGGAGGAGGTTGCAGTGAGCTGAGATCGCACCATTGCACTCCAGCCCGGGTGACAGTGCGAGACTCTGACTTGAATATATATATATATATATATATTTTACAGAGAGTTCCCAGGAGCACGCTTCCCCCAGTGATCATATCTCTTTTTTTTTTTTTGAGACGGGGTCTTGCTGTGTCGCCCAGGCTGGAGTGCAGTGGCGTGATCTCAACTCACTGCAAGCTCCGCCTCCCGGGTTCACGCTGTTCTCCTGCCTCAGCCTTCCGAGTAGCTGGGACTACAGGTGCCCGCCACCATGCCCGGCTAATTTTTTGTATTTTTAGTAGAGACGGGGTTTAACCGTGTTAGCCAGGATGGTCTTGATCTCCTGACCTTGTGATCTGCCCGCCTCGGCCTCCCAAAGTGCTGGGATTACAGGCATGAGCCACCGCACCTGGCCAATCATATTTTACATACCCACAACAGTTGTGTTTTCATTTTTGTTTTGTTATTTTTTTTTTATTCCATATTCACTTTCAAAAAATTGTGTTTTTAGGCCAGGTGCAGTGGCTCACACCTGTAATCCTAGCACTTTGGGAGGCTGAGACAGGGGGATTGCTTGATCCTGGGAGGTAGAGGCTGCAGTGAGCCATGATTGCATCACTGTACTCCAGCCTGGGTGACAGCATGAGACCCTGTCTCAAAAAGAAAAATAAAGTTGTGTTTTTAAAACGCTTTAAAAACAAAAAAAACAAACAAAAAACGCTTTAAAGCACAGAAATGCAGACTCAGAAAGTTTTGTGAACTCAGGCATTATTGGGCAGGCCCTGACCCTAAGTCCCTAAGTGAACAGCTGTTATTTTTTTTTTTTTTTTTTTTTGAGACGGAGTCTCGCTCTATCGCCCAGGCTGGAGTGCAGTGGCCGGATCTCAGCTCACTGCAAGCTCCGCCTCCCGGGTTCACGCCATTCTCCGGCCTCAGCCTCCCGAGTAGCTGGGACTACAGGCGCCCACCACCTCGCCCGGCTAGTTTTTTGTATTTTTTTAGTAGAGACGGGGTTTCACCGTGTTAGCCAGGATGGTCTCGATCTCCTGACCTTGTGATCCGCCCGTCTCGGCCTCCCAAAGTGCTGGGATTACAGGCTTGAGCCACCGCGCCCGGCCGTGAACAGCTGTTATTGAGGGCCCGAGAGGAAACGATCAGAATGGCATGGAGGAGAAATTCCCCAGCAGAACGTTCCAGAAAGGAGATGTGAATCATTTTGAGAGAAGGTTGTGCTAGGGGGAGCACGGGTATCACATGGTATCGAAATCTGCTGGTCGCATCCCCACACGCGGCTGGTTGGCTCCACCCGAGCCCCCAACCTGCGGTGCTGGGGACGTCCCCTGGCTGGGACCCTGGCTGGGCCGAGGCTGACGTGCCCTCTCCCTCTCCCCAGTACTGCTGCGTACGGCCACTGCCAACGGCTTCCAGATGGTCACCAGCGGGGTACAGAGCAAGGCCGTGAGTGACTGGCTCATCGCCAGCGTGGAGGTGAGTGCCACCCGCCCTGGTGTTGGCGCCGCGTCCCCAGGGGTCCCTGCCATCCACCTGGCTCCCCGGCTCAGCCATGCTAGAGGGGAGCCTCTGATGGGAAACTGGGGTCAGATCTCTCCCCTGCCCGGGCGAAAACCTCCTGTGCCTCCGCTGGCAGCTGAAGGAACCCAAACTTCTCACGTGGCTGGGGAGTCACTCTGTGGAGCGCCCAGGCCCCTGCCAGCCCCCGGTCCATCTCCTTCCTTCCATCGTGGGCCCCTACACACCAAGCCACCTCCTCCAACCCCAGGGCCTTTGCACCAGCTGCCCCTCCCAGGAAGCCCCCTCCAAGCTGCAGGGTTGCCAGCCTCCCCTCGTCACAGAACCTCACCCGTCAGCCCAGACACTGCGTCCTCACACACCCTTCCGAGCACCCCCTGGTGTCAGCAGAGCGAGAGAGGGTGGGGAGCTGCCGGTGTGGAAGCTCAGATCATCGAGGCAGATCCAGAGGGTGAAGCTTACGTTGCTGCTGCTGCAGCACCAGCAGGGGCCTTAAAACCCAAGAAAGGCCGGGCGCAGTGGCTCAAGCCTGTAATCCCAGCACTTTGGGAGGCCGAGACGGGAGGATCACGAGGTCAGGAGATCGAGACCATCCTGGCTAACACGGTGAAACCCCGTCTCTACTAAAAATACAAAAAACTAGCTGCGCTTGTTGGGGGACGCCTATAGTCCCAGCTACTCTGGAGGCTGAGGCAGGAGAATGGCGTGAACCCGGGAGGCGGAGCTTGCAGTGAGCTGAGATCCGGCCACTGCACTCCAGCCTGGGCGACAGAGCGAGACTCCGTCTCAAACAAACAAACAAAAACAAAAACGAGAAAGCGGCCGACTCCCCCAGCATTTCCCCACAGGACGGCGCCGGTGAGGGCGCAGATGAGTCCGCGCAGATGTGGAGTTGTCTCACAGTTGGGGGAGCCCTGAACAAGACGTGCCTGCTGTTTTAGGGACCCAGGCCTTGGAGGGGGGCCCGAGTGGAAAAGCACTGGCTTAGGCGGGGGTGGGGAAAGCGTCCTGGAGGCCCTGGCTCCCCATACACAGGCCTTGGCGGAGGAGCCCTGGGGCTTGTTGAGGGCGGCTGTTCTGTTTGTTCCTGTTGGATTGTACTGTGGGCCCGGGAGGCAGGTCCCGTTCACAGCGCCAGTTAGTACGCGATGGCACCCCGTGGCCTGGCCTGCATCACACTCCACAGTGGCATGGGCGCTGGGCTCCAGATCCCATGGGGCCATGTCGACTCCCTTTCCCCTGGCTGTGCCCTTTCTCCTATGAGCAGAGCCCTCTTGGCCGCTGGGCTTGGAGTTCAGCCTTTGAAGGATTTCCAAGTGGAAAAGCGTGTTGCAAAAACGGCAGGTAGACTCCCACAGCCAGACAGGGAGTCCCCAGGCCACCGCCGGCCCTCTACCTGCTTTTGTAAATAAAGTTTCTGCTTGTTTGTTTTTGTTTTTTGAGACAGAGTCTCTCTCTGTCACCCAGGCTGGAGTGCAGTGGTGCGATCTCTGCTCACTGCAACCTCCGCCTCCTGGGTTCAAGTGATTCTCTTGCCTCAGCCTCCTGAGTAGCTGGGATTACTGTCATGTGCCACCACGCCCAGCTAATTTTTTGAAATTCTCTCTCTTTTTTTTTTTTTTTTTTGAGATGGAGTTTTGCCCCTGTTGCCCAGGCTGGAGTGCAGTGGCGCCATCTCGGCTCACTGAAAACTCTGCCTCCCGAGTTCAAGTGATTCTCCTGCCTCAGCCTCCTGAGTAGCTGGGATTACAGGTGCCTACCACCACGCCTGGCTAATTTTTGTATTTTTGGTAGAGAGGGGATTTCACCATGCTGGCCAGGCTGGTCTGGAACTCCTGACCTCAGGTGATCTGCCCGCCTTGGCCTCCCGAAGTGTTGGGATTACAGGTGTGAGCCACCGCGCCTGGCTGTGTAAATAAAGTTTTATGGCTCACAGCCAAGCTGATGCATGTGCAGACCACCCATGGCAGTTTCTGAGTAGTCGTAACAGACACCATCTCGTCCCCAAGGTTAAAAATATCCCCTCTGGCCCTTTATGAAAGTCTGCTGGCCCCTGGGCTAGAGTGGAATCCGACTTTGGTGGGGTAAGAGGCAGGGATGGGTGCATACAGATCCTGAAGGAATCCGAATACCTGGCTGAGGGGATTAGTCCCGTTCCTACAAACAGCTATCCTCCTGAGGGGCTCAGCCCCGTTCCTATAAAAACCTATCTTCCTGCTCTCCCCGATTTTTTTTTTTTTTTTTTTTTTTTTGAGACGGAGTCTCGCTCTGTCTCCCAGGCTGGAGTGCAGTGGCGCGATCTCGACTCACTTCAAGCTCCGCCTCCCGAGTTCACGCCATTCTCCTGCCTCAGCCTCCCGAGTAGCTGGGATTACAGGTGCCCGCCACCATGCCCGGCTAATTTTTTGTATTTGTAGTAGAGACGGGGTTTCACCGTGTTAGCCAGGATGGTCTCGATCTTCTGACCTTGTGATCCGCCCACTTCGGCCTCCTAACCCGATTTTTAAAGATTTCAACCTGAGGGCCAGAGCAGGGGTGGGTCCCTGTTCCTGGCTCCACCTCCTCCCTGGAGGAGCTCCCTGGGGCTCCCAGAGTCAGAGGCTGGCACCTCCTGTAGGCCTCAGTGCTGAGGCCGATGCTGGCACCCAGCGGACGGGCCCCATGTGGTCCAGAGGGGAGGGGTCTCCAAGCCCCACACATGGGTCACCTGCCCCAGGAGCAGCCAGGCCATTCCCCCGCTGTCTTTCCACAGGGGCGGCTGACGGGGCTGGGCGGAGAGGACCTTCCCACCATCGTTATCGTGGCCCACTACGACGCCTTCGGAGTGGCCCCCGTACGTATGTGTGTCCCCATCCCCCCCCACCCCACAGGGCTTGGACTCCGGCTCCAGGCAGTGCCGAGGCAAAGCGCCTGTGGGGGATGGTGGTCGGGGTCAGTGGTTCACCCTGTGACAACCTTTGCTAGTCATCCCGGTCCCCACAAGGGCCTTAGGGTGGGTGTCGTGGGACTGAAACAGGCCTGGCTCTTGCCCCGGGGTCCCAGGTCTCAGGGTGCGGCGGTGGCTGTGTCAGGGGCTGAGCCCAGGGAGTCTGAGTCAGGCCAGCGCTGGGTGCCGTGGCTCCGCACGAGGCCTCCTTGTGGCTGTGGTTTGTCCCAGCGAGAGGCCACAGAGCGGGGAGCAGTATCCACGAAGGGAAAGGCGTGTGCAGTGGGTCGGGGAGGCCAGGCCCGGCTTCCAGGCCTTCTCCCCTTGTGTCCCATGGGACACGCCTCATCCCCAGCAGTGAGCTGGGACGACAGCCCAAAGCACCGTCACCAGCAAGGCTCCCAGAGACCCAGCACCTGGTTCCTGTGGGGGCTGGTTCTGTGGGCCCTGCTGCCTGGCCCATGCCGGGATTCCAGACTCCAGAGGGAAGCAGGGCCTGTGCGTGAACCACGGTGTTTGCAGGAACAGCTTTGGCCCTAGACAGAGCCTGTCCTGTCCGCGAGGGTCAAGGGCCCTGGTGCAGGTTCCTGGTCTCAGGCCTGCGGCACAAACTTCTGCTCAGCGCGGGTTGGGTGGGAGCGGGGTCGGGGCGTGAACCACTGTGTCAACCAGCACCCTGCCTCCTTTTTTTTTTTTTTTTTTTTTTAAATTTAGACAGAGTCTCGCTCTGTTGCCCAGGCTGGAGTGCAGTGTCATAGTCTCAGCTCACTGCAAGCTCTGCCTCCCAGGTTTAAGCGATTCTCCTGCCTCAGTCTCCCAAGTAGATGGGACTATGGGTGCCTGCCACCACGCCCGGCTAATTTTTTGTATATTTGGTAGAGATGGAGTTTCACCACATTAGCCAGGTCGGTGCCTCTTGAACTCCTGACCTCAGGCGATCCACCCGCCTCAGCCTCCCAAAGTGCTGGGATTACAGGCGTGAGCCACCACACCCGGCCCTGCCTCCTTCTTCGAACACAAATCAGCTGAACCAGGCAGAGTGCAGAGGGTCAGGGCAGATCTGCTACCTGGCTGTGTTCCCAACCCCTTGGAGGGCCAGGCCCCCAGCCTTGAGAATGCCTGGTCCCGCTGGGGCCCACACAGAAACTCAAGCTGCTCAGGGCAGTGCCTCTTGAACTCCTGACCTCAGGCGATCCACCTGCCTCAGCCTCCTAACCTGCTGGGATTACAGGCGTGATCCGCGCCTGCTGCCTTTCTCTGTCCTCATTGTCCCCTGTGAAGCTTTTTTTGTTTTAAATGTTATTTATTTATTTATTTTTTATTTATTATTTATTTATGTTTTTTGAGACAGAGTCTCGCTCCGTCACTGGGCTGGAGTGCAGTGGTGCGATCTCGGCTCACTGCAACCTTTGCCTTCTGGATTCAAGTGATTCTCCTTCCTCAGTCTCCCGAGTAGCTGGGACTACAGGTGCGCGCCACCATACCTGGCTCATTTTTTATTTTTTATTTTTTTTGAGACGGAGTCTCGCTCTGTCGCCCAGGCTGGAGTGCAGTGGCCGGATCTCAGCTCACTGCAAGCTCCGCCTCCCGGGTTCACGCCATTCTCCTGCCTCAGCCTCCTGAGTAGCTGGGACTATAGGCGCCCGCCAACTCACCCGGCTAGTTTTTTGTATTTTTTAGTAGAGACGGGGTTTCACCATGTTAGCCAGGATGGTCTCGATCTCCTGACCTCGTGATCCGCCTGTCTCGGCCTCCCAAAGTGCTGGGATTACAGGCTTGAGCCACCGCGCCCGGCCAGTGAATAATTGGCCCGTACGGGGGTCATTTTTTGTATTTCTAGTAGAGATGGGGTTTCAGCATGTTGGTCAGGCTGGTCTCGAACTCCAGACCTGAGGTGATCCGCCCGCCTCGGCCTCCCAAAGTGTTGGGATTACAGGCGTGAGCCACCGTGCCCGGCCAAATTTATTTTTTGAGGTAATCGTAAAACATAAAGTTCACCATTTTAGAGTGTACGAGTGGGTTTTAGTACATCCAAAGTGGTACGGTCTCCACCCCTTTCTAATTCCAGAACATTCCATCACCCCAGAAAGCAGCCCTGCCCCATCAGCTGTCACTCCTGGTCCCCTCCCCAACCCCGGCACGTGCGTGTCCGTCCCAGCACCTGTGGGCTGGCCTGTTGGATGGGTCCTATGAACGGATCCTACACTGGGAGCAAAGCCTTTTGGATCTGGCTTCTCTCACTGAGGAGGGTGTTTGTTGTCCCCCTGAATTCAGTGTCACCGAGGTCCCCTTTATATGCTGTGGCCTTGGGACGGTCCCAAGCCATTGCAGTGTCCAAGAAGCAGTGTGGCCTTACTGAGAAGGCTGCTTTAGATCACAAAGGTGCATCCGAGGGCAGGAAAGGCATGTGGTCGAGCTGTGCAGGTCTCCCCACGGCTGGGGCTCGAGGGTGGAAGGGCTGGTCCCACAGAGGGGATCCCACACAAAGACCGGGGCTGGACAGACGCTGCCCTCCGTGAGCAAATCTGCCCCGGCTCTGGGCTCCAAACTGCGTGTGGCTTCTCCTGGGTGCGGGCCGAGGTGAGGTGGACGGGGAGATTCCTGGGTTCAGCGGGGCCCTGCAGATCCCAGGCCATCAGTTGGGGATTGAATACAGTGGGGGAACGATCCCAGCTGCCCGCTGGACATGGCAAAGGGGCTGGGGGACAGCACAGAGATGACCACGGCTGCTGTGGGCAGTGAGGTGGTGGGGCTGTGGGAGCGGGGTGGGGGTGACCGAGAGATGACCGCAACTGTTGTGGGCAGTGAGGTCGTGGGGCTGCGGGAGCGGGGCGGGGGTGACCGTGACCGTGCCTCTCCCGCCCCTGCAGTGGCTGTCTCTGGGCGCGGACTCCAACGGGAGCGGCGTCTCCGTGCTGCTGGAGCTGGCACGCCTCTTCTCCCGGCTCTACACCTACAAGCGCACGCACGCTGCGTGAGTGCCAGGGGCGGGCAGGGGGACGGGCGCGGGGGCCACGCTGCCGGACAGCGCCACCCACCAGGCGCCTCTGCAGCTGTTTTTGTGAAGCCGCCTGGCCCTGAAGTGGGCCTTAGCCCAGGAATTGGGGTGCCTTGTTTATCGAGGGCTAAGCTGAGGTCTCACAGGTTCCGTCTCTTGGAGGCCCACGGGGCCCGGCGGCTGCTCGCCCCAGGAGCCTGCTGGGGATGCTGTCAGCTGCAAATGGTAGAGACTCCCGGCTAAGGGCCCTGGAACCGGGGGATCCCCTCAGCCCTGTGCGGGCAGGGCCGGATTTTTTGCTGGGGTGCGGCCATCCTGGGCACTGCAGGGCACTGAACAGCATCCCGCCCCCACCCACTCCATGCCGGCAATACCCCATAGTCGTGGCGGTCACAGGTGTCCTCAGACATCGCCCACTCTCCGCTGGGGGCAGAGTCAGCCGTGGTTGAGACTCCCCTGGGTCAGGGGATTCCATGGAGCCCCAAGAGACTGTCCCAGGCTCATCTGCCCCGCTGAGGTCCCAGGAGGCTGCACACGTTGAAATCCACACCCTGAGTAGGAAGGGAGAGAAGAGGTGAATCCCAGGAGCTGTGGGACCCCCGGTTTATACCATCCGCCCCGTCGGGAGTTTATCCTGGTGTCTGGTGTAAGCAGGGGGCAGACTCGATTTTTCTCCAGATAATGAATGCAGGCTTCGTCCCCCGTGGCCCTGTGGACGTCTTTGGTGGGTGACTCTGTCCTGGGCGCCACCCACTCCGTGCCAGGAGTGCCCCCAGACGTAGCAACCACAGATGTCTCCAGACATGACTGTGTCTCCCGTGCGGGGTGGGTAGAATCACCTCCAGGTGAGACCCTGGCCCAGACAGTCACCCGCTCCCGAGACAGTACTGCTGTCGTCATTGTGTCAGCAGCTCAGAGAGGCCAGGGCCACTGTGGCTGAGACGTTTCTCAGCCTTCTTACAGTCACAGGGCGCCGGGAGTCACGTCCAGGTTTAGGTAGGAACTTGGACTTGAGCTCCTGGCCTCAAACAATCCTCCTGCCTCAGCCTCCTAAAGCACCAGGATTACAGATGTGAGCCACCACGTCCAGCCAAAACTTTTTTTTATTTAAGCTGCAGAACCGCTTCCCCCAGCCCCCCACTGATGCCTTTTGAGAAGCTCATGCTTTCAAACATGTGTGAACAGGGCTGGCTTCTGCCAGGCCCGGGGGCTTCCTGGCAGCTGGGGCAGAGGTTGGGTTTCCGGGGCAGAAGGGACTGGGTTGGAGAGAGTCCGGGGCGGACATGGGAGGATGAGGGTAGGGGACATGCTGAGCAGTTTCCTTCTCTGATCCTGGTGACCCTTCTAACAGCCCAGCCTGTGTTCCATTAGAATTCTTGGCCCAGCTAGGTGGCTCATGCCTATAATCCCAGCACTTTGGAAGGCCGAGGCGGGTGGGTCACCTATCAGGAGTTCAAGACCAGCCTGACCAACATGGTGAAACCCCGTCCCTACGGAAAATACAAAATTAGCCGGCTGTGGTGGTGCACGCCTGTAATCCCAGCTACTCGGGAGGCTGAGGCAAGAGAATCGCTTGAACCTGGGAGGCAGAGGTTGCAGTGAGCCGAGATCGCACCATTGCACTCCAGCCTGGGCAACGAGCGAAACTCCGTCCTGAAAGAAAAAAAAAAATTATTCTTCTTCTTTAAGTGAATAGACTTTATTTTTTTGGCCTCCTGGTGTCTGTTGACTGGTCGGTCACCCCGGTTCCTCCTGGGCTCAGAGAAGCCTCTAGAGTTGGGGTCTAATGTGGGGCGGCCCTGCTGCTGGGAGACACTGCATGATTTGTGGTCGTCATTAGGGGAAGCTCCCAGTTTGGGGTGGGTGAGGCCAGGGATGCCGCTCAGCACCCTCAAGTGCCCATAACAGCCCCACCCCCGAGAACCATCTGGCCCTGGTGTCCACAGGGCTGAGGGGTCATGCCCTGCCGTAAGGGACTGGTGAGGATTTCCTACTTTGGGGAGGCCTTCATACCCCTCCTCAGGGACCTGTGACCTGGCCTGGTCCCTCCTCCACCCCAGGTGCTTGCCTGTCAAAGCTAACGCCAGGTCTTCCCCCGCCAGGTACAACCTCCTGTTCTTTGCTTCCGGAGGAGGCAAGTTTAACTACCAGGGAACCAAGCGCTGGCTGGAAGACAACCTGGACCACACAGGTGAGCGGCCCCGGGTGGGGGTGGGGGTGCCGCAAGGGTGGTGCTGTGGGGAGGCACGGAGGGAGGGCTGGGGGCCACTTCCCAGTCCCCACCCGCCCCGCCAGCTCTCGGTGCCCTGCAGACTCCAGCCTGCTTCAGGACAACGTGGCCTTCGTGCTATGCCTGGACACCGTGGGCCGAGGCAGCAGCCTGCACCTGCACGTGTCCAAGCCGCCCCGGGAGGGCACCTTGCAGCACGCCTTCCTGCGGGAGCTGGAGACGGTGGGTGCCCCTTTGACGGATGGGCCCCAGGCTCTGTGGGGCACACACGTCGGGGCTGGGTTGGGGCATCTTGTCCCAGGGTGTCCTTGCTGTCTGCCCTTGGGGCTCTGAGGGGCACACTGTGTCGGGGCTGTGCTGGGGCCTTCTGTCCCGGGGTGTCCCCCTGTCCCTCCTTACCCAGCGCTCACTGTCCATCAGAGTTCTAGCTGGCCTCACAGGGGACCCCAGGGGCAGGTGGGTTTCTCCTCGTTTTGCACCCTCGGAGGTTCTGGGAGGCCCCTGGGGCATTTGGGGAGTGGGCCTGGGTGGCCACCACCCCTGCCTGCCCTCTGCTGATGGCACCTCCGGCTGCAGGTGGCTGCACACCAGTTCCCCGAGGTACGGTTCTCCATGGTGCACAAGCGGATCAACCTGGCGGAGGACGTGCTGGCCTGGGAGCACGAGCGCTTCGCCATCCGCCGGCTGCCCGCCTTCACGCTGTCCCACCTGGAGAGCCACCGCGACGGCCAGCGCAGCAGCATCATGGACGTGCGGTGAGCATGGCAGCGTGCCCAGCCCCTCCTAGAGCTTTCCTGGGGGCTGAGCCACAGGTCACAACTCCAGGGGCCATGAGAGCCTGGAGGGAGCGGCCCCCACACACAGGCCGTGGGGAAGAGGCTGGTGCGTGGCCGAGGCCGGCTATTTGGTCAGGTTATTCGCAAGCTCTTCCTTACCGGGGCTAGGGAGGGCGAGGCCAGCAGCCTGGGGTCATGGCCCTATGTGGGACCCCCAGACCCCATCACCTGTTGAGTTAGGAGAAAGCAGCTCCTGCCTCTGGGCTTCTTCAGGGCCCTGGCGACTGTCTCGGGGAGCCTGGCCCCCCACCGCACCCCAGCTCTTCCTTGCCCAGCCTCCCTCTGGGGCACTGTCTCTCTGGCTTCCTGTGTCCTCTGACCCTGAGTCCTGCCTGTCTCCCTGCTGTCATGTGAGCCCCTGGGCAGGCTTTTGTGGAGCCTGAAACAGTCTGGCCACCCCGGCCGGTCCTGGCACCAGCAGGTGGGCGCCGTCTCCTCCCCCAGCGCCCGCAGGCCTGGCATAGACCCTTCCCGTTCATCCGCTCTGCTCTGAGGTCACTGGGCCCTCAGGAGAGGTGCGAGCTCAGCCATCGGAGGCCTGCAGAAGCCCGTGGTGGGAGGGAGGGGCACGTCCCTGTGTGATCTCAGTCCTGGAAAGGATGGAGGTGACGGTCGCCCATCAGCCAGGAGAGTGCCAGGAAGTGAGGTGGGCACATGGCTGTCCCAGCTGTGCTGAGCTCTCTCAAGACCACCAGGGGTCAGCCCAGGAGGGCCACCTGGGTCCCAGAATGGATTCTTCCAGCGGGACGGAATAGTCCTGTTTAAATCCCAGAAAAGCAGAAAACGGAGTCAGTAGGAACCAAGGCCTCGGGGCGCGAGCCTCACCTGCGCACAGGGGCGGGTCAGGGCGCGGGGCGTGGAGGTGGGGGCCCCCTGGTGAACCTGCGTCTGCATGTCAGCTGAGTAGTTAAAGCTAAGCTTAATTTTTTTTTTTTTAAAGACAGAGTCTCACTCTGTCACCTAGGCTGGAGTGCGGGGATTACAAGCGTGAGAACTACCATGCTTGGCTCCAAGTCCACATTTTAAATAATTGTTTTTGAATCGTGAAGGTCCCGGGTGGATTCTAAGACTCTGACCCGTAACACGAGGATCATCGCGGAGGCCCTGACTCGAGTCATCTACAACCTCACGGAGAAGGTAAGCCCTTGCTGCCACCAGCGCCAGCGCCAGCCCCAGCGCCAGCCCCAGCCCCGCCCCAGCGCCAGTGCCAGCCCCGCCCCAGCGCCAGCCCCAGCCCCGCCCCAGCGCCAGCCCCAGCCCCGCCCCAGCGCCAGCGCCAGCCCCGCCCCAGCCCCAGCCCCTGCCCCTGCCCCGCCCCAGCCCCTGCCCCTGCCCCGCCCCAGCCCCTGCCCCTGCCCCGCCCCAGCCCCTGCCCCGCCCCCGCCCAAGCTCAGCCCCGCCCCCGTCCCCGCCCCCATCCCTGGCCCGCCCCAACTCCTGCCCCGCCCAAGTCCCAGCCTCAGCCCCGCCCCAAACCCAGCCCCAGCCCCGCCCCAGGGACCTGGACTCAGGGCTGTCCCCTCCTCTCTCCGCAGGGGACGCCGCCAGACATGCCGGTGTTCACGGAGCAGATGGTAAGGGGGCCGGGCTAGCGAGTGGGCGGACAGGCAGGCGGGGCCGGGCTGTGACCACTGTTGCCGTCCCTACAGCAGATCCAGCAGGAGCAGCTGGACTCGGTGATGGACTGGCTCACCAACCAGCCCCGGGCCGCGCAGTTGGTGGACAAGGACAGCACCTTCCTCAGCACGCTGGAGCACCACCTGAGCCGCTACCTGAAGGACGTCAAGCAGCACCACGTCAAGGCCGACAAGCGGTGAGGCTGGGGCTCCGCACTGGCCCCGTTCAGCCTGGGGCCTAGGGGGACCTCCCCATACTGCATCTCCCACCCCCTCACCCCTGGGGGATGCCAGGTGGAGCAAATACAAAGAGAGAATGGGAGGAGGGCTGGGCGCGGTGGCTACGCCTGCAATCCCAGTACTTTGGGAGACTGAGGCAGGTGGATCACTTGAGGTCAGGAGTTTGAGACCAGCCTGACCAACATGGTGAAACCTCGTCTCTACTAAAAATACAAGAAGTAGGCCTGTGTGGCGGTGGATGCCTGTAATCCCAGCTACTTAGGAGGCCGGGACGGAAGAATCACTTGAACCCTGGCCGGGCGCGGTGGCTCAAGCCTGTAATCCCAGCACTTTGGGAGGCCGAGACGGGCGGATCACGAGGTCAGGAGATCGAGACCATCCTGGCTAACCCGGTGAAACCCCGTCTCTACTAAAAAATACAAAAAACTAGCCGGGCGAGGTGGCGGGCACCTGTAGTCCCAGCTACTCAGGAGGCTGAGGCAGGAGAATGGCGTAAACCCAGGAGGTGGAGCTTGCAGTGAGCTGAGATCCGGCCACTGCACTCCAGCCTGGGTGACAGAGCGAGACTCCGTCTCAAAAAAAAAAAAAAAAAAAAAAAAGAATCGCTTGAACCCAGGAGTTGGAGACCAGCCTGGGCGACATAGCAAGACCCCATCTCTACAAACTTAAAGCGTTAAGTTTTTATTTATGTATTTGAGATGGAGTCTCGCACTGTCACCCAGTTTGGAGTGCAGTGACGTGATCTTGTCTCACTACAACCTCCATCTCCCAGCTTCAAGTGGTTCTCGGACCTCGGTCTCCTGAGTAGCTGGGATTACAGGCACCCACCACCATGCCCGGCTAATTTTTTTAAATTTTTAGTACGAGATGGGGTTTTACCATGTTGGCCAGGCTGGTCTCGAACTCTTGACTTCAAGTGATCTGCCTGCCTCAGCCTCCCAAAGTATTGGGATGACAGGTGTGAGCCACCACGCCCAGTCTCCATCTCTACACACCCTTTATTAAGAACTAGCTGGGCGGCCGGGCGCGGTGGCTCAAGCCTGTAATCCCAGCACTTTGGGAGGCCGAGACGGGTGAATCACGAGGTCAGGAGATCGAGACCATCCTGGCTAACACGGTGAAACCCCATCTCTACTAAAAAAATACAAAAAACTAGCCGGGCGAGGTGGCGGGCGCCTGTAGTCCCAGCTACTCGGGAGGCTGAGGCAGGAGAATGGCTAAACCCGGGAGGCGGAGCTTGCAGTGAGCTGAGATCCGGCCACTGTACTCCAGCCTGGGCGACAGAGCGAGACTCCGTCTCAAAAAAAATAAAAAAATAAGAACTAGCTGGGCAGAGTGGTGCCCCCTGAGAAAGTGCTCTCTCCCCAGGGACCCAGAGTTTGTCTTCTACGACCAGCTGAAGCAAGTGATGAATGCGTACAGGTGAGTGGCGGCCAGCGGGGCCTGGAGCCCTTCACCCTTGTGGGTTACAGCGGAGGGGACCATGGCCCACGGGGGTCTAGGGGGCCACGTTGCTGGCCCGCACCGTCCTCAACCACAGGGACCCTGCTTTCTCCGCAGAGTCAAGCCAGCCGTCTTTGACCTGCTCCTGGCCGTTGGCATTGCTGCCTACCTCGGCATGGCCTATGTGGCTGTCCAGGTGAGCAGTGCCCAGGCTCCGGCGGGGCAGGGGGCCGCCCACCTGGAGGAGCTGGGCTGCATGTCTCTGAGTGCATCCTGTCCCCTGGCTCAGCTTAGAGTCACATGGCCTGGGGCCCCAGCCCCGCCCACGTCCTCACTCTCTCCTGCTGTGTCCCCAGCACTTCAGCCTCCTCTACAAGACCGTCCAGAGGCTGCTCGTGAAAGCCAAGACACAGTGACACAGCCACCTCCCAAGACACAGTGACACAGCCACCCCCACAGCCGGAGCCCCCGCCGCTCCCCAGTCGTTGGGGCCGAGCACGAGTGAGTGGACACTGCCCCGCCCCAGGCGGCCCCGCGGGGACAGGGGCCCTCTCCCCGCCCCGGCGGTGGTTGAAACACTGAATTACAGAGCTTTTCTCTGTTGCTCTCCAAGACTGGGGGGATTCTTTTTTTTTTCCTTGTCTTTGAACTTCCTTGGAGGAGAGTTTGGGAGACATCCCGGGGCCAGGCTACGGACTTGCGAACGAGCCGCCCAGTCCCGGGAGCCGGCCGCCTTGGGTCCGGTGTCAGCACACATGCACGATTAGAGAGGAGACGCCGGGACCCCCTGCCCGATCGCACGCAGCCTCCGCCCACCGCCTCCTGCCGCAAGGGGCCTGGACTGCAGGCCCAGCCTGCTCCCTGCTCCGCGTCTGTCCTTGGACATCCCCTCCCGCTCCCCGATGGTGGCGTGGACATGGTTATTTATCTCTTCTCCCTCTTGCCTGGAGGAGGGCAGTGCCAGCCCTGGGGTTCCAGGATTCCAGCCCCACTGGAGCATTTTGTCCCCCATGTGGTCTCAGTGACCCGTCCCCTCCACAGTGGGCTGTCGGGGAGCCGTAGCACTCAGCCTTCCCCTTTTCCGACTGCAGGGTCTGACGCCATCGTTGACAGCCTCTGCTTCGTGGGGGGCTGGCAGGGCCCCTGCCTCCCCGACCCCTGACACACTGCACACCCCCATTCCCCCGCGCTCCTCTCCTCCCAGCCTGTCCCGCCGGCCCCTGTGCCTCTTCGGCCCCAGCCCGGCTCCCAGGGGCCTCACCTGCTTGACCCCGGCCCAGCTCCCTGCCCTGAGTCCTGAGCCAGTGCCTGGTGTTTCCTGGGCTCGGTGCTGGGCCCCCAGGCCCGCCAGGCTTTGCCACGGCCGGCCGGTCCTCCCTGGGGAACTGGGTGCAGGTGGAGGACTGGGAGGCAGGAGGTGGCCTGGGGAGGCCGGGTGGCTCCTCTCCTCACTCCCTGCCCTGGGCCTCAGCTTCCTCATTTATCGAAAGGACGTGTTCAGGGTGAGAGCATTTGTTGGGAAGGAGACACTTGGCATGGCCTCTGGGGCCACCCTTCCTGGAACTCAGAGAGGAAGGTCCGGGCCCCCACGAAGCCATGGACAGAACCCTCCACCCCGCAGGCCAGGCGCCGTGTGTGAGTGTGGGAGGGAAGGAGGCCCGCATTGAGCTCAGGGAGACCCCGGCGTGTCCGTTCTTTAGCAATATAACCCACGCAGTGCGTGCCGAGCAGACTTGGGGAAGAAGGGGCTTGAGCTGGGCGAGTCCTGGCCTGGGCACCCACAGCCATCTCCCTTTCGTGGCCCAGGGAGGTGTTTGCTGTCTGAGGGACCTGGGCCGGCCCATGGGAACCTGGGGTTCTGTCCAGATAGGACCAGGGGTTCTCACTTTGGCCACCAGTTCCTCGGCCAGCACCTCTGCCCTCCTGAACCTGCAGCCTGGAGGGGTGCGGGGGTAACCGCCCCACTTTCCTCCAGGTTAGCAGGGGACCCTCTTCCCCCCGTCTGCCCTGCGGGTTGCCCGCCTCCTCCAGAAACTTGCCCAAGGGCCCATCCCGGCTGGCCTCTGGGCACTTGTGCTGGGACTCTGGGACCCCGGCAGCTGCCACCTTGTCACCATGAGAGAATCTGGGGAGTGCTTGCGTGCTAGCCAGCAGGCTTCTGTCTGGGTGCCGCCGGGCCAGCGTTTCAGAGGGAGCTTCCTTCCTTCCTTCCCGGACAGGTCGTCAGGATGGATGCACTGACTGACCGTCTGGGGCTCAGGCTGGTGTGGGATGCAGCCGGCCAATGAGAAAATAAAGCCATATTGAATGATCGCCACCAGTGTCTGGTCTGGGGGCTGCGAGGATTGTATTGTGACAACTGTTGGGGGTTCTTGTTCCTCTAGGGGATGACAGTAGGGGCAGGGCTGTGTGAAGCGCGCATCACTGACTTGCCCTCTCCTGGAGTGAGGCTTCAGCCTGTCGTGGGCCAGGCCTGTGCCCAAGGCTGCTGGGCCGTGCGGGAGAGTGAGGCTCTGGCCAAACCCGCTGTTGCTGGGCCCCGCAGCCTTGCCTCCTCCCGCCTCCCCCGGGAGGGTCTGTGTGCAGGGTCTTGTGGGTAATGGGTGGACCTGTTTCCTGGGCCGCCATCACAAAGCACCACCAACTATGGGGCTCAGAACACCAGAAATCCACCCTCAGCGTCTCCGAGGCCCCAAATCCAAAGTCAGGGTGTGGGCAGGGCCCCCAGGGCGAGTCCTTCCTGCCTTTCCCAGCTTCTGGGGCTCCCCGCGTCCTCGGCTTGTGGCCACGTCGTTCCAGCCCCTGCCTTGTCTGTGTCTTCCAAGGACCTCCCTCACGTTGGATCAGGGCCCACCTTGCTCCAGGAGGATGCTCCCCCCCTAACTAATGACCTCTGCCAAGATGCCATTTGCAGTTGAGGCTAATGGCTGAGGTTCTTTTGGACATGAATCTGAGGGAACTCTGCAACCCTGGACCACGGGCAGTGGGCTGTGTGAAGTCGGCTTCCAACCCAACTGCAGGTTCAGAGGTTTACTGAGAGCCTACACAGCAGGTGCAGAACTGGGGTTGGTCCCTCCCGGTCAGAAGCCCTGGGGACCCTCCCAGGTTCTGCCCAGTGTTCAGGCCCCTTCCTGGCCTGCCCAGTTGTCGGACTCAGTAAACACTGGTGGAGCTGCCATGTGTCCCTGGCCTGAGATCCGTGCTCTCGGGGAAGGAGGACAGGCAGAGATGTGCTGGTGAGAAGATGAAGCAGGGAGAGGTGGCGGCGTGGGGAGGCTGCAGCAGCTGAGGAAGTGGCCCCGAGGGAGGCAGGAGCCTGTGGACTGTGGCTGGAAGGGATGGTGTCTGAGCTGCGACCTGAATGATGAGGCAGCCGGGGCGAAACCTGGAGGAGGGGATTCCAAGCGGAGGCACAGCCCACCTGTGCAAAGGCCCTGGAGCAGGACAGGGCCTGGCGTGTTGGAGGAACAGCAGGAAGGCCCGTGTGGCTCAAGCAGAGGGAGTGAGGGTGGGGAGGGGAGGGAATGGGGCAGGTTGTGCAGGGCCTCATGGGCCGTGGGGAGGACTTGGGCTTTGACCTCGAGGCAGGTGGGAGCCATAGAGGGCTGTGGGGAGAGGAGGGACAGGCCCTGACTTGGGTGCTCCCGGGCGCCGTCTGACAGCTGCTTCGGGGAGGAGAGAAGGGGGTGGCGAGGGTTTAGCCTAGTACCAGGTAGAGGTGACTGGGCTGGCGCAAGTGGGCGATGCTGGGGCTGGGCCAGGTGGAGGCAGAGAAGGGTGGGTTCCTCCTGTTCCCCCTCCACCGCTGTGTTCCTGGAGTGCAGAGAACGGGCTACAGAGATGCTTCCAGAACCAGTGTGTGGCCTGGACCGAGACCTGGACTGCTGGGGGCTTCCTGAGCAAGACCCACATCCCTGCATTCAAAGCTGCCGCTTCTCAGACCAGGGAACTTCAGAGACCGACAGGGGCGCCATCCCCTCGCCACCGTCCTCTAGGAATCTGCGACAGAGCTTCAAACCCAGCATGGGGTCTCTGCCTCCCCAAAACACAAGGCAGGAGAAGCTTGTTCAGCGGGGAGGGGAGGGATGGGATGGACCCAGAGCGAAAGGAAGGCAGGGCAGGGTTGCATGGAAAGAAAGAGGCTCACGTGACCCCGGAGCATGGGGCCGTTGGCCACTGGGGATGGAATGGTTGGGGGCAGTACTTGGGCTTCCCTGGGCAGCGGACAGAGGCCAGGCTTGGCCCCCACATGCTGCGTGGCCCTGGGGCATAGGAGCTGTGCCTCTCTGGACCAAATTTTACCAGTTCAAGGGGCTCTAGGGTCCAGGGCTTTGACCTTCTTGGGGTCCTGTGTGATCCTCCAGGAGCTTAGCAAGGCTAAGAGTGGACAGTGGCTGCCCCCACTCTGTGCAGGCAGAAGGTGGCTTTGGCTCCATTGTGGACTCAGGCACAACCCCTTTCAGAGGAAAAGCCAGCCCGTCATCTTCCCCGTTAACATACACAGGTCATTCTTTTTCCTTTTTTTTTTAGAGACAGGGTCTCACACCGGGCGTGGTGGCTCACGTCTGTAATCCCAGCACTCTGGGAGGCCGAGGTGGGTGGATCACTTGAGGTCAGAGTTTGAGACCAGCCTGGCCAACATGATGAAAACCTGTCTCTACTAAAAATAGAAAAATTAGCTGGGGGTGGTGGTGCGTACCTGTAGTCTCAACGACTCAGGAGGCTGAGGCAGGAGAATCACTGGAACCCCGGAGGCAGAGGTTGCAGTGAGCCAAGATCATGCCACTGCACTCCAGTCTGGGTGACAGTGTGAGACTTTGACAAAAATTAAAATAAAAAATAAAAGAGGGTCTTGCTCTGTCCCCCAGGCTGCAGTGCAGTGGTGCAGTCATAGCTCACTGTAGCCTTGACCTGGGCTCAAGTGATCCTCCTGCCTCAAACCTCCCAAGTAGGTGGGACTGCAGGCAAATGCCACCATGCCTGACTACATTTTTAAAATATTTTTGTAGAGAGCAGATTTTGCTATGTTGCCCAGGCTGGTGTTGAACTCCTGGCCTCAAGCGATCCTCCCACCTCGTTCTCTGAACGTACTAGGAATACAGGCATGAGCCACTGTGCCCGGCCGGATTCGTTTCATTCAACTCTCGATTCAGTGAATACTTGAACTCTGTTCTGCCAGGTCCTGTGCCAGGCTCGGGGATGCAGGCGTGTGCACGAGACGCTGGCCCGGACGCCACGGGGCTCGCAGTCCACCGCGGGAGATGGATAATAAGCCGTTAAGTGGATGGGCTGCCTTCAGATGGTGATCAGTGGATGGATACTGTTTTACAATTGAATCCACGCTGGAGGCTCCCTGAGGAGGGGCTTTGAGGGGTTTGTTGTTGTTGTTGTTTGTTTGTTTGTTTGAGACAGTCTTGCTCTGTCACCCAGGCTGGAGTGCAGTGGCGCGATCTCGGCTCACTGCAAGCTCTGCCTCCCGGGTTTACGCCATTCTCCTGCCTCAGCCTCCGAGTAGCTGGGACTACAGGCGCCCGCCACCACACCCGGCTAGTTTTTTGTATTTTTAGTAGAGACGGGGTTTCACCATGTTAGCCAGGATGGTCTCGATCTCCTGACTTCGTGATCCACCCGCCTCGGCCTCCCAAAGTACTGGGATTACAGGCTTGAGCCACCGCGCCCGGCCTGGATACTGTTTTACAATTGAATCCACGCTGGAGGCTCCCTGAGGAGGGGCTTTGAGGGGTTTGTTGTTGTTGTTGTTTGTTTGTTTGTTTGAGACAGTCTTGCTCTGTCACACAGGCTGGAGTGCAGAAGCCCTATCTTGACTCATTGCAACCTTCATCTCCCGAGTCCAAGCGATTCTCCTGCTGCAGCCTCCCCTAGTAGCTGGGACTACAGGGGTGTGCCATCAAATTTTGTATTTTTAGTAGAAATGGGGTTTTGGCATATTGGCCAGGCTGGTCTCGAACTCCTAACCTCAGAAGATCTGCCCGCCTCGGCCTCCCAAAGTGCTGGGATTACGGGCATGACGCCACGCCTGGCCTGAGTCTCGCTGTCACCCAGGCTGGAGTGCAGTGATGTGTTCTCAGCTCACTGCAACTTCCTCCTCTTGGGTTCAAGCAATTCTCATGCCTCAGCCTCCCCGGTAGCTGGGACTACAGGCACCTGGCTAAATTTTTTATTTTTAGTAGAGACAGGGTTTCACTGTGTTGGCCAGGCTTGTCTCCAACTGCTGACCTCAGGTGATCCCCCTGTCTCGGCCTCCCAAAGTGTTGGGGTTATGGGCGTGAGCCACCGTGCCCAGCCTGGAGGGGGCTTTTGAGTGAAATTGGGATGACAAGGATTATTATGTCATGTGGAAGTCTGGGGACAGTGATTCAGGCAGCAAGCACAGCGGGTGCAAAGGCCCTGGGGCAGGATCACGCCTGGCGTGTTGGAGGAACAGCGAGGAGGCCCGTGTGGCTGAAGCAGAGTGAACCAAGGGGTTGGGGGGAGAGAGGAAGAAGGGGGAGAGGGAGGAGGAGGAGAGAGGAAGGAAGGGGAGAGGGAGAAGGGAGAGAGGGGAAGGAAGGGGAGAGGGAGGAAGGGGAGAGGGAGGAGGGAGGAGGGGGAGGGAGAGGGAGGCGGGGGAGAGAGGAGGGAGAGGGAGGAGGGGGAGAGAGGAGGGAGAGGGAGGAGGGGGAGAGAGGAGGGAGAGGGAGGAGGGGGAAAGGGAGGAGGGGGAGAGAGGAAGGAGGGAGAGGGAGAAGGGAGAGGGGAACGAAGGGGAGAGGGAGGAGGGGAGAGGGAGAAGGGAGAGAGGGGAAGGAAGGGGAGAGGGAGAAGGGGGAGAGAGGAGGGAGAGGGAGGTGGGGGAGAGAAGGAGGAGGGGGGAGAGGGAGGAGGGAGAGGAAGGAGGGAGAGGGAGGAGGGGGAGAGGGAGGTGGGGGAGAGAAGGAGGAGGGGGAGAAGGAGGAGGGCGAGGGAGGAAGCCGGGAGGTTTCAGGCCATGCAGGGCCTCCTGGGGGAAGGGGAGGGCAAGGAGAGCAGAAATGGCGTCTGACCTTCACTGAATTTAGAAAGGTCACCTGTAGCCAGAGGACAGTTAGGAAAATGAAATGAGGCTGGGTGCAGGAGGGTATGCCTGTAATCCCAGCACTTTGGGAAGCTGAGCCAGGTGGATCACAAGGTCAAGGGATGGAAACCAGCCTGGCCAACATGGCGAAAACCCGTCTCTACTAAAAATACAAAAATTAGCTGGGCGTGGTGGCACATACCTGTAATCCCAGCTACTGGGGAGGCTGAGGCAGGAGAATCGCTTGAACCTGGGAGGCGGAGGTTGCAGTGAGCTGAGATCGTGCCACTGCACTCCAGCCTGGGTGACAGAGCGTGATTCTGTCTCAAAAAAAAAAAAAAATGAAATGACATTAAGCTGCCCGTGTCGGGCATATGTGAGGCCTCTTTCCGGGGCTCCCTCGGTGCCCTCAGGCCTCACCTGCCCCCCTCAACCCTGGGCAGCAGTGAACGAGGAGGACACAGACGTCCCTCCAACAAGGACGTTGTGCCGTCTCCCACGACCCCAAAGAGGCCAGGTCCAGGGGCCGGGATCTCTTCCTGGAGGTCTTTTAAGTTGGTAAAACATCAGTTAATGTCCCTGGAAACCAACACGGTTTCTCTCCAGAGGTGCCGTCCACTCTGTGTATCTTTCTCATTTTTTATATTTTTTGTAGAGATGGGGTCTTGCTATTTGCGTAGGCTGTCCTCGATCTCCCGGCTTGTTTTTATATTTTTGTAATTTTGTAGAGATAGGGTTTCTCTTTGTTGCCCAGGCTGATCTAGAACTCATGGGCTCAAGCGATTCTCCTGCCTCAGCCTCCTAAAGTACTGGGATTACAGGCGTGAGCCACCACGCCAGCCACCTGGCCAAATTAAGCATTTTTAAAAGAGCTGATGTTATCAAGGAAAACATCAAATAGTACTGGTGCCTCTCACACCCATTAGGATGGCTACCATTAAAAGAAAAAAAAAAAAAAAAAAGAAGCCTGTAATCCAAGCACTTTGGGAGGCCTAGGCAAGTGGATCACTTGAGGTCAGGAGTTCGAGACCAGCCTGACCAACATGGTAAAACCCCGTCTCTACTAAAAATACAAAAATGAGCCAGGCACGGTGGCGCGCACCGCACCTGTGATTCCAGTTACTCAGGAGGCTGAGGGCAGGAAAATCACTTGAACCCCAGAGGTGGAGGTTGCAGTGAGCCAAGATCGTGCCACTGCACTCCAGCCTGGGTGACAGAGCAAGACTCTATCTCAAAACAAAAACGAAAACAAATTTTAAAATAGAATTGCCACAGGAGCCAGCCTTCCCACTCCTGGGTATATTCCCAACAAAGCGGAAGGCATGAGCTGCATCCTGCAAAATTCCGGGTGCCTCGACTTGCCCCTCTGAGAAATGGGGATGATAGTTCCTGCTGTGTGTATGGTAGACACCGTGCCTGGTACATGGCAAATGAACAGTCAGCGTCACCATGAGCAGGGACACAGAGAGATATTTGTACACCCATGTTCACAGCAGCACGACTCACAATAACCCAAAAGGTGGGAACTACCCAAGGGGCGGTGGACAGAAGAATGGCTCAACACACTGTGGTCCATTCACACAGTGGAATAGTACTCAGCCATGAAAAGGAAGGGAATCATGTCACAGGCTGCAGTGTGGAGGCATCTTGTAGACCTCAGGCTTAGCGAGAGAAGCCAGACACAGAAAGACAAATCCTGTGTGAGTCCACTCCTAGGAGGTCCCTGGCGTCGTCAGATTCACAGAGATAGAAAGTAGGATGGGGGATGCCAGGGGCTGGGGAGGGAGATGGGGAGTAAGTGTTTCATAGACTCAAAAAGTTTCAGTTTGGGAAGATGAAAAAATTATGGAGAAGGTGGAGGTGATGGTTGCACAGCCACATGAATGTGCTTAATGCCGCTGAACTGTGTGTAGGTCAGGCCAGGCGCGGTGGCTCACGCCTGTAATTCCAGCACTTCGGGAGGCCAAAATGGATGCGCCTGAGGTCAGGAGTTCGAGACCAGCCTGGCCCACATGGCAAAACCCCGTCTCTACTAAGAACACAAAAATTAGCCAGACACAATGGTGGGCACCTGTAATCCCAGCTGTTTGGGAGGCTGAGGCGAGAATTGCTTGAACCCGGGAGGTGGAGGTTGCAGTGAGCTGAGATCGTGCCACTGCACTCCAGCCTGGGCGACAGAGCGAGACTCTGTCAAAAAAAAAAAAAAAAAAAAAAAGGAAGCCAGGTGCAGTGGCTTATTTTTGTAATTCCAGCACTTTGGGAGGCTGAGGCAGGCAGACTGCTAGAGTTTAGGAGTTCAAAACCAGCCTAGGCAACATAGCAAGACCCCATCTCTACAAAAAATAAAAGAATTAGACAGCATTGTGGCTCGAGCCTGTAGTCCCAGCTACTTGGGATGCTGAGGTGGGAGGATCACTTGAGCTCAGGAAGTTGAGATTTCAGTGAGCTGTGATTGTACCACTGCACTCCAGCCTGGGCAACAAAGCGAGACCTCGTCTCAAAAGAATAAATGATTAAGTGTATTATTTTATGTGTATTTTATCACTGTTTTAAAAAGAAAAAATAATAAGCCAGGAGTGGTGACTCATGCCTATTATCCCAGCACTTTAGGAGGCTGAGGTGGGTGGATCATCTGAGGTCAGGAGTTCGAGACCAGCCTGGCCAATGTGGTGAAACCTCATCTCTACTAAAAATACAAAAATTAGCCAGGCATGGTGACGCACGCCTGTTGTCCCAACTACTCAAGAGGCTGAGGTGGGAGAAGCACTTGAATCCAGGAGGCGGAGGTTGCAGTGAGCTGAGATGGCACCGCCACACTCCAGCCTGAGTGACAGAGTGAGACTCCGTCTCAAAAATAAAAAAAAAAATAGCCCCCGGGGCCCACAGCTCTGGCAAAATTCGTGAAGGTAGAAAACATGAGCTGCATCCTGTGAAATTCCGGGTGCCTCGACTTGCCCCTCTGAGAAATGGGGATGACAGTTCCTGCTGTGTGTATAGAGGACATGGTGCCTTGTACATGGCAAGTGTCACCATGAACTGTACAGGCCTGGGGGCCTGGTGGGGGTTCATGTGCTGGCCAGCAAGGCAGAGACTCCGTGACGCCGCACAGCGTGGGTTTGAGACCAGGCAGCCGGTGAGCCCAGTTGGCTTTCAGAAGCTCTGAATTCCTTTGGGCACCGAAGAGAGAAGAATAAACTATGTTGGCTTCGATGCCCAAATCCTCCATCTGACAGCCGGGACTGCTAAATCAGCTCTGCTTCCCTTCCTGTTTTCAAGTTTTAGACTTTCTCGATTCCAAAGTGATTCACGGTTGTCGTGGGAAGACGAGAAAAATTCAAACGAAGAAGAAAGAAAAACCCAAGGAGAAGGAAGAAGAACAAAAGGCTTGCAGATTCCTTTCCTTTTTTTTTTTTTTAGACGGAGTCTCGCTCTGTCACCCGGGCTGGAGTGCAGTGGCTGCATCTCAACTCACTGCAACCCTGCAACCTCCACCTCCCAGGTTCAAGCAATTCTCCTGCCTCAGCCTCCTGAGTAGCTGAGATTACAGGCACCCACCACCACGCCCAGCTAGTTTTTGTATTTTTGGTGGAGACAGGGTTTCACCATGTTGGCCAGGCTCATCTCAAACTCCCGACCTCAGGTGATCTGCCTGCCTCAGCCTCCCAAAGTGCTGGGATTACAGGTGTGAGCCACCGCACCCTGCCACTCCCACGCTCTTTACTCCTCAGTAACAGCCGTGGCACGGGCATCCTGCAGTGACCATCACTCACCAGACTGCATCCACTAACAAGTCAGGGAGCTGGCCTGTGGTGTCCAAACGTACCCAGGCTCACGGCCTCGCTGTTCTCCGCGCTCACCCACCCCCTCAGCCCTGCGAGGGAGGAAATTCAGGAGGCAGAATGCTGGATTTAAGCACCCAGAAGTCAGACCCGAATTCAACTAGGCTCTTGTTTTGGGTGGAAGAAAGAGGAGGAAGAGGCTGAAAAAAGTACCTCTTTGGCTCCTAGGGGTTTGTGAGTTTTTCTTTTGATTTTCTTTTATTTTTGAGACAGAGTTTTGCTCTTGTTGCCCAGGCTGGAGTGCAATGGTACAGTTTTGGCTTACTGTAGCCTGGACCTCCTTGGGCTCAAGCGATCCTCCCACCTCAGCCTCCCAAGTAGCTGGAACCACAGGTGCATGCCACCACACCCAGCTCATTTTTGTATTTTTTGTAGAGATGGAGTCTTGCTATGTTACAGCTCAGGCTAGTCTGGAACTCCTGGACTCAAGCAATCCTCCCAGCTCGGCCTCCCAAAGTGCTGGGATTACAGCCATGATTTTTTTCTTTTTTTTTTTTTTTGAGATGGAGTCTTGCTCTGTTGCCCAGGCTGGAGTACAGTGGCACAATCTCGGCTCACTGCAACCTCCACCTCCCGGGTTCAAGCGATTCTCCTGCCTCAGCCTCCCGAGTAGCTGGGTCTACAGGCGCCCACCACCATGCCCAACTTTTTGTATTTTCAGTAGAGATGGGGTTTTACTGGCCAAGATGGTCTCAATCTCTTGCCCTCGTGATCTGCCTGCCTTGGCCTCCCAAAGTGCTGGGATTACAGGTGTGAGCCACCGCGCCTGGCCAAATTTTTTATTTTTAGTAGAGACGGGGTTCCACCATGTTGGCCAGGCTGGTCTCGAACTCCTGATCTCAAGTGACCCACCTCCCTTGGCTTCCCAAAGTGCTGGGATTACAGGCATGAGCCACTGCGCCCGGCCAGGCATGATTTTTAAAAATTCTTATTAAGGGCCGGGCGCGGTGGCTCAAGCCTGTAATCCCAGCACTTTGGGAGGCCGAGGCGGGTGGATCACGAGGTCAGGAGATCGAGACTATCCTGGCTAACATGGTGAAACCCCGTCTCTACTAAAAATACAAAAAAAAAAAAAACTAGCCGGGCGTGGTGGCGGGCGCCTGTAGTCCCAGCTACTTGGGAGGCTGAGCCAGGAGAATGGCATAAACCCGGGAGGCGGAGCTTGCAGTGAGCAGAGATCCGGCCACCGCACTCCAGCCTGGGTGACAGAGCGAGACTCCGTCTCAAAAAAAAAAAAAAAAAAAAAAAAAATTCTTATTAAGGACTCTCCCAGAACGCTGGAGGCTCATGGGGCTCTGAGCATCCTGCTTGAGTCTCCATGGAGACGAAGCCCGTGTCTCCTGGCCGACTCCACCAGCCCCAGTGCCACGCTGTGCCCGGCCAAGTCCCAGCTGAGTCTAAGCACCTGCATCTGTGCTGGGCCGAGTGGCAGGATGTTGTGGGAGGACCCCTGACCCCTTGCCCAGCTCTATTCCTCACCCAGTCCTGATGTTCTGTTCCATCTGGGGGCGGCCAGCAGGCTGCCAGTAATAGCAATAATAAATAGCCATTCTCTGAGTGCTAACGAGCTCCCAGACTCTCTGCTAAGCCTGCATTTTAGCTCATGAATCCACACCAGACCGGGGCCTTCACCATATCCTCTTTTTCTTTTTTTCGAGATGGCATCTCACTTGGTGGTCCAGGTTGGCGTGTAGTGGCGCAATCTCGGCTCACTGCAACCTCCGTTTCCCGGGTTCAAGCGATTCTCCTGCCTCAGCCTCCCAAGTAGCTGGGATTACAGGTGCGCGCCACCATGCCCAGCTAATTTTGTATTTTTAGTAGAGACAGGGTTTTGCCATGTTGGCCAGGCTGGTCTTGAACTCCTGCCCTCAGATGATCTGCCTGCCTCAGCCTCCCCAAGGGCTGGAATTACAGGCATGAGCCACCGTGCCCAGCCCCTCTCCTCTCTCTTCAGACCTGCTTGGCAAGGAAACTGAGGCTCAGCTGCCTGGTGCGTGGGGAGATGGTATGGGATGGTGGGAGGTGTGTGTGCGCCAGAGTCTGGCTTCCCGGGTTCACATCCCAGCTCTCTTACCGTGTGGTCTTGCACTAGCCACTGGCGCGCTCTGCGCCTCAGTTCCTCGTCTAACGCGGGTGGACATTTCATACAAATGGTGTCACACACTGTGTAGTCTTCCGTGTCTGACGTCTCTCACCAAGCATGATGTCCTCAAGGTGCACCTGCACTATGGCCTGGGTCAAAGCCTTATGTTTTTTTCATGGCTGAGTCATGTTCTATTGGCTGGAAGGACCACAAAATGTCCTCTAAAGCTGGGCGTGGTGGCCCACGCTTGTCATCCCAGCACTTTGAGAGGCTGAGGTGGGAGGATCGCTTGAGCTCAGAAGTTTGAGTCTAGCCTGGACAACATAGCAAGACTCCATCTCTACAAAAAATTTAAAAATTAGCCAGGCCTGGTGGCATGCCACATCTGTGGTCCCAGCTACTTGGGAGGCTAAGGCAGGAGGATCACTTGAGCCGAAGAGGTCAAGGCTGCAGTGAGCTATGATCATGCCACTGCACTCCAGCCTGGGTGACAGAGCGATACACTGCCTTATAAATAAATAAATAAAATTGTAAGTTAACCAGGCATGGTGGCGGGTGCCTGTCATCCGAGCTACTCAGGAGGCTGAGACACGAGAATCACTTGAACCCAGGAGGCGGAGGCTGCAGTGAGCCAAGATTGCACCATTGCACTTCAGCCTGGGCAACAGAGCAAGAGCCTGTCTCAAAAAATAAATAAAATAAAAATTAAAAATTAAATTTTAGGCTCCGTGCGGTGGCTCATCATGCCTGTAATCTCAGCACTTTGGGAAGCTGAGGCGGGCACATCACTTGAGGTCAGGAGTTTGAGACCAGCCTGGCCAACATGGTGAAACCCCATCTCTACTCAAAAAACAAAAATGCGCCAGGTGTGGTGGCGCACGTCTGTAATCCCAGCTACACCGGAGACAGGAGAATTACTTGAATCCGTGAGGCGGAGGTTGCAGTGAACCGAGATCACGCCACTGCACTCCAGCCTGGGTGACAGAGCGGGACTCTGTCTCATAAATAAATAAATAAATAAGTACGTTAATAAAATGTTACACTAGCTGGGCAGCTACTCAGGTGGCTGAGGCAGGAGAATCACTTGAACCTGGTAGGTGGAGGTTGCAGTGAGCCAAGATCACACCATTGCACTTCAGCCTGGGCGACAGAGAGACTCCATCCTGAAACAAAAGAAAAATGAAAATGAAAATAAAATTTTAAACGGGTGTAACTCCATGGAGGGAAAAAGAAGGCTGAGAAAGGAGGTAATGGTGAGTGAGTGGTTTTAGATAAGGTAGATGGAGAAAGTGATGGGGAATTAAGGAATGAGCCACACATCGTCTGGGGAGAGGGCATCCGAGGCAGCGGGCACAGCCCGTGCAAAGGCCCTGAGGCAGGACCACACCTGACAAGTTAGAGGAACAGCGAGGAGGCCTGTGTAGCTGCAGCAGTGAGGAGGGGGAGAGAGGGAGCAGGGGAAGGTGGGGACGAGACAGAACAGGACACGCAGAGCCTTGCGGGCCTCAAGGAGGACTTGGGCTTTAATTTTAGGACGTCTTCGGGAAGTTTTTTTTTTTTTTTTTTGAGACAAGATTTCACTCTGTCATCCAGACCAGTGGCAGTGGTGTGATCCTGGCTCACTGCAGTCTTAATCTCCCAGGGCTCAACCCATGCTTCCACCTCAGCCTCCGAGTAGCTGGGACCAAAAGTGCACACCAACCACCCCTGGCTAATGTTTTTTTGTTGTTGTTGTTGTTGTTTGTTTTCCAGACAGAGTTTCACTCTTGTTGCCCAGGCTGGAGTGCAGTGGCGCAATCTCGGCTCACTGCAATCTCCACCTCTCAGGTTCAAGCAATTCTCCTGCCTCAGCCTCCTGAGTAGCTGGGATTACAGGCGCCCGCCACCACGCCCGGCTAATTTTGTGTTTTTAGTGGAGACAGGGTTTTCTCCATGTTGATTAGGCTAGGCTGATCTTGAACTCCTGACCTCAGGTGATCCCCCCGCTTCAGCCTCCCAAAGTGCTGGGATTACAGGTGTGAGTCATCAGGCCTGGCCTGTTTCCTTATTTTGTGTAGCAATGGCGTCTCACTATGTTGCCCAGGATGGTCTCCAACTCCTGGGCTCAAGTGGTCCTCCTGACTCTGCTTCCCAAAGTGCTGGGATTACAGGTGTGAGCTACCACAGCCAGCACTTATTATTATTGTTAATACTATTGATGAGTTTCATACATAAAGGATCATGGGCACTTTAGAGCTGGGAGATACTTTCAGTATTTCTCCTATCCTGTCATTAGCAGCGAGAGCCAGCATCCCTTGTTGTTGATGGCATTATTGATGAGTTACATACTTCAAGGGCCAAGGACACTTTCTATGTGTAAGCACCGTATAGAATTGGAAATACTTTTAGCATTTCTCCTGTGCTGTCGTGATTAGTGGGAGCACTTTCCATCTTGCTCTTGATTCATTATTATTAGTGTTATTATTATTTTTTGAGACGGAGTTTCGTTCTTGTTGCCCAGGCTGGAGTGCAATGGCACAATCTTGGCTCACTGTAACCTCCACCTCCTGGGTTCAAGTGATTATCCTGCCTCCGCCTCCTGAGTGGCTGGGATTACAGGCACCTCCCACTGAGCCCAGCTAATTTTTGTATTCTTTATTAGAGACGGGATTTCACCATGTTAGCCAGGCTGGTCTCGAACTCCTGACCTCAAGTGAATCCACCCACCTCGGTCTCCCAAAGTGCTGGGATGACAGGCGTGAGCCACCGCGCCCAGCGATATTATTAGTGTTATTAATATTATTGATGAGTTACCTACTTTAAGGATCACGGGCGCGCTCTACGGGCAAGTCCCCTACAGAACCTCCAGCAACTTCTGACATTCTTCCTGCCGTTGCCCTCCACGGGAGCCGGCGGGGCCCCCTGGGAAGCCGGCTAAGGCTCGTCCCGCCCGCAGCTCCGCCCTCGCCCACCTGTAGGCGGGGCCCGGGGCCTGCCGGCCTCAGTTTCCCCGCGCGGCCCGGGGATGCGGGGAGGCGCCGGCTGCCCCGCGCGGCGCGGCCGCCAGGGGCCGCTGCGGAGCCGCCTTTGTGGTCCCGATGCCGGGGCGGGCGCGGGCGGGAGGAGGGCGCGGGGGCCCGGGAGGGAGGCGGGAGGCGCGGCCGCCGCTCCAGCTGCGAGTCCGCCCGCCGCCCGCCGCCGCCGCCGGCTCGGTCCCGCGCCCGCCATGGCCCGCCTGACGGAGAGCGAGGCGCGCCGGCAGCAGCAGCAGCTCCTGCAGCCGCGGCCCTCGCCCGTGGGCAGCAGCGGGCCCGAGCCCCCCGGGGGGCAGCCCGACGGCATGAAGGACCTGGACGCCATCAAGCTCTTCGTGGGCCAAATCCCGCGGCACCTGGACGAGAAGGACCTCAAGCCGCTCTTCGAGCAGTTCGGCCGCATCTACGAGCTCACGGTGCTCAAAGACCCCTACACGGGGATGCACAAAGGTGGGCGTCCGGCCCCCTCCCCCTCCCCCTCCCTCCGCCTCCCACCCCACCTTCCGGCATCTTCTCTCCCCCATCCCCATCCCTCCTCTGCTCACCTCCCTCCTCTGCCTGCCTCTGCCGGAGCATCGGTTCTTACCCCCTCCCTCCCACCCACCCCTCCTCCCCCCTCTGGGGGTGCAGCTGACAGATCCGAGCGGGCCCCCTCCCCTCCTCCGCCCCCTCTCCCTCCCTCCCCACCTTCCGGCATCTCCTCTCTCTCTCCCTCTCTCTCTCCCTCTCTCTCTCCTTTTCTCTTCTCTCCCATCTCCCTCGACCTCTCATCCTTCCCCCCACAGCACCCTCTCTCTCCCTCCCTCCCTCCCTCACCCTTCCATCCCCCAGACCCCCACCCCTTCCTCCCTCCCTCACCCCACTCTTTCCTGCCCATTTGCCAGGGGAGCCTCGGGAACGCCGGCACCCCTCCCTGCCCCCCCCCATTCATTCAGCTTCCCCAGGCCCCGTCGGGGAAGTTTGCACCTGCGGACTCCATTGCTTTGGTTATTTTCACAAAGCCAGGCCGGCGGGGCAGGTCCGGCCGCGGGGGACACGGATGCCCAGGACCCCAGGCTAATCGGTAACTACAAAGGAAGACGGGTTGGGGGCGCCCGGCTCGGGGGGACGCGCCCGCCTCGCCTGCCTCGGGTGGCGGAGAGGCTCCCGTCTCTGCCCACCCCCTGGCCCCACCACCTCCGCGTGGATCAGCATTCTCTCCTCCATTTCTCTGCCCTCCCCCTCCCCCGCCTCCACCTTCGGCTCAAGTTGAAATTGGCCAAGCCTCTTAGCAATGTGTTGGGGTCTCAGGTCCAAGACAATGAGCTTGGACGTGTCCATCTGGGCAGAGCCCAAATTCTGGGGTGGACAGGGAGGAGGAGGGAGGCGTGGGCGGCCTCAGGCCTGTCTGCCTCCCTCCCACCGGATTCTCCCTCCGATGGCATCCTGGGTGGGGGTGTCCAGCAATTGTGTCCCCAGCCCTTGGTTCCCATCATGGGCCCAGCGTCTGAATTGGGGTGGCTTTGACAGCCTTTCCGTCAGGTGTTGGGGACTGGGGGTGGCACTTCAGAGGCTTTGTGCTGGACACCCCCGGCCTCCCCCACCCCATCCTCCAGGAAGACCCTGGAGAGGCCTTGGGGAAGGACTGGGCCGTGACCTATTTTAGACCCACTTTTTCCCCAGCGCTGCGTGCCCGGTAAGCAGGAAGGCATGTTTATTGAGTGAATGAATGAATGAATGAATGAATGAATGAATGAATGAATGGTGGGTTCAAGAAGGCCCTAGGGAGGGTCTGGTGAGATGGAGCCCAGGCCTGTCACTTCAGCTAGACCCTCCAGCTGGTTATTTTGAGGGAGAGGAAGGAAACCCCTCCCCATTCCCCATCTCTTTTCAAAACCAACCATCACACACACACACACACACACACACAGAGCCTGAAAAATCTAACTCCTCCGTGTGGCCTAGGAGGGCAGAGGGGCTCCCATGCGGTCCCCGTAAGTCAATCTCTGGAATCCAGAGGTGATAGGTGGGCTTTGCCCACATGCCCCCAACCCCTGGTACACCCAGAGCACCCATTTCTAGAAGGATTCCCGTGGGAATGGGGGAGTCCACGTGGCCCCCCAAACGGTTGCATTGAAAGGCCTCTGGTTGAGCTGTAGGTCGGAGAGACAGTTGGGGGTGCAGGGACTGGACAGTCCTGGTTGACTCTTCTTCATCTTTTTTTTTTTTCTTCTTCTTATTTTTAAATCTCTGGGAATCCTGGGCACGGGAGAAGTGAGGGGTGAGGGAGGGGCTGGGGCTGGGTTTTCACCTGGTCCTCAGCCTCAGTTTCCCTGCTGTCACCAGAGCAGGACCATGACACATCCCCAGTTGTTTTTTTACAGGTTGGAGAGTGTTGGGGTACCTTGGGGGTATTTCCCATCTGTGGGCTTTCCTTGGAGGGTGAGAATTGAAAAGCCATGTCCACGACAGCCAACAGTCACCCTCCACATTTTAGGGGTCCCAGGTCTGTCTGTGTGTGAGATACAGGGGCTTCACCTCGTATTGAAAATGGATCCATCCCCCCAGGACCCTCAGGGCAGTCAATCCCCACCTGTGTGGGGCCTGGCTGGACTTTACCTGGTCTTTGCCCGTGGGTGCTTGGCACAAAGGGGTGGGGGGAATGGAGGAGGTGGTGGGGGGTGTCTCCAGAATCAGCATCTGTGATCCAGGCTTGCGTTTGGGGCTCAGCTGTGTGACTTCTGGCTAGTGACTGCCCCTCTCTGGGCCTTGGCCAAAGGAAGGTGGAATGTTGAATGGAAAGTCAGGATTCTTGGGGAGAGGAGTGAGTTCAGACACCTGCCACCAACACTGACCTTATTAGGGCTGTTTCTGGGAGCCGTGGCGTGGTATAATGTGCTTGTTCAGAGCAGCAGGGCCGTGGGGTGTGGACCTCACGCCTGGAGAGAAATCCCTTTCCCCGGATGCCGGCGGGACCCGCGAGACTGGGCATAGGAGATCTGTAAGGAGCAGAGTGAGGTGGGATGAGAATGCCCTGGAGGGGCACCCGGCTCCTGACACAAACCTGGAGGGGGCACAGCTGGCACCACCTTCAGCCCTCCCTTGGCGTCCAGGCCGCAGGGGCTTGATTTTCCCACGGAAGGCATCGCCATGGAGGTGGGCTCCAAGCGACAGCACATTTCTGGGAAACTGAGGGCTGGAGAGACGTATCCTGGGTCCCACACCTACCAGAGCTAGACCCCCATTACCCCCATGCCTTCCTTCCAGGCCAGGGGGAGCAGCCGTGCCTATATCTGTGTGACATTAAGGGTGACAGGTTCCCCGAAGCCGAGATTCAGCCCCTCAAGATAGTGCTGGGGACAGAGGGGCCTGTGACACCTGACAGCCACAGCTGGCCTGGCCGAAGGTGGCCTGGGGGCAGTCAGATTCCTAGAGGCCGTGCTGAGACCAGAGAAAGGCAGGAGGCCTCATCCAGGAGCCCAGGAGCGGGGCAGGGGTAGGGGGAGAGGGATGCATCAAGGTGGTCCCCCGAAAGAGGGCAGGCCCCGGGTCGCTGGGTTTGTTTTTAATAGAGAGAGAGGAGAGAGAGAGAAATATGCAGGGAAAGAGAGATGGAGAGACGCAGACAGGCTGGGGGCTGCAGAGAGATGGAGGCCCACAGGAAGACCACAAGCCTTCTCTTGCCAGAACTTCCCGTCCAGAGAGAGGGGACCTCCCCCAGGAAGGACCCCCACCCCAGGCCAGGGGCTCAGGCCAGGAACTGGAGGCTGGGATTGGGGCTCCCGCTGGCCCCCCCTGCAGTTCTCTGCCCCAGGGACCCTCCCTCCAAGTCAGGCACCTCTGGAGCTGCGGCTTCCCCTGTGTAGGGATGGTGGCTGCCTGGGTGCCCACCCTGCCAGGGGAAGGTGCCCACAGTGGTGCTGGTCCGCCGCTGCCACTGGGCCCCCGTTTATGGTAATCGCATATACATTTGCATGTTAATGACAATATTTGTCTTAAAGCGGAGGTTGCGCTGGGGGACGGTGCAGGTGGGGGGGGCCCGGCAGGGGCCCGGGTGGGGGCCCGCGGTTTCCATGGGAGCACCAGCTGCCGGCTCGGCTCGGGCTGGGGGGAGGAGGAGGCTGTAGCAGGCTGAGCTCTGAGGCGTGAGATTCCGCGTGTGACGCACCAGCCCCAGGGAGAAGGCGGGCTGGGCGGCCTGGCGGGGGGACTGCCGGAGCAGTTGGCTCCTGGTGGTGGCGGGGACAGTGGCAGGGGGCTGGGGGCGGCTGGCAGGGTTGGCCGGTGTGTGTGTATGTGCGCGCGCGCGCGCGCGTGCCTGGAAAGGACCCCTGCCCGGGTGCTGTGTGGCTTCAAGCTGGGCGCGCCCCTCTCTGTGCCTCGTTTTCCCCTGCTGCCCATTTTCTCATTTATTTAACAGACTTTCATGAGGCCCCGGAGCCTCACACCTGTGACTGTGACATCGTGTCTGCACCTCCCTCCCCCCGCCGCTCCCCCCCACTGCTTCAACATTTATTGAACGCCTACTGTTTTCCAGTATTTATGCAGAGCTGGGCATTTGGTGTGAACAGAATTCCTTGTAGGATTCATGAGAGAGTGGGCTAGATGTTAATCCGTCTACCTGTATGACCAATATTTATTGAGCGCTTGCTGTGTACCAGGCCCTGTTCTAGACCCTGGGCTACTGGGTTGGGCAAAACAGGTAAAATTTGCCATCCCTACTCGCCATCCAGAGTTCCCCTCCTGCCAGATTGCAATTTACGGGAGAGAGACAGCTGAGGAACTGGGCTTACAAGGCACGGAACTCAGGAATGTGATGGCGAAACACACACCAGCAGTGACAACCCAGAGGAGGGTCCTGCCTCCACAGGAGTGGAGGCCAGGAGGGCTGCCTGGAGGAGGCGGTTAGTGTAGGAGAGTCGTTGAGAGCTTGGAGTTGAGATGAGCCTGGTTTCTCTGCATCTCGTGGCCTTGGGCAGGTGTCTGCATCCCTCCAAGCTGCAGTGGGTCTCCCTGCAGAAGTGGCAGGGAGAGCAGAGAACAGAAGAGGCCCTTGGCATGGGGCCGGGCACAGAGTATGTGCTTGGTCAGTGGGAGTGGGCTTATTACATGACTATGCTGAGACCCGAAGCATGAGGAGGATGCATTGATGGGGAAAGGTGTCCCTGACAATGTACAAGGGCCCAGAGGGGCACTAACTCCTGAGAAGCTCAGGTGCAGGGAGGATGGAAGTTTTGTCCTGGTATGAAAAGAGCAAAGGGTCTTGGGAATCCCAGAGTCCCCTTCTTCTGTGGGGCTCACCGCTGGGGCTCTTCTGAGGGGACTTAGCTTGGGGCTGGACCCAGGAGGTTATCTCTGAAGTGGGCTGTGTCTCTCTCTTTCACCCCTCAAATTGGCAAGTGAGCCCTTGGCCATTGGAAACACCTGGTAGGACCTCATTCATTCATTCATTCATTCATTCATTCATTCACACAACACTTCTTGAAAACCCTCTGTGGCCTTACCTCGTACTGAGCAAGAGAGGTCTGAGGCCAGAGCGAGACATTGGCACCTACAGTCCAGTGGTCTGGGTTGGGTCCAAGGGAGGGATGCAGGGTTGAGGGAACTGGATAATGAAGCAGGAGCTCTGCCTGGAGGAGGGGCATTAGAAATGGGGCTCTGAAGGATCAATAGGAGCTTTCCAGGTGGAGAAAGAGTTTTATTTATGCATTCACAGAAACACTTACTGTGTTCCAGGCCCTATGATGGGCATGAAACACAACAGTGAACAAGACAGGTACACATCTTGACTTCCTGGATACAGGGAGGAGGAACTGGATCTGTGAAGGCCTGGAGGCGTGAATAATTTGCACAGCTAGGGTAGAGGTGGGATTAGGTGAGACGTGGGAGATGAGGCTGGAGAGTCAGCATGGGCTGGACCAGGAAAACCTCTGATGCTGGACTGAGCTTGGACTCTTTCCTGAGGGCACTGGGGAGCCATGAAAGAGTTTAGAGCAGAGAGGAACTCAGGCAGACCAGCATGGGAAGCAGGCTTCACATCCTGTTAACTCCCATTGCCACCACCAGCCTCTTCCCAACCTCCCCCCAACCTCCCAGCCTTGCTCAAAATATGCTCATTTCCTTCACACCTGGATGGACAAAATAGAAGCTTCCAGTTGGGGTGAGGCCCACAGTGTGGGAAGAGAGAAATACAAAGAAGCAGATGTGTGTTCCGATTACACTGGCTCTTAGAGAACCAAGTTCCCCTCTTCCATGAGAACCACAGGAGGAGATCGGAGCCCAGAGAGGGGCAACACCCAGCCCAAATCATACAGCAGTCACAGCTGGGCTTCACGCCTCCCGGCCTGAGCTTTGGCCTGCTCTGGAAGGAGAGAAAAAAACATGATTTTGGAAACATAGACAAGGGTCAGAGCCATCCAGGAAGGCTGACTGTCCTTGAATTTAAGATGACCAGGGCCAAAGGGAGGAGCTGTTAAGTTTGGAAGACACTGGTCTAGCAGGAGCCCAGTTGGTCTGGGGTCATAGTCAACATCAGTGGTATGTAAGCTCTAGGAGGGCAGAAACTGTGTCTTGTTTGCCATTTGGAAGTGAGCTTGTGGACGAACAAGGGCATGAGGAAATGAGAGGATCTGGGGATGGGAGAATGGATGGGCTGGCTAACGGATGGAGAGATGGATATGTGAATCAATGGATGCAGACATGGGTGGATGGTTGAATGGGTGACAGTGATTCTAGATATAAGTGAATTTGATGGGTACAAAAGTGGGTAGGTCAGTGGAAGGTCTGAATGGATTGAAGGATGGGTGAACAGATGGATGGATGGATGGATGGGTGGGTGGATGGATGGGTGGGTGGATGGGCAGGTGGATGAATGGATTTATGGATGGATGGATGGATGAGTAGCGGATGGATGGATTTGTAGATGGGTGGATGGATGGGTGGATGGATGGGTGGGTGGGTGGATGGATGGATGGTAGATTGATGGATGGATAGATGGATGGATTGGTTGGCAAATGGATGAGCAGGTGGATGGATGGATGGATGGGCGGATGAATAGATTGGTGGATGATGGGTAGGGGGGTGGATGGGTGGGCGGATGGATGGATGGATGGGTGGGTGGGTGGATGGATGGATGGTAGATTGATGGATGGATGGGTAGATGGGTGGGTGGATGGGTGGGTGGGTGGATGGATGGATGGTAGATTGATGGTTGGACGGATGGATGGGTGGATGGATGGATTGGTGGGCGAATGGATGAGCAGGTGGATGGACGGATGGATGGATAGATGGATGGATGAATGGATGGATGGATGAATAGATTGGTGGATGATAGGTGGGGGGTGGATGAATGGGCAGGTGGAAGGATGGGTGGATGGGTGGATGGGTGGATGGATGGGTGGGTGGGTGGATGGATGGATGGTAGATTGACGGATGGATGGATGGATGGATTGGTGGGCGAATGGATGAGCAGGAGGATGGATAGATGGAGGGATGGGCGGGTGAATAGGTTGGTGGATGATGGGTGGGGGGGTGGATGGATGGGCAGATGGATTGGTGGTTCAGTGAGCACATGGATGGATGGATGGGTAGGTGGGTGGATAGATGAGTGGATGGATGGTTAGATAGGTGGATGGATGGATGCATGAATGAATAAGTGGATGAGTGGATGAATGGATGGATGGATGATGGGTAGATGGAGAAATTAATGGTTGGATGGTTGGATGAAAAGACGGATGGGTAATTGGTGGATAGAATACTAGATAGATGCGTGGGTGCACAGATGAATGGATGGATGGATGGATGAAAAGATGGATGGGTAATTGGTGGATAGAATACTAGATAGATGGGTGGGTACATGGATGAATGGATGGATGGATGATGCACAGAAGATGGGATAGACTGAAGGATGGAAGGATACTTCCTCAGCCTGTACTACCTTCCTCCTCACCTGGTGAATATGAATGTTCAAAACCTTTGCTCTCAGAGAGGTTTGTTTCAATCCTGGCTGCATTTAAAAATTTCTGTGTAATCCTAAAAAGTCACCTCATCTTTTCTGAACCTTAGCTCCTTTGTAAGAGAGAAAGAATACAGATAACTAGTTCACAGAGCAGTTGTCAAAATTGGCATTAATTTATATGATGTGGCCAGACGTGGTAGCTCACACCTGTAATCCCATTGCTTTGGGAGGCTGAGGTGGGAGGATCTCTTGAGCCCAGGAGTTCACGACCAGCCTGAGTAACACAGCAAGATCCATCTCTACAAAAAATAAAAAAAGTATCCAGGTGTGGTGGTGTGCACCTGTAGTCCCAGCCACTCAGGAGGCTGAGGTGGGAGGATTGCTTGAGCCCAGGAGTTCCAGATCAGCCTGGGAAACATAGCAAGACCCCTTCTCTACAAAAAATAAATTTAGGCCGGGCACGGTGGCTCACGCCTGTAATCCCAGCACTTTGGGAGGCTGAGGCAGGTGGATCACTGGAGGTTGGGAGTTCGAGACCAGCCTGACCAACATGGAGAAACCCCATCTCTGCTAAAAATACAAAATTAGCTGGGTGTGGTGGTGCATGCCTGTAATCCCAGCTACTTGGGAGGCTGAGGCAGGAGAATCGCTTGAACCCAGGAGGCAGAGGTTGCGGTGAGCTGAGATCGTGCCATTGCACTCCCGCCTAGGCAACAAGAGTGAAACTCTGTCTCAAAATAAATTAAATTTAAATAAATAAATATATTTTTAAAAAAATTGCACATGGGCTGGGCGCGGTGGCTCAAGCCTGTAATCCCAGCACTTTGGGAGGCCGAGGCAGGTGGATCACGAGGTCAGGAGATCGAGACCATCCCTGGCTAACATGGTGAAACCCCGTCTCTACTAAAAATACAAAAAACTGGCCGGGCGTGGTGGCGGGCGCCTGTAGTCCCAGCTACTCGGGAGGCTGAGACAGGAGAATGGCGTGAACCCAGGAGGCGGAGCTTGCAGTGAGCCAAGATCGCACCACTGCACCCCAGCCTGGGCGACAGAGCGAGACTCCGTCTCAAAAAAAACAAAAACAAAAACAACAACAACAACAACAAAAACCAAAAAACTGCACATGGTGACATGAGCCTATAGTCCTAGCTACTTGGGAGGCTGAGGTGAGAGGATGGCTTGAGCCTGGGGAGGTGGAGGCTGCAATGAGCCATGATTATACCACTGCACTCCAATCTGGAAAACAGAGCTAAACCCTGTCTCAAACTTAAAAAGGCAACAACTTTATTAAGTCTGTATTGTGTGCCAGCCATTGAGTGAGGCTTGAGGTCATAAAGCAATTCGGGGGTAGGAGAGACTGACAATAAACTAGTAAATAAAGTTGAGATAGGTGTGAGTTGCTGTGAACAGACTAAAGGTGTGTGTTGGGAGATGACAGCTTTCCTTGGAGGCCAGAGATGGCCTTTCCAGGAGGTGAAGTTTGAGATGAGACCTGAATGACAGGTGGGAAGGCTGTTATTCTACAACCAAGGGAAAAGCATTCCAGGCAGAGGGCACAGCCCATGCAGAGGCCCTGAGGCAGGACCACCACATCTGGTGTGTTGGAAGAACAGCAAGGAGGCCTTTGTGGCTGGAGCAGAGTGAGGAGGGGAGAGAGGGAGGAGAAGAGGGCAGGGAGAGAGTGGGGTAGGTTGTTGAGCAGGTCCTGTGTGTCTTGGAAGGACTTTTTTTTTTTAATTTTTTTTTTGAGATGGAATCTCACTCTGTTGCCCAGGCTGGAGTATAGTGGCGCGATCTCGGCTCCCTGCAACCTCCGCCTCCCGGGTTCAAGTAATTCTCCAGCCTCAGCCTCCCAAGTAGCTGAGATTACAGGTGCCCGCCACCACGCCCAGCTAATTTTTTGTATTTTTAGCAGAGATAGGGTTTCTCCGTGTTAGCCAGGCTGGTCTCGATCTTCTGACCTTGTGATCTGCCCGCCTCGGCCTCCCAAAGTGCTGGGATTACAGGCGTGAGCCACCGCGCCCGGCCGGAAGGACTTTGGTTTTTACCCCAAGAGAGGTGGAGCCATGGAGACCTGTGGCAGGGGAGGGATAGGGTCTCTTAGGGAGCTTGGAATGTGGACAGTGTGGATTCTGGGTCCTCCATTTTTTAGATGGGGAAACTAAGGCCCAGAAGGCCCTAGAATAGGCTTGCACCTGGCTCTTCTGAGGAGCTCCTGAAGATGGTGGTGCCTGGAGGTAGCTGGAAGACAGGGTGGAGCAGACCCCTCAATGCCCTCCCGTTCTCCCAGCTGCCTTTGAGGGTGGGGTCTTTATATCCAAGAGGATTTGCATTCTTGTCCCTGACCCTCTGCTGGGGGAAGAACCAGAGGGTGTGCCTCTAGCAGAGCTAGGAGCCACCAGACGAACCTTGTACACACAGAGAAATGGAGGCCCAGGCAGAGGAGGGGAGGTCAACTCACCAGCTCTTGGCAGGGGAGGTGAGGAAGAGGAAGGGATCTCGTGATGTGGCTCTCTCTCTCTGCCTCTCTCTCTCTCTCTCTCTCTGCCTCTCTCTCTCTCTCTCTCTCTGCCTCTCTCTCTCTCTCTCTCTCTCTGTCTCTCTCTCTCTCTCCCTCCCTCTCTCTCTCCCTCTCTCTCTCTCTCTCTCTCTCTCTCTCTCTCTCTCTCTCTCTCTCTCTCTCTGTCTCTCTCTCTCCCTCCCTCCCTCTTTCAAGAGATTGACGTCTCACTATGTTGCTAAGGCTGGTCTCAAACTCCTGGGCTCAAGCAATCTTCCCGCCTTGGCCTCCCAAAGCATTGAGATCATAGGTGTGAGCCACCGTGCCCAGCCATGATGTGGTTCTCAATGGGAGTTATTCTGAGACACTTGGCAATGTCTGGAGACATTTGTGGTTGTCATGATTTGGGGGTGCTT
The DNA here is from genome assembly GCF_049350105.2 of Macaca mulatta. NCBI lineage: Eukaryota > Metazoa > Chordata > Mammalia > Primates > Cercopithecidae > Macaca > Macaca mulatta. Next base: position 4,027,224 of record NC_133424.1, read on the forward strand.
CTGGCTGTGAGCGGTGTTGAGTGGGTGGAGGCCAGGAATGCTGCTCAATACCCCACAGCGCCCAGGGTGACAGATGATCCGGCCCCAAGCATCCACAGTGTGGAAGCTGAGAAACCCCGGTCCAGTGGACACCAGGGACCTGGCTTGGGCAGTTGGTACACAGTGCAGTGTCCTGCAGATGAGGCCTGAAGGTGCTTAGGACAAAACCTCAGAATGCCCTTGACTTCCCTCTCTCACAACAACAACTCCTAATCCTCTATCAGCAGATTCTGATGGTTCTGCCTTCAAAACCTCTCTAGGATCTGCCCACTTCTCTCTCCTCTGCCTTCACCTGGTCCAGCCCCCTCATCCCTCACCTGGACCAGTCGGTCCCTTGTGCCCTTGTCCCTGGCTCCCACCTTTGCGCCCCACAGTCTGTCCTTCCCACAGCAGCCACCAGAGGGCGCCTGTGAGCACCTGAGTCAGGACCCGTCCCTCCTCTGCCCTCAGCCCTCCATGGCTCCCACCCCCCTTAGAGTCAAAACCCAAGTCCTCCCCGAGGCCCACAAGGTCCTGCATGACCTGCCCCATCCTCTTCCTACCATCCGCTGCCCCCTCTCTCCTCCGCACTCACTCTGCTCCAGCCACACAGAATGGATGAATGGATGGATAGATGAATAGGTGGGAGGATGGGTGGATGAGTGGATGGATGGATGGATGGATGGATGAGCGGATGGATGGATAAATGTGTGGATGGGTGGGTAGATGGATGAATGAATGGATGGATGAATAGGTGGGAGGATGGGTGGATGAGTGGATGGATGGATGGATGGATGGATGGATGGATGAATGGATGGATGGATGGGTAGATGGATGAGTGGGTGGATGGGTGAATGTGTGGATGGGTGGGTGGATGGAAGAATGAATGGATGGATGGATGAATAGGTGAGAGGATGGCTGGATGAGTGGATGGATGGATGGATGGATGGATGGATGAATGGATGGATGAATATGTGGAGGGGTGGGTGGATGGATGAATGAATGGATGGATGGATGAATAGGTGGGAGGATGGCTGGATGAGTGGATGGATGGATGAATGTGTGGAGGGGTGGGTGGATGGATGAATGGGTGGATGGATGGATGAATAGGTGGGAGGATGGTTGACTGGATGATGGACAAGTGGATGGGTGAACAGTTGGGTGGATGTATGGATGGGGAAATTCCTGGTGTAATGATGGGGACTGAAGCCATAGGACTCAAGATGCCTGGGCAAGAGATCAGGGATCCAGAATGAGCCCCAAGAAACCCCCATATGTCAGGCTGTGCAGAGGAGCAGGCAGCATGGAGGCTGAGGAGCTACAGCCAGCAGGGAGGGACCTCATTTGGAGGCAGCATGGTTGATGTAGGGTCCAGGAGGAGGACACCAGGGCCGCAGAGCAGGAATCAAGGCATTTATGCATGCATTGAGGGACAGTAAAATGGGGATGGAGAGCCCGTCTGTCTTGGTTTTCCTAGTGAAGTTGGGGAGAGCTTTGGGCTGGGAAGGTGGAGGAGGAAGTGGAGAGGATGAGCAGTGAAGCTGGGTGGGTGAAGAAGGAAGGGTCCTGTGTCCTTTCAGTGCATGTGTGGCATTGTGGTTCCCATTTTATGGATGAGACTGTGAAGGCTCAGAGAGGTTAAGTGGCTGTCCCAAGAACACACAGCAGAAAGGTACTGAGCTGGCTTTGATCCTTATCTCTAATCACTAGATTACAGAACTGAGTTAAAGACCAAGAACGTGGGGACCCCATCATGCAGGAGGTTCAGGATCAAAGTAGTTGAGATGGGAGGGGAGATCCTGGCTGGGGAACGAAGGAGCGGATGAATAGCAATGTCTTGTCTCTGTTTCCCCAGCACCACTGGTGCATAGTAGGTGCTCAGGAATATTGAATGACTCTGTGCTAGGCATGGCGGGGAGGGGAGGGATAAAAATGAATCTAGGTCAGGCGCGATGGCTCACACCTATGATCCCAGCACTTTGGGAGGCTGAAGTGGGTGATCACCTGAGGCCAGGAGTTTGAGACCAGCGTGGCCAACATGGCAAAACCCCATCTCTATGGAAAAAAAAAAAAAAATAGCCGGGTCTGAGAGTGCAAGCCTGTGATCCCAGCTGCTTGGGAGGCTGAGGCAGGAGAATCGCTTGAACCCGGGAGGCGGAGGTTGCCGTGAGTTGAGATCAAGCTACTGCACTCTAGCCTGGGCAACAGATTGAGACTCTGTCTCAAACAAAACAGAAAAAACAAAACAAAAAACAAGCAAAAAAAGAAAGGGATGAGCACAGTGGCTCATGCCTGTAATCCCAGCACTTTGGGAGGCCGAGGCAGGCGGATTGCTCAAGGTCAGGAGTTTGAGACCAGCCAGGCCAACATGGTGAAACCCCATCTCTACTAAAAATACAAAAAATTAGCCTGGCATGGTGGTGGCCTGCGCCTGTTATCCTAGCTATTTGGGAGGCTGAGGTGGAAGAATCGCTTGAACCTGGAGGCGGAGGTTGAAGTGAGCCGAGATCGCGCCACTGCACTCCAGCCTGGACGACAGAGCGAGACTCCATCTCAAAGAAAAAAAAAAAATAAAGTAATAAAGAATGACTACTCCCCAGGCAGAGCAGCCTCCTGGACTGCTTGTTGGCTATTTTTATGGTGACTCCTTGATCATATGCTAAAGAAGAGGTAGATTATTCATGAGATTCCCAGGAAAGGGGTGGGCAGTTCCTGGAGCCGAAGGGTCCTCCACTTTTAGGATAATTTCCTGACGTTGCCATGGCGTTTGTAAACTGTCATGGCGCGGGTGGGAGTGTCTCTTAGCATGCTAATGCATTACAATTAGTGTGTAATGAGCAGTGAGGATGACCAGAGGTCACTTTCACTCCCATCTTGGTTTGAGTGGGTTTTGGCTGCTTATTTACCACATCCTGTTTTACAAGCAGGGTCTTTATGACCTGTATCTTTTGATACCATTCTGCCACCCTCCCATCTCATCTCATGATTAAGAATGCCTAACTTGGCCAGGCGCTGTGGCTCACGCCTGTAATCCCAGCACTTTGGGAGGCCGAGGTGGATGGATCCTCTGAGGTCAGGAGTTCAAGACCAGGCTGGCCAACATGGTGGTGAAACCCTCTCTCTACTAAAAATAAAAAAAATTAGCCAGGCAGTAGTGGCACGCGTTGTAATCCCGGTTACTAAACTCCTATTCAAGATGGAGTTGCTCTGGTTCAAACGCCTCTGACAGTACTTCCCTCTGATATCCCCCAAACCCTGAGATCCCGCAGGGCCCAAACCAGGGTTCATATCTTTCTTCCAAAGTGCACGTTCTCCTGGGTTCCCACCTGGGTTTGTTGTCCCAGGGCTTCCATAACAAGTGACCACAAACTGGGGGGCTTGGAACAGCCTCTCCCAGGCCTGGAGTTCAGAAATCAACTATCAAGGTGTGGGTAGGGCCTCGCTTTCTCCAAGGCCCTAGGGGAGGGTCCTTCTTGTCTCTTCCAGCTTCTGGGAACTCCAGGTGTCCTTGGCTGGTGGACACATCGCTGTGGTCTCTGCTCCGTCATCTTTGCGTCTGTGTCTCCTCTCCTCTGTGTTATAAGGACACTTGAGGCCGGGCGTGGTGGCTCACACCTGTAATCCCAGCACTTTGGGAGGCCGAGGCGGGTGGTTCACTTGAGGTCAGGAGTTCAAGACCAACCTGGCCAATATGACGAAATCCCGTCTCTACTAAAAATACAAAATTAGCAGGGTATGGTGGTGAGCGCCTGTAATCCCAGTACCCAGGAGGCTAAGGCAGACTTGCTTGAACCTGGGAGGTGGAGGTTGTAGTGAGCCAAGATTGCACCATTGCACTCCAGCCTGGGCAACAGAGCGAGACTCCATCTCAATAAATAAATAAAAAATAAGGATGCTTGTCCTTGCATTTGGGGCCCGCCTTCATCTAGGATGACTTCTTCCCAAGTTCCTTATTGAAATCTGAAAGTCTCTTTTTCCAGATAAGGTCACATTTCAGGTTCTAGAGGGGCTATATTTTTTTAAAAATTTTATAAAATTAATTTTAATTTTTTTTGAGACAGGGTCTCCCTCTGTCACCCAGGCTAGAGTGCAGTGGTATGATCATAGCTTGCTGTAGCCTCGACCTCCCAGGCTCAAGGAATCCTCCCACCTCAGCCTCTTTAGTAGCTGGAACTACAGGTGTGAACCTCCACACCCAGCTAATTTTTTTATTTTTTATTTTTAGTAGAGACAAGGTCTCACTACGTTGCCCAGGCTGGTGCAAACTCCTGAGCTCAAGCAATCCTCCCGTGTCAGCCCCCCGACTGGCTGGGACTGCAAGTGTGCGCCACCATGCCTGGCTAATTGTTTTAAATTTTTACTAGAGATGGGGTCTCACTATGTTGCCCAGGCTCATCTCAAACTCCTGGGCTCAAGCCATCCTCCCACTTCAGCCTCCCGAGTACCTGGTACTACAGATGTGAACCACCATGCCAGGCTAACTTTTTTTTTCTTTTTCAGTAGAGTTGGGATCTCACTATGTTGCCCAGGCTCAGGATGGATGTAGCTCTTTTTCAGGAAAACACCATTCAACCCATTGCATCCTCACACCCCACCATCCAAGCACGTCCCAGCCATCCTTGCCTCCTCCCTCCCCTCCCCTTGCCCCCCACCAAAGCCTTGCCTTAGATGTTCCTGTCTTTGTCCCCATGGCCCCCTGATTCAGTCTTCATCTTCTCCCGTCCTGACCTTGACTGCCCCCTCGCTGGCCTCCAGCCTTCTGTCTTACACTCCAGTCCTTTCTTTGTGCTGGCCCCAGAAGGCTCTTTTCTGCACACACCTCTGACTGTGCCCCACCCCTGCTCAAACACCTTCCGTGGCTCCCCACTGCCCTTGACATCAGTCCAACAGTTCTTTGCCTATTGCTCAAAGCCTTTCACCTCCATCTGTCCCCTTCAATAGCATCTCCCACCTCCTGCAACACACTTTTTTTTTTTTTTTTTTTGAGGCAAGAGTTTTGCTCTGTCGCTCAGGCTGGAGTGCAATGGCGAGATCTTGGCTCACTGCAACCTCTACCTCCTGAATTCAAGTGATTCTCCTGCCTCAGCCTCCTGAGTAGCTGGAATTACAGGAGTGTGCCACCACGCCCAGCTAATTTTTTGTATTTTTAGTAGAGACAGGGTTTCATCATGTTGGCCAGGCTGGTCTTGAACTCCTTACCTCAAATGATCTGCCCGCCTGTGCCTCCCAAAGTGCTGGGATTACAGGCGTGAGCCACTGCACCTGGCCTTTCTTTTTCTTTCTTTCTTTTTTTTTCAGATGGAGTCTCACTCTGTCACCCAGGCTGGAACGCAGTGGCACAATCTCGACTCACTGTAACCTCTGCCTCCCAGGTTCAAAAGTCATTCTTGGCCGGGCGCGGTGGCTCACGCCTGTAATCCCAGCACTTTGGGAGGCCGAGGCGGGCGGATCACAAGGTCAGGAGATCGAGACCACGGTGAAACCCCGTCTCTACTAAAAATACAAAAAATTAGCCGGGCGCGGTGGCGGGCGCCTGTAGTCCCAGCTACTCAGGAGGCTGAGGCAGGAGAATGGAGTAAACCCAGGAGGCGGAGCTTGCAGTGAGCCGAGATCGCGCCACTGCACTCCAGCCTGGGCGACAGAGCGAGACTCCGTCTCAAAAACAAAACAAAACAAAACAAAACAAACAAACAAAAAAAAGTCATTCTTGTGCCTCAGCCTCCCGAGTAGCTGGAACTACAAGCGTGAGCCACCACACCCAGCTAATTTTTGTATTTTTAGTAGAGAGGGGGTTTCACCATGTTGGCCAGGCTGGTCTTGAACTCCTGACCTCAGGTGATCCACCTGCCTCGGCCTCGCAAAGTGCTGGGATTACAGACGTGAGCCACCGCGCCCAGCCCTACCACACACTTCTGAAAGCCTATGTCCCACACATCAGGCAGGCTCTTCTTCTATGGACCCAGCTCCAAAAGCATCCTTCAGGAAGTCCTCTCCAGGCAGAACCGCCCTGCCTTCAGAGCATCCCCAGCCCTTCTGCCCTTCTCTTGGCCCGGGCTGACCATACAGAGTGTGGAGGGGTGGGGAGTGTCAGGCTCTGCGTCTTCCTAGCAGGGGGACCACAGTCACTTCCCAAAAAAGAGCATTTTCCTGGGCTGGAGACTGGAGTGTCTTTTTGGGCTGAGGTCCCCAGCTGCCCGGACTGGAGAAACTTATCCATTGACCAGATCTCATGTTCCCCAAGGATCCCCCACCTTGGTCCCCGATATACCCTTGGGTCTCGAGGGATTTGTGTGCAGTGCGTTGTCTATAAACTTGAAGATCAGTTCCTGTCCGGGCTTTGAAAATAGGGTGGGTGCAAATTGCCAATCACTGAGCATTCTGAACCATTGATCCCAGGTGGGACTTCCCTGTCCACCCCTTCCAGAACCCTGAGGCTCTCCAGGTGTGCAGGGAGGCTGCACACCTGGCTCTGGTCCCCTTGCCATCTGGGGCAGGTGTGTGGGGTGGGAGTGGCTGGAGCTGGGACATGGTGAGAGGCTCACCTGGCGTGGGTGGGGGATAAGCTGTGGCTCAGGCTGAGTCTTCCTTCATGGGGGTCCCTCTGGGTCTAGGGTGCAACCAACCAGAGTTCTCACAGTTGAAACGGGATCCACAGGACCCTCAGCATTTGATCCAGCCCCATGTTTCTGAGAAAGGTGGCACTAGTTTTTGTTGTTGTTGTTTGTTTGTTTGAGACAGAGTTTCCCTCTGTCGCCCAGGCTGGAGTGCAATGCATGACCTCAGCTCACTCCAACGTCATCTCCCGAGTTCAAGCAATTCTCATGCCTCAGCCTACTGTGTAGCTGGGACCACAGGTGCATGCCACCACGCCCGGCTAATTTTTGTATTTTTAAGTAGAGATAGGGTTTCACCATGTTGGCCAGGCTGGTCTCGAATTCCTGACCTCAGGTGATCCACCTGCCTTGACCTTGCAAAGTGCTGGGATTACAGGCATGAACCACCATGCCCGGCCCAAGGTGGCACTATTTTAAGGTTATTTCTAGGGAAGCAGGTACGGCAAGAGGCTGTGTCCTTCCTCATGTTCCTCGGGGGAGAATTTTGGAAAAGATGTGAACACCAGGCACTGGATCCCAGTGGTTAGTGCACGGTCTGCGGAGCTATAAGTCCTGGACATTTGACTGGGCACGATGGCTCACACTTGTAATCCCAGTGCTTTGGGAGGCTGAGGCGGGCAGATTACTTGAGGTCAGGAGTTCAAAACCAGCCTGACCAACATGGTGAGACCCTGTCTCTACTAAAAATATAAAAATTGGCTGGGCATGGTGGCTTATGCCTGTAATCCCAGTACTTTGGGAGGCCAAGGCGGGTGGATCACCTGAGGTCAACAGTTCGAGACCAGCCTGGCCAACATGGTGAAACTCCATCTCTACTAAAAATACAAAAACATAGCCCGGTGCAGTGACTCATACCTGTAATCCCAGCACTTTGAGAGGCTGAAGTGGATGGATCATGAGGTCGGGAGTTCGAGACCGGCCTGGTCGAGATGGTGAAAACCCTGTCTCTACTAAAAAATACAAAAATTAGCCGGGCGCAGTGGCGGATGCCGGTAATCCCAGCTACTTGGGAGGCTGAGGCAGGAGAATCGCTTGAATTTGGGAGGTGGAGGTTACAGTGAGCCGTGATCGCGCCACTGCACTCCAGCCTGGGCAACAGAGCAAGACTCCATCTTAAAAAAAAACAAAATTGGCCGGGCGCGGTGGCTCAAGCCTGTAATCCCAGCACTTTGGGAGGCCGAGACGGGCGGATCACGAGGTCAGGAGATCGAGACCATCCTGGCTAACACGGTGAAACCCCGTCTCTACTAAAAATACAAAAAACTAGCCGGGCGAGGTGGCGGGCGCCTGTAGTCCCAGCTACTCAGGAGGCTGAGGCAGGAGAATGGCGTAAACCTGGGAGGTGGAGCTTGCAGTGATCTGAGATCCGGCCACTGCACTCCAGCCTGGGTGACAGAGCAAGACTCCGTCTCAAAAAAAAAAAAAAAAATTAGCTGGGCTTGGTGGCAGGTACCTGTAATCGCAGCTACTCAGGAGGCTGATACAGGAGAGTCATTTGAACCTGGGAGGTGGAGGTTGCAGTGAGTTGAGATGGTGCTGCTGCACTCCAGCCTGAGTGACGGAGTGAGACTCCATCTCAAATAATAATAATAATAATAATAAAGCCTGGACATTCTACTTACCACCTACCTGTGTGACCTTGGGCAAGCCACTTCCCCTCTCTGTGCCCCCGTCTCTCATCTGTAAAATGGGAGCAATGCTGTCAGCTACTTCATAGGGGCTACTATGAGTATTAAATGAGTTAATATAGAGTATAAGCTTATTCTTTTCTTTTTCAGTTTTTTTCTGTTTTTCTGGTTTTTAATTTTTTTGTTTGTTTGTTTTGGGGTCTTTGTGTGTGTTTTTGTTTTGTAATTTTTTTTTCTGAGTGTAAGCTTATTAATATTAAATACCAATGGCGTCTTTTTGAGACAAGGTTTTGCTGTGTCGCAAAACCTTGGCTGGAGCCAGGCTGGAGCACAGTTGTGCAATCATGCCTTACTGCAACCTCGACTGCCCAGGCTCAAGCGATTCTCCTGTCTTGGCCTCCTGAGTAGCTGGGACCACAGGCACATGCCAACACCCAGCTACTTTTAAAAATTATTTGTAGAGATGGAATTTCACTACGTTGCCCAGGCTGGTCTCAAACTCCTGGGCTCAAGCGATCCTTCTGCTTCAGCCTCCCAAGGTGCTGGGATTCCAGGTGTAAGCCACCACACTTGGTCCAGTGGACTTTATTAACGTCACCACACATCCGTGCTGATGGGGAACTGGAGTTTGCAGGTGCTGCTGTAACCACACACCACACACAGGGTGGCTTAAACAACAGAAATTTATTTTTGCTCAGTTCTAGAGGCCAGAAGTTCGAGATCAAGGTGTTGGCAGGGCTGGTTCCTTCTGAGGCTGTGAGGGAGCATTTTTTCCAGGCCGTTCCCCTGTAGCGTACCTTGTCTTGTAAACTCATTGTCCTATCACCCCCTCCATCTTCATGTCCTCCTGGCTGTGCGTGTCTCTGTGTCTATTTTTCCATTTTTTATAAGGGCACCAGTCTTATTGGATCAGGGCCCACCCCGATGACCTCATGTTGACTAATTCCATCTGCAATGACCCCGTTTCCAAATAAAATCACATTCGGAGGTCCTGAGGGTTAGGACTGCAAATGATGAATTTAGAGAGGGGGAGAAGCACATTCAGCCCATAGCAGGAACTGTGAATCAAAGCTCTATTTATCCGGGAGTGGGTAAACATTACACATTTTCACCAGCTAGAAACGACAAGCAGAGAGGCCAAGAAGAGGTTGGGCCAAGAGATCAAGGAAGCCATAAGGAAGATTTTCAGCACCGGGGACAGCGGCAGGGCGGGCTTTTGTGAGCATGCGTCTGTGTGTGGCGTTTGCATGGGCCTGTGCGTGCGTGCGTGCGTGTGTGTGTCTGGTATGCATGCAGTGTGTGTGTGTGTCGTGTATGTGGTGTGCATGCATTATTGCATTGTGTGTGTATGTAGTGTGTGGTGTGTGCATGCATCTGTGTGTAGTGTGTATGGTGTGCATGCATTGTGTGTGTGTGTGTAGTGTGTGCAAGCATCTGTGCATGTGTGTGTAATGTGTAGTATGTACATGCATCTGTGTGTGGTGCATATGTGTCTTGTCTGCGTGTGTGTGCATGTGTGGTGTATGTATGCATCTGTGCGTGTGTGTGCATAGTATGTGTTGTGCATACATTGTGTGTGTAGTGTGTGGTGTGTATGCATCAGTGCATGTGTGTGGTGTGTTGTGCATGCCTTGTGTGTCATGTGTGCTGTGTGCATACATCTGTGCGTGTGTGTGGTATTTGCATGCATCTTGTCTGCGTATATGTGTGCATATGTTGTGTGTGTATGCATCTGTGTGTGTGTGTAGTGTGTGGTGTGTGCACGTGTCTTGTCTGCGTGTGTGTGTATGTGCTGTGTGTATGCATCTGTGCGTGTGTGTAGTGTGTGGTGTGTGTGTGTATCTGTGTGTGTGTAGTGTGTGGTGTGTGTATCTGTGTGTGTGTGTAGTGTGTGGTGTGTGTATACATCCGTGTGTGTGTAGTGTGTGGTGTGTGTATGCATCTGTGTGTGTGTAGTGTGTGGTGTATGTATGCATCTGTGTGTGTGTGTAGTGTGTGGTGTATGTATGCATCCGTGTGTGTGTAGTGTGTGGTGTGTGTATCTGTGTGTGTGGTGTGTGTATGTATCTGTGTGTGTGTAGTGTGTGGTGTATGCATCTGTGTGTGTGTAGTGTGTGGTGTGTGTATCTGTGTGTGTGTGTAGTGTGTGGTGTGTGTATACATCCGTGTGTGTGTAGTGTGTGGTGTGTGTATGCATCTGTGTGTGTGTAGTGTGTGGTGTATGTATGCATCTGTGTGTGTGTGTAGTGTGTGGTGTATGTATGCATCCGTGTGTGTGTAGTGTGTGGTGTGTGTATGTATCTGTGTGTGTGGTGTGTGTATGTATCTGTGTGTGTGTAGTGTGTGGTGTATGCATCTGTGTGTGTGTGTAGTGTGTGGTGTATGTATGCATCCGTGTGTGTGTAGTGTGTGGTGTGTGTATCTGTGTGTGTGGTGTGTGTATGTATCTGTGTGTGTGTAGTGTGTGGTGTATGCATCTGTGTGTGTGTAGTGTGTGGTGTGTGTATCTGTGTGTGTGTGTAGTGTGTGGTGTGTGTATACATCCGTGTGTGTGTAGTGTGTGGTGTGTGTATGCATCTGTGTGTGTGTAGTGTGTGGTGTATGTATGCATCTGTGTGTGTGTGTAGTGTGTGGTGTATGTATGCATCCGTGTGTGTGTAGTGTGTGGTGTGTGTATGTATCTGTGTGTGTGGTGTGTGTATGTATCTGTGTGTGTGTAGTGTGTGGTGTATGCATCTGTGTGTGTGTAGTGTGTGGTGTGTGTATCTGTGTGTGTGTGTAGTGTGTGGTGTGTGTATACATCCGTGTGTGTGTAGTGTGTGGTGTGTGTATGCATCTGTGTGTGTGTAGTGTGTGGTGTATGTATGCATCTGTGTGTGTGTGTAGTGTGTGGTGTATGTATGCATCCGTGTGTGTGTAGTGTGTGGTGTGTGTATGTATCTGTGTGTGTATGTGGTGTGTGTATGTATCTGTGTGTGTAGTGTGTGGTGTATGCATCTGTGTGTGTGTAGTGTGTGGTGTGTGTATGCATCTGTGTGTGTGTGTGTAGTGTGTGGTGTGTGTATGCATCCATGTGTGTGTAGTGTGTGGTGTATGTATGCATCTGTGTGTGTAGTATGTGGTGTATGTATGCATCTGTGTGTGTGTGTAGTGTGTGGTGTGTGTATGCATCTGTGTGTGTGTGGTGTATGTATGCATCTGTGTGTGTGTAGTGTGTGGTGTGTGTATGTATCTGTGTGTGTGTGTGTGTGTGTGGTGTATGTATGCATCTGTGTGTGTGTGTAGTGTGTGGTGTGTTATGCATCCGTGTGTGTGTGTAGTGTGTGGGGTGTGTGTGTGTGTAGTGTGTGGTGTGTGTGTGTGTAGTGTGTGGTGTGTGTATGTGTGTGTGTAGTGTGTGTATGTGTGTGTGTGGTGTGTGTGTGTGTAGTGTGTGGTATGTGTGTGTGTATAGTGTGTGGTGTGTGTGGTGTGTGTAGTGTGTGGTGTATGTGTGTGTGTGTAGTGTGTAGTGTGTGGTGTGTGTGTGTGTAGTGTGTGGTGTGTGTATGTGTGTGTGTAGTGTGTGGTGTGTGTATGTGCATGTGTGTAGTGTGTGGTGTGTGCGTGTGTGTGTGTGTAGTGTATGGTGTGTGTATCTGTGTGTGTGTGTGTGTGTGTGTGTGTGTGTGTGTGTGGTGTTTCTTTCCCTTTCACTGCAGAGCTCCCAGACCCTGGGGCTGATGGCCTTAGATGTTGCTCAGGGCACCTGCCCACCCCCCTACCCTCCTAGGGCCACCACCCTCCAAACCCTGCAGACAAGGAGTCCACAGGCAGAAAAAAAAAAAAAGGAACCTAGGAAGATAGATTTTTACCCTTATCTTACATCTGCCTGCAGCCCAATTTCTTACCAATCAGACCTGATTTCTCTCAGGCCTTAGGGCTAAATTGCCTTAGTGTAGTTCTTTTGAAGAGCTTGGGGAATAAAATTCAGAAAACAGAAGCATCAAGAAGAAAATAGACCATCACATACAACAATGACCACAGGAAAGATGAGGACGTAGACCCTGTGAAGAGCTCCTCCAAAGTGACAAGGTGCCCAGCTTCATTAACAGTTCTTGGAAGGTACATTAAAATCTCAATGAAATACAACTGCACGCCCACCTTAATGACTAACATTTAAAAGGTTGGCAAAAACCAAGCGTTAGTGAAGATGAAGCACTAATAGAGCCCGACATAGGCACAACCCACTTCAGAAAACGATTTGAAGGAATCGATGAAAGTTAAACACACGCCTGTCTTATGACCAGCGCTTCCCTCCTGGGTATGCTTTTTGCATTAAAATATATGGACAAGGCCGGGCGCAATGGCTCATGCCTATAATTCCAGCAATTTGGGAGGTCGAGGTGGGTGGATCACTTGAGGTCAGGAGTTCGAGACCAGCCTGGACAACATGGTGAAACCCCGTCTCTATTAAAAATACAAAAATTAGCCTGGCGTGGTGGCGCACGCCTGTAATCCCAGCTACTCGGGAGGCTGAGACAGGAGAATTGCTTGAACCCAGGACGAGGAGGTTGCAGTGAGCTGAGATTGTGCCACTGCACTCCAGTCTAGGTGATAGATTGAGACTCAGCCTCTCTCTCTCTCTCTCTGTCTCTCTGTATATACGTGGACAAAGCTGGCTGCAGTGGCTCATGCCTATAATCCCAGCACTTTGGGAAGCCAAGGCAGGAGGATCACTTGAGCCCAAGAGTTTAGGACCAGCCTGAGCAACATAGCAAGACCCCATCTCTAATAATAATGATAATAATAATAATATAATAATAATAACAACAACAGCTGGGTGTCGTGGCATGCAACTGTGGTCCCAGTTACTTGGGAGGCTGAGGTCAGAGGATCACGTGAGCCCAAGAAGTGGAAGCTGCAGTGACCTGTGATCACACCACTGCACTCCAGCCTGGGCGATAGATTGAGAGTCAGTCTCTCTCTCTCTCTCTCTCTGTCTCTCTGTCTCTCTCTCTCTCTCTATATATATATATATGTGTGTTTGTGTGTGTGTGTGTGTGTGTGTGTGTGTGTGTGTATGGACAAGGCTGGGTGCGGTGGCTCATGCCTATAATCCAGCACTTTGGGAAGCCAAGGCAAGAGGATCACTTGAGCCCAAGAGTTCAGGACCAGCCTGAGCAACAAAGCAAGACCCCATCTCTAATAATAATAATAACAGCTGGGTGTCGTGGCATGCAACTGTGGTCCCAGCTACTTGGGAGGCTGAGGCTAGAGAATCACGTGAGCCCAAGAAGTGGAAGCTTCAGTGAGCTGTGATCACACCACTGCACCCCAGCCTGGGCAACAGAGCAAGATCTTGTCTCAAAGAAAAAAAAAAGGACAAGACTGTTACAGAGCAACTTTATTCATAATTGCCCCAAATAGCAAATAACCCAAATGCCCACCCATGGGAGAATGGATAAGCAATTTGTAGTATATTCATGGGACACAACACTACCCAGAAACAAAAAGGAGCTCACCCCTAATACGCACAGCCACATGCTGTTGACTGTATATTGAATGAAAGAAGCTGGACACAAGGGCGGACCTGTGCTATGATTTCATTTATATAAGTCCAAAAATAGGAAGCAGTCAATCACATTGATCTGTGATGTGCACATGGTGGGAACACCATCATGAAGGCATACACAAGAGCTGGGGTGGTTACCCCTGCAGGATGGAGGGGCCTGTGCTGCGGTGGGGGGCACTAGGACTTCTGGTGGCTTCACGGTGGCTGCCACTTTCTACTTTTGTTGTTGTTGAGATAGAGTCTGACTCTATCACCCAGGCTGCAGTGCAGTGGCACAATCGCAGCTCACTGCAAACTCCACACCCTGGGCTCAAGCGATCCTCCTGCCTTGGCCTCCCGAGTAGCTGGGACTACAGGCGCCCACCACCACGCCCGGCTAATTTTTTGTATTTTTAGTAGAGACGGAGTTTCACCGTGTTAGCCAGGATGGTCTCGATCTCCTGACCTCGTGATCCACCCGCCTCGGCCTCCCAAAGTGCTGGGATTACAGACGTGAGTCATCGCGCCCGGCCTAATTTTTGTATTTTTTATAGAGATGGGGTTTCACCACGTTGCCCAGGCTAGTCTTGAAATTGTGAGCTCTAGCTGTCCTCCCACCTCAGCCTCCCAAAGTGCTGGGATTACAGGAGTAAGCCACTGCACCCGGCCTTACTTTCCATGTCTTGACCCAAGAGATAGTTGTATGGCTTTATAATCATTTGTTACATTGCGCATTTACATGTTCTGCACTTTTCAGAGGGGTGTGTTGGTAATATATCCCAATTACAGTGTTTTACTGCGGTGAAATATTCATAATATGAAATGTACCTTCTTAACCCTTAAAAATTTTTTTAAAAATTGAGATAACATCTCACTGTCTTGCTCAGACTGGAGTGCAGTGGTGTGATCTCGGCTCATTGCAACCTCTGCCTCCCGAGTTCAAACAATTCTCATGCCGCAGCCTCCCGAGTAGCTGGGATTATAGGTGCCCACCACCACACCGGGCTAATTTTTTTTTTTTTTTTTTGTATTTTTAGTAGAGATGGGGTTTCGCCTTGTTGACCAGGCTGGTCTTGAACTCCTGACCTCGGGTGATCCACCCGCCTCTACTTCCCAAAGTGCTGGGATTACAGGCGTGAGCCACCGCACCCAACCCATCTTAACCATTTTTAAGCATACAGTTCAGTGGCATTAAGTACACTCACATTGTTCTGCAATCATCACCACTATCTAATCTTCAGAACTTTTTATTTTATTTTATTTTATTTTATTTTAGAGACAGGGTCTTATTCTGTTGCCTAGGCTGGATTGCAGTGTTGCGATCATAACTCACTGCAGCCTCCAACTCCTGGGCTCAAGTGATCCTCCCGCCTTGGCCTCCTAAAGTGCTGGGATGACAGGCAAGAGTCACCTTGCCTGGCCTCCAGAATGTTCTCATCTTCCCAAACTGAAACTCTATCCCCGTAAAACACTCACTCCCCGTCCCCCTCCCCAGCCCCTGGCACCCCCCATCCTCCTTTCCGTCTCTGTGAATCTGACGGCTCTGTGGTCCTGCTGTAAAACCTCTGTCTGTCCTTTTGTGTCTGGCTCATTTCACTGAGCATGGCGTTCTCAAGATTCACCCACGTTGTGTCAGGTATCAGAATTTCCTTCCTTTTTGTGGCTGGATAATATTCCATTGTGTGGGTCGACCATATTGTACTGATCCATTCATCTGTGAATGGGCGCCTTGGCTGCTTCCGCCTTTCGGCGACAGTGACTCTTACTGCTATCAACATTGTTATACAAATGTCTCTGTTCGAGTCCCTGCTTTCAGTTCTTCGGAATATACACCCAGAAGTGGAATTGCTGGGTTCCTTGTAATTTTGTGTTTCGTTGTTGGAGGACCTGTCAAACTGTTTTCTGTAGGAGCCGTACCATTTTACATTCCTACCACAAATATTTTTTTCCTTCCTTCCTTCCTTCCTTCCTTCCTTCCTTCCTTCCTTCCTTCCTTCCTTCCTTCCTTCCTTCCTTCCTTCCTTCCCTCCCTCCCTCCCTCCCTCCCTCCCTCCCTCCCTCCCTCCCTCCTTCCTTCCTTCCTTCCTTCCTTCCTTCCTTCCTTCCTTCCTTCCTCAGTGCTGGAAACCGTTGTCACCTCTGCCTGGTACCCCCAGGGTTCCATGGGGTGGGATTCACTCGGATTCCCTACCCCCTCCCCACCACACCAGCAGGTGGCCACTTTAATTAGCTCCTGGCCTGGAGCAGAAGTGGGCACCGGGGAACTCCGCACAGAGTGCCCCTGGGAGGGGAACAAGCAGGGAGACCAGGGACCATAGGGGCGGGGTTTGAGGCGGAACAGAGGGTTTGACAACATCGGGGCAGCCAACGATGATCTCATTTCACAGGTCCCCAAACAGGTCCACTCAGTCCCCTGTGTTCATCCCAGGACCCCTGACCTCCTGTGTGCAATCCCTACCCCACCTCGGGGAAACGTCTTTCAAAATACTTTTGATCTAATTAGGCTTTCAGGCCAAGGGCGGGTTCTCTTGACTTGCTTGTCTCCTGTCTCTGTCTCTATCAATGTCTGGGGTCTCCCACCCCTAATGTCGCCCAATCACAGCCTCACTCCGGGCCACTCCAGGGCTGGCCCCGCCCCTCGCCTCCCACCCTCCAATCCCTAATGTGCCCAATCACAGCCTCACTCTGGGCCACTGCAGGGCTGGCCCCGCCCCTCTCCTCCCACCCTCCAATCCCTAATGTGCCCAATCACAGCCTCACTGTGAGCCACTCTAGGGCTGGCCGCACCCCTCACCTCCCACCCCTAATGTCGCCCAATCACAGCCTCACTCTGGGTCACTCTATGGGCTGGCCCCGCCCCTTGCCTCCCATGCCTAATGTCGTCCAATCACAGCCTCACTCTTGGTCACTCCCGGGCTGGTCCTGCCCCTTGCCTCCAACCCTACCCCCATCCCTAATATCACCCAATCACAACCTCACTCTGGGCCACTCCATGGGCTGGCCCCGCCCCTCACTTCTCCTGATTGGTCCTGATTTTTGCCACCGCGCCACACCCTCTCAAGCTCCACCCCCACCCATTGGCTGGTTCATCTTGTGATCCTCTCAGACCATCCCTTCTCCCTCTGATGGGGGAAAGTGAGGCCCAGAGAGGGGGAGCGCCTGATCCAAGGCTACAGTGCTGGTCAGTGGCAGAGCCCACTGCTCCCTATCCCAGGGCCAGGCCTTCTTCCATCTTTCTGGGACCACTAGTGCCCTCACCATCCTCCCCACTGGGCAGCCCCTCTGCCCACTCCCTTCACCCCACCTTGTCCAGGACTCTCAGCATCTCTTTTCTGAGCTCAGCCACTGACTTTGTTAATGGCTGGGACTCCTCTGTCCCTCTTCCTGGGCTCACCCTTTGGGGGAGGTATGTATGCGCAGGGGTAGAAGGGGTGGAAAACAGTGAGCCACTTGGTCTGTCCCCTCCCAAAACACGGTGACTCCAGCATCCTCTTCTCTTTTTATTTTTTGAAATTATAGTAAGATATACACAACTTAAAATGCACCATCTTAACCTCTTAACCATTTTTAAATGCATAGCTCAGGCCGGGTGCAGTGGCTCACGCCTGTAATCCCAGCACTTTGGGAGGCCAAGGCGGGCAGATCACGAAGTCAGGAGATCGAGACCATCCTGGTTAACACGGTGAAACCCCGTCTCTACTAAAAATACAAAAAATTAGCCGGGTGTGGTGGTGGGCGCCTGTAGTCCCAGCTACTTGGGAGGCTGAGGCAGGAGAATGGCACGAACCCGGGAGGCGGAGCTTGCAGTGAGCCAAGATCGCGCCACTGAACTCCAGCCTGGGCGACAGAACCAGACTCGATCTCAAAATAGATAAATAAAAATAAAAATTGCACAGCTCAGTGGTATTAAGCACATTCACACTGTTGTGCAACCATCACCACCATCATCTCCAGAACTTTCTCATCTTCCCAGACTGAAACTCTGTCCCCCATGAAACACTCAGTCCTCATCCCCCTCCCCAGGCCCCAGCACCTCCCCATTTTACTTTCTGTCTCTGTGAATCTGATGACTCTAGGGACCTCCTAGGAGTAGAATCACACAGGATTTGTCCTTCTGTGTCTGGCTTATTTCACTGAGAGTGACGTCCTCAAGGTGCATCCATGTTGCAGCCTGTGTCAGTATTTCCTTCCTTTTCTTGGCTGAATAATATTCCGTTGCGTGGATGCACCAGGTTGTGCAGATCTATGCATCTGTGGATGGAAGCTTGGATTGCTTCCACCTAGTGGCCAACTGTGGGTGGTGCTGCTGTGACCATGGGTGTGCCCGAGCTCTCTTAACACCCCTGTTTCTCTCCTTTCCAGGCTGTGCCTTCCTCACCTACTGTGCCAGGGATTCTGCCATCAAAGCTCAGACTGCCCTGCACGAGCAGAAGACCTTGCCCGGAGTGAGTCCTGTGTGGTGTCTGGGGAGGAGGGGACAGGGGATGGCTCTCAGCCTGGGGTGGGAGCCAAGGCTGTTCCTGAGATTGTCTGAATTCTGTGTGTCTCTGGACTCAGAAAGAGGTATGAGGAGCAGAGGGATAGAAATCATCATCAGAGTGTGCATTTATTGAGTGCCTACTGTGTGCCGTGCTCTATATTTTATACCAGAGTGGTTGTGTGTGGTTGTGCAGGTTGTGTACTGCACAAGGGCACCTGGCCCAGTGTGTCAGTGTCTTTGGGTTGAGGCCTGAAGGATAAGGAAGCATTAGCAGGCAGAGGGCACAGCACATGCCAAGGCCCTGGGGCAGGACCATGCCTGTCATGTTGGAGGAACAGGGAGGAGGCCTGTGTGGCTGGAACAGAGTGAGGAGGTGGAGAAAGAAACGGGGAGAAGGACAGGGGAGGTGACAGGGCTGGTTGCTGAGGGTTGTGTAGACCACGGGGAGAAGCGTAGACCATGCTGGTTTCTCACTATAAAAAGGAAAAGGATTTTCCTCACTTGTCTTTATGGTGCAATTGGAGCCAGAGTTCCTTAACACAAGGGCTTTTTTTTTTTTTTTTTTTTTGAGATGGAGTCTTGCTCTGTCACCCAGGCTGGAGTGCAGTGTCGTGATCTCAGTTCACTGCAACCTCTGGCTCCCAGGTTCAAACGATTCTCCTGCCTCAGCTTCCCAAGTAGCTGGGATTACAGGCACGCGCCACCATGCCTGGCTAATTTTTGTATTTTTAGTAGAAACGGGGTTTTGCCATATTGGCCAGGCTGGTCTCAAACTCTTGACCTCAAGGGATCTGCCCACCTCGGCCTCCCAAAGTGCTAGAATTACAGGCCTGAGCCACTGTGCCCGGCCAACACAGGGACTCCTTGATCATTATTTCTTTCTGCAGAGGAGGCTGACCTGGGTGCTGTCTCTCATGAGTCTCTCCTTATTTTTATTTTTTGAGACAGGGTCTTGCTCTGTTGCCCAGGCTGGAGTACAATGGCTCACTGCAGCCTCCACCTCCTGGGGTCAAGTGATCCTCCCACCTCGGCCTCCTGAGTCGCTGGGACAATAGGTGCATGCCATCACACCTGGCTAATTTTTTAATTTTTGTAGAGATGGGGTCTCATTATATTGCCCAGGCTGATCCTGAACTCCTGGCTCCAGCGCTCCTCCTGCTTCGGTCTCCCAAAGTGCTGGGATTACAGATGTGAGCCAGCACGCCCAGCCAGCACGCTTAGCACGAGTCTCTCCTGGTCAGCTTTGTCCTCTTTGGGTGGTCAGGAGTCCCCTGCCCCCAGTGAAGGATGAGTGGTTCACCCTGAGCCAGCTGATCCAGGTCCCCAGGCCATGCCTCTTGATGGAGACTGAAGGAATCACAGTGAGCCATGGTGCCCCACATTGCAAGCTCTGGGGCAGGGAGCTCACCCTTCCCTCCAGAATTCTCAGGGAACTTTCAGCATCCAGGGACTTCAGGGCATTTATAGTCTTCGTGCTTGGCTGACTTTAGGAAATCTGACGTGCGCCCTCCAGGGACCTGAGGTCATGGCATGAGTTTGACTTGATTCTCAATGAGCATTGGAAGGTTCTGGGCCTGGGGGTGGCCTCTGCTTCGTCTTGAAGAATAGAGAGCCCCTCTTTTGGGTGTGACGTGATGCAAGTTAGAGCGTGGGGTCTGGTGGCCACATCTGTGGGCTCGTTGCTCAGCTCCATCCTTGCTGTGTGACAGTGAGCCAGTGACTTAACCTCTCTGATCTTCAGCACTGGAAGAGAATAACAGGACAGGGTGGGGCAGCAATCTATAGAGAAGGTGCTCAATGGAGGGCTTCACTGAGGATATGACATTTGAGAAGAAACCTGAAAGATGGCATGGAAGGCACTCCAGGTAGAAGGAACAGCATGTGTAAAAGGGATCTAGAGTCTGCGGTAAATTCCCTGAATTCACTCTTCATCTTGGACCTTCTGTGAGTGCTTCCCCAAACCAACCAGAAGCTAAAAAAAAAAAAAACATAAAAAAAAAGAAAGAAAAAAACCCCACAACCAAACAAAAAATTAAACCAGCCAGAAGCTGGAGGGCAGGTCAGTTCATACAGATGAGTGCCCAGGGGCACAGCAGAGTTCTAGGGACCATAGTAGTTATTTATTGCTGCATAACAAATTATCCCCAAAATAAAGACTTCAAACAATAAACACTTGTTATCTCATAACTACCAGGGGTCAGGAATTTGGGAGTGAGTTTGCTGCATGATCCTGGCTCAGGGAGGTTACAGCCAAGATATCAGCAGGAGCTTGTGGTTGAGGAATCTGCTTCCAAGCTGGCTCCCTCTAGTGACTGTTGGCGGGAGGCCTCAGTTTATCACCACGTGGGCTTCTCCACAGCACTGCTTGAGCTTCCTCACAACATGGCATCTTCCCCCAGAGCACATAATCAGAGCGATCAAGGAGGAAGCCACAGTCCCCTTTAAGCCCTAGCCTCAGAATACACACCATCATTTCCACCACATTCTAGCACCAGGAGCCCAGGGGTGCAAAGCAGGGTGGGAAAAGGTGGAGGGAGGAATTCAAGGGACAAAGCAACTCAATACTGGACTTGTCCAAGGTTAGGTAGCCTGCAAGCTGCAGAGTGGGGATTTGGACCTTTGTGGTCTGACTCCAGACCCTGTACTGTTGCCTAATTCCTCTAAGTTTAATGAACCACGTTTTTGCATGGCATCAGGTCCTGGGTGGAAGCTG
Source organism: Macaca mulatta (assembly GCF_049350105.2). Taxonomy (NCBI): domain Eukaryota; kingdom Metazoa; phylum Chordata; class Mammalia; order Primates; family Cercopithecidae; genus Macaca; species Macaca mulatta. The sequence continues at coordinate 4,048,210 of NC_133424.1, forward strand.
TGGTCCTTCTGTCCAGAGAAATCTGTATATACATGGAGATTTACCAACACTTCTAAGGAGTCCCCCCAGCTAAGCACTTCTCCATCATTCCTTTGTCCTCATTTCCCTGATGAAGGTAACCGAGACCCAAACCCAGTCTCTATTCCACTGTCTGAGGCCTTAGGGACCTTAGAACCAGTTCTCTTCCTGTTGGGTGCCAAAGCTGGGCTCTGTACTCTGTTGGCAGCCAGGAGGAAAGATGGAAGAGGGTGGAAGGACCAAGAGCCATGAAGTCTTGTGCCCTTCTTGCCAGGTTGGTGTCCGGGATCTGAGTCCACTTTGAGATGAGGAGATGCCGCAATCACCAGCAGCTCCTTCTCTGCATCCATCTTGAGGGGCCTCTGTCCTTTCTCCCTGCCTACTCTCCCTGGCTCAGCCCATAAATTCATAGCTTCCATCCATTCATGCACCCTTCCATCCACCCATCACCCATCTACCCATGTGTCTACTTACCTGCCTACCTATCACCCATCTACCTGTCACCCATTCATTCACCCATCTACTCATCCACCTACCCACCCACACATCCATCATCCACCCATCCTCTCATCAAGCCACACTTCCATCCATCTACCCATCCATCCATCCATTCACCCACCCATCTATCCATCCACCCATCCACCCATCTACCCTTTCATCCATCCATTCACACACTCATCCATTCTTCCATCCATTCATCCACCCATCCATCCACCTGTCCACCCATCAATTCATCCATCCATCCATCCACCCATCAATTCATCCATCCATCCATTCATCTATCACTCACTCATCCACCCATCCATCCATTCATTCACCCATATACTCATTGCCTACCCACCCACCTACACATCTGTTATGCATCCATCCGTTCTCCCATTCAGCCATACACCCATCCATTCACCCACACATCCATCCATCTACCATTCATCCATCAAGTCACTCACTTATCTATCTACCTACCCATATATCCATCCATCTGTTCACCCATTTGCCCTTTTATCCATCCATCCATCCACTCACCCATCCATCCATTCATCCATCTATCCATTACCCATCCACCCACTTGTCTATCCATTCATCTGTCCACCCATCTACCCTTCCATCCATCCATTCATTCATCACTCACTCTTCCACCCATCCGTCTATTAATTCATGTATACATCCATCTACCTATCTATCCTCCCATTCACCCACACATCCATTCACCCATCTACACTTCTTTCCATCCATCCAACAAATTTTTATCAAGTACCTACAATTTACCCCACACTATGCTAAACTCCCATCACCAGTTCTGCGACTGGTTACCTCCTGAGTGACTCCTGTGGCCATCCCCCAGTCCCCATCCCCCTAGACCCAATGGGGCTCAAACTGGCTATGGGACACCCCCGGTTTTTTGTTTTTGTTTTTTTTTTTTGAGACGGAGTCTCACTCAGCCCAGCCTGGAGTGCAGTGGCCAGATCTCAACTCATTGCAAGCTCCGCCTCCCGGGTTCACGCCATTCTCCTGCCTCAGCCTCCCAAGTAGCTGAGACTACAGGTGCCCGCCACCTCGCCTGGCTAGTTTTTTGTATTTTTTAATAGAGACGGGGTTTCACTGGGTTAGCCAGGATGGTCTCGATCTCCTGACCTCATGATCCACCCATCTCGGCCTCCCAAAGTGCTGGGATTACAGGCTTGAACCACCGCACCCGGCCGACCCCCCAATTTTTTTTGAGACAGAGTCTCACTCTGTTGCCCAGGCTGGAGTGCAGTGGCTTGATCTCAGCTCACTGCAACTTCTGCCTTGTGGGTTCAAGTGATTCTCCTTCCTCAGTCTCCTGAGTAGCTGGGATTACAAGCATGAGCCACCACGCCTGGCTAATTTTTGTATTTTTGGTAAAGTTGGGGTTTTACCACGTTGACTAGGCTGGTTTTGAACTCCTGACCTCAAGTGATCCACCTGCCTCGGCCTCCCAAAGTGCTAGGATTACAGGCGTGAGCCATTGAGCCCACCGCCCCCTGACTCTGCTTTTTTCGAACCAGTTTCTTTCCCTCAGTCCCTGGGCATCAGCTTCTTCTCCTCCCTCCTCCTCACCCCCAGAGCTCATGGCCCCCACATCCTGCCCTCTTATTTGTTGCCTCCTCTCTGCTTCCACCTCTGCGTTCTCCTGAGTTCAAATCTTAACTTCCCCTCTCCCAAGCTGTGTAATCTTCAGCAAGCGTCTTTCACCTCAAACCTCAGTTTTCCTTATCTCCAATATGGGTAGCACTTTCTCCACCTAACCAGGCTGCAAAGATTTAAAGAAGTGAAGGTGGGGCCGGGCGCGGTGGCTCACGCCTGTAATCCCAGCACTTTGGGAGGCCGAGGCGGGCGGATCACGAGGTCAGGAGATCGAGACCATCCTGGCTAACACGGTGAAACCCCGTCTCTACTAAAAAATACAAAAAAACTAGCCGGGCGAGGTGGCGGGCGCCTGTAGTCCCAGCTACTCGGGAGGCTGAGGCAGGAGAATGGCGTAAACCTGGGAGGCGGAGCTTGCAGTGAGCCGAGATCCGGCCACTGCACTCCAGCCTGGGCGACAGAGTGAGACTCCTTCTCAAAAAAAAAAAAAAAAAAAAAAAAAAAGAAGTGAAGGTGGGCCAGGTGCGGTGGCTCATGCCTGTAATCCCAGCACTTTGGGAGGCGGAGACGAGTGGATCATCTGAGGTCAGGAGTTCGAGACCAGCTTGGCCAACATGGTGAAACCCCATCCCTGCTGAAAGTACAAAAATTAGCTGGGCGTGGTGGCAGGGGCCTGTAATCCCAGCTACTCGGTAGGCTGAGGCAGGAGAATCACTTGAATCTAGGAGGCAGAGGTTGCAGTGTAGGAGGCAGAGGTTGCAGTGAGCCGAGATCGTGCCTCTGCACTCCAGCCTGGGTGATAGAACAAGACCCTGTCTCAAAAAAAAAAAAAAAAAAAAAAAAAAGAAAGGTGCAAAGTGGATACTATTTTTGGAGATGTTAAGCCCTTATATTCTGGTCCTTGGCCATCCTTAGTTTCTAAAAATTTCTCACTCTCCAGACACTGACGACCCAGCCAGGGCGCCAACCCCTAAAGTATTTGTAGGTAACTGCCTCTCCCGCCTGGAGAATTTCTATCCTACTTTCAAGATAACACCCAGTTGTCTCCTCCTTCTGCTCATCCCTGACCTCTCAGGGCTGGGGGTGTCTGTGTGTGGCTCTGACTCCCCCCAGATTGGGAGCCCCTCAAGGACAGTCCCTGGCTGAGTCCTCCACACCCCTTCGTTCATTCAGCATTTACTGAGCATCTGACTTATGGCAGAATGAGGATAGCGTACAAACAGAAAATAAGCAAGCCAGTGAGAACAACATTGAGATAAGAAATGGGATGACTTTAGAGCAATGACTCAGGATGGAGGTTTCATTTATTGCTATTATTATTATTATTAATTTTTTTTTGAGACGGAGCCTAACTCTGTCACCCAGGCTGGAGTGCAGTGGTGTGATCTCGGCTCACTGCAACCTCCACCTCCTGGGTTCAAGCGATTCTCCTGCCTCAGCCTCCTGAGTAGCTGGGATTACAGGCATATGACACCACACCACACCAGTTTTTGTATTTTTAGTAGAGACGGGGTTTCACCATGTTGACCAGGCTAGTCTCAAACTCCCGACCTCAAGTGATCCACCCGCCTCGGCCTCCTAAAGTGCGGGGATTACAGGTGTGAGCCACTGCGCCCGGCCTTATTATTTTTTTTTCTGAGACAAAGTTTTGCTGTGTCTCCCAGGCTGGAGTGCAGTGGCACAATCATAGCTCATGGCACGATCATAGCTCATGGCATGCTCCACTAATTTTTAAACTTTTTGCAGAGATGGGGGCCTCACTCTGTAGCCCAGGCTGGTCTCAAATTCCTGGGATCAAGTGAGCCTCCTACCTCTGCCTCCCAAAGTGCTGGGATTACAAGCGTGAGCCACCGGATTGTGCCTGGCTGGGAGTTCCATTTAGACAGGGTGGTCAGGGAAGGCCTCTCTGAGGAGATGGTCTGGAGAGGAGGGAGTCGTGCACTCTCTGCAGGAAGGGTGTTGCTGGCAGAGGGAACAGCCAGTGCAAAGGCCCTGAGGCTGAACCATGCCCGAAGCATGTGAGGACCACTGAGGTCAGAGGAGTGAAGAAGAGTGAGTGAGGGGGAGTGAGGGGGAGAGTGGGTGGAGGAAGCAGAGACAGGACCACCACAGTGAACAGCTTGAATTTTGTTCCAAGGGTGATGGGGACCAGGGGAGAGTAGCAAGCAGAGGAATGATCTGGTTTGATTATTTCCATTATTTATTATTGTTATTATTATTCTTATTGAGACCGAGTTTCGCTCTTGTTGCCCAGGCTGGAGTGCAGTGGCGCAATCTGGGCTCACTGCAACCTCTGCCTCGCGGGTTCAAGCGATTCTCCTGCCTCAGCCTTCCTGAGTAGCTGGGATTACAGGCATGCGTCACCACGCCTGGCTAATTTTGTATTTTTAGTAGAGATGGGGTTTCCCCATGTTGGTCAGGCTGGTCTCCAACTCCTGACCTCAGGTGATCAGCCCGCCTTGGCCTCCCAACGTGCTGGGATTATGGGCATGAGCCACCATGCCCAGCCCTGTGATTTTTAAATTTTAAATATTTGATTAATTTTATTTATTTTTTTTCTTGTAGAGACAGGAGTCTCCCTATGTTGCCCAGGCTGGTCTCGAACCCCTGACCTCAAGCGATTCTCCTGCCTTGGCCTCCCAAAGTGCTGGGATTACAGGTGTGAGCCACTGCACCCGGCTTGTGTCTGTGCCCCTTTGCCTTTCTCTTAGAAGGACACTTCTCATTGGATTTAGGGCTCAGCCTACATCCAGGATAATTTTATCTCAAGATCCTTAATTTAATTACATCTACAAAAGATCTCTTTTCTAAATAAGGGCACATCCACAGGTCCCCAGAGCTAGGATTTGGGTTTTATATATATATATTTTATATATAATACATATTAAATTATATATATTATATATTATATATAATGTATTATATATTATATGTATAATATAATATATATTTATTTTTTATTTTTTTAGAGACAGAGTATTGCTCTGTCGCCCAGGCTGGAGTGCAGTGTTGCAATCATAGCTTTTTGCAGCCTCGACCTCCTAGACTGAAGCAATCTTCCTGCCTCAGCCTCCTGAGTAGCTAGGACTACAGGCATACGCTACCCTGCCTGGCTAATTTTTTATTTTTTGTAGAGATAGAGTCTCACTATGTTGCCCAGACTGGTCTTGAACTCCTGGGCTCAAGCGATCCTCCTGCCTTGGCCTCCCAAAGCGCTGGGACTGCAGACATGAGCCACTGTGATCAGTCTGGATTTATCTTTTGGGGAGCCACCATCAAACTCACTCCAGGGGTGACCACAGAACCAATGGCCAAATGTCAGGGTGACCCAGGGACAGCACCCTGAGGGAGAAGCAGGCAGTCTGTGTGGACGATTTAGTGAAGGGCGGACAGGATGGCTTCTTGAAGGAGGATGGAAGGATTTTGACAGATGGAGGTGGAGATGGGGGTGGGTGGGGACAAAACTTACCAAGATTTGGAGGCCAGAACATGCCCAGCGTGCTGTTGAGTGGGAACTCATGGGAGCCTCTGTCAACTAATGATGGAGGTTAGGTTAGGTAAGGAGGGATCTCAACCGGGGCGATCCTGCCCCTGCCCCAGGACACTGGCTGCTGTCCGTGGACATCTGTGATTGTCACAACTTGGGGAGCACGACTTGGGGAGGGGATGAACCTGCCATGGAGTGGGTGGAGGCCAGGGACCCTACTCAGCACCCTGCAGTGCCCAGGACGGCCCCACCCCAGAAAGCAATTCAGCCGCAATGTCCACAGTGCCCAGGGGGATAGATCCTGTGTTCATTACTTTGGGGAGAAAGTTGACTCCTCCCCCTGCTCACATCAGACACCAGAATAAGCTCCCAATGGGTAGAAACCAGGAGGACCCCAGCTCCTGGAACTCACCTCCTCTCTCCCTCCCCACTCAGGGTGCAGATTTTTTTTTTTTTTTTTTTTTTTGAGACGGAGTCTCGCTCTGTTGCCCAGGCTGGAGTGCAGTGGCCGAACCTCGGCTCACTGCAAGCTCCGCCTCCCAGGTTCCCGCCATTCTCCTGCCTCAGCCTCCCGAGTAGCTGGGACTACAGGCGCCGCCACCTCGCCCGGCTAGTTTTTTGTAGTTTTAGTAGAGACGGGGTTTCACTGTGTTCGCCAGGATGGTCTCGATCTCCTGACTTCGTGATCCACCCGTCTCAGCCTCCCAAAGTGCTGGGATTACAGGCTTGAGCCACCGCACCCGGCCAGGGTGCAGATTTTAATCTGTGCAGCCTCCTGGGACCTCGGCAGGGGAGAGGGTCATGGGACACAGAGTTTCTTGGGGGTCCGTGGAATCCCCTAACCTGGGGAGGGGTCTCAATCAGGAGTGATCCAGCCCCCAGGGGACACTGGGCAATGTCTGGGGACATTTGTGGTTGTCACGACTTGGGGGTGCTCCTGGCATGGAGTGGGTGGAGGCCAGGGACGCTACTCAGCACCCTGCAGTGCCCAGGATGGCCCCACCCCAGAGAATGATCCGGCCCCAGTGTCCACAGTGCCTGGGTGGGAGAGACCTTGCCTAGGAAGATAAGAAGCAGGTGATGTTCTGGAACAGTGTTATCTAATAGAAACAGAATGTGAGCCACATATATAATTTAACATGTTCCAGAAGCAATATTTAAAAAGTAAAAAAGAAACAGGTGACATTAATTTTAATAATATATTTCTTTTGAACCCAATATATCCCATTTCTTATCATTTCAACATGCAGTCTCTCTCTCTCTCTATATATATTTCTTTATTTTTATTTATTTATTGAGACAGAGTCTCTCTCCATCACCCAGGCTGGAGTGCAGGGGCGTGATCTTGGCTCGTTGCAACCTCCACCTCCTGGGTTCAAGCAATTCTCCTGCCTCAGCCTCCCAAGTAGCTGGGATCACGGGTGCCCACCACCAAGCTCGGCTAATTTTTGTGTTTTTAGTAGAGATGGGGTTTTGCCATCTTGACCAGGCTGGTCTCGAACTCCTGACCTCAAGTGATTCTTCCGGCCTCAAATGATCCTCCTGCGCCTCAGCCTCCCAAAGTGCTGGGATTACAGGTCCCAAAGTTCTGGGATTACAGGCGTAAGTCATCAAAGACTGGCTAAATATATATGTATTTTATTTTATTTTATTTTATTTTATTTTTAGACATAGGGTCTTGCTCTGTTGCCCAGGCTGGAGTACGGTGGCAAGATCATGGCTCACTGCAGCCTCAAACTCCCGGGCTCAAGCAATTCTCCTGCCTCAGCTTCCCAAGTAGCTGGGACCACAGGTATGTGCCACCACACCTGGCTAATTTTTAATTTTTTTGTTGAGATAAGGTCTTGCTACATTGTCCAGGCTGGTCTCGAATTCTGGGGCTCAAGCAATCCTCCTGCCTCAGCCTCCGAAGTGTTGGGACCACAGGTGTGAGCCACTATGCCTGGCCATGATTCTACCTTTTCGTCAATTTTATAAAATGCGCATATAGATCAAGGGTTGCTGATAGAAATTAAATGTCCAGGGTGCAGTGGCTCATGCCTATAATCCCAGCACTTTGGGAGGGTGAGGCAGGCGGATCATGAGGTCAGGAGTTCAAGACCAGCCTGGCCAACATGATGAAACCCCATGTCTACTGAAAATACAAAAATTAACTGAGTATGGTGGTGGCGTGCCTATAATCCCAGCTATTCGGGAGGCTGAGGCAGGAGAATTGCTTGAACCTGGGAGGCAGAGGTTGCAGTGAGCAGAGATCTTGCCACTGCACTCCAGCCTGGGTGACAGAGAGAGACGCCATCTCGGGGGGGGAAAAAAAAAAGAAATTAAATGTCCAAATCTGTGAGAGAACAATATACACCAGATTTTCAACATTTAGTATGGAAAAATTGGATGTGAAATAGCTCATTAATAATTTTCAAGACCAGGTGTGGTGGTTCTCACACCTGTAATCCCAGTGTTTTGGGAGGCTGAGGCAGGAGGATTGCTTGAGCCCAGGAGTTCCAGACCCACTTGGTTAACATAGAGAGACTCCATCTCTACAAAAAATTTTAAAAACTACCTGGGCATGGTGGCGTGTACCTGTAGTCCCAACTACTTGGGAGGCTGAGACAGGAGGATCACTTGAGCCCACGAGGTTGAGGCTATAGTGAGCTAGGATTGCACCACTGTACTCTAGCCTGGGCAATGCAGTGAGACCCTGTTTCAAACGAAAACAAACAAAAACAAAAACAGGAGGGGCCCAGAATGGACTGAAGTTTGCTGAAGGCTGTTCTAGACCAGCGCTATCCATGGAACGTTTGCAATGGTGGATACATTCTCTGCCTTTGCTGTGCGGTGTGCTGATTACTAGCTCCGTGTGGCTGCTGAGCCTTTGACCTGGGACAAGTGTGACTCAGAAACTTATTTATTTATTTATTTATTTATTTATTTTTATTTTATTTTATTTTTTTTTTGAGACGGAGTCTGGCTCTGTCACCCAGGCTGGAGTGCAGTGGTGCGATCTCGGCTCACTGCAAGCTCCGCCTCCCGGGTTTACGCCCTTCTCCTGCCTCAGCCTCCCGAGTAGCTGGGACTACAGGCGCCCGCCACCTCGCCCGGCTAGTTTTTTGTATTTTTTAGTAGAGACGGGGTTTCACCGTGTTAGCCAGGATGGTCTCGATCTTCTGACCTCGTGATCCGCCCGTCTCGGCCTCCCAAAGTGCTGGGATTACAGGCTTGAGCCACCGCGCCCGGCCAATTTTTATATATATTTTTTTTTTTTTTTTTTTTTTTTTTGAGACGGAGTCTTGCTCTGTCACCCAGGCTGGAGTGCAGTGGCTGGATCTCAGCTCACTGCAAGCTCCGCCTCCCGGGTTTACGCCATTCTCCTGCCTCAGCCTCCCGAGTAGCTGGGACTACAGGCACCCGCCACCGCGCCCGGCTAGTTTTTTGTATTTTTAGTAGAGACGGGGTTTCACCGTGTTAGCCAGGATGGTCTCGATCTCCTGACCTCGTGATCCGCCCGCCTCGGCCTCCCAAAGTGCTGGGATTACAGGCTTGAGCCACCGCGCCCGGCCTATTTATTATATTTTTGAGACAGAGGCTCTGTACCCCAGGCTGGAGTGCACTGGTGCGATCTTGGCTCACTGCAACGTCCGCCTCCTGGATTCAAGAAATCCTCTGCCTCAGCCTCCTGAGTAGCTGGGATTACAGGTGCGCACCCACGCCCGGCTAATTTTTGTATTTTTAGTGGAGATGGCATTTCACCATGTTGATCAGGCTGGTCTCAAACTCCTGACCTCAGGTGATCTGCCCATCTTGGCCTCCCAAGGTGCTGGGATTACAGGCATGAGCCACCATGCCTGGCCAAGAAACTGATTTTTAATGTTACTTAGTTTTAGTAAATTGAAATTTAAACCTAAACTACCACATGTGGCTAATGGTTACAGTATTGGACAGTGCAATCCAGCATGTTCTAGACCAGGTGTCAGCTGTTGGGCTACACAGCACAGATCCAGAGTGTTCTAGACTGCAGCCCAGCTACCATATGGGATGTAGACTGTTCTAGACCAGAGAGGTCAACTACTGTATCATGGACAGCAATAGGTCTAGAATATTCTAGACCCACGGTCTGTGTCATATCTGACAGCACAGATCTGGAGTCTAGAATCTAAAGCAAGAGAAAGGCAAGATTTAAATTTACACTTAAGGGCCAGGCACAGTGGCTCACACCTGTAATCCCAGCACTTTAGGAGGCCAAGATGGAGCGGATCACCTGAGGTCAGGAGTTCAAAACCAGCCTGGCCAACATGATGAAACCCATCTCTACTAAAAATACAAAAATTAGCCAGGCATGGTGGCACATGCCTGTAATCCCAGCTACTTGGGAGGCTGAGACAGGAGAATCACTCTAACCCAGGAGGCGGAGGTTGCAGTGAGCTGAGATCACGCCATTGCACTCCAGCCTGGGTGACAGAGCGAGACTCTGTCTCAAAAATTTTGTTTTAATTAAAAAAATAAGTAAATCTGTGGCTCACGCCTGTGATCCCAGCACTTTGGGAGGCCAAGGTGGGCAGATAACTTAAGGTCAGGAGTTCAAGACCGGTCTGGCCAACATGGTGAAACCCCGTCTCTACTAAACACACAAAAAATTAGCTGGGCATGGTGGCAGGCGCCTATAATCCCAGCTACTTGGGAGGCTGAGGCACGACACTGGCTTGGATCCGGGAGGCGGAGGTTGTGGTGAGCTGAGATTGCACCATTGTACTCCAGCCTGGGCGACAGAGCCAGACTCTGTCTCAAAAAATTTTTTTTTAAATAAATAAATTGGCTAGGCGCAGCGGCTCATGCCTGTAATCCCAGTACTTTGGGAGGCCGAGATGGGAGGATCACGAGGTCAGGAGATTGAGACCATCCTGGCTAACACGGTGAAACGCCATCTCTACTAAAAATACAAAAAAATTAACCAGGCATGGTGGCGGGCGCCTGTAATCTCAGCTACTCGGGAGGCTGAGGCGGGAGAATGGCGTGAACCCGGGAGGCGGAGCTTGCAGTGAGCTGAGATCGCGCCACTGCACTCCAGCCTGGGCGACAGAGCGAGACTGTGTCTCAAAAAATAAATAAAATAAAATAAAATAAATAAATGTACAGTTAAGCCACTACATTGATACATCCAATGATAAATCCAGTTATTTGTCTATATCCATAATATATCACATGCTCTATGTTACTTCACGTAAGGCCCTGCGATAACACAAAAATGGGAGATACAGCAAGCCTGTTCACGAGGGGGAAAATGGGCACAGACACGCAGGGTCACAGTACATCCACATTGTGGGGTTTGAGGTCTCTCTTCAGTGGCAGCTCAGGGGTGGCAGGTGGGATCTTAAGCAATGTCCTTCTCTGTCTGGGCCTCAGTTTCCCCAGCTTTCAATAAGAGGCATGGGATAGACATTGTCGTAATTCCCCAGCACAGCTGGATGACCTCACCTCGCTGCCATGTCAGCCTGGGAGGCTGCGGCTGCTGCTAGCCCCATTGGAAAGAGGGGAGACCAGACTTTGGGAGGCTGAGGCGGGCGGATCATGAGGTCAGGAGATCGAGACCATCCTGGCTAACACGGTGAAACCCCGTCTCTACTAAAAATATAAAAAACTAGCCGGGCGAGGTGGCAGGCGCCTGTAGTCCCAGCTACTTGGGAGGCTGAGGCAGGAGAATGGCGAGAACCCGGGAGGCGGAGCTTGCAGTGAGCCAAGATCGTGCCACTGCACTCCAGCCTGGGCGACAGAGCGAGACTCCATCTCAAAAAAAAAAAAAAAAAAAGAAGAAGAAGAGAGAGGGGAGACCAGGCTGGGCGTGGTGGCTTACGCCTGTAATCCCAGCACTTTGGGAGGCAGAGGTGGGATTACCTAAGGTCAGGAGTTCGAGACCAGGCTGACCAACATGGTGAAACCCCATCACTACTCAAAATACAAACAGTTAGCCAGGCATGGTGTCGTGTGCCTGTAATCCCAGCTACTTGGGAGGCTGAGGCACAAGAATCACTTGAACCCAGGAGACGGAGCTTGCAGTGAGCCGAGATTGCGCCACTGCACTCCAACTTGGGCGACAGAGAAAGACTCTATCTCAAAAAAAAAAAAAAAAAGTGAAACAAGAAGGCACACATAAAAGATGACAGACTAGGCCGGGCGCGGTGGCTCAAGCCTGTAATCCCAGCACTTTGGGAGGCCGAGACGGGTGGATCACGAGGTCAGGAGATCGAGACCATCCTGGCTAACGCGGTGAAACCCCGTCTCTACTAAAAAAATACCAAAAACTAGCTGGGCGATGTGGTGGACGCCTGTAGTCCCAGCTACTCGGGAGGCTGAGGCAGGAGAATGGCGTGAACCCGGGAGGCGGAGCTTGCAGTGAGCTGAGATCCGGCCACTGCACTCCAGCCTGGGCGACAGAGCGAGACTCCGTCTCAAAAAAAAAAAAAAAAAAAAAAAGATGACAGACTATTATCCCATTTATGTTAGGTTAAATGGAAAACAGGCAAAGAAAAAAAGAAAGAAAAAAAAAAACCACACCTAGTGCTTTAGGGACATATTTATAAATGGCAAAACCATGGAGAATTTTGTTTTTTTCAGACGGGGTGTCACTGTGTCACCCAGGCTGGTCTCGAGCTCCTGGGTTCAAGTGATCCTCCTGCCTCAGCCTGCTGAGTAGCTGGAATTTCAAGGGCACACCACCGTGCCCAGTAAAACCATGAAGAAAAGCAAAGGCATGTTACCGACAACCAGACAGTGCCTCCTTCAGCAGAAAGGAAAGGGTTGGGCTTAATAGCATGGCATGGGGTGGATTCCAGAGGACCAGCTGGGTAGTGGTAATGAGGGTATTTGTTTTGTCAGTATTTGTGTTCCATGCACTTTTCTGTAAGTGTGTAGTACTTTTATTTATTGTTTATTTATTTATTTTCTTTCTTTCTTTTTTTTTTTTTTTTTTTTTTTGAGATGGAGTCTTGCTCTGTCGCCCAGGCTGGAGTGCAGTGGCGCGATCTCAGCTCACGGCAAGCTCCGCCTCCCTGGGTTCACGCCATTCTCCTGCCTCAGCCTCCCGAGTAGCTGGCACTACAGGCACCCACCACCACGCCCGGCTAATGTTTTTGTATTTTCAGTAGAGACGGGGTTTCACCATGTTAGCCAGGATGGTCTCGAGCTCCTGACCTCATGATTTGCCCGTCTCGGCCTGCCAAAGTGCTGGGATTACAGGTGTGAACCACCGTTCCCGGCCTTTTGAGACAGAGTCTCACTCTGTCGCCCAGGCTGGAGTGCAGTGGCACGGTCTTGGCTCACTGCAACCTCTGCCTCCCTGATTCAAAATCTCGTGCCTTTGCCTCCCAAGTAGCTGGCATTATAGGCGTCTGCCACCACACCCAGCTAATTTTTTGTATTTTTAGTAGAGAGAGGGTTTCACCATGTTAGCGAGGCTGGTCTCGAACTCCTGACCTCAAGTGATCTGCCTGCCTCGTCCTCCCAAAGTGCTGGGATTACAGGCACGAGATACTGGACCTGGCCTGTTTCACTTAATATAATGATGATGAGATTCAGGTATGGAAGGCCAGGCATGGTGGCTCACATGTAATCCCGGCACTTTGGGAGGCTGAGACCAGAGGATCGCTTGAGCCCAGGAGTTCGAGACCAGCCTGGGCAACATAGCAAGACCCTGTCTCTACAAAAAATAAGAAAACTAGCCAGGCGTGGTGGCTTGTGCCTGGAGTCCTAGCTACTGAGGAGGCGGACGTGGGAGGAGCATTTGAGCCCAGGAGGTTGAGGCTGCAGTGAGCTATTGATGCAGAGAAGACAAGGGCTTAGCCTGGGTGGGTTCTTGGCTTCACCCAGGAAAGAATTCAAGGGCAAGCCGGTGGTGTTAGCAGCTTTTATTGCAGTGGCAGTGTAAATAGAGGTGGAGGTCATGCTCTCTGCAGACCAGGACCACCCCATGGGCAGTGAGCCCAGAGCAGCAGTTCAGAAGCAGTTCTGCAGGTGTATTTGTACCCACTTGGTTTTGTTTTTTGTTTATTTTTTGAGACAGAGTCTCGCTTTTATTTTGAGACAGTATCTTCAGACACTCCCATCCGTGCCATGACGGTTTACAAATGCCATGTCAATGTCAGGAAATTATCCTAAAAGTGGAGGACCCTTCAGCTCCAGGAACTGCCCACCCCTTTTCCAGAAAGCTCATGAATAATCCATCCCTAGTTTAGCATATGATCAAGGAGTAACCGTAAAAATAGCCAACAAGCAGCCCAGGTGGCTGCTTTATGCAGTAGCCATTCTTTATTACTTTCTTTTCTTTTCTTTTTCTTTTTCTTTTTTTTTTTTTTTGAGATGGAGTCTCACTCTGTCACCCAGGCTGGAGTGCAGTGGCACAATCTCAGCTCACTGCAACCTCTGCCTTCTGGGTTCAAGTGATTCTCCTGCCTCAGCCTCCCGAGTAGCTGGGGTTACAGGTGCGCGCCACCACGCCCAGCTAATTTTTGTATTTTTAGTAGAGACGGGGTTTCACTATGTTGGTAAGGCTGGTCTTGAACTCCTGACCTGAGGTGATCTGTCCATCTTGGCCTCTGAAAGTGCTGGAATTACAGGTGTAAGCATACCACGCCCAACCCCCACTTTTAATTACATTTAAATTAAGGGGCAGATTATGCAGAAATTTCTAAGAAAAGAGTGGGAAGTGTCAGGTCATTGGGTCATTGCCATGGAAAGGGTGGTACCATCTAGGTGTTGCCGTGGCAACAGTAAACTGACGTGGCACCCTGGTGGGCGTGTCTCAGGGAGAGCTGCTTCGACTCCATCCTGTTTTAGCTAGTCTTCAATTTGGTCCCGTATCTCAGCCCCGCCTCCTGAGTCGAGTCTCACCTCTTACCTCACTATGATCGCACCACTGCACTGCAGCCTGGGTGACAGAACAAGACCCAGTACAAAAAAAAACAAAAAAAGAAGAAGAAGGAATCACGCGTGTTGCTGTGTGTGTCAGTGCCTTGGACTTTTTCACTGCTGTCTAGTATTCCGGGATGCAAATACATCATTTACTCATCTGTTCCCCTACTGGGAAACACTTGGGTTGTTTCCAGCGTCTGCTGAGACAAATACAGATCCTCAAGGGTGTTTCTTGGTGGACACACATCACATTTCTCTCTCCCCAGGATCATCAGCCTCTGTGTCGAACACCCACCTGCTTAGCAAAGGCAAGAACTGTAGGGTGTGCCACCTTTTCCCGGGAATGCCTGCAGAAATGGAGCCAGCCTTTCGGAATGAGAATGGGAGGCTGGTGAGGGGCAGATAGGGGCTGCTGGGGAGGAAGACCCCCTTGGCCTGCCAGCCACGTCTGAGCATGCTCGCTCATCTGAGCTCTTGCTGACGGCTGCTCTGCAGGGAGCTGGAGCACGAGGTTCGCCCCGTGCTGGAAAAGCCCACCCAGGCGGCTCACGTGCCTGCACACGCCCGCACGAGCACAGCCTGGGAGTCGGGGAGGAGCTGGGTCACATGAGACACCAAGACAACCACCGTCTTTCCTGTGCCCTGTTTCCCCCACCCAAAAAACACCTGCGTGTAAGAGTGAACCCTTCTGTCTCTTTATAAGCCAGGAGGTGAGTGACCCAGGTCATTTGCTAACTTTCTGCTTCTCCTCCCTCCTCCTGGCACAGGGGAGCCCCCCTGCCAACCGCCCGGCCTGATACCACCGCTTTCTGAAGCGAGGGCGGCCCCCCCCTTTCTGGTTCCCGCACGAGTGTGACAGCAGTGTCCGTGGGGGACGTAGTTTAATCAACTCTCAGCATTCTGGAATAGGATCCGGAATTGAATAACAGAATCCCAGAATAGATCCTGGAATGGACCGTGGGACCCTGGAATCGAGGCTCAGATTCCAGGGGAAGCTGGTGGCTGGGCCGTCACAGCCCCAGACACCACCTCCCATCCCCAAAGCCAGAGCCTGGGGTTCCTGGAGACGGACAGCCCCCCACACTGGGACAGTGCGGGGAGGGGCAGAGGGTCCAGCTTCTGTCTCTTGGCCAGTGAGGGAGAGACCAGGACCTTTAGGACTTTGCTGTCTCTTTTTTTTTTTTTTTTTTTTTTTGAGACGGAGTCTCGCTCTGCCGCCCAGGCTGGAGTGCAGTGGCCGGATCTCAGCTCACTGCAAGCTCCGCCTCCCGGGTTCACGCCATTCTCCTGCCTCAGCCTCCCGAGTAGCTGGGACTACAGGCGCCCGCCACCTCGCCCGGCTAGTTTTTTGTATTTTTTAGTAGAGACGGGGTTTCACCGTGTCAGCCAGGATGGTCTCGATCTCCTGACCTCGTGATCCGCCCGTCTCGGCCTCCCGAAGTGCTGGGATTAGTCTTGAGCCACCGCGCCCGGCCTACTGTCTCTTTCTTCACGAGTCTTGGTGGCTGTGGGACATCCCAGCACCCTCGGCCACCCCACTGCCCTTCTGATTGCCCTGGAAAGAGACAAATTTGTCCATCTGTGTGTCCTTCACTGCTCAGATGTGGCAGCTGCTTTGAGCAATGTTGCCTTCCCGAAACCCCTCTCTGTGCACACAGGGGTCATGGAGGTGGCCCCCTGGCAGGACCCCTACCTCCCATGCTTATCTCCCCGCGGCAGGACTTGGCCCAGAGTCAAACCAAACCTGAGAATGGGCAAGGGGCTTTAAGATGCCCAGCGTCTGACAGTTTGACCTCCCTGGACCTCAGTTTCGTCATCTATCAAATGGGACCCTAGAAGTGGATGTTCGTTTTGTTTTGTTTTGTTTGAGATGGAGTCTCGCTCTGTCACCCAGGCTGCAGTGCAGTGGTTTGATCTCGGCTCCCTGCAACCTCCGCCTCCTGGGTTCAAGCAATTCTTCTGCCTCAGCCTTCCGAGTAGCTGGGATTACAGGCGTGTGCCACCACGCCCAGCTACTTTTTGTAATTTTAGTAGAGATGGGGTTTTACCACGTTGGCCAGGCTGGTCTCGAACTCGTGACCTAAGCCGCCCGCCTCGGCCTCCCAAAGTGCTAAAGTGCTGGGATTACAGGTGTGAGCCACCGCGCCTGGCCCCTAGAAGTGTTTGGAGGACTCTGTAAGGTGAGGCCTGTCAGGTGCTGAGCGCAGAACCGGAGCTCGGCACATAGGCACAGAATAAATGAATGAATAATGAATAAATGAATGAATGATCCTGGGCACGTCAAGCTGCGAGACTCAGGGTGTCGTGTCATCTTTCTGGGCCTGTGCAGACACCAAATTGTAAGACACCGCCTGGCACCAGCTCTTGGGTGACTTCCCGTGCCAGGCACTGTGCCCGGCATGGTCTTGGCTGATGGTGATGGAGCCTGGGTTTTGCTTTCTGAGGAGTCTACAAACCTGTGTATCATTTCCACTGGACCCTGGGCTAAGGCTCTTGGTGGGGAAAGGAGGGTTACAAAGCCCAGTGCCCTTCTGCCCCTGCCTCCCACCGGAGCTCCCCCGAGTGAGGGGCAGTGTGTGTGTTTAGTGGGGAGGGGTCGTAATCAAGGTAACGCCTGGGCAAGGCAATGGAAGCAGATGGAGAGAGAGCACGGAAGACTTCAGGGAGGAGGTGGCGTTTGAGGGGCAAGGATGGGGTGCAGCGGGGGTGCGTTCTGTCACCAGCCATGTTCAGGGGGCCATGGCAGGAGGAGTGGGGAGGAATGACTGAGGCTGAGCGGCAAAGGGTCCTCAAATGCCAGGATGAAGGGCTCAGCCTCTACCCAGAGGGTAATAGGGAGCCATAGCAGCATTTAGAGCAGGGGAGGGGCTTGGCCTGGGTGTTTCAGAGAGGCTGGACTAGGGCCTAGGTGGGAGGGGAGGAAAGTGAATAGTGTCTGGAGCAGCGCAGACAAGGGGTCCACCTTCCTTCTCTCCACACCACTTAGAAATAACCCCTCTGGAGCCTCCCCTGAATCTCTCTCTCTTTTTTTTTTTTTTGAGATGGAGTTTCACTCTTGTTGCCCAGGTTGGAGTGCAATGGCGCAATCTTGGCTCACTGCACCCTCCGCCTCCTGGGTTCAAGTGATTCTCCTGTCTCAGCCTCCCAAGTAGCTAGGATTACAGGCATGCACTACCGTGCCCAGTTAATTTTTTTTTTTTTTTTGTATTTTTAGTAGAGTCAGGGTTTCACCATGTTGGCCAGGGTGATCTCAAACTCCTGACCTCAGGTGATCCACCTGCCTCGACCTCTCAAACTGCTGGGATTCCAGGCGTGAGCCACCGCGCCCGGCCCCTCCTCTGAATCTCTCCTCTTCGAAAGGCACAACTTTGCAGATCCGGGAGACTCCTTGGCTGCCCCAGCCTCACTGTGAGAGACTTTTGCAGTCATTCCCATTCCCCACCCCCCAAGGGGCCTCAGTTTCCCCATCTCTGGCATACCCAGGTCAGACAGAAAAGACCCTTTCTCAGTCACCCAGGTGAAGCCCATCCATGCCCACAGTGCCAAGACACTCCCCAGCCCACAGGATCCCTTGGTTGGAGGGATGTCTAGGTCCTTAGGGTACCTCTCCCTTCCCCCTCTCCCTTTTTTAGAGATAGGGTCTGGCGCTCTCGCCCACGCCGGAGTGAGTGGGAGCGATCATAGCTCACTGCAGCCTCAAACTTCTTGGGTTCAAGCGATCCTCCCTCCTTGGCCTCCCGACCTCTCCCTTCTTTCTGGTCTTGGTTTGCCCATCTGTAAAATGGAAATTCATGTTTTCATCTCATTAAGTTGTCTTAAGACTAAACGGGTCAGCAGATGTGGGTATTGCTCCAACAGGAAAAATTGTTTCCAACCGCTCCAAACTCCTACTCCTACTCCAAAATTCACTGTGAATTTTTCATCTTCAGTGCAGGCCCAGGATAGCCTTTGGCTCTTCACTCTCTTCTACCCTCGACTCTCCCAGCTCCAACCCTGACCCCATGGGAGAGTTTGTGTCTGGCTCTGTCTCCCCCTCCGCCAGGCTGGTGAAGGGTCCTTCCTGGAGTTCCAAAATTGAACTCAGCCTTGGGGGCCCCAGAACCAGAGAGGCATGGGGCACAGCAGGAATGTTGCTGAAGAAACGGAGAGGAAGGGAAGGGTCAGGGAAGGGACGCGGCAATGGGGAGCCAGAGAAGGTGGAGGAGGGAGGGAGTGCACTCGGCAGAGACCTCGGTGGGACAGATGGAGAGAGGGAGCCGGGAGGAGGTGGGCAGAGCCAGATGGACGGGCAGGGGCGACAGGAGGGGTGGGGTGTGGGGAGACCCAGATCCCCGCCTGGCACGCCTCCTCCCGGCTCGGGCGGGCAGCGCGGGCAGGGCCCGCCTGGGCGTCGGGCGCAGGGCGCGCGGCGCGGGGCCCGAGCGTGCAGTGCGGCGGGTGCGCGCCTGTGCGCCCGGGGCGGCCGGGCGGGCGGGCGGCGGCACGTGGATGCCAGCCTGGCGCGCTTCTCCAGGCCGGTGGGTAAGGCGGGCGCCGGGCCGCGGTGGGGGGACTGCCGGGCCGCGGAGCTCGGCTTTAGAGTGGAGGCCTGGAGAGGAGGGGGCTACTCAGCTGGCTTCTCTGGACCAGACCAGGACCCCCTCTCCCCGGAGCTGACCCAGCGAGGGGGAAGGGACCTCCCATCCCAGTAGGAGGCAGAAGGTCCCAGGCTCTGTGGCGGGTGGGGGAGATGCGGAGCAGCTATACCAGCCCCCCAACCCCAGAAAAAGGTGGGGGTGGGAGGGTTCGGTGATGGGGGCAGCTTCTCTCCCCGCGGCCACCCCTCCCTCCCTCCCTCGTCCATCTCCAGAAGATTATATTTAAATATCTCTTTTGTGCAAGGCAGGAGCTGGGCTCGCCCCTAAGAGGCGGTTTCCATGGCAACAACAATTGCCAGCTTCCGTGTGGTGAATCAGCGTTGCCATGGCAACCCCATCCTCATCTGCCCAAGGTGCTGGGAGGGGGGAGGAGGTGAGGGCCAACGGAGGTGGGGTGGGAGGGGTGGGGGGAACAGGAGTCTGGAGCTCCTGCAGGTGCCCCCCCATCTCTCTCTACCTCCCCTGGCACCCCCCTCCCAGCCCAGAAGCTGGTCCCATCTGGTTGAAACCATCTCCCTTCCTGCCTCCAGCCTAGCAGGGTGTGGTACCCAGGTGGAAAGGGCCCTGGTGTGTATGCATGGGGGACGTGGGGTGGGAAGGGGGTCCAGCTAGCTGGGTGGGGGAAGAGCATGGAAGTTTTCCTCTCCCAGGTGGTCAGGGTCCCTCTGAGGGTGCAGCTGGGTGGCAGGAAGGTTGGGCTGGGAGGATTGGGGGTACAGGATCAGGGAGGCAGGGCCCTCTCGGGTTCTGGGGCCCCAAAGGCCAAGTTCAAATTGAGGAAAGCATATGTGCCCTGAACATACACTCAGGAAGGAGGGTGTCAGAATGGGAGAGGGTCTTACAGAGGGGAGGGGACCCGGAGATGAGGAAGGGCCTCTGAAGCAGGAGGGGCTCAGAGAGAAGAGGGAAGCTGGGGGCGGGTGAGAGGTGGAAATCCAGAGGGGTCTCTGAGGAAGGGAGTGCAAAATGAGGGGTTGCTCAGAGTGGAAGAGTGGGCATGAAGCTGGGATGGATCTTAGAGAAGGGGTGAGATCACAAGGGACAGAGCTTAGTGGGGAGACTTTGGGGGTCCAAAGATGGGGAGGAGGCCTTATGTATGGGAGTGGGTGGACAGATCACTGAATCTGGAGGCCAGAAACTCTCACCCACTCACCATGACCTTACACTAATAACTTCTCTCTTAGGCAAATAACAGAAATCTCAATGTTGACATCTGTAGAATGGGGTGAAAATTGCACCTCTCTCTGAAACTTGTTGGGCAGCTATGCTGTGATTAGAAAACCTGGCATTTGGCCAGGCACGGTGGCTCAACCCTGTAATCCCAGCACTTTGGGAGACTCAGGAGGGCAGATCATGAAGTCGGCAGATCAAGACCATCCTGGTCAACATGATGAAACCCCATCTCTACTAAAAATACAAAAAAAAAAAAAAAAAAAAAATAGCTGGGTGTGGCGGCACGTGCCTGTAGTCCCAGCTACTCGGGAGACTGAAGCGGGAGAATTGCTTGAACCCGGAAGGCGGAGGCTGCAGTGAGCCAAGATCGTGTCACTGCACTCCAGCCTGGCGACAGAGTGAGATTCCATATCAAAAAAAAAAAAAAAAAAAGAAAGGAAAACCTGGCACTTTTTCAAGTGCATTCTCTGCTGAAACTCAAAAGTCAGATGATTAGACAGAGCACTTTGGAACCCATAGGGCTCAGGGGATGTGGGGATCTATTTCAAGTTTTTCTGACTTGGAAGAAGGTCTGAGAGTAGCACTCATTCCCATTCCAGACGCCTTTCTCTGTTGGTGGAAGTTGGCTACTTCCTTCAGCCCATTCTGTTCAGCAGGTTTCTCCAGTTCCTCCATGTGTCCTTCCCCATGTGGGGAGATGCCGTAGTCCCCTGTCTGGAGACAGACAGAGCAAGACATAGACACTTCCAGCCTGAGGGATAGGGAGGAAGGAGCCCAAAAGAGTGGGAAGAGTCCCTGCATGGGGGCTTTTAAGATGGGTTTTGAAGGTTGAGTAGGAGTTTGCCACAGACATCAGGTTGGGAGAAGGATTGTGTCCCAGGACCAGTGGAGATGCAAATGCCTCCCCAACTCTCACATCCCTGGAGCCTGTTCTCAAATATCCAAAATAGCTCATACCTAGGACTTGGTATGTTGTGAGAGTTGGTGCAAGGGAGAATTTTTTGTTTCATTAAATATCATTTTCAATGCCTGGGGTGTGGGACAAAAGTGTCTAGAACAATGAATCCAGACGGCAGGCTGGTCCACTCAGGTATGTCCCCACCCAAAGCTCCTGGGAGATGTGGCTAAATGTAGCTACTTTGGTGTATCAGTCAGCACTGCTGAGTAACAAACTACTCCAGTCTTTGTATTTGTTCTCGATTCTGCAAAGCTTGGTCTGGGCTCAGCTCGATGGTTCTTCTGTTGGTTCTCTTGGGGTCACTCAAGCAGCTGCAGTCAGCTGAGACTTGACTGGGCTTAGCTGGGTCAGGGTGGCCTCACTTCCATGTGCTGACTGTCAGAGAGGCCTCTGTCTCCATGAGGCCTCTCCTCCTCCTGGGCTTATCCACCTGGCAGTCTCAGGGTTCCAAGAGTGGAAGCTACAAGGTCTCTTGAGGCCTAGGCTCAGAACTCCCACAACTTAACTTCCACCACATTCTATGGGTCACAGCCAGTCACTTGGCCAAGTTCAGGTGCCAGGAGTGGGAAAATAGACTCTAGTTTTTGATGGTAGGAACTGCAAAGTCACATCATATAAAGGGACCGGAGGAACTGGGCCTATCACATTTGGGGAAGCAAGGAGGCTTCCTGGAGGAAGGAATATTGTTGGATTTTGAGGGCTAAGAGTTCGTCACACAGTTTCTGCTGTAGGCGGGACCAAGTGTCATTTGCTTTGACTGGGGTGTTAGTGGGGTGGTGGGGTGCTGAGGGCTGGTGGTGGGAGGTGGGCAGGGCTGTCCCACAGAGCTCAGGCAAAACCCCCGCCCACCACACCCCCACTCCTGAGCTTGACTTTCCCCTTCCCCCTCTCTCTGCAGATGGCGCGGCCAATCCAGGTGAAGCCTGCGGACAGCGAAAGCCGTGGAGGTAGTTGTCATCTCTCCGTGGCTGCCTGGCTGGGGGTTGGCGGAGGAATGGGAGAAGAAGGAAAATCTCTTCCTTCCTCTCTCCCCCAAAGGGGCAGTGGCCGAGGCCTGTGGATCTGGGACTGGTCTTCCTGCCCCAAAGCATGCAGCAGTCGCATGCCTGCTCACACACCCCTTGGTGTGGGGAGAGGCAGGTTCCAGAAAGCAGAAGGGGCTATGTCCATAGTTCCCAAGGGAGGATGCAGGGTCTAGCCAGGTCCAGCTGCCTTCCCCTGAGTTACAAATACCCCCACTCCCTCCAGGGTACAATAATTGGGGGGCTTCAGACACACACGATGGGGGCCTGAAGGGCTGTGGATTGCTCTCTGGGGTCTCTGTTTGTGTGTGCATGCTTAAATGTGTGTGTATGAGTATGCACACCTGGCATGCCTGTGTGCAGATGTGTGTGAGTACGTGCACTTGTGCATTTGTGTTTCTGCAGCTGGTACACATAAGCACACCTGTGTGGTGTGTGGTGGGGATGCCTTCCTGCCTGTGTGCATGTGCGTGTGCCCAGCCGGTGCATGGGTGTGTTTGCACATATGTGCGTGACTGTTCTAGGCTGGGCATGTGGGCAGACATGCAGGCTGGGGTCAGTGGTGTCTGTGTGGGGCTGGACTTTGGTGTCAGGGCGTGCCCATGGCAGGGGCATACTCGGTTGTTCCCATGGGACCCAAAGCTAGTCATTCTTGGAAATTTGTATATTTCCTCTCCATCTCAAGCAGAGACTGAAAGAGGGCAGCCAGACTTAGTTGAGTGGAGGTGTGGGGCAGGAGTGTTAGGACGTCTAGGTATATGTAGGAGCCCAGTAAAGGCCCTCTGGGATGGGAGCCCCTTTCACACTCTCCACCCTGGCTGCCAGCGTGGGACAGGGAGTAGCGAGGTGGGGTCTGTATGTCTCCATCTTTGTCTCTATTTCTCTGTCTCTCTCTCTATCTCCCTCTGTATCTCTTTCTCCTTTGTATCTTCTCTGTCTCTTCATCCCTCTTATTCTCTCTCCGTCTCACACAGTCTCTCTCGCGTGTGCTCTCTCTGATCTGTCCCTCTCTCTCCCTGATTCTCAGTCTCTCTGCTGCTTTCTCTCTCTCCCTCCCAACCCCATGAGTGACAGCTGCCGAGAGCAGTTTCCATAGTAACCCAGCTCACCGTCCCTGGGAGATGTAGCCACCGCGTTCCCCATTACCAGGGAGCATGCAATTACCCAAGGGGGCAGAGCTCATACAGAAGAGGCTGGCCCAGCCCAGCCCCACCCGTCAGGGGGTCCAGCCTGCCAAGGCCCCTGGTCCTATGAGCACGTGAACCCTCCCTCTATTCCACAGATGGTGACTGCCTGGCCCCTCTTGATCCCGACAAAGTTGGGCAGGGGCCTCTGCTGGGCACCATGAAAGTGCGGGGATCATCAGTGCCCACCTCCGCCTGGCAGGTCCGGGGGGCAGACAGAAAGACAGACGGGACCCAGGCCTGGCGAGGCAGCTCCTAGTCCTAGTACTCGGTGCGGGCTCTCTGAGTGCACCAGAGGGAAAGGTCATCTCCGCCTGGAGGGGGAGCAGTGGAGCAGAGACCCCAGAAGACTGCAGGGAGGGCATTTCAGGCGGGGGCGCCGCCTGGGCAAACGCCCGGAGATGGGACCGTGCAGGGCCCGTGGGAGGGTGGAGAGATCCGGGGCAGGGAAAGGGCGCGGCTGGGTCCTCCCTCGCACGCGCAGAACCGGAGCCGGCAGGGCCCGGGCGCCGCGTCTTCCTGCCCTGCCGCCTCCACTCTGTTGGAGGGAGGGAGGAATCCCGGAGGCCCTCCCGGAGGCCGGGGACTCGGCTGAGGTGGGTGTCGCCGCCCACAGGGGACCGGAAGCTGTTCGTGGGGATGCTGAACAAGCAGCAGTCGGAGGAGGACGTGCTGCGGCTGTTCCAGCCCTTCGGGGTCATTGACGAGTGCACCGTGCTCCGGGGGCCTGACGGCAGCAGCAAAGGTGACTGGCGGGTGCCGGGTCGGGACTCTGAGAGGGGCGGGGCTAGCTCTGGGGGCGGGGCCTGTGGGGAGGGTGGGGCCTGCAGCATGGGGAGGAGCTGGCTCTGGGGCGGCACCCTGGGGAGGGGCGGGACTTCTCCAGGGGTGGAGTCTGTGGGTGAGGCTGCAGGGGCGGGGCCTTGGAGAGGGGAGGAATTGTAGGGGCGGGATCTGGGGAGGGGGTGGGGCTGCGGGGTGGGGAGGAGCTGGCTCTGAGGATGTAGCCCTGGAGAGGCCCGAGGCTTCTCCAGAGGTGAAGTCTGTGGGTGAGGCTGCAAAGGTGGGGTGTTGGGTAGGGGAGGGGCCATAGGGAGGAGTGAAATACCTAGGGTTAGGAAGGACTGGCTCCACGGGGAGGGGCCCTGTGAAGGGTCGGGGCTGAGCATGTAGGGGGTGGGGCTGGCCAGGTGGGGCGGGGCCAGGCCCATAGGAGGCTGGGGCTCGTGGGGAGGGGCTGGTTCACAGGGGTGGTGTGGAGCACAGACTAGTCCCGCTTGATCCTACCTGCATGCTCTCTCTGCATGCTGGCTCTGGGGACGGGTCCTGAAGAGGGGCGGGGCTGCTGTGGAGTGGGCGGAGATGCATAGGCGTGGCCTTGGGATGGGGCGGGGTCTTGGAGAAGGGCAAGACTTCTCCAGGGGCTGCCTGTGAGTAGGGATGCAGGGGCGTGGCCTTGTGTTGGGGCGGGTTCTGGGGGAGGGGCGGGGCTTCTCCCCAGACAGAGTTACCTGTGCCCTGTGGTCTCAGATTCCTCCACCTGACAGTTCGTAGAACTGTTTCCTCCTGGTTCTGTCTATATGATTTGTCCATATGACTGGCTGGTGGTCTCTGGTTGTGTCTGACTGTCTGGCTATCTTCCTGCCTGAGAGTCCAAATGATGGTGTCTGTCGGTCTCTGTCCACAGAGCTCATCATCTGGGACCGACTCCACTCTGGTCTTTCTTACCTCACTAGAACTGAATGTGTCCGATGGTTTCAGACCATTGCCTGGTTCTTCATTTTTAAAACTGAGGGCTGGGCGCTGTGGCTCACGCCTGTAATCCCAGCACTTTGGGAGGCCGAGACGGGTGGATCACGAGGTCAGGAGATCGAGACTATCCTGGCTAACACGGTGAAACCCCGTCTCTACTAAAAAATACAAAAAACTAGCCGGGCGAGGTGGCGGGCGCCTGTAGTCCCAGCTACTCGGGAGGCTGAGGCAGGAGAATGGCGGAACCCGGGAGGCGGAGCTTGCAGTGAGCTGAGATGCGGCCACTGCACTCCAGCCTGGGCGACAGAGCGAGACTCCGTCTCAAAAAAAAAAAAAAAAAAAAAAAAATACAAAAATTAGCTGGGCGTGGTGGCAGGTGCCTGTAATCCCAGTTACTCGGGAGGCTGATGCAGAGAACTGCTTGAACCCGGGAGGCAGAGGTTGCAGTGAGCTGAGATCACACCACTGCACTCTGGCCTGGGCGATGGAGCGAGACTCCAACTCAAAAAAAAAAAAAAATTGAGATGTCTTTCACATCCCACCATATTCACCCTTTTTAAAATGTATAATGAAGTGCTTTTTTTTTCTATTCATAAAGCCGTGTAACCATCACCACTATGTAATTCCAGAACATTCCACCCCTCCCCTCACAATATGGCTGGCCCTTCCATAGTACTCTACCAGTCTGGAGCCAGGTCCAGTGGCCTCTGTCTGTTCTATGGACTTCGTCTGTGGGACCGTGTTTGCATTCGCTTGTGTCTGGTGATCTCTGTGTATGTGACTGTCTGTCTGCATTAGCCTGTGTCTGGTGGTCTCTGGTGGTGGTCTGTCTGCTTGTGTGGCTCTGTCTGGGTCCGCTCAGGTCTGGCGGTTGATAATTTCCATCTGTCTGGCTGTGGTCAGAAGGGTCTGTCTGGACCTGCCCGTATCTCTGTGGACTCTGCCCATAGGACAGTGTGTCCGGCGGTCTGTCAGTTTAACTCCGCATATCTGATCGTAATTATCTGGACCTTGGTCCCTGTCATTTGTTCTGATGGATGGGACCTCCTCCCTGATGGTTCCCAGCCTTGCACCGTCCATCTGGTTGTGTGCTTCACAAACTCTGTGACTGACTGTCTAATCCGCTACCTGGATGGCTGACTGACTTTCTGCTGGACTGAATGAAGAAATGGCGGGCTGGCTGGCTGTGTGGGTGACCGGCTCTTTGTCTAACTCTGTGGCTGTCTGTGCGATTCTCCTCCATTCTGACCCTTGATCTGGCTGATTGTCCAGCTTTCCGTCTGAGCAAATGGCTGGCTGTCTCTCTGTTATCAACTCTCTCTGTCTGCATGTGTCTGACACTGGCCATGTAGGTCTCTCTGTCCCCTCTCCTGTGGCCCCCACTCAGCCAGTCCCATCACCCTCTTCTTCTCTTGGAGCAGGCTGTGCTTTCGTGAAGTTCTCCTCCCACACGGAGGCGCAGGCGGCCATCCACGCCTTGCATGGGAGTCAGACCATGCCGGTGAGTTGGAGCTGCCCTTGGCCGTGGGGGTGGGCGTGGGAAAGGGGTGAGGGGACAGGGATGAAACAGGCCATATTCCTACCGTTGCTGTCACCCAGTAGCCCCGGCTGTCCTTCAGAGGGGGCACAGGTGGAGAAAGAGGCACAGTCCCCGGCTGTGGTCCCTGGAGTGGGTATATGCGTGTGAGTGTGTGCAGATGTGGAGGTGAGTATGCAAGCGAAGTGTATCCAAGCACACACATGGATGTATTACAAGTGTATACGTGTTGGTGAGTGTGCATATTTGGGTGTGAGTGTGCCTGAGAAGGCATGCATGCGTGTGTGTGTGAGTGTGTGTTTGTGTCATTACTACTAGGTGAGTGTTATGTGAGTGCTGTGTGCACGGGGGTTGTGTGTAAATATGTACGGACAAGTGTGCCATTGTGTGCTAGTGTAGAGATACTGGTGCATGTGCATGTGTGTATGTGAGTACACGTGTGTGTTTCTGTGTGTGTGAGCATGTGTGTATGCCTGGGCCATGGGGGAGGAAGCACATGTGTGTGCAGCTGCAGGTGCATTTGCGGGCAGGTGTGTGTGTGTGTGTGTGCGCCTGAGTGTGAGTGAGTCAGTATTGTGGGTGATTGTGTATGTGTGTGAGTGTATGCAGGTCTGTTTGAGTATAGGTTGTGAGTGTGTGAGTGTGTATATGTGTACATGTAAGGATGTCCTAGAGGGGATGACACCTGGGTTGGATTTGCTGAGGCCAGGAGAGGCCCTAACAAGAAGAAAGGCTGGGAGGTAGCAACAGGTAGCCCAGAGGAGCCATAGAAGATGGGGCCGCAATGTGAGGATGAGAAGCCTGGACTTTCTCCTACGGCAGTGGGGAGTCACAGATGGTTTAGAGCAAGAGAGGAGATGGGCCAGGTCGGTTGCAGATATCCCTTTGGGGCCAATGTAGAGGATGGGCAGGGTGCAAGACTGGAGGCTGGGAGGCCAGGGAGGCGGCTAGGCCAAGGTCCAGCTGAGGGAGGAGGAGGCCTGAGCTGGGGCCTAGTGGACACGGAGGAGGGCTGATCAGAAAACAGACAGTAGGGTGAGAATGGATGGGGGGCATGTCGACTCAATGGTTGAGGGAGGGATGGGGATTGGGGACAGGTCCCAGCGTCTGCAGCAGTGAGAGGGTGGGGAGGACCAAGGAGGCATTGGGGACAGCCCTTCCCCTGAGGAAGGAGTCCCCAGGAGCCATCGTCCCTGCATACACATCTCCAAATCTGCTACAAGGAAGATAGGGCCTGAGAGGAACAAGCCTCCTCCCTCAGCTCTCAAAACCCAGGGGAGGGGCTTAGCTCAGCACAAGGGCAAGTGTTCCCAAGCTCAGAGATGTCCCAGGACAGGGCTGGTAGGCGTCTGGAGGAGTGAGTTCTCTATCAAAGGGGGCATGTCAGCGAAGACAGGGAGGCTACAGGGTGCATCCTGCTGGGAGCCAGCTCATCAGGGAGGAGCTGGTCGAAGGGGAAAATATTTTCCTTCTTGAGCCCGAAAATTGGGGTGTGAGCTGGTTTGTGGGGGGTGGGAATGGCCTCCTGAGCCCCTGACCCCAGGCCTCTCTCTCTCTCTCTTTTTTTTTTTTTTTTTTTTGAGATGGAGTCTCGCTTTGTCACCCAGGTTGGAGTGCAGTGGTGCGATCTTGGCTCACTGAAACCTCCACCTCCTGGGTTCAAGTGATTCTCCCGCCTCAGCCTCCTAAGTAGCTGTGATTACAGCCATGTGCCACCACGCCTGGCTAATTTTTGTATTTGTAGTAGAGACAGGGTTTCACTATGTTGGTCAGGCTGGTCTCAAACTCCTGACCTCAGGTGATCTGCCCACCTTGGCCTCCCAAAGTGCTGGGATTACAGGCATGAGCCACCGTGCCCGGCCACTGGGCTTCTCTTGACACTGATAACAGGACGTGTTGCAGCGTCCTGACTGCACAGACAGACACTCCCTTGCTCACCACTGCTTCGACTGCCCAGGGCTGCCTGTTGGTGGATTTCAGCCCAGCACTGTGGCACCTGGACAGCCATGGGGTGGGACAGCAGTCACATGGGTTTCTATCTGTGCTTCAGCAAAGCAGGGCCCCCTGTCCCCACCAGTGGCTGCTGTTCACTGTCCACTGGGTGGATGGGCTACAGGTTCATCTGCCTGCACAGGGCACAAAAATCCGGGGCTGGGGCTGGGCGTGATGGCTCACGCCGGTAATCCCAGCACTTTGGGAGGCCAAGGCAGGTGGATCACTTGAGGTCAGGAGTTCGAGACCAGCCTGGCCAACATAGTGAAACCCCGTCTCTACTAAAAATAAAAAAAATTAGCTGGGCGTGGTGGCAGGCGCCTGTAATCCCAGCTACTCGAGAGGCTGAGGCAGGAGAATCACTTGAACCTGGGAGGCGGAGGTTGCAGTGAGCAGAGATTGCGCCATTGCACTCCAGCCTGGGCAACAAGAGCGAAACTCTGTCTCAAAAAAAAAAAAAAAAAAAAAAATCCGGGGCTGAGCTCCCTTGAACTCCCTGCTAGCTCCGGGGAACGGGGAACAGAGTCAGGATCATCTACTTATCCTGCGTCGTTCCTCTCGTGTGGCTGGAGTCTCACCTGTTCTCAGGTGTGGGTGAGAGTTGGAGGGTCACCCGTCTGTGCCCCAGTTGTTCCTCTCTGGAGATTGGAGTTTCAGGTGTGGAGTGACAATGGCAGGTTCGTCCACCTGAGCCCGCTGTTTTCCTTCGGAAACTGGTTTCTCGCCTGTTCTCAGGTGAGCTGAAGTTATAGGTGTCTCCATCTGTGCCTCCCTGTTCTTCTCCAGCGGCGGGATTCTCCATCTGTTTTGACCGTGTGGCTGACAGTCAGGGCCCCCACCTGTGCCCCATCACAGCCCCCTAGACCTGGGCGCTGCACCTGTGCAGATGCTGCTGGGTCCAGGATGCTGATCTCCACGCGGTCCTCGCTGTGGCCCTGGCTCCTGGGGCTGGGGGCCCGTGGACATGGCCGACAGCCACTGGCATTATGCCCCTCACCCAGGGGGCCTGAGCTAACGTGAATCCAGGGACCCCAGAGTCCTGGCTACCTCCCAGCCCGTTTCCCTCCCTGCTCGCCGTTGCCCCTGCAGGGAGCCTCCTCCAGCCTGGTGGTCAAGTTCGCCGACACGGACAAGGAGCGGACGCTCAGACGCATGCAGCAGATGGTGGGCCAGCTGGGCATCCTGACGCCGTCCCTCACACTGCCCTTCAGCCCCTACAGTGCCTACGCCCAGGCTGTGAGTGATCCAGGGGCGGCTTTGGGGGTCCGGCTCCGTCTCTCTCCATCTCCGTCTACTCTCTGTCGGGGGCTCCTGCCTCTTGGCCCGTCTTCCGCCTCTCCCTCCATCTCCCTGACTCAGGGTCCTCTCCTGGCGTGGCTGAACCCCAACTCCAAATTGAGACTAAACTCAGACCGAGCTCCTGAATCCAGAAGACTGAGCCCTAATCTCACATTAACACCCAGTCTTGGACCGAGCCCCAGAACCTGGCTATGCCCCACATCTAAATTAGGCCCAATTCTGGCTGAACCTCCAAATCCAGACCGACCCCAAACTGAGACCTGACCTAACCGAGCTCCACCCTGGCTGAGACCTGATCCCAAGTTGAGCCCCAGCTCCTGACTGAACCCTGATCCCAGGCTGAGCCTCAGTTTCTAACTAAACCCTCATCCTAGATGGAACCTTGATCTCAGTCTGAGCCTCACTTCCTAACAGCCTTGATCCTAGACTGAGCCTTGGTCCCAGGCTGAGCCTTACTTCCTAACTGAGCCCGGATCCTAGACTGAGCCTTGATCCCAGGCTGAGCCCCAACTCCTGACTAGATTGAGCCCTGATCTCAGCCCGACCCTCACTTCCTAACTGATCCCTGCTCCCAGGCTGAGCCTTGATCCCAGGTTGAGCTCCAATTCTGATCTCAGCCTGAGCCAAGATACCCAGCCTGACCTCCTCACTAGTAACTGGGGGACCAAGCCTCCACTCATAAGCCATGATCTCGGGGGAGATGTCACCCCAACTATGACATCTCTTCACCCCCAGCTCATGCAACAGCAGACAACAGTCCTGTCCACCTCGGGCAGCTACCTGAGTCCCGGCGTGGCCTTCTCACCCTGTCACATCCAGCAGATAGGCGCCGTCAGCCTCAATGGGCTGCCTGCCACACCCATCGCTCCTGCCTCTGGTGAGCTTCCTCCAGGCGCCCAAGGATGGGTGGGTTGAGCCAGAGCCAGACTGGCCTCCCCATGACCCTCTTCCACTCTGCAGGGCTGCACTCACCCCCGCTGCTGGGCACCACCGCCGTGCCTGGCCTCGTGGCTCCCATCACCAATGGCTTTGCAGGTGTCGTGCCCTTTCCAGGTGGGCACCCCGCCCTGGAAACCGTCTATGCCAATGGCCTTGTGCCCTACCCAGGTAACTTGGGGTGGTCCTCTGGGGTCTAGGAGAGTGGCGGGGAGTAGAGATGGTGTTTCCAGAAGTATGAGTTTCCTACGTCACTGTGCCCAGGGAACAGAAGGGCAGGAAAAAGGGTGCCTTGGCTGAGCAGATAAGAGCTGTGAACATAGGAAGGGAGGCCGTGGCAGGGTAGCAACACATTAAAACGGTGCATCTGGGATGTTTCTGGGCTTAAATTCCAGTTCAGTGACCCTGGATGGGCTCTTTATGTCCCTGAGCCTCAGTTTGCTTATCTGGGAAATGGGGCGGATAACATCAGTAGCCTCATGAGGTTGCATCGACAATTTAATCCGTGTGCAAAAGGCTTCACACAGGGTCTCACTCCGTCGCCCAGGCTGCAGTGCGGTCTCACAATCTTGGCTGACTGTAACCTCCGCTTCCCAGGTTCAAGTGATTCTCCTGCCTCAGCCTCCCAAGTAGCTGGGATTATAGGCGCGTGCCACCACACCTGGCTAATTTTTGTATTTTTAGTAGAGACGGGTTTTAACCATGTTGGCCTGGCTGGTCTCGAACTCCTGACCTCAGGTGATCCACCCACTGCTCCCAGCACATACATCTTAATTATTCATCTGTATTATTTGGGGAGATATCAATGCCTGGATTCATTCATTTATTCATTCAATGCAGAATGAATGACCCACTTATTTGGGCTGCACCTGCTTTCATGAGGCACAGGTCCTTCCTTTCTCTATGCTACACATACAATTTTAGGGCAGACATCTTCCAACATCTAATTTATGTGAAGTAAGTTATCTGTCTTTCCACCATGTAGGAGAATTTGTTTCTAACTTTTTATTTTTTAATTATTTTTATTTATTTAGTTTTAAAGACAGTGTCTCACTATGTCATTCAGGCTGGAGTGCAGTGGCGTCATCACAGCTCACTGCAGCCTCCATCTCCGGGACTTAAGCAACCCTCCCACCTCAGCCTTCCTTGTAGCTGGGACTACAAACATGCACCATCACACTCGGCTAATTTTTAAATTTTTGTACCGACTGGATCTTGCTATGTTGCCCCGGCAGGTCTCAAATTCCTGGGCTCAAGCAATCCACCCACCTTAGCCTCCCAAAGTGCTGGGATTACAGGTGTGAGCCACTGCGACTGGCCTTAACATTTTATTTTGAAATGATTGGAGGTTCACAGGGAGTTGCCAAAATACCACAGTGCAGTCCCAGGTACCCTTCACACAGCTTCCCTGATGCCAACAGCTTATCTAATCACAGGACACTGTCAAATCCAGGAAACTAACACTGGCGCCATACAATTAATTCAACTCCAGACCATATTCAAATTCACCATTTATTTATTTAGCAACAGAGTCTCACACTGTCACCCAGGCTGGAGTGCAGTGGTGTGATCAAAGCTCACTGCAGCCTTGAACTCTCAAACTCCTGGGCTGAAGCGATCCTCTCACCTCTCACCTCAGCCTCCCAAGTCACTGGGACTACATACAGGCATGTAACATTATGTTTGGCTAATTTTTGATTTTTTTTTTTTTTTTTTTTTTTTGAGACGGAGTCTTGCTCTGTCGCCCAGGCTGGAGTGTAGTGGGCTGATCTCCGCTCACTGCAAGCTCCGCCTCTGGGTTCATGCCATTCTCCTGCCTCAGCCTCCCGCGCAGCTGGGACTACAGGTGCCCGCCACCACGCCCGGCTAATTTTTTGTATTTTTAGTGGAGACGGGTTTCACCATGTTAGCCAGGATGGTCTCGATCTCCTGACCTCATGATCCGCCTGCCTCGGCCTCCCAAAGTGCTGGGATTACAGCCGTGAGACACGGTGCCTGGCCTTGATTTTTTTTTTTTTTTTAGAAATGAGGGTCTTGCTATGTTGCCCAGGCTAGTCTCAAACTCCTGGGCTCAAGCGATCCTCCTGCCTCGGCCTCCCAAAGTGTTGGGATCACAAGCCTGAGCCACCGCACCCAGCTGATTTCACGACTTTTTGCATGCACTCTGTGCTCGTGTATGTGTGTGTGTGCAGGGGTGGTTAATTGCCATTTTGTCACAGATACAGACTTGTGTATCTCCCACAATGAAGATACAGAACTGCTTCTTGCCCGCGAAGTGAACTCCTTCCTGCTACGCCTTTGGAGTCACAGTCACCTCCACTATCCCCTGCCCTCTAGCACACTGTCCATTCGAGCAGAATTTTTTGGTTGAATTTTTCCCCAGAATCATCAACTGTGGTTGATGCCTGGACAACCTCTTCCCTCCCCTTACCCCTTTCCCTAGCGGTAGCAGGAAGGCTACAGCTGGATGGGGGAGCCAAGGGTGTCTGGTGAGCAGACTCATGTGGAGAGGGAGACGGGGCGGGGGATGGGGGCAGGTGGTGATCTGAGGTGGAGGCTGAAGTCCTGGAGAATCCAGGGAGTAGAGAGGAGTTGAAGGGTCCTCTTGGGAGGCAAAGGGGTCGGGACGGGGAGAGGGAGATGGGGGCGATGGTGAACTCTCTCTGGAGTCCGAGAAACCCAGATTCCAGTTCAGCTTCTGCCATTTGCTCTCTGAGTGGCCCTGTGCAAGTGGCTTCATCTTCCTCGGCCTCAGCTTCCTGGTCCTACAGAGGGTTTAGCACTGAGGTGAAGCTGGGCGGGGTGTTTGTTGCTGTCCTTCCGGCTCCTAAGGATCGGGGGTGGATGGAAGACTTCTGCTGCCCCCGCCCTACTCAGCCCATCTGTCTGCCCGCAGCTCAGAGCCCGACTGTGGCCGAGACACTGCATCCTGCCTTCTCCGGAGTCCAGCAGTACACAGGTAGGAGGCAGCCCGCGTGCCCGCTCGGTGGGCCCTGGCCCCGCCCCCGCCTAGGGCCCCGCCCCCAGGGCCCGCCCCGGACTTGTCGTTCTTCTGTGCCTAGCCACGCCTCCTACGTCTGGCCCCGCCCCTCAGGGCCCACCCTTGTCCTGTATTCAACCCCTGGCCCTGTTACTGGTCTCACCCCACCACCACCTATACCCGCAAACAGGACCTTCCCTTGTCCTTTAAGGAGAGTGCTTACCCATGGCCTCACCATCTCATGCTGTGTTGGGGAGAGGGGGTTCCTCTTGACCACTTCTCTGTTTCTGACCCAACCCCAGCTCTCGGCCCTGCCCCTTATCCTCCCTTCTGCAGCTCCTAGCCCCGCCCCTCACGTCCTGTCTTTACTCTGACCACGCCTCTCTGCTAAAGCCCCGCCCCTACCTCTGGCTCTGCTTCCTAAGGCCTGGCTGTGACCCCGCCCACTGCTGCGGCCCCGCCTCTCAATTCATGGTCCTGCCCACATAGCCCTCCATTAAGTCATGGCCCCGCCCCACTCATGCCCTTCATCCCGGTCTTGGCCTTGACCTCCACTGTGGCTCTCCCGCTTCAAGCAATGGTCCCACCCTCTCTGGACTGTCCTGTAGCCTTGGCCCCGCCCTCTGCTGTGGCCCAACCCCTGTACCCCTCCCCTCATGCCATGGGGTCCGCCCCCACCCCGCCGCGTCTCGGTAATGGCCCTGCCCTCCACCATGGCCCCGCCTCTCAGACAATAGCCCCACCCCATTTCATCTGTGTTCTTGGCCCCGCCCTCTGACCTGGCCCCGCCCCCAAACCCTCCCCACAAAGGCCATGATCACACCCACTCCTGCCTTGGCCCCACCCTCTCTTGTGGCCCTGCCCCCTCCCCGCCCAGCCGCCCAGGCCGCCCACGTGGCCTCACGCCCCTCCTCGCCCTGTGTCTCGCTCCGGTCTCCGCAGCCATGTACCCCACCGCGGCCATCACGCCCATCGCGCACAGCGTCCCCCAGCCGCCGCCCCTCCTGCAGCAGCAGCAGCGAGAAGGTGAGGCGGCCGCGACCTCCCCTGGGCGCCAGCCCCGCCCTCTGCCCGCCCCGTCCACCTGCAGGCTCCGTGCCTGGCCCGGGCCTCTGGGACCCGCGGGGCTGAGAGTGCGGCCTGGGGGCTGGACAGGCTAGAGTTGAGTCCCGTTGCAGCCGCTGACCCCTGGGAATCTCCCTCTCTCTTTCCTCCTCCGAAAAGAGAACCATGCTCGCCCTGACCCCGTAGGAATAGCAGTGACTTCCTACCAGCCCTCTCCAGAACCAAGAGTGATTCTCTGGATGTTTTGGAAAGGAAACCCTTTTTGAGGCTGGGGCATGGCACGATGAGGTATCTCAGGTAATGAGGCCTCCCCAGTAAAGCCCAGGCTGTCGAAGGAGGGAGGGATTCGATTCTGGAGTGACAGTCAGGGTTCAAATCCGTATAGTTCTTGCCATGTGCGGTAGCTCCCGCCTGTAATTACATAGCGTCTTGGGGGCCAAGGTGGGAGGATCACTTGAGCCCAGGAGTCCAAGACCATCCTAGCTTAGCAAGAACCCATGTCTACAAAAAAATAAAAAATTGGCCAGGTGTAGTGGTGTGCACCTATAGTCCCAGCTACTCAGGAGGCTGGGGCAGAAGGATCACTGAGCCCAGGAGGTCAAGGCTGCAGTGAGCTACTATCTCCCCACTGGACTCCAGTCTGGGTGAGAGAGCAAGACTCCATCTCAAAAAACAAAACAAAACAAAAAACAACAACGGCCGGGCGTGGTGGCTTGGGCCTGTAGTCCCAGCACTTCGGGAGGCCAAGGCAGGTGGATCACAAGGTCAGGATATCAAGACCATTCTGGCTAGCCTGGGGAAACCCCATTTCTACTAAAAAATAGAAAAAATTAGCCGGGCGTGGTGGCAGGTGCCTGTGGTCCCAGCTACTCGGGAGGCTGAGGCAAGAGAATGGTTCGAACCAGGAGGTGGAGTTTGCAGTGAGCTGAGATTGCACCACTGCACTCCAGCCTGGGCAACAGAGCAAGACTCCATCTCAAAAAAAAAAAAAAAAAAAGCAAAACAAAACCCAAGCTGGTAACAACCCAAGTGTTCTTCAGCAAGTAAATGGATAAATAAATTAGGATGGAGCCGCACCATGGAACACTATACAGCAGTGAAAAGGGATAAGTAGCCAATCCTTATAATGACATGGAATAACTTCACAGGTAGAATATTGAGTGAAAGAAGCCAGATACAAAAGACTGTTTAAATGAAGTTTTAAAACAGTAGGCCAATCGAGGTGACTCACGCTTGTAATCCTAGCATTTTGGGTGGCTGAGGCAGGTGAATTGCCTGAGCTTAGGAGTTTGAGACCAGCCTGGCCAACATGCCGAAACCCTATCTCCACTAAAAATTCAAAAAATTAGCCAAGCGTGGTGGTGTGCACCTGTAATCCCAACTACTGGGGAAACTAAAGCACAAGATCACTTGAATCCGGGAGGCAGAGTTTGCAGTGAGTCAAGATCGTGCCACTTCACTCCAGCCTGGGTGACAGAGCAAGACTGTCTCAAAAAAAATAATAATAAAATAATAATAATAAAAATTAAAATTAAAAAAATAGGCCGGGCGCGGTGGCTCACGCCTGTAATCCCAGCACTTTGGGAGGCCGAGGCGGGCCGATCACAAGGTCAGGAGATCGAGACCACGGTGAAACCCCGTCTCTACTAAAAATACAAAAAATTAGCCGGGCGCGGTTGTGGGCGCCTGTAGTCCCAGCTACTCGGGAGGCTGAGGCAGGAGAATG
The DNA here is from genome assembly GCF_049350105.2 of Macaca mulatta. Lineage (NCBI taxonomy): Eukaryota > Metazoa > Chordata > Mammalia > Primates > Cercopithecidae > Macaca > Macaca mulatta. The sequence continues at coordinate 4,084,977 of NC_133424.1, forward strand.
GCGTGAACCCGGGAGGCGGAGCTTGCAGTGAGCCGAGATCACGCCACTGCACTCTAGCCTGGGCGACAGAGCGAGACTCCGTCTCAAAAAAAAAAAAAATATGGTCAGGTGCAGTGGCTCACACCTGTAACCCTAGCACTTTGGGAGGCCGAGGTGGGCGGATCACCTGAGGTCAAGAGTTTGAGACCAGCCTGGCTGGCCAACATGGTGAAACCCATCTCTACTAAAAATACAAAAATTAGCCAAGCATGGTGGCATGCATCTGTAATCCCAGCTACTCGGGAAACTGAGGCAGGAGAATCGCTTGAACCAGGAGGCAGAGGTTGCAGTGAGCCAAGATTGCACCACTGCACTCCAACCTGGGCAACAGAGCGAAACTCCATCTTAAATAAATAAATAAATAAATAAATAAATAAATAAATAAAATTTTAAAAATAAAAATGAGAAAGCTGGCTAGGTGCGGTGGCTCACGCCTGTAATTCAACACTTTGGGAGGCCAAGGCAGGAGAGTCACTTGAGCCCAGGAGGTCAAGGCTGCAGTGAGCCAAGATCACACCACTGCACTCCAGCCTGGACAACAGAGGGAGACTCTGTCTCAAAACAACAACAACAAAAATCAAAAACCTTTATCAGTGACATGTTAAGAGAAAAGAAAGATGGGAACCTCATAGAATGGTAGCACTGTTTTCTACATGTTATGTGGTTTAGAAATGAATGAGACCGGCTGGGCGCGGTGGCTCACGCCTGTAATCCCAGCACTTTGGGAGGCCTAGGCGGGCGGATCACAAGGTCAGGAGATCGAGACCATCCTGGCTAACATGGTGAAACCCCTGTCTCTACTAAAAATACAAAAAAAATTAGCTGGGCGTGGTGGCGGGTGCCTGTAGTCCCAGCTACTCGGGAGGCTGAGGCAGGAGAATGGTATGAACCTGGGAGGTGGAGCTTGCAGTGAGCAGAGACCACGCCACTGCACTCCAGCCTGGGTGACAGAGCGAGACTCCGTCTCAAAAAAAAAAAAAAAAAGAAATGCATGAGATAAATACCGTGCTTGAGCTTGGAGAAAACCTAGAATATGCGCATGGAAACGGGATTGAAAGGGTTGTTGCATGTGAGTGACTGTAAAACAGTGGAAGGAGAGTTGTCTGAAATCAGACAGATAACATGACCCCGGATGGGGAAGGCGCAGCGCACAGCACACTGGCGGAGCTGTCGGAGGGTGTGTGGCATGCGGTGTGTATTTTCTTCTGAAGGTCAGCGCAGCCGGATGCGGTTTTCAGTGGTCGCCGACAGTTTTGGTTAGGATGAAACAGTGCATGAACAAATGCAAAATTCAGGTTATGCTCAAAATTGTTCAGTCACATTGGAACAAACTTGCGTTTCAAAAACAAGCATTGGCTGTGTGCAGTGGCTGACGCCTGTAATCCCAGCACTTTGGGAGGCTGAGGCGGACAGATCGCCTGAGGTTGGGAGTTCGAGACCAGCCTGGACAATATGGCGAAACCCCGTCTCTACTAAAAATACAAAAATTAGCCAGGCGTGGTGACCCATGCCTGTAATCCCAGCTACTCGGAGTCTGAGGCAGGAGAATTGTTTGAACCCAGGAGGTGGAGGTTGCAGTGAGCTGAGATCACACCATTCATTGCACTCCAGCCTGGGCAACAAGAGCAAAACTCCATCTCAAAACAAGCAAAACAAAACAAACAGAAAAAAGACAAGCATTGGCTGGGTGCAGTGGCTGACACCTGTAATCCCAGCACTTTAGTGGGGCAAGGCAGAAGGATCGCTTGAGGCCAGGAGTTCAAGACCAGCCTGGACAACATAGTGAGACCCCATCTCTACAAAAAATTAAAAAGTTAGCCAGGCATGGTGGTGCGTGCCTGTGGTCCCAGCTACTTGGGAGGCCAAAGTGGGAGGGTTACTTGAACGTAGGAGTTACAGGCTGCAGTGAGCTGTGATGGCGCCACTGCACTCCAGCCTGGGTGATAGAGCGAGACTCTGTCTCAAAAAAAAAAAAAAAAAGAATTATTTATGGTTGGTATATTGTGTTGTAGTTTAATTATCTGTGGTTTTAGGATATCTGGGACTGGGGACCAGAGAATTTTCTTTTTATTTCGCCTGATTTTGTTTCTGCATCATCTAAGTTTTGAAAATTATCCAAGGTCTGGGGAGTTATCCCTAGCTGGGGCTTGAGAAAGGGAAATTAAAAAAAAAAAATTCTGTCCGGGCGCGGTGGCTCATGCCTGTAATCCCAGCACTTTGGGAGGCTGAGACGGGCGGATCACGAGGTCAGGAGATCGAGACCATCCTGGCTAACACAGTGAAACCCCATCTCTACTAAAAAATACAAAAAACTAGCCGGGCGAGGTGGCGGGCGCCTGTAGTCCCAGCTACTCAGGAGGCTGAGGCAGGAGAATGGCGTGAATCCGGGAGGCGGAGCTTGCAGTGAGCTGAGATCCGGCCACTACACTCCGGCCTGGGCGACAGAGCGAGACTCCGCCTCAAAAAAAAAGAAAAAAAAAAAAATTCTTTTGGCTAGGCGCAGTGACTCACCCCTATAATCCCAGCACCTTGGGAGTCTGAGGAAGGAAGATTGCTTGAGTTCCAGACCAGCCTGGGCAACATAGTGAAACCTATACAAAAAATAGCCAGGCTGGGTGCAGTGGCTCACGCCTGCAATCCCAGCACCTTGGGAGGCTGAGGCGGGCCGATCACTTGAGGTCAGGAGTTCGAGACCAGCCTGACCAACATGGTGAAACCCCGTCTCTACTAAGAATACAAAAATTATCCGGGCATGGTGGTGTGCACCTGTAGTCCCAGCTGCTTGGGAGGCTGAGGCAGGAGAATTGCTTGAACCCAGGAGGTGGAGGTTGCAGTGAGCTGAGATCACGCCACTGCACTCCAGCCTGGGCAACAGAGCGAGGCTCCATCTCAAAAACAAAAAATAAAAAATATTTAGCGAGGCATGGTGTCTGAACACCAGACTTTTACAAATGAGTTTTATTTTGGAGTCTTATTATTATTATTATTGCAAAGATATTACCACGTTTCCTTATTCTTCACACCCAGCTCATCTGACTTTTGTATATGATCCAGAGTTTGAAGTTTAGGGAGGGATTTTCTGGAGGGTGTACTTCTGGGGGTTTTCAGGTATCTGGGATCAGAGATTGAGGTCTGATGTGGGCTTTGGGGAGTAGGGGATCCCTTGGGTCTTGTCAGTTACCTGGAGTCTGAGGGTCATTTTGGTGCGGACTAGCCCAGTGTGAGATCCTACGATGCAGTCAAGGGGTGGGTGTGTCCTGTCTCCCTCCCCAGCCCATATCCAGGCCCCTTCTTTCTGGGTGTCTGGGGCACCCCTCTCCGGACAGCTGGAGAAGCCAGATACGGGCTCCAGACCTGTGCCCCTCCCCCGGGGGGGTTCGCCTCCTCTCCTTGGGGGCTTTATGTCTTTCTCTCCCCCACCTGCAGGTCCCGAGGGCTGTAACCTGTTTATCTACCACCTCCCCCAGGAGTTTGGAGACACGGAGCTGACGCAGATGTTCCTACCCTTCGGCAATATCATTTCCTCCAAGGTGTTTATGGATCGAGCTACCAACCAGAGCAAGTGTTTCGGTAAGTGGCCTCCGAAGACGCCGCCCCTCCCCGTCCACCTCCCTCACCTGCCCCGGGACAGGGAATGGGAGGGTTTGGGTCAGCCTCTGGACGGGGCCGTGCTGTAACAGTCACATTCACAATCAGAACCAGCATGTGGCCTGGCACAGTGGATCACGCCTGTGATCCCAGCAGTTTGACAGGGTGAGGTGGGCGGATTGCTTGAGTCCAGGAGTTCAAGACCAGCCTGGACAACATAATGAGACCCTGTGTTTACAAAAGAAAATGTTTTTGGCTGGGCGCGGTGGCTCAAGCCTGTAATCCCAGCACTTTGGGAGGCCGAGACGGGCGGATCACGAGGTCAGGAGATCGAGACCATCCTGGCTAACACAGTGAAACCCCATCTCTACTAAAAGATACAAAAAACTAGCCGGGCGAGGTGGCGGGCGTCTGTAGTCCCAGCTACTCGGGAGGCTGAGGCAGGAGAATGGTGTGAACCCAGGAGGCGGAGCTTGCAGTGAGCTGAGATCCGGCCACTGCACTCCAGCCTGGGCAACAGAGTGAGACTGCGTCTCAAAAAAAAAAAAAAAAAAAAGAAAGAAAAGAAAATGTTTTTAATTAGCTGAGCTTAGTGGCATGTACCTGTAGTCCCAGCTACTCAGGAGGCTGAGGTGCGAGGATCGCTTGAACCCAGGATATCAAGACCAGCCTGGGCAACATAGCAAGACCCCATCTCTACAAAAAATGCAATTAAAAAAAAAATTAGCCAGGCATGATGGTGCACACTTGTAGTCTCAGCTACTCAGGAGATGGAGGTGGGACCATCCCTTGAGTCCGTGAGGTCGAGGCTGCAGTGAGCCATGATCACACCACTGCACTCCAGCCCAGACGACAGAGCAAGACCCTGTCTCATATAAAAAACAAAAACGGCCGGGTGCGGTGGCTCACGCCTGTAATCGCAGCACTTTGGGAGGCTGAGGTGGGTGGATCACAAGGTCAGGAGATCGAGACCATCCTGGCTAACACGGTGAAACCCTGTCTCTACTAAAACCACGAGAAAATTAGCCGAGCGCAATGGCGGGCACCTGTAGTCCCAGCTATTCAGGAGGCTGAGGCAGGAGAATGGCATGAACCCGGGAGGTGGAGGTTGCAGTGAGCAGAGATCGCGCCACTGCACTTCAGCCGGGGCGACAGAGCGAGACTGTCTCCAAACAAACAACAACAACAAAAACCCCAAAACAACAGAACGAACGTGTGTTGAGCACGTACCGTAGGTCAGGCACTTTCCAGCCCAGCACAGCATGAGGTTGACAAAAACCCCTTCCTTTCAGGCAGCTCAGGGGCTTTTTTGCTGCCTGGTAGATCATTCTCCCATGATGGAAATGTTCGATGTGGGAGCTGTCTGATACCAGAGCCACCAGCCCCACGTGGCTACTACACACTTGAAGTGTGGTCAGGGTGAAAAAGAACTGATTTTTTTGGTTTGCTTCTTTGTTTTTGCTCGCTTGTTTGTTTTTGAAACGGAGTCTCCCTCCGTCACCAGGCTGGAGTGCAGCGGCGCGATCTCGGCTCACTGCATCCTCCGTCTCCCAGGCTCAAGCGATTCTCCTGCCTCAACCTCCTGAGTAGCTGGGATTACAGGTGGACACTACCATGGCCGGCTAATTTTTGTATTTTTAGTAGAGATGGGGTTTCACCATGTTGGTGAGGCTGGTCTCAAACTCCTGACCTCAGGTGATCTGCCTGTCTTGGCCTCCCAAGGTGCTGGGATTACAGGCGTGAACCACCATGCCTGGTCATGGGGTGGAGTATTTCTGATGGCCTCTGGACGGAGACTGGAGTAGAGACACTGACAGAGATGGAGAGAAAGAGACAGACAGAGATGATCCAGAAGGAGAGGGAGAGGAAGAAAAGACTGAAGACAGATAGAGAGAGAGAGAGAGAAAAACAGAGACAGCCGGGCGTGGTGGTATGGGCCTGTGGTCCCAGCTACTCAGGAGGCTGAGGCAGGAGGATCTCTTGAGCCCAGGAGGTCAAGGCTGAAGTGAGCTGAGATTGTGCCCCTGCATTCCAGCCCGGGTGACAGAGTGAGACCCTGTCCCCTCTCCACCCCACAAAAAAAAAGAGAGGGACAAGGACGCAGACATACAGAATCAGCTGGAGACACAGATCCTGGCTGGACAGAGGGCTTGGAAGGAGGCAGGCATCCTCCTGAGGGAAGGTGGGGAGAAGGTGGCCCTCCAGGACCCTCAGAAGCCCCACCAGGCCCCTATACCAGCTGGGAAGTCTCAGCACAGCAGACCCCAAGATAAGGAGTGAGTGCCCCGTCCTCAGAGGTATAGAAGTCCAGAGATGTCAGAACAAAGCCAGGGCCGCTGTGTGTCCTCCGCCACACACCCCCTGGCCTGTGCATGCGTGCCTGCTCAGGACCCCGTGAGCCAGGAAGCCAGGGCCACAGCATAGGAACAAGCCGAGGACACCCGCAGTGCCAACCATGGAGTTCCACCCTGGTTTCTGCAGGCTTCGTGAGCTTTGATAACCCGGCCAGCGCCCAGGCAGCCATCCAGGCCATGAACGGCTTCCAGATCGGCATGAAGAGGCTCAAAGTCCAGCTGAAGCGGCCCAAAGACCCGGGACACCCCTACTGACCGCGCCCACAGCCGCCCTGAGGCTGTGGGCATGGCCCAGGTGAGCCGCCAGGCGGCCCCACCCCCGCCCCAGCCCCCCGTCTTGTCTGAAACCCCCTCCCGCAGCCCACTTCATGCTCCAAACCCTCCCCAGGTGGGGTGATGCTTTGAGAGGCTACAAGAAACCTCCGGGTTGGGTTAGCGGGGACAGAGCTGTATGCAGACACCCCCAAACCTCCTGTGGTCGGGGCTGGAGCAGAGGGTGGGAGTGGGGTAGGGACTGAGGTGAGCCAGGGCCCAGCCAGGTCGGCTAGGGAATCCCTCCCGGAGAAGGCTTTGAGGGATGAATAGAAGTTCACCTGAGAGGCCAGGTTTGCTCTGGCGGTGGGGGTGTGGTGGGGAGGGGGCTTCTGTCCTGTCCTATGACTCTGTTTTCCCTGCTGAAAAACCCAACACCAGACAAAAATGTTAAGTGCCCACCCCAGACCCCAAACCCTAAGGTTGGACCCCAACTCGGAACCAGGGCTGGAGCGTGGAAGGTGGGATCAGTGCTCAGGGCCTGGTCCAGTCGGCATTGACAGCTTCCAGTGTCTCCGCTCCATTTCCGCGAGTTCCCCTGGGACAAGCAGCCCCTCACTGGGTGTCATTCCTACCCAATGAGTTGATGGAAAAGTGGGATTCGTGCCCCACCCACCATCATGCAAGAAAACAAGCAAAACAAAACCCAGAGTGTATGTTGCCATCAGGGCAAACCACTTTCTCAACATTTTTTTTGTTGGGGGGAGATGAATAGTAAACCTTCTGAGGCCACTGTGGAAACTTGACCGTGGGTCTCAAACCTTGATGAGCCTCATCTGTAAAATGGGCTCAAGAAAGTCATCTTCCCAGAGGCGGCGGAAACGGTCCACCTAGGGAACGGAGCGGGGCATCTTTTCACAGCCGAGCCCAGAACCCATCACCTAAAGAGTTCTGGATGATTTGTTGGGATTTTTTTTTTTTTTTTAAATCACCCTCGCCGTCGTCATCAAAGAGCCTTGCCTAGGGCCTGGCACAGAGTAGGCGCTCAGTTAGAAGCTGTCTGGCCTTTTCACATTCTCCCGGGTCGGCACACACAGATTTGGGAGTATTTAACTGCACAGAACGCACCTTCGGGAACTGCCAACCGGAAGCAAAATCCAAAGCCACTCTCTGTGATCCCTTCACTTTTAACTCTCAGTGTGCACTTTCTTTTTTTTTTAACTGAGCATCTATTATGTGCTAGGCACTGTCCCGGTGTTCGGGGACGCAGCTGTGAATGAACAGAAACGGGGGCCGGGGGACAGCGGAGAAACCCTCTTCATGGACCTTAGATGGCGGGGGGTGGGGAAGGAGAGACAGAAAATAAACAGAAATATCTGTCCCCAGCTGCCAGAGGAGGAGGAAACGGGCTTTGCGATGGTGACATTGACTTCTTTGAAAGCTGGGTTTGTTGGCCTCTGAACTCTGGCCTTTGTGGGATCTGTTCTTTTGGAAACGATGGGAGCCCTTGGGTTCCTAGATCCCAGCCTGGCTGGGTGGACTAGGGTGGGGAGGTGGTGTCCACCTGGGTGGCCCCGTTGTCGCTCCCTAACGCCCGTCCCTTCTCCCCCAGGTGAGGGGCCTTCCCATCCCAGGAGGGTTTTCTACTTTCAACCGACCCAGGACTTTCCCATAAATTCCAACCGTTCTTTGGACACCAGCCCTTTCCTCCCCTCTTCTCCCCTTGCCCCGCCCCTCTACTGGAGGCCACCTGGAGTGGGGAGGGGCCTTTGGGGGTCTGTCCTGGGGCAGGGGGGAGGCTCCTGAATCGGGCACAGAAGTGTTCACACGCCCCCTGCTTTGGGAAACGCCCTCGCTTCTTCCCCACAAAACTTGGTGACTTTCCCCAAACTAAATCACACCTTTTCCTATATATATATATGCATATATATATAGATCTATAGACAGTATATATATTTTTTGAGTACGGATCATGGGACCAAACTTTTCCGACTTCCTTCCATCCGAGTAGAGTGACCCTGGGCCGGTCACTCAGCGGGGACACAGGAAGGGCTGAGGTTGGCGGGCCCCCGGGCAACGCGTACCAGGTGCCCCACCGCCCTCCCCCACCACCTCCCGGCTGGCACATCCCACCAGGAACCCGCCAACACAATATACCTCCAGGACTTTTGGCACCCCCCACCACCGATTCTCCAGGGCCATTGGGCTCTGCCAGCTTCAGTGTCCCTGGTCCCAGCTGCGGCCTCCAGACCCCACCTCGCCCCTTTGTCCCAGAGCCCTGCCCTCCCGGATGGATATAGGTACAACAGAGACGCTCTGGCCTGCCTCAGCCCTTCTCTGCTCCCCTGCCCGAGTCATAGCCTTACTCATGCGACCAGTAGCCCTTAGCTTTCTGTCGGAGGCGGGGCGGACAGGGCTGGGGGGAGCCCCCCCCCGCCCCTCACCACCCCCTCCCAAGGCCAGGCAGCCATCGTCCCTGCCTTCGAATCACCAGCCTCGAATTTAAGGTCTTGTAACCAGGATTGCCAAGCGTAGCGGAAGACCCTACCTGGACTGGCCAAGCACCCCTTTAACTGGAGATGAACTTGATAATGACCTTCATACCTCTACAGAGATTTTTTTTTCTTTTTTTCCGGTCTTTCTGAGCAGGTACAAAGAAGAAAAGAGAAGAAAACGATGGGGGGAAAGAATCAAACCACAGTGGATTTTTGTTTCCTAGTTGGGAGTGGGGTGGGGTGGGGGGTTTTTGTGGGGTGCCTCTGTACAGCTACCCAATCCGCAACACCCACGTCAAAGCACAGAATCAAGTTCGTTCGGACATCCAGCAAGGCCTCTTACCAAATGAGGCGCCAGATATCTTAACAAGCTCAAAAGAAAAAAACATTTAAAAAGAAAAAAAAAAAAAAGCAAGCATTTCCTTTTCTTTCTACCAAAATGTGTTGACTGACCCGGAGGGGGGGCGGTGGGGTGGGGGGAACCACACAGCAAAAAAACAAAAACAAAAAAAAAAAAAAGAAAAAAATAGAAAAGAAAAAAAAAATCTTCTGAACCAACTTGTTTCGATATTCCAGAGTTTGATAATTGTTCGAGACTCTCCTCTAGCGTGCTTGTGTTCCGTGTGTCCCCGTGTGCAAGTGTGTGCCAATCGGCCTCGAGGGGGCCCCACCCGTGTCCGCGGCGCCCGCCGAGCCCCCGAGGGCCTGCTTGGGAGTGCGTGCTGGTGTGCAGTTGTACGTGTCTTTCTGGTCCATGTTTACTGGCTGTAAATACCATTTTTATACTCCACATCGCAGACCTGCGTGATTTGTACGATGTACTTTATTTCTGCTACAAGTAATTTCATGAAGTTTCAACTTGCAAACTGACTTTTAGGACAAACCAATACACACACACAGAAAAGAAAGCAAAGAACTTGGAACTTTGGGTTGACTTGGTTTGAGTTTTGTGTCAAAGAAGATTTCCCGTGGCTGGAGAGGTCGGTGTTCCTGTTGCGTGTTTCAGGTGAGAAGCAGCCAAGCGTCTTAATGTCCAAAACGCCTCTCTTTGGTCTGAAAAGAAAAAAAAAAAAAAAAAAAAACTAAAAATTTATTTAATAAAAGTTTTACTTGCTAAAGGGCTGACTCTCCGCTTTCTTTCCTCTCTCTCTCATCCACACAGACCAGGAGTATCTGGCCCCATCCAGCGCCTGGACTGGGGAGAAATTCAGGTTTAGGGTGAGGGGTTGAAGGAGGGGATATTTGGAGATACCAACTATAGATATAGATACCAGGGGCCGGGCGTGGTAGCTCAAACCTGTAACCCGCCGGGCGCGGTGGCTCAAGCCTGTAATCCCAGCACTTTGGGAGGCTGAGACAGGCGGATCACAAGGTCAGGAGATCGAGACCATCCTGGCTAACACGGTGAAACCCCGTCTCTACTAAAAAATACAAAAAAAACTAGCCAGGCGAGGTGGTGGGCGCCTGTGGTCCCAGCTACTCCGGAGGCTGAGGCAGGAGAATGGCGGGAACCCGGGAGGCGGAGCTTGCAGTGAGCTGAGATCCGGCCACTGCACTCCAGCCTGGGCGACAGAGCCAGACTCAGTCTCAAAAAAAAAAAAAAAAAAAAAAAAAAAAAAAAAAAAAAAAAACACAAACCTGTAACCCTAGCACTTTGGGAGGCCGAGGCAGGTGGATCACCTGAGGTTGAGAGTTGGAGACCAGCCTGGCCAACATGGTGAAACCCCACCTCTACTAAAAATACAAAAAAAAAACCAATAATAACAAAAGAATTAGCCAGGCCTGGTGGCACACACCTGTAATCCCAGCTACTCGGGAGGGTGAGGTATGAGAATCACTTGAACCCAGGAGTCAGAGGTTGCAGTGAACTGATATCACGCCCCTGCACTCCAGCCTGGGTGACAGAGTGAGACTCTGTCTCAAAAAAAGAAAAAAAAAAGAGAGCTACCAGCTCTAATGATCTGGTATCGGATCTGTCTGCTGAAGCCAGATGTATTTGTTGATCATATTACAGTTTTGTTTTTGTTTTTGTTTTGAGATGGAGTCTCGCTCTGTCACCCAGGCTGGAGTGCAGTGGTACGATCTCGGCTCACTGCAGCCTCAACCTCCTGGGCTCAAGCAATTCTCCTGCCTCAGCCTCCCGAGTAGCTGGGACTACAGGTGCGCACCACCACGGCCGGCTAAATTCTATATTTTTTTGTGGAGATGGAGTCTCACTATGGTGCCCAAGCTGGTCTCGAACTCCTGGGCTCAAGCGATCTTCTGGCCTCTACCTCCCAAAGCACTGGAATTACAGATGTGAGCCAGCAGTTGTTTAACTAAGATCACTCTGGTCCCTGTCCTCATGGAGACAGTCCAGTGGGGGAGAGAGGTACTATAGAATAAACTCTACAATTTTGGAAAAAATGCAGGTAAAGTTCACATAACAGAATTTACCATTTTATTTATTGTTTTGTTTTGTTTTGTTTAAACAGGGTCTCACTCTGTTGCCCGGCCTGGAGTGCAGTGGTGCTATCTCGGCTCACTGCAACTTCCACCTCCTGGGTTTAAGCAATTCTTCTACATCAGCCTCCCAAGTAGCTGGGATTACAGGCGTGCACCACCATGCCTGGCTACTTTTTGTATTTTTAGTAGACATGGGGTGTTACCGTGTTGGCTAGGCTGGTCTTGAACTCCTGGCCTCAAGTGATCCACCCACCTTGGCCTCCCAAAGTGCTGGGGTTACAGGCTTGAGCCACTGTGCCCAGCCAGCATTTGCCATTTTACCCATTTAAAAGTGTACACTTGGCCGGGCGTGGTGGCTCACGCCTGTAATCCCAGCACTTTGGGAGGCTGAGATGGGTGGATCATGAGGTCAGGAGATCGAGACCATCCTGGCTAACACGGTGAAACCCTGTCTCTATTAAAAAATACAAAAAACTAGCCGGGCGAGGTGGCGGGGGCCTGTAGTCCCAGCTACTCAGGAGGCTGAGGCAGGAGAATGGCGTGAACCCGGGAGGTGGAGCTTGCAGTGAGCTGAGATCTGGCCACTGCACTCCAGCCTGGGCGACAGAGCGAGACTCCGTCTCAAAAAAAAAAAATTAGCTGGGCATGGTGGTAGGCACCCGTAATCCCAGCTACCCAGGAGGCTGAGGCAGGAGAATCATTTGAACCCGGGAGGCGGAGGTTGCAGTGAGCCGAGATCACACCATTGCACTCCAGCCTGGGTGACAGGGCAAGGCTCTGCCTAAAAAAAAAAAAAAAAAAAAAATCGGCCGGGCGCGGTGGCTCAAGTCTGTAATCCCAGCACTTTGGGAGGCCGAGACGGGCGAATCACGAGGTCAGGAGATCGAGACCATCCTGGCAAACACGGTGAAACCCCGTCTCTATTAAATACAAAAAAACTAGCCGGGCGAGGTGGCGGGCGCCTGTAGTCCCAGCTACTTGGGAGGCTGAGGCCGGAGAATGGCGTGAACCCGGGAGGCGGAGCTTGCAGTGAGCTGAGATCCGGCCACTGCACTGCAGCCTGGGTGACAGAGCGAGACTCCGTCTCAAAAAAAAAAAAAAAAAAAAAATCAAACAATTAGCCAGGTGTGGCGGTGCATGCCCAGCTTTTCGGGAGGCTGAGGCAGGAGGATCGCTTGAGCCCAGGAGGTCAAGGCTGCAGTGAGCTATGATCACGCCACTGTACACCAGCCTGGGCAACAGAGCAAGACCCTGTCTAAAAAAAAAAAAAAAAAAAAAAAGTTCAATATGTTCAATCATGTAACACTGGTTTAAGCATTTTATTTTTTATTTTTTGGTTTATTTATTTATTTATTTATTTATTTATTTTTAAGATAGAATCTCGCTCTGTCACTCAGACTAGAGTGCAGTGGCACAATCTCAGCTCACTGCAACCTCCGACTCCCTGCAACCTCCGCCTCCCGGGTTCAAGTGATTCTCCGACCTCAGCCTCCTGAGTAGCTGGGATTACAGGTGCCTGTCACCACGCCCAGCTAATTTTTGTATTTTTACTTGAGACGGAGTTTTATCATGTTGGTCAGGCTGGTCTCAAACTCCTGACCTCAGGTGATCCGTTGGCCTTGGTCTCTCAAAGTGCTGGGATTACAGGCATGAGCCACCGCACTCAGCCTGGTTTAAGCATTTTGTATGACTTAACTCATTTAACCCGCCCCAACTTCCTGAGGTGTGTTCTGTTAATAATATCCCCACTTTACAAATTAGTGAAAGCCCAGAAAGATTAAGGGACCTGCCTGAGGCTGCACAGCAGTGCTTGAAACCTGGCTCTCTGGCGTTCTCTTAGCTGCTGTGTAGTGGCCCAAAATCAAATGTATTATATCGGAATTCAGGTTATTGTTTGAAATAGGCCAATTTAAGCTTTTAAAATTTAACCCAACGTTGTTAAACATTTAGAATGTGCACCCTTAAAATACACCAATTCAGGGCGTGGTGGCTCACGCCTGTAATCCCAGCACTTTGGGAGGCCAAGGCATGCAGATCACTTGAGGTCAGGAGCTCGAGACCAGTCTGGCCAAAATGATGAAACCCCATCTTTATTAAAAATATAAAAATTAGCGAGGCGCAGTGGCTCACGCCTGTAATCCCAGCACTTTGGGAGGAGGCTGATGCGGGCGGATCACGAGGTCAGGAGATCAAGACCATCCTGGCTAACACGATGAAACCCCATCTCTACAAAAATTACAAAAAATTAGCCAGGTGTGGTGGCGGACACCTGTAGTCCCAACTACTTACGAGGCTGAGGCAGGAGAAAGGTGTGAACCTGGGAGGCGGAGCTTGCAGTGAGCCGAGATCACGCCACTGCACTCCAGCCTGGGCGACAGAGGAAGACTCCATCTCAATAAATAAATAAATATAAAAATTAGCTAGGCATGGTGGTGGGCGCCTGTGATCCCAGCTACTTGGGAGGCTGAGGCAGGAGAATTGCTTGAACCTGTGAGGCTGAGATTGCACTGAGCCGAGATTGTGCCATTGCACTCCAGCCTAGACAACAGAGCAAGACTCATCTCAAATACATAAATAAATATTTAAAAAATAAAAATAAAATACACCAATTCTACCACTGAATGTCTCCTTAAGAATGAGTGAGGATGTGCTTAGGACAGAGGAACACGAGCTGTGCTATAAGTGCTCATCTGAGGCATAGATTAAGTGACATACAGGGTGCGTTAGTTAGCTGTTGCTGCATAATGATTTACGCACTCCCCGGTCTGTCAGCTTAAAACACACATTATTATCTGACCTACACCGTTTCTGTGGGTCAGGAGTCCAGGACTGATTTAGCTGGGTGGTTCTGGCTCAGGGTCTCTCAGGAGGTTGCAAACTGTCAGCCGGGGCTGCTGCATCTGAAGGTTCGACTCGGGCTGGAAGAGCCACTCCCACGGTGGCTCCCTCACATGGCTGTTGGTGGGAGGCCTCAGCTTTTCGCCATGTGCGAATCTCCATAGTGCTGCTTGAGCATCCTCACAACATGGTGGCTGGTTTTTCCTGGAGTGTGATCCAAAAGAGAGGGAGAGAGAGAGAGAGAGAGAGAGAGAGACTGCACTGACTTTTTGTTTGTTTGTTTGTTTGTTTGGAGACAGGGTCTCACTCTGTCACCCAGGCTGGAGTGCAGTGGCACCATCCTAGCTCAGTCCAGCCTTGAAATCCTGGGCTCAAGAGATCCCTCCGAGTAGCTGGGACTACAAATGTGTGCGTCACCACATCTAGCTTATTCTTTTATTTTTTATTTTTTTGTAGTGATGGAGTCTCACTCTATTGCCCAGGCTGGTCTCGAACTCCTGAGCTCAAGCAAGCCTCCCCCACTGGGCCTTCCAAAGTGCTGGGATTAGAGGCGTGAGCCACTGTCCCCACTGCATACATTTACTCTTTACAACTCTGGTAGCTTCCTTTCCCCCAAAGCACGCTACAGCCACACAGTAACGCCTTACGTCTATTGACCACCCGCTATGTGCAGCTTGTGATCAACTCTTTTGGTCCTCACCACAACCAACCAACAACGTAGGTTTCGATTATAATTCTCATTTTGCCGATGAGAAAACGGAGGGGCAGGTTTGTGCAGAGGTGAACCCAAGGCCACACAGTTGGTACGTGGTGGAGCCAAGATTTGAACCTGTGCTCTGTTAACCCCTGCCTCGGTTCCCCTCCCTTCTCATTCACTGCAGGGATCACAGTTATAACCCCCTGCTTATGTATGGGCTGGCTTGTTTGATGTCCGTCTACCGGACACAACCTTGCGGGTTTCATGACGGGATAGGATGAGTGTAGTGTATTTGGCTTTGTTTTAATGTTGTGTTTTTTCCTCTAAAATTGTTTATTAATTATTATTAATATTATTAGTTATATTTCTTAATTCTTATATTATTATTATTTATAATCATTATTTATTATTTATTTTGAAACAGTCTCACTCTGTCACCCAGGCTGGAGTGCGATGCTGCGGTATTGGCTCACTGCCACCTCCACCTCTAGGGCTCAAGCAATTCTGCCTAAGCCTCCTGAGTAGCTGAAAAATACAGGCATGGGTCACCAGGCTCAGCTTGTGTGTGTGTGTGTGTGTGTGTGTGTGTGTGTGTGTGTGTATTTTTTTTTGTAGAGATGGTGTTTCGCCATATTGGCCAGATTGGTCTCGAACCCCTGACCTCAGCTGATCCACCAGCCTCAGCCTCCCAAATGCTGGAATTACAGACTTGAGTCACTGCGCCCAGCCTGTTTTTATGTTGAGACAAGGCCTCCTTCTGTCACCCAGGCTGGAGTGCGGTGGCACAATCATAGCTCACTGAAGTCTCCAACTCCTGGGCTCAAGCAATTGTCCTGCTTCAGCCTCCCAAGTATCAGGAACTACAGATGCATGCCATCACACCCGACTAATTTTTTTTGGTTTTTTTTGTAGAGACGGGGTCTCATTATGTTGCCCAGGCTGGTCTCAAACTCCTGGGCTCAAGTGATCCTCCTGCCTTGGCCTCCCAAAGTGCTGGGATTACAGGCATGAGCCCTTAGCCTGGCCGAGTTTTGTTTTTCTGTTCCCTGTTGTCCAGCACATCATACCTGCTTGCTATTAATAAATGCACTAAAAGCATAATGGTTGAGTTTAGAACCAGACTGTCTCAGGTTTGAAACCGGGTTATAACATTTAATGGCTGTGTGACTTTGAACCAGCAGCTGAATCCTCTGGGGATCAGTTTCTCTCTCTCTGGAAAATGAGGCCAATCCAGCCCACAAAGCGTTAATATTTATAAAGTCCTTCCTGGCCCGGAGAAAGCACTGCAGAAGTTTTAAAATAAATCAACCCTTAAAAATTCACTTTCTGGCCAGAAGCGGTCACTCACGCCTGTAATCTCAGCACTTTGGGAGGCCGAGGCGGGCGGATCACTTGAGATCAGGAGTTTGAGACCAGCCTGGACAATATGGCAAAACCCCATCTCTACTAAAAATGCAAAAAATTAGCCGGGTGTGGTGGTGCGCACCTGTAATCCCAGCTACTCGAGAGGCTGAGGCAGGAGAATCGCTTGAACTCGGGAGGCGGCGGTTGCCGTGAGCCGAGTTCCCACTAATGCACTCGAGCCTGGGAGACAGAACGAGACTCTTGGTTTTTTTTTTTTTTTTTTTTTTTTTTTTTTTTTTGCATCACTTTCCAGATACTTTCTCCCCAGCGACCGGCAGGGGACAGCAAAGGCCCATGTCTTCGTTCAGGCTCGGTGCCTTGACTTGAAATGTGCAAGCATTTATTGAGCTCGGAGGGAGTTGGTGAGGGGACTCCCTGGCTTCTCTCCTGGGACGCAAAAGTTGCCCAGTGCAAACCTTCTAGCCTGCAGGGTCGGCCCCGCCCCTCCTCCCCTCTTCTCTCCAGTAACTGAATGTGGTTCGGCTGCCAGGCCTTTGCATGTGCGGTTTCCCCAGCCTGGAACGCTCCGTTCCCACCCTGGAGGTCGGAGATGCTGGGTTGGGATGGAGACACTCGTGACCTGCTAGGCACAGGGTATAGCGTTAGCAAAGACAGGTGTCGAAGTAGGAATCACCGGCCGGGCGCGGTGGCTTATGCCTGTAATCCCTGCACTTTGGGAGGCCAGAGTGAGTGGATCACCTGAGGTCGGGAGTTTGAGACTGGCCAGACCAACATGGAGAAACCCTGTCTCTACTAAAAATACAAAATTAGGCCGGGCGCGGTGGCTCAAGCCTGTAATCCCAGCACTTTGGGAGGCCGAGACGGGCGGATCACGAGGTCAGGAGATCGAGACCATCCTGGCTAACACGGTGAAACCCCGTCTCTACTAAAAATACAAGAAAATTAGCCGGGCGAGGTGGCGGGCTCCTGTAGTCCCAGCTACTCGGGAGGCTGAGGCAGGAGAATGGCGTAAACCCAGGGGGGCGGAGCTTGCAGTGAGCCGAGATCGCGCTACTGCACTCCAGCCTGGGGCACAGAGCAAGACTCCGTCTCAAAAAAAAAAAAAAAAAAAAATACAAAATACAAAATACAAAATTAGCCGGGCATGGTGGTGCATGCCTGTAATCCCAGCTACTAGGAAGGCTGAGGCAAGAGAAGAGCTTGAACCCGGGAGGTGGAGATTGCGGTGAGCCGAGATGGTGCCGCTGCTCTCCAGCCTGGGCGACAAGAGCAAAACTCCATCTCAAAAAAAAAAAAAAAAAAAAAAAAAGAAGAAGTAGGAATTACCTAGAATCCGAGTTAGAAAACAGAGAGCCCTTCAATCGTGGCCTGGAAAGCCACACAAAGGACTGAAGCAGGTTGTGTGGGGGTAAAACTGAGGGCCAAATAGAAGCTGAGTCCCACGACCAAGGGAGCTGGAGTCGCTCACCTCTGGGTCCTCAATATTTGCTGATTGACCTAAGACGTGTGTGCCCTTAAGCCTTGCATTCTCTCTCCAAGCCTCAGTTTCCTCGTCTGTCTGACGGGGCTCATGATATATACATATGTGTGTGTATATACGTGTGTGTGTGTATATATATATGTACATATATACATAATTTTTGGTTGGTTGTTTGAGATGGAGTCTCACTCTGTTGCCCAGGCTGGAGTGCAGTGGCATGATCTCGGTTCACTGCAACCTCCACCTCCCAGGTTCAAGCAATTCTCCTGCCTCAGCCTCCCAAGTAGCTGGGATTACAGGTGCACGCCACCACGCCTGGCTAATTTTTGCATTTTTAGTAGAGACAGGGTTTCACCATATTGGTCAGGCTGGTCTTGAACTCTGACCTCGTGATCCGTCTGCCTCGGCCTCCCAAAGTTCTGGGATTACAGGCGTGAGCCACAGCGCCCGGCCGGGGCTCAGGTTATTATGCAAACATCCAGAACTAGGCAGATCAAGATGAAAGATACCAATGATCCTGTCACGTTATAAGGCAAAATAGGATCTCCTCCCCAGTCAGAAAAGTGAACTCTCAGGCGTCACTCCTACTGGATTCCAGGTTTGATAAACATTTATGAAGCACCTACTGGGTACTAGGAGCTGTTGTAGAAAGGTACTGGGGAGAAGGCGGGAACGAAATACACAAAAATTCTGACCACGTCCACAGTACCTCGCCCCGCCCCACTACTTGCCCCAACCCTCGCAGAAACCGTTTCCAGCCCCGCCCCCAGCCCCGCCTCCTCTCCCCGCCCTCACTTTTCTGAACCTATCAGAGCGAGGTGAAGGTGAGGGTAATCTACATATTTATGAGGGATCAGCCAATCCACAGCCTGAACTCGGATCTGTCTTCAGAGCCTAGGTGATTGTGACGTCAAAAGTGATGCATTACGCAGCCGGGTGCGGTGGCTCACGCCTGTAATCCCAGCATTTTGGGAAGCCGAGGCGGGCAGATCACCTGAGGTCAGGAGTTCGAGACCAGCCTGGCCAACATGGTGAAACCCCCGTCTGTACTAAAAATACAAAAATTAGCCAGGTGTGGTGGCAGACGCCGGTAATCCCAGCTACTCCGGAGGCTGAGGCAGGAGGATCGCTTGAATCCGGGACGCGGAGGTGGCAGTGAGCCAAGATCGTGCCATTGCACTCCAGCCTGGGCCACAGAGCCAGACTTCATCTGAAAAATAATAATAATAATAATAATAAAAACGTGATGCATTGCGTGATTTTTTTTTTTTTTTTTTTTTTTTTTTTTTTTTTTTTTGAGACAGAGTCTCGCTCTGTCGCCCAGGCTGGAGTGCAGTGGCCGGATCTCAGCTCACTGCAAGCTCCGCCTCCCGGGTTCACGCCATTCTCCTGCCTCAGCCTCCCGAGTAGCTGGGACTACAGGCGCCCGCCACCTCGCCCAGCTAGTTTTTTTGTATTTTTTAGTAGAGACGGGGTTTCACCGTGTTAGCCAGGATGGTCTCGATTTCCTGACCTCATGATCCGCCCGTCTCGGCCTCCCAAAGTGCTGGGATTACAGGCTTGTGCCACCGCGCCCGGCCTGCATTGCGTGATTTTTAAAGGTGCAGCAACCTCTCATGGACTTAGTTTGCATATCTGTAAAATGCAGGTTGGGTCGTCAGGGACATAGAAACCAGTGCAGAACAATGACGCTGAAATCGCTTTGCCACCCTGGGTGAAATCCAGGGATCCATTTTGAGCGTTCACTCCATGCCAGGCACTTTACTCCAGCGGGGGCGCTGGAGTTCCCACTTAATGGGAGCTTCAGCACCGGGGGTCGCGGACAGCTCCCGGCTCTGGTCGGAGGGGCTTCGGTGCAGGGATCACTGGGGACAAGGGTCTGAGCTTTTTCTGCCTGTCTGTCCTCCATCAAAGCCTCAAATGAACCCAGCCCTAATCTCTGACAGCGAAGGGGTTGCTACTCAGGACAACACTCTGTCCTTGGTCCCCAATCCTGCTCCTCCCTCGTCGTCTGCATCTCAGCTGATGGCAGTTCCATTCTTCCGGGTGCTGGAGCCGAACCTTGATGCTCTCCTGGATCTTTTGTTTCTTGCTCAACTCCAATCTATCAGTAGGTCCTATCGCCCCTGCCCTCACTATTCCATCCTCAAACGCTCACTTCTTCCTGCTCCACTGCCTGGGTCCAGCTCCGTGGTTGCCCACCTGGACCTGTGCAGTTGTCTCTTCCTTGGTCCTAGGCTCCACCCTCTTCCCCACAGTCTGTCCTCCCTGCAGCAGCCACCAGAGGGGGGCTGTGAGCACCCGAGTTAGGGCCTGTCCCTCCTCTGCCCACAGCACTCCATGGCTCCCACCTTCCTCTGGGTCAAAGCCTCCTTGTGACCTCTAAGGCCCGCAAGACCTTCCCTGTCTCCTCCCTGCCCTGCCCTCCTCCTCTCTCCCCCTCACTCAATCTGTTGAAGCCACACGGGCCTCCTTGTTTTTCCTCAAAATCTGCAAACTTCTTCCCATCCCCTTTCCACTCACAGGACAGTCAGGGGTGAGCAGAAGTGGGAAGTTAGCAGAGTTCTGACTGCACAGGTGTCATAGGCTGCAGGTACCAGGTGAAGACGTTGGTCTTTATCTCAAAGGCACTAGGGAGTCATAAGAGGTTTTTTGTTTGTTTGTTTGTTTAGATAAAGTCTCACTCTGTCACCTGGGCTGGAGTGCAGGTGCAGTAGCGTGATCTTGGCTCACTGCAACCTCTGCCTCCCAGGTTCAAGTGATGCTTCTGGTTCAGCCTCCCAAGTAGCTGGGACTACAGGTGCACACCACCACACCTGGCTAATTTTTTTTTGTATATTTAGTAGAGACAGGGTTTCACCATGTTAGCCAGGATGATCTCGATCTCCTGACCTCGTGATCCACCCGCCCTGGCCTCCCAAAGTGCTGGGATTACAGGTGTGAGCCACCACATCCATCCCATAAGAAGAGTTTTTAATTGGAGCAGAGGGGGCAATCATATTTGCATTTTTAATTTTCTTTTAATTTTTTTTTTTATGTTTTAAAGAGACAAGGTCTTACTATGTTGCCCAGGCTGGTCTCAAACTCCTAGGCTCAAGCGATCCTCTTGCCTTGGCCTCCCAAAGTGCTGGGATTACAGGCGTGAGCCACCGTGCCTGGCCACTTTTCTAGTTTCTTAAGGTGGAAGTTTAGATTATTGATTTGAGACTTTAAAAAATAAGCATTTAATGCTATAATTTTTCTTCTAAACACTGTTTTAACTGCATCTCACAAATTTTGATGTATAATATTTAATTTATTATCATTGAATTTTAAATATTTTCTTGTTTCTCTTATGAGTTCTTTGATCTAGGTTATTAAGAATTATTTGTTTAATTTCCAAATATTTGGAGATTTTTTTAAACATATATGTATGTAAGTGTGTGTGTGCATTTGTGTGTGTGTATATATATATTTGTTTTGTTTTGAGACAGCGTCTCTCTCTGTCACCCAGACTGGAGTGCAGTGGCACAACCTTGGCTCACTGCAACCTCCACCTCCTGGGTTCAAGCGATTCTCCAGCCTCAGTCAGCCTCCCAAGTAGCTGGGATTACAGGCATGCACCACCACGTCCAGCTAATTTTTGTATTTTTAGTAGAGACGGGGTTTCACAGTGTTGACCAGGCTGGTCTTGAACTCCTGACCTCAAGTGATCCACCTGCCTCAACCTCCCAAAGTGCTGGGATTGCAGGCATGAGCCACCACACCTGGACTTTTTACATAATATTTTTGTTATTTTTTTCTTTTTTGGGAGGGCAAGAGGGAGATGAGAGAGAGGACAGAGGGAGTGGGAAGCAGGTGGGTGGGGGCAGAGGTGAGAAGCAAGGGGGCAAGTGGAAGGGGAGGTAGCAAAAGAGAGGATGGAGATGAGGGAGAAGTGGGTGGGAGGGACCAGGAGGATGAAGTGAGGGAGCAGATGGAGGGAGAAACGGGAGAGTAAGAGAGAGAATGGGACATCTAATTTAATTTTGTTTTGATTAGAGAACAAAATTTGGATGATTTGAAACCTTAAATATATTAAGGTTTGTTGTCTGTCTTATTTTGGTGAATATAATTAAAGAATATGAACTGGGTGCCCATATGGGAGGGCACCCATGGGGGGGTTTCACCTTATTGGCCAGGATAGTCTCAAACTCCTGACCTCGTGATTCTCCTGCCGTGGCCTCTCAAAGTGCTGGAATTACAGGTGTAAGCCACCATGCCTGGCCATTTCTTTTACTTTTAACTTATAGTTATCTTTATATTTAAAGTGAGTTTCTTGCTAACCATAAATTTTCTGTTTTTGTTTGCTAAAAAAAAAAGCCTCTATTTTTCTTTCATTTGTGAATGATTTCATTGGGTATAGAATTCTGAGTTGACGGCTGGGCGCGGTGGCTCAAGCCTGTAATCCCAGCATTTTGGGAGGCCGAGACGGGTGGATCATGAGGTCAGGAGATCGAGACCATCCTGGCTAACACGGTGAAACCCCGTCTCTACTAAAAAATACAAAAAAACTAGCCAGGCGAGGTGGTGTGCACCTGTAGTCCCAGCTACTCGGGAGGCTGAGGCGGGAGAATGGCGTAAACCCGGGAGGCGGAGCTTGCAGTGAGCTGAGATCCGGCCACCGCACTCCAGCCTGGGCGACAGAGCGAGACTCCATCTCAAAAAAAAAAAAAGAATTCTGAGTTGACAGTCTTTTTCTACTAATACTTTAAAGATGTTACTCCATTGTCTACTTACTGGCATGGTTTCAGATGAGAAGTCTGCTGTTATTCTTTCTCTTTTTCTCTTTCTTTCTTTCTTTTTTTTCCTTCTTTTTTGGCATTTTAGCATTTTTAGTATTATAGGAACCAGGGTGGGCAGTGTGGGGGGTGTGGTGCAGACGGAGGATCCTCACAAAGATCCAGGTGCTGGCCCAGCTCAGTGGCTGCTGCAGTTTTGATCACTGAAGTGACCCTCTTGGGCCTCAGTTCTTTGAGTGGAAAATGTGGCTGGTCAACTGGGCGTCTCTGGTGGGGGCATAGGTTGTGCTACACAGTGGACGGTACACAGCCCAACCCATTGACTGGGCATGGCTGGGTGTCCTGTTTTTTCCCATCTGTCTTTGTCACTGTCTCTCTCTCTAATTCTCTCCAGGGTCTTGCTCTGTTACCCAGGCTGAAGTGCAGTGGTATGATCATGGCTCACTGCAGCCTCGACTTCCTGGGCTCCAGTGATCCTCCCACCTCAGCCTCCCAAGTAGCTGGGACTATATAGGTGCACATCACCATGCCCAGATAATTTTAAAACTTTTTGTAGAGGTGGGGTCTCGCCATGGTGCCCAGGCTGGTCTCAAACTCCTGCCTCAAGCAATCCTCCCACTTCTGCCACCCAAAGTGTTGTTAGAATTACAGCACACCTAACCTGTTATTCTCTCCCAACTCTCTTTTCCTTTTCTGAATGCAGTGGGTCTTTTCTTAGCCCCCTTCTGCTGCCTTCGATAATTTTCTCTTGGCCAGGTGAGGTGGCTCATGCCTATAATCCCAGCACTTTGGGAGGCTGAGGTGGGCGGATCATGAGGTCAGGAGTTCGAGACCAGCCTGGCCAACATGGTGAAACCCCAACTCTACTAAAAATACAAAAATTAGCCGGCCATGGTAACCAGGCAGGCACCTGTAATCCCAGCTACTTAGGAGGCTGAGGCAGTAGAATCATTTGAACCCGGGAGGTGGAGGTTGCAGTGAGCCAAGATCATGCTACTGAACTCTATCCTGGGCTACAGAACGAGACTCTGTCTCGAAAAAAAAAAATTCTCTTTATTTTTGGCCAGGTGTAGTGGCTCAGGCCTGTAATCCCAGCACTTTGGGAAGACAAGGCAGGTGGATCACCTGAGGTTGGGAGTTCAAGACCAGCCTGGCCAACATGGTGAAACTCTGTCTCTACTAAAAATACAAAAATTAGCTGGATGTGGTGGTGTGTGCCTGTAATCCCAGCTACTCAGGATGCTGACGCAGGAGAATCACTTGAATCCGGGAGGTGGAGATTGCAGTGAGCTGAGATTGTGCCACTGCACTTCAGCCTGCATGAGAGTGAGACTCCATCTCAAAAACGATTTTTTTCTCTTTATTTTTAATTTTCTGCATTTTGAATATATGTCTGGATATGTCTCTTAGAGGATATTTATTCTGTTTGGTGTTTTCTGAGCCTCCTGGATCTGTGAAAATTATTGACCATTCTCTGTGAAAACATTCAGCTGCCCTAGTCTTCCTTCTGCTCTGGGATTCCAATTACACCTGTGTTAGATTCCAATTACACCTGCTCTTCACCTGCAGCTCCTGGACACTCCTAACCTGTCTGTAATGCCTCTCTCATTCTTGCTTATCTTTTTACAAACAGAGCAGGCTTTGGGCTTGGTATTTGGTTAGAGTATGATAAGGTTGAGGAGGTTTTTACTGCATTTATCTTTGGACCTGCCCTCGACTCACGGCAGAGGACTATAGTGCCGGGGAGGTGTTATTCTTTTCTCTTTAAATATATCTAAGTCTTTGAAAACAGTTTGATCCAAAGAAAAATCTTCACTAGGCCAGGCGCGGTGGCTCAAGCCTGTAATCCCAGCACTTTGGGAGGCCGAGACGGGCGGATCACGAGGTCACAAGATCAAGACCATCCTAGCTAACACGGTGAAACCCCGTCTCTACTAAAAAAATACAAAAAACTAGCCGGGCGCGGTGGCGGGCACCTGTAGTTCCAGCTACTCCGGAGGCAGAGGCAGGAGAATGGCGTGAACCCGGGAGGCGGAGCTTGCAGTGAGCTGAGATCCGGCCACTGCACTCCAGCCTGGGTGACAGAGCAAGACCCCGTCTCAAAAAAAAAAAAAAAAAGAAAGAAAAATCTTCACTAATACTTGGACACAGACAAAATGAGAAGGGTGGTCTGCGAGTGACAGCCTTGACAGGCTGCCCTAATCTGGACTATTGGTTTTTCAGCTAGGGAAACTGAGGCATGGAGTGGGTAAAGACTTGTAGACCAGGCCGGGCGCGGTGGCTCACGCCTGTAATCCCAGCACTTTGGGAGGCCGAAGCGGGCGGATCACAAGGTCAGGAGATCGAGACCACGGTGAAACCCCGTCTCTACTAAAAATACAAAAAATTAGCCGGGCGCAGTTGTGGGCGCCTGTAGTCCCAGCTACTCGGGAGGCTGAGGCAGGAGAATCGCTTGAACCCAGGAGGCGGAAGTTGTGGTGAGCTGAGATCGCATCATTGCACTCCAGCCTGGGCATCAAGAGTGAAACTCCATCTTTAAAAAAAAAAAAAAAGTGTAGACCTGGGCCCTCTGTCCTTGGTACTGGGGGAATAGGAACCAGAGTGGGGGGTATGGTGCAGACAGAGGGTCCTCCCGAAGATCCACATACTGGCCCAGCTCAGCCACTGCTGCAGTTTTGATCACTGGGTTGACCCTCTTGGGCCTCAGTTCTCGTAATGGAAAATGTGGCTGATCAGTTGGGCGACTCTGGTAGGGGCATAGGCTGAGCTACACAGTGGACAGTCCACAGCCCACCCTGTTGACTGGGCACGGCTGGGTGTCTTGTCTTTCTCATCTGTCTTTCTCACTCTCTCTCTCTCTCTCTCTCTCTAACTCTCTCCCTCTCTGTCTCATTATCTCTGTATCTCTGTCTTTCTCCATCTCTGTTTATCTCCCTCTACATCTCAGTGTCTCTCCTTGTCTGTGTCTTTGTCTCTGTCTCTCTCTCCTCTCTCTCTCTTGCACCCTTTCTGCACGTCTCTGTATCTCTGTCTTTCCCTGCCTCTCTGTGCATGTCTGTTTCTCTGCCTCTCATCTCTCTCTTTCCGTGTTATGTCTCTCTCCCTCTCTCTCTTCCTCCCTCTCTCCCTTTCTCCCTCTCCCTCTTTCCCTCTTCTCCCTCCCTCCATCTCTCTCTCCCTCCCTCCCTCCATCTCTCTCTCCCTCCCCCCTCCATCTCTCTCTCCCTCCCCCCTCCATCTCTCTCTCCCTCCCCCCTCCATCTCTCTCTCCCTCCCCCCTCCATCTCTCCCTCCCTCCATCTCTCTCTCCCTCCCTCCCTCCATCTCTCTCTCCCTCCCCCCTCCATCTCTCTCTCCCTCCCTCCCTCCATCTCTCTCTCCTCCCTTCTCTCTCTCCCTCCCCCCTCCATCTCTCCCTCCCTCCATCTCTCTCTCCTCCCTTCTCTCTCTCCCTCCCCCCTCCATCTCTCTCTCCCTCCCTCCCTCCATCTCTCTCTCCCTCCCTCCCTCCATCTCTCTCTCCCTCCCTCCCTCCATCTCTCTCTCCCTCCCCCATCTCTCCCTCCCTCCATCTCTCTCTCCCTCCCTCCCTCCATCTCTCTCTCCCTCCCTCCCTCCATCTCTCTCTCCCTCCCTCCCTCCATCTCTCTCTCCCTCCCCCCTCCATCTCTCTCTCCCTCCCTCCCTCCATCTCTCTCTCCTCCCTTCTCTCTCTCCCTCCCCCCTCCATCTCTCTCTCCTTCCCTCCCTCCATCTCTCTCTCCCTCCCTCCCTCCATCTCTCTCTCCCTCCCTCCCTCCATCTCTCTCTCCCTCCCCCCTCCATCTCTCTCTCCCTCCCTCCCTCCATCTCTCTCTCCCTCCCTCCCTCCATCTCTCTCTCCCTCCCTCCCTCCATCTCTCTCTCCTCCCTTCTCTCTCTCCCTCCCCCCTCCATCTCTCTGTCCCTCCCTCCCTCCATCTCTCTCTCCCTCCCTCCCTCCATCTCTCTCTCCCTCCCTCCCTCCATCTCTCTGTCCCTCCCTCCCTCCATCTCTCTCTCCCTCCCCCCTCCATCTCTCTCTCCCTCCCTCCCTCCATCTCTCTCTCCCTCCCTCCCTCCATCTCTCTCTCCCTCCCTCCCTCCATCTCTCTCTCCCTCTCTCATTCTCTCTCCCCCTTCTCCCTCCCTCCTTTCATCTCTCTCCCCTTCCCTCCCTTTATCTCTGTCTCCCTTTCTCCATCTCTCTCTCTCTCATTCTGTCTCCCTCCCTCCCTCCATCTCTCTCCCTCCCTCTCTCAACTCTCTCTTTCCATCTCTCTCTCCATCTCTTTCTCTCTCCATCTCTCCATCTCTCTCTCATCTCTCTCCATCTCTCCATTTCTCTCTCCATCTCTATCTCCGTCTCTCTCATTCTCTCCCTCCCTCTCTCCATCTCTCTCTCCATTTCTCCATTTCTCTCTCTCCATCTCTTTCTCCATCTCTCTCTCTCCGTCTCTCTCCATCTCTCTCTCATTCTCTCTCCCCTTCCCTCCCTCCCTTTGCCTCCCCCTCCCTCCCTTTATCTCTTTCCCTCTCTCCATCTCCCTCTCTCATTCTCTCCCCCTCCTTCCCTCCATCTCTCTCTCCCTCCCTCTCTCCATCTCTCTCTCTCTCTCCATCTCTTTCTCTCTCCATCTCTCCATCTCTCTATCTCCCCCCCACTCCATCCCTCCATCTCCCTCTCTCTCTCCATCTCTCTCTCTCTCTCTCTCTCTCTCTCTGTCTCCCTTCCCATTTGAAGGTTGCCTCCCACATCTGCCTTCCGCCAAGGCCCGGGCTCTGACCCGCCGTCTGAATGCCTGACTCCAACCACACATCTGTGGGGTAATTGTCTCCTACAACCACAAGGTACTGAGGCAAATTATAGTGACGAGGCGGGGGCC
Source organism: Macaca mulatta (assembly GCF_049350105.2). Taxonomy (NCBI): domain Eukaryota; kingdom Metazoa; phylum Chordata; class Mammalia; order Primates; family Cercopithecidae; genus Macaca; species Macaca mulatta. The sequence continues at coordinate 4,112,194 of NC_133424.1, forward strand.
TCCATGTGGGCGAACTGCGTCCGCTGGGCCGGGCTTTGCCGGCCTCAGCTGGGCAGGATGGCCGAGGCATGGCCCCACTAGGGCCAGGAAAGCTCACGCCAGGCCCTTCCCCTCGCCCCTCCCCACACACGAGCCAGTCCTTTGCCAGGCCTCCATCTTTAGTGCCAGGATGAAAATGCCTTTTGTGAAAATCAGCAGGAAACTCCAATATTTGCAAAACCCTGACTTTCTATTCATGCATACATTCATGCATTCAACAGATCTGTTACTGAGTGCCTAGTCTGAGCCAGGCACTGTTCCAGGCACTGAGGCCAAAGCAGTGAATGAGATCAACACAATTCTCAACCCTCCTGAAATCAACACCCCACTGGGGGAGATAGGAAAGAAATAGGCAGTGGTCATCAGTGCTTTGAAGAAAAAGCAGGAAAGAGACCTCAGGGGCCCAGGGGAGTTATTTTATTTTATTTTTTTTTTAATTTTTATTTTTTTTTAATTTTTTTTATTTTTTTATTTTTTTTTTTTGAGACGGAGTCTCACGCTGTTGCCCAGGCTGGAGTGCAGTGGCGCGATCTCGGCTCACTGCAAGCTCCGCCTCCCGGGTTCCCGCCATTCTCCTGCCTCAGCCTCCTGAGTAGCTGGGACTACAGGCGCCCGCCACCGCGCCCGGCTAATTTTTTGTATTTTTAGTAGAGACGGGGTTTCACTGTGGTCTCGATCTCCTGACCTTGTGATCCGCCCGCCTCGGCCTCCCAAAGTGCTGGGATTACAGGCTTGAGCCACAGCGCCCGGCCTTATTTTATTTTATTTATTTGAGACGGAGTCTCATGCTGTCGCAAAGGCTGGAGTGCAACGGCGTGATCTCGGCTCACTGCAACCTCCGCCTCCCAGGTTCAAGTGATTCTCCTGCTTCAGCCTCCTGAGTAGCTGAAACTACAGGTGCCCACCACCACGCCTGGCTAATTTTTGTATTATCAGTAAGATGGGGTTTCACCATGTTGGCCAGGTTGGTCTCTATCTCTTGACCTTGTGATCCACGTGCCCCAGCCTCCCAAAGCGCTGGGATTACAGGCTTGAACCCCCATGCCCAGCTATTTTATTTTATTTTTATTTTGAGACAGAGTCTCGCTCTGTCACCCAGGCTGGAGTGCAGTGACACGTTCTCAGCTCACTGCAACCTCTGCCTCCTGGATTCCAACAATTCTCCTGCCTCAGCCTCCTGAGTAGCTGGGATTACAGATGTGCACCACCACGCCTGGCTAAGTTTTGTATTTTTAGTAGAGATGGGGTTTTGCCATGTTTGCCGGGCTGGTCTCGAACTCCTGGCCTCCAGTGACCCACCCACCTCGGCGTCCCAAAGTGCTGGGATTATAGGTGTGAGCCACTGCAGCCACCAAGCCATTGCTATCAATATTGATGATTCAAATGATACGGTCTCTCCCATTCATCTGCCCTGTCATGCATTGTGGGCGCATACTGTGTGCACAGCTGAGTCCCAGGGGACGCTGGGGTCCCGGTGAGGGTTCAGACCTGGGTCCTGCCCTCCAGGAGCCCCCCCAGGCTGGGGGAGGCCATACTGGATCTTAATTCCTTGGGGTTAGGGCTGGGTCTTGTAGAAACCTTCCTATCGAGCAGAATGTGGCTGCTGACCCAGGCTTTTCAGGGTGGGAACTCAGAGCCTGTGGTCCAGACAGCGGGTGTGGCTGGGTGTCTGGCCTTCCTCTCTCTGTCTCTCTCCAACTTTCTCCCCTTCTCTCTCCCTCTATCTCTGTCCCTCCATTTGTCTCTGTATCTCTGTTTCCCCTTGTCTCTGTCCTCAAGGGTTGGGGGCAATGTCGGGGCTGGGTTTTGACGGATGCATAGGAGTCGCTAGGTGGCGCAAAGAGGAAAGGCGTACCAGGCAGAGGCAAAGGCCTGGAGCTGTAGAAGAACATGGCATCGGCCGGGCGCGGTGGCTCAAGCTTGTAATCCCAGCACTTTAGGAGGCCGAGACGGGCGAATCACGAGTTCAGGAGATCGAGACCATCCTGGCTAACACGGTGAAACCCCGTCTCTACTAAAATACAAAAAAAAAACTAGCCAGGCGAGGTGGCGGGCGCCTGTACTCCCAGCTACTCGGGAGGCTGAGGCAGGAGAATGGCGTGAACCCGGGAGGCGGGGCTTGCAGTGAGCCGAGATCCGGCCACTGCACTCCAGCCTGGGCAACAGAGCCAGACTCCGTCTCAAAAAAAAAAAAAAAAAAAAAGAAGAACATGGCATCGTCAGGAAGTGGGAAAGTGAGATGCATTAGCGAGAGAGGGTGTATGAGCAGGAAGCTGGGTCCAGTCTCCGTCAGGTTCTTATGTTGGAGACCACCAAGGGAGGCTGAGAGAGGAGGGAACCAGTCACAGCTGGCACTTTAGGAAGATCCCCCCACAGTGCCGGGGACTGAACAGAGGAGACGAGACTGAGGCGGTCACGTTCCCCAGCACTCCACCCCGTCCTCAGCCCCAACTCCACAGTGAGGCACCTGGTCCTCATTCACATCCCACAGCAGCTGCTCAGCCTCCATTTCTCTGCGAGCACTCGGAGTGGACACGGAAAAGCAGAGGCCAGAGGAGTTCTGGGCACGCCCTGTCACTGCCATTTCAGAGCTAAGGGGCATTCCCTCCCCAGGGAAGTTCTTCCTTTAGTCTATCTGCGGCCCCTCCTGCTGCCTGCGGGCCAGGACATCCAGCCCACACACACACGCTGGTGACCAGCCCCTTCTCGCCTCGCTTGGGCATACACTTTGTGCTCCATAAATGCACAGCGACTGTTACCTTATGAAATAAAAGGAGCTCCCCTGCCCCCCGCCACCCAAACCCCCCAACTTGTCTCTGCTTGGAGGCTGGGAGAAGAAAGGAGAAGATAAAATACCGCCGGGCGCGGTGGCTTGCGCCTGTAATCCCAGCACTTTGGGAGGCCGAGGCAGGTGGATCACAAGGTCAGCAGTTCAAGACCAGCCTGGCCAAGATGACGAAACCCTGTCTCTACTAAAAATACAAAAACTAGCCGGGCAAGGTGGCGCACACCTGTAGTCTCAGCTACTCGGGAGGCTGAGGCAGGAGAATTGCTTGAACCTGGGAGGCAGAGGTTGTGGTGAGCCGAGATCCAGCCACTGCACTCCAGCCTGGGTGACAGAGTGAGACTCCATCTCAGGAAAGAACAAAAAAAAATAGTGACAGTCACATCCCCTTCTGTGAGGGTTACATCTTGTCTCACCCTTGTTCTCAGCGATTATTTGCTGTTTTCTTTTTTTAATTATTTATACTTTTATTTTATTTTATTATTTTTTTGAGACAGAGTCTCACTCTTGTCGCCCAGGCTGCAGTGCCGTGGTGCAATCTCAGCTCATTGCAACCTCCACCTCCCAGGTTCAAGTGATTCTCGTGCCTCAGCCTCCCAAGTAACTGGGATTACAGGTGAGCGTCATCACGCCCAACTAATTATTTTGTATTTTTAGTAGAGATGGGTTGGCCAGGCTGGTCTCGAACTCCTGATCTCAAATGATCTGCTCGCTTCGGCTGCCCCAAAGTGTTGGGATTACAGGCATGAGCCACCGTGCCCAGCTATACATTTATTTTTTGTAGCGACAGGAGTCTTGCTATGTTGCCCAGACTAGTCTCAAACTGAACTCAAGTGATCCTCCCGCCTTGGCCTCCCAAAGTGCTGGGATTACAGGCGTGAGCCACTGCACCCGGCCTTCTTGCCATTTTCAAGAGAGAGACTGAAGCCCAGAGAGATCTAGCAATTCATCCAAGATCACACAGCTAGAACACCAACACCAGGCCCCCTCTTTCCAAACCCAGGGGCTTCCTACCCCACCCGCTTCCTGCATGCAGAGAGACCCTTTCCTATCTTCTCTCTCAAGACTTATCCTTTGTACCTTGATTTGGCCAGGTGCGGTGGCTCACACCTGTAATCCCAGCACTTTGGGAGGCCGAGGCGGGCGGATCACCTGAGGTCAGGAGGTTGAGATCAGCCTGGCCAACATGGCAAAACCCCATCTCTACTAAAAAGACAAAAATTAGCCGGGTGTGGTGCCAGGTGCCTGTAATCCCAGCTACCCGGGAGGCTGAGGCAGGAGAATCGCTTGAACCTGGGAGGCAGGAGAATCGCTTGAACCTGGGAGGCGGAGGTTGCAGTGAGCCGAGATCGCGCCCGTTGCACTCTAGCCTGGGCGACAAGAGTGAAACTCTGTCTCAAAAAAAAAAAAAGACTTACCCCTCCAGGGTCCCATGAAGACAGCCGAGCCCTTCCCAGAGCTAACGGAGGCCTTGAAGCATGCTCACAGGGGCGCCCTCCCGGCTGGCATCTGGGAAGCGGAGGTGGGTGAAGGGGGGTGTCAGTGGGAGGGGTCCCCCTCCCGCCCCAGGCTGCCGGGTCCGGCGCATCCGTCTGTCCCTGATGGAGGTGGTGGGCAGGCGGGAGAAGCCACGCTCCTTCCGGGGAGGCGGGAGGGGGGATTTTCCAATCAGAGCTTGAGCTTCATTCACAAATCCATGGTCCCGTCTGATTGCACCAACGGCTGCTGCACACACACACACGCACACGCACACACACACACACACACACACACACACACACACGGCCTGTGACAGCCTCCCCGGGCTGTGGGTGGTCACTTAGTTGAGAGTGGCCTGGTGTGTCTCAGATTAACACATCCCAAGCCCTCCTGCCTCTCTCTCTCTCTCTCTCTCTCTCTCTCTCTCTCTCTCTCTCTCTCTTTCTCTCTCTCTCTCTCACTCTCTCGTCTATGCTCTCCAGCTCCCAGTGTCCCTGGCACCCTCCTCCGATTCCCCAGAGAAAAGCCCCTTGTGTGACGGCATCATGGAAGCCTGGTGGCCAGACCTGCATCCCAGGCGGACGGCCCAGCCCGCACTCCGGTCCCCATAAGGCGATTCGGGGCTGCCCTCGCCGTCCGCCCCAGCATGGAGGTGCCCGGGCCCCCCGTGTCCAGCAAGCCGGGAGAAACTTCGGTCAAATGGCAACTGTGCTACGACACAACAGCTAAAATGTGGTGGATGGTGAGTGGAGCGGGGCCCGCTGTGGCCCGGGGCCGGGGGCAGGAGGGGGCGGCCGGCCGAGGAGGCTTCTCCAGCCAGGCGTGGTTGGGGATGGGGGTGACCCCCTCACTGGGGAGCTGTGAAGTCGGGGAAGGTGGTCAGAGGTGGTGAAACCGAGCCCAGACCATGGAGAGGACAATAATTTCTGCTGCTTCCACCTGGAGACGAGTCCAGGGCTGCCCAGGCACGGCTGAGGGCCCAAAAGTGCCCGTTTCTGTGGCCCACGAGGGCACCAGGGTGGCCGTTTCTTTGGATGGTTTTGCAGAGGATCAGGGGTCCTGGAGATGCTTGTGCTGGGCCCAGGGCCTATGATGGGACGTTTTGAGGGTGAGGGGGGCTGGGGAGTATGACGCCCAGGGTCTGGGTTGCTGTGTGACCCCAGCCAAGCCCCTGCCTGCCTCTGTGCCCTGTGGTCCCAGAAAACGGGGTGGACACCCTCCCCGCTCTGGCTGGATGATGGCCAAGAGCCAAGGGAAGGTGGGGTGGGGCTGTTGCCTACTTTGGCCCAGAGGAGGACTATGGCATCACCCCTACCAGATTGGGCACCCTTCCGGAAGCTTCCAGTGGTGGTGGTGGGGGGTGGTTAAGGCCACGTCCCTTGAAACTGGGACCTAGCCGGATGGGGTAAGAAGCAATTCCGGGGCAGCTCTGGGTGTAAGACAGGGCACAGGTATGGAGCCTGGCTCGGGGCCAGTGTCCGCGGCTCTTGGGGTCCACGCGAGACTGTCACACTGTCCGCCTCTCGGTTCGTCGGTCCGTCCAGCTGTCTGGGAGCTGGCCTGTCATCCATGGGGAACCTGAAAACCCATCAACACGGTTCTGCATCACACAGAGGGGGTTTGAACCTGGGCTTGCTGTGTGACCTTGGGACAGTGGTTTACCCTCTCTGGCCCGCAGGTTCTCCCATCAGGGAAATGGTCTGCAGCTTAGACTTCTCAGGTTTCATGGGCAGGTGCTCTGTGGGTTGCTAAGGAAAGTTAGGCCTCGAGGTGGGACATGGCACCTCATGACCTGCTGTGACCTCTCATAGCTGCTGTCTCTGGGGTGTGTCTGCTTCAGGTGGGGTCAGAGCATCTGGGATCGTTCCCTTAGTCTCTGAGCACCAAAGTCTTGGGGTTTACAAGGACAGAGAGACCTTTCCCACAGCCCTGGGGAGTGTCATGCATTGGTTTCACTTTTCATTCCTCATACAACGAACATTTGAGTACTCGCTGTACCCCAGGCCCCATTTCTCCATACGGGGGACACAGCAGTGACCCAGATGGAAAAACGTCCCTGCCTTCTTGGGGCAAATGTCCCAGGGCGGGAGACAGAGGATAAAAATATTTGTGCACAAAGTAGGAGTGAACTACGATTGTAGGAGGAAGCAGTGAGAAGGTGCTGGGGGCCTGAGTGAGCCCAGGCAATCTGGGAGGGCTTTCCTGAGGAGGTGACATCTGAACTGAGACCTGGTGGATGACAAAATTCATTCAGAAAAGACAAATGGGAAGAGAGTTCCAGGCATGGGACGTGGCATGTGGAAAGGCCCTGGGGCAGGACCGCGCCTGGCCTGTTGGAGGAACAGCGAGGAGGCCTGTGTGGCTGGACCAGAGTGAGGAGGGGGAGAAAGGGAGGAGGAGAGGGCAGGGAAGGGATGGGGCAGGTCGTGCAGACCTGATGGCCTCGGAGGACTTGAGCTGTGACGCCGAGGAAGGTGGGAGCCATGGAGGGCTGCAGGCAGAGGAGGGACGGGACCTATTTTATATTTTTAAAGCTTCCTTGGGCTTCTGTGGGGAGAAGGGGTGGGCTGGGGGCTGATGTGGCAGCCAGAGACCAGGGGAGGCTGGGGCAACTTCTAGACGAGGGATGATGGGGACTTGGAGGTGCAGGGAAGGGAGCAGGTTTCAGATGAAAAAAGGCTGGGACTTGGCAATTAAACTGAAGGCCTAGAGGAGTTGAGTGATTTGCTCAAAGTCACCCAGCAAGTGAAGAACAGAGCTGGCAGTGGGAGATGGGCCTGAGGGCAAAGGTCAGAGGCGGGGGAGGTGCTCCTTACTGAGCCAAGCGGAACTGGCGTTTGAGAAAAGGAGAACATTCTGTGCAAACTTGAGGTCTTATCAATAGAGGTAGAAGCTCCAGTATAGGGGAAATTATGGACCCACTGATTAGTCAAGGGGAGGTATCAAACCAGAGTATGTCCAGACAGGGAAAGTGGATAGGGCAGCCTTCAGGGAAAGACTGAGAGACTCAGGGCTTTAGCCCAAGAAAAGAAGATGCCTAGGGGTAGAAATCAGTTCAGCTCTCCAAGCTCTCCCTGACACGTGTCTGGCACTGGTTCAGAGCTGGGTCACCTGGGCCCTCGCACAGCATCAACCACATGTGCAGGGGGTTCCCAAACACAAGAGTGGAAGCAGCAGGACCCAAGATTCAGGTCTCAAAATCTCCCTAGGGCAGAGGATGCTAAAGAGGGCAGAGGGCAGGCCAGGCGTGGTGGCTCACGCCCGTAATCCCAGCACTTTGGGAGGCTGAGGTGGGTGGATCACGAGGTCAGGAGATCGAGACCATCCTGGCCAACACGGTGAAACCCCGTTTCTACTTAAAAAAAATTCAAAAAATTAGCCGGGCGTGGTGGCAGGCACCTGTAGTCCCAGCTACTCGGGAGGCTGAGGCAGGAGAATGGCGTGAACCCGGGAGGCGGAGCTTGCAGTGAGCCAAGATCGCACCACTGCACTCCAGCCTGGGTGACAGAGCGAGATTCTGTCTTAAAAAAAAAAAAAAAAAAAAGAGGGCAGAGGGCAGAGCCAGGTGTCTGCAGGGATCAGCTTGACCTCTGTAAGTACTTTCTCTCAAGTACGTGAAAGATAATGAGGCATCCGTCACAGGAGGCATGCAAGCCTCTATTGGTGGAAATTCCATGCTTTTTTTTCTTTTTGAGATAAAGTTTCATTCTGTTGCCCAGGCTGGAGTCCAGTGGCGTGATAGCTCACTGCAACCTCCGCCTCCTGGGTTCAAGCAATTCTCCTACCTCAGCCTCCTGAGTAGCTGGGATTATACGTGTGCACCACCATGCCTGGCTAATTTTTGTATTTTTAGTAGAGACAAGGTTTCACCATGTTGGCCAGGCTGGTCTTGAACTCCTGGCCTCAGGTGATCTGCCCGCCTCGGCCTCCCAAAGTGCTAGTATTGCAGGTGTGAGTCACTGTGCCCAGTCACCATTCTTTTTTTTTTTTTTTTTTTTTTTGAGATGGAGTTTTGCTCTTGTCACCCAAGCTGGAGTGCAAGGGCACGATCTCAGCTCACCGCAATCTCCGCCTCCCATGTTCAAGCAATTCTCCTGCCTCAGCCTCCCAAGTAGCTGGGATTACAGGAACCCTCCACCATGCCTGGCTACTGTTTTTGTATTTTTAGTAGAAACGGGGTTTCACCACGTTAGCCAGGCTGGTCTCGAACTCTTGACCTCAGGTGATCCGCCCACCTCAGCCTCCCAAAGTGCTGGGATTACAGGTGTGAGCCACTGCGCCCTGCCCCAGCCTCCGTTGTTTTAAATAGAGTGGACCAGGTGATTTTCAAAAGACACCTTTACACTCAGAGCAGCCAGGCTTCCAAGAGGAATGAAGGATCCACAAAGGGTTCAAAATGTGGAACTGGACGGAGAGAGAGGATACCGGGCAGGCGTTCAGCCTCAGCCTCCAAATCCCAAGGCAGAGTTAACATCTCCCAGAGCCACAGGAGGCACAGTGCAGGGCTCCTGAGACCCTTAGCGCTCATGGAAATATTTCAAGTTTAATTCCTTGTATAACTATGACAATAATGAATATACGGTTATGCATCCAGTCTGGATTCTATTCATCTGTGTGCCTATGCAGCCATGAAAGATAAGTTTTTATAAAAATTAATTAATTATTATTATTTTTTTTTTTGAGACAGAGTCTTGCTCTGTTGCCCAGGCTGGGGTGCAGTGGCGTGATCTCGGCTCACTGCAAGCTCCGCCTCCCGGGTTCACGCCATTCTCCTGCCTCAGCCTCCCAAATAGCTGGGACTACAGGTGCCCGCCACCACGCCTGGCTAATTTTTTGTATTTTTAGTAGAGATGGGGTTTCACCGTGTTAGCCAGGATGGTCTCGATCTCCTGACCTCGTGATCCGCCCGCCTTCTGCCTCTCAAAGTGCTGGGATTACAGTCGTGAGCTACCGTGCCCAGCCAAGTTTGTTTTTTTCTGAGACAGAGTCTCGCTCTGTCACCCAGGCTGGAGTGCAGTAGCGTGATCTTGGCCCACTGCAAACTCTGTCTCCCGAGTTCAAGCAATTCTCCTGCTTCAGCCTTCTGAGTAGCTGGGATTGCAGGCGTGCACCACCACGCCTGGGTAATTTTTGTATTTTTAGTAGAGATGGGTTCTCGTCATGTTGGCCAGGCTGGTCTTGAACTCCTGACCCCAGGTGATCCACCCGCCTTAGTTTCCCAAAGTGCTGGGATTACAGACATGAGCCACTGCACCTAGTCCATAAAAGATCATTTTAAACAATTCTATGTTTTATGAAGGAAAGAGCCCACAGGGCCAGATGCGGTGGCTCATGCCTGTAATCCCAGCACTTTGGGAGGCCGAGGCGGGCGGATCACGAGGTCAGGAGATCAAGACCATCCTGGCTAACACAGTGAAACCCCGTCTGTACTAGAAATACAAATAGCTGGGTGTGGTGGCGGGTGCCTGTAGTCCCAGCTACTCGGGAGGTTGAGGCAGGAGAATGATGTGAACCCGGGAGGTGGAGCTTGCAGTGAGCTGAGATCTAGCTACTGCACTCCAGCCTGGGCCACAGAGTGAGACTCCGTCTCAAAAAAAAAAAAAAAAAAAAAAAAAAAAAGAGCCCATAAAAGCACAGTTTCCCCGGGCCTGGGAAAATCATAATGTAGTGAAGGTCATTCATTTATCTGTTCATTCATTCCAAGAGCAAGTTGTGGCAGGGCAGTCGTTCACAACTGTAATCCTAACTTTGGGAGGCCGAGATGGGAGGATCGTTTGAGCCCAGGAGTTTGAGACCAGCCTGGGCAACATGACAAAACCCCATCTCTACAGAAAATACAAAAATTAGGCCGGGCGCGGTGGCTCACGCCTGTAATCCCAGCACTTTGGGAGGCCAAGACGTGGATCACAAGGTCAGGAGATGAGACCATCCTGACTAACACGGTGAAATTCTGTCTCTACTAAAAACACAAAAAATTAGCTGGGCACGGTGGCGGGTGCCTGTAGTCCCTGTAGTCGGGAGGCTGAGGCAGGAGAATGGCATGAACCTGGGAGGTGGAGCTTGCAGTGAGCCGAGATCGCACCACTGCACTCCAGCCTGGGTGACAGAGCAAGACTCCACCTCAAAAAAAAAAAAAAAAAAATTAGCCAGGCATGATGGTGCATGCATGTAATCAAGGCTACTCAGGAGGCTGAGGTGGGAGGATCGCCTGAACTCAGCAGTTCGAGGCCACAGTGAGCCATGGTTGTGCCACTGCACTCCAACCTGGGCAACAAAGTGAGACCCTGCCTCTAGAAACAGACAAAAGCAAAAACAAAAGCAAACAAAAAACAAAAACAAAAACAAAACACACACACACAAAGAAGCCAGGTACGGTGGCTCATGCCTGTAATTCTAGCACTTTGGGAGGCCTAGGTGGGTGGATCACAAGGTCAGGAGTTCGAGATCAGCCTGGCCAACATGGTGAAACCCGTCTCTACTAAAAATACAAAAATTAGCTGGGCGTGGTGGTAGGTGTCTGTAATCCCAGCTACTCAGGAGGCTGAGGCAGGAGAACGGCTTGAACCTAGGAGGCAGAGGTTGCAGTGGGCCGAGATCCCACCACTGCATTCCAGCCTGGGTGACAAAGTGAGACTCCATCTCAAAACAAAACAAAACAACAGAGGCCAGGCACAGTGGCTCATGCCTGTGGTCCCAGCACTTTGGGAGGCTGAGGCGGGCGGATCAAGAGGTCAGGAGATCGAGACCATCCTGGCTAACACGGTGAAACCCCATCTCTACTAAAAAAAATACAAAAAACTAGCCAGACGAGGTGGCGGGCGCCTGTAGTCCCAGCTACTTGGGAGGTTGAGGCAGGAGAAGGGCGTGAACCCGGGGGGCGGAGCTTGCAGTGAGCTGAGATCTGGCCACTGCACTCCAGCCTGGGCGACAGAGCGAGACTCTGTCTCAAAAACAAACAAACAAAAAAAATAGAAAAAGAACAAGTCATGTCAGCTCTCCGTGCCTCAGTTTCCTCATCTGTAAAGCAGGTGGAGGTATATACTGCAGAGTCCCCCCTCCCCCCAGTAGGGTCTTTGTTGGAAATCCAATGTGCTGATGACCACGGAGGTATCTTGCAAACCGTGAAGGGCCCTGCCCAGGTCAGGAACTGAGTAATAGTCACAAAGATAAAGCAGGAGAGATTGTGGTTAGATTCCAGAAGGATGTCCGTGGTGGCTCCGCATATGCCGTGAGTGCCTATTACGAGTCCGCGGTGAACCAGAGAGACCCAGCCCTGCCCTTCCTGGGCTTCTGGCCCGGCGCAGAGAACCGTAAAAGAGAAAATGAATAATGCATGAGATAATTTTAAATTGGGAGGAGGATGGTGAAGAAATTAGAAGAGGCAGCCAGTGGGCCAGGAAGGTGACGTTGCAGCATGAGCCATGTCAACTGACCCGAAGTCTTGGGGGACAGAGGGCACAGCCTGTGCAAAGGCCCTGAGGCAGGACTGTGCTGGTGCGTTAGAGGAATGGCCAGGAGGCTCTTGTGACTGGAGCAGAGTGAGGAGGGAGAGAGAGGGAGGAGGGCAGGGCAGGGCAGGGAGGGGATGGGCAGGTTGGACAGGGCACTGTGGGCTCCGGGGTGGATGTGGTGTTTGGGACCAGAAATCCTAGGGAGCCATGGAGGGTTGTGGGCAGACAAGGCCTCCCCCATCCACCGAACGGTTCCCTGTGCCCGTCCGTGAGTGCCACCCGCCACCTCCCCTCCGGAGTGCCTGGCGCTGGTGGGGGGCCGCGGGATGCTTCCTCTCCCCAGCCCCCCGGCCCGCGCCCGCCCGGCCGCCGCCCACTCTGCCCACATCTGAGGCGCCTAGGAGCCGGACAGTCTGCCGCAAACCACGGAATGTTTCCCGGAGCGCCGGGCCGGGAATGTCGGCGGTGAGGAGGGGAAGGGTGGGGAGACCCAGAGAGATGGGCCGGGGCGGTGGGCACCGCCACACGAGGGACGCAGAATCATTGTCACCCTCAACCCCAGAGAGGGGCCGCCACAATGCCGCCGCTTTACAGATGGGGAAACTGAGGCACGGAGTGGCGACGCGACTTTCTATGGCCACAGGGTTTGGGAGAGGCAGTGCTGGGATTTGAACCCAGGCTTCCTGGCCACAGACCTCAGGGGCTTGCCCACTAACCCACAGCAAAGAGGTCAGCAGGAACTCTCAGTGAACGAATGAATGAATGAATGAATGGGTTTTGTAAGTGAATGAATGAAGGCTCATTCACTCTGCCCAGCCAGGCCTCCCACCCCAACCACAGACCAAGCAGAACATGTTGAAGCCCACCAGCCCCCATCCTCCAGTTCCCACCACTCCCGCTACCATCTGGAAGTCCCTTCTCATATCTGACCTAGGTCTTTCCTCACTCTTTTCTTTCCCAGGGCAGATAAATGGCAAGGCGTTCACACCCTCCCCTGAAGCCACTGAGTCTGTCCCTCCAGGAGAAGGGCAGAGCCCAGCCACTGCTCACCCCAGAAGTCACTGGAGAAGGGCTAGTTGAGGCTCAGAGAGGGGCAGTACTTTTCCCAAGGTCACACAGCAAATTCTTGTGACGCCAGAGCCCTGAACAATTCCTGAACTGACGTCCAATTAGAGTCACAGCCGGCTGAGCCTCCCATATTGTATCTCCTTCAATCCTCCCAACAAGTTGTTGGGGAAGGAACCATTACTATCACCATTTTATAGATGGGGAAACTGAGGCTTGGCAGAGGGCAGCCGCTGCAGGAGGTGCCCGGGAAGCGACCAGGGTAATGTGACCACTCTCTGGATTGGCTGAGCAGAAGTACCAGCTTGTTACTCTGCCACCTGTGATGGGGGGTGAAATGAAGCCATGCTGCTGGGGGTCACATCACCCAGGTGTCGTGTGTCCACCCCAGCCACACGCTAAGTCCTCATAGCAGCCTGGCCACGTGGTTTTGCCCACCTTTGCACCTGGTGGCTTTGCAAGATTCTGTGAACTCCCTAGCGGGGCAGAGACACCTTGTCCTTTGATAGAAACCCACGGGGCAGGGAGAAGCCACTGGCTAGGGGCTCCCTGGAGATGGTGGCATTTGAGGCAGGCCCAGAGGGATGCCAAGCCTTTCAACATAAGAAGGTAGCAGGGAGAGCATTCCTGGCAGAAGGAACTGCTCAGACAAAGGTGTGGTGGTGTGAATGTGCCCGGGTGTGACAGAGCTAAAACGGGGGGCGGGGGAGCCAGGTAAGAGAGACATGCAAAGCCAGGCTGTGATGGGTGGGCCTCAAATGCCAGGCTGTGGAGGTTGAGATTTCTCTCCAGGGCAATAGGGAGCCATGGGAGGTGTTTGAGTGAGCAGGACCAGGGGGACAGATGGGAAAGAGGATCTAAGGGGAGAGTGAGAAGATGTGGAGATGGACAGACCACGGGGAGCCAGGAGGAAGGAGAAGATGGGGCTGATGGCAGTGATCCCTACCTCAGGGATGGGGAGTGATGGTGGAATTGTCCCTGAGATGGGGACATGGAAGGAGGAGGGGGGTTGAGGAAGATGCTGAGTCTGGAGACCTTGAGGAATGTCCTGGAAGCTGAATAAGGGACCGAGATCGCTGGAGTCTAAGATAATGACTAGAACATCTGCGATCAGTGACTGCTTGTGAATTGGATGGAGGGAGGGAGGGAAGAGTAGATAGGTGGGTGGGTTGATGGGTGGACAGATGAATGAGTGGATGGCTAGGTGAGGGGATGGATGGATGGATGGATGGATGGATGGATGGATGGATGGATGGATGGGAGGGAGGTGGATGGATGCGTGGATTGATACGTAGATGGATGGATGGATGGATGGATGGATGGATGGGTGAATGGGAGGGAAGTTGATGGATGGATGGATGGGTGAGTGGATGGATGGATGGATAAGTGGATAGATGAATGGAGAGATGAATCAATGGCTGGCTGGCTGGATGGATGGATGGATGAATGGGCAAACAGATGGGTAGGTGGATGGTTGCATGGATGAATGGATGGACGACTGCATGGTGCATGGATGGATGGATGGATGGATGGATGGATGGATGGATAAATGGATGAATGAAAGGATGGATGAGTGTATGGCTGAGTGAGTGAATGGATGAGTGGAGAGATGAATGGATGGGCTGATGGATTGGATGGATGGATGGATGGATGGATGGATGGATGGATGGATAAGTAGAGAGATGGATACGTGGATGGGTGAATGGATGGGAAGGTGGGTGGATACATGGATAAAGGAATGAAGGGAGTGGTGGGTGGATGGATGGATGGATGGATGGGTGGATGGGTGGGTGGATGGGTGAATGGATGGAAAGGTGGATGGATAGATGGATAAAGAGATGAAGGGAGTGGTGGATGGATGGATGGATGGATGGATGGGTGGGTGGATGGGTGGGTGGATGGGTGAATGGATGGAAAGGTGGATGGATAGATGGATAAAGAGATGAAGGGAGTGGTGGATGGATGGATGGATGGATGGATGGATGGATGGATGGATGGATGGATGGATGGATAGATAGAGTGATGGATGGGTGGACAGGCGAATGGATGGGAAGGTGGATGGATAGATGGATAAAGGGATGAAGGGAGTGGTGGATAGATGGATAGATGGTTGGCTGCATGTGTGGGTGGATCAATGGGTAGGTGGAGCCTGAAGACAGAAGTGGCTGCCCTGAGTGTGAAGGCAAAGGTACAGCCCTAGGAAGCCCCCAGATCAGGGCCAGGAAGAGGACATCTGGGGAGGGGGCAGGAACTGTGCCAGTTGCCCCCGTAACTGCCTCTCTGTAAGGTCTCTCCACCCAAGTCCTTTCCTCTGCCCCTCTTCCCCATAAATGGCTTTAGGACTTGGAATCCCCGCCCCCTCCCCGTACCCCACCACACACACACACACACATGGCTCAGCTCTGGGGGGTCTACCGCAGACAAATCAGTGGAAAATTAAAAGAGTGCCTGTGCACTGGTGATCGGCGGCTTCAGCAGGGCACTTAATGACCCCTTTCTGGGGATTGTTACCAGCTGGAGGTGGCGGGGGGGTGAGGGTCTTCACCAGCCACCCAATCTGCGCAGGAGAGGGTGGTCCCTGGGAGAGGGGGTGCAGCCCACGAAGCCAGAGGGTGGCAGTGATGACAAGGCTGGGAAGGGCTTAGGCAGGGACAGGGATGACCTTGAGCTCTGGGGATGAACCCACCTGGACCCCTGCACCCCTGTGGCTCCTGCTGGGATGTTCTTTCTCCCTCAGTTTGGCTAGATGGCTCCAGCTCATCTTGTAGGTCTCAGGTCCAATGTCACCACCTCCAGGAAGCCCTCCTGGACTAGGTCAAATCCCCTCAGAGGTATCTGACCACCCTTATCTATAATCCTATTTGCCTGGAGGCCTTGAGAGCAAAACCTCACTTTGCCACATTAACTGTGTGTCCTTGGGGAAGTCACTTTCCCTCTCTGTGCCTTATTTTCCTCATTTGTAAAATAAGGCTGTTAAGAGAATTTTTTTTCTTTTTTAGAGACAGGATGTGACTCTGGCATCCAGGCTGCAGTGCAGTGGTGCGATCACAGTTCACTGCAGCCTCAAATTCCCTGGGTTCAAGCAATCTTCCCACCTCAGCCTCCCAAGTAGCTGAGACTACAAGTGCATGCCACCATGCTTGGCTAATTTTTTAGTAGAGATGGGGGGTCTCACTATGTTGCCCAGGCTGTCTCGAACTCCTGACCCCAAGTGATCCTTCCGCCTCAGCCTCCCAAAGGGCTGGGATTACAGGCGTGAGCCACTTCGCTGGGCCCCTGTTGGGAGGATTAAATGAACAATTGTGGGTAAACTGGTATTTACTAAGCCTTTATTATGTACTGGGCACAGGGCTGAATCTGGTCCTCAAATTCTCATAAGCCAATCAATGTCAGCAAGATGTTCATCCCCATTTTGGGGAGGGGGTCACTGAGGCCCCTGGGAACGAGGTAAATTCACTTAATAGCGTCATCGTGTGCCTGGACCAGTCCAGTCCCCTCTGCTGTCACCCCCACAGTCTGTCCTCCCCACAGCAGCACCAGAGGATGCCTGTGAGCACCAGGATCAGGTCCTGTCCCTCCTCTACCTACAAACCTCCATGGTTCCCACCTCCCTCAGGGTCAAAGCCCAAGTCTTCCCCATGGTCCATATGACCTGCCCCGTCCTCTCCCTGCCCTCTCTTCTTCCCTCTCTCCCCACTAACTCTGTCTGCTCCAACCACACGGGCCTCCTTGCTGTTACTACAACATGCCAGGCATGGTCCTGCCCCAGGGCCTTTGCACTGACTGTGCCTTCTGCTCAAGATGCCCTTCCACCTCCCCTTAGACAAACTGGCTGTGCCTCCTCCATCTGGCCTCAACTCAAATGGCATCCAGGACACCCCTTCCCCAACTAAAGGTCCTCTTGCTGTAGTGTCTGCCCCGTCCCCATTCTTGTGAACATAACAGACACACACACACACATTGCAATAATTCTGTATGTGACTTTGCAGGCGTCTCTGTTCCCCACTCAACTGCAGCGAGGCAGATACTTCTGTCCTAGCCTTCTTGGGGCCTCCAGCACCCCACATCAGAGGGCGTGGCTCATAATTGGCACTGAAGGGCCGGGTGCAATAGCTCACGCCTGTAGTCCCAGCACTTTGGGAGGCCGAGGCAGGTGGATCACCTAAGGTCAGGAGTTTGAGACCAGCCTGACCAACATGGTGAAACTCCATCTCTACTAAAAATACAAAAATTAGCTGGGTGTGGTGGCGCATGCCTGTAATCCCGTCTACTCCTGCTGAAGCAGGAGAATCGCTTGAATCTGTGAGGTGAAGGTTGCAGTCAGCCAAGATCATGCCACTGCACTCTAGCCTGGATGACAACAGTGAGACTCCATCTAAAAAAAAAAAAAATCTCTATCAGTATGGATTTGTACAGATTAATGTTATACTTTGGTTTCTTTTTTTTTTTCGAGACGGAGTCTCACTCTGTCGCCCAGGCTGGAGTGCAGTGGCCGGATCTCAGCTCACCGCAAGCTCCGCCTCCCGGGTTCACGCCATTCTCCTGCCTCAGCCTCCCGAGTAGCTGGGACTACAGGCGCCCGCCACCTCGCCCGGCTAATTTTTTGCAGTTTTTAGTAGAGACGGGGTTTCACTGTGTTAGCCAGGATGGTCTCGATCTCCTGACCTCGTGATCCGCCTGTCTCGGCCTCCCAAAGTGCTGGGATTACAGGCTTGAGCCACCATGCCCGGCCTGTACTTTAGTTTCTAATTCAATTCTGTGTATACACGCACACATTATATATATATATATATATATCCTCAACAACAGCAAACATTAGAGAAATATTTGTGATGTACTTGCAAAAGAATTTTACTAGGCAACAAATATGTAAAGAGTTCCTACAAATCAATAAGAAAAGATCAACTGAAAAGATATGCAAAAGATATGAACACATAACCACAGAAAATACTTAAAAGAAATAAAAATGGACTTTAAATCTGTGAGAAAATGGCCAGGCACAGTGCCTCACACCTGTAATCCCAGCACTTTGGGAGGCCGAGTTGGGAGGACTGCTTGAGCTCAGGAGTTTGAGACCAGCCTGGGCAACATGGTGAAACCCTGTCTCCACAAAAAATACAGGGATTAGCCAGGGTATAGTGGCTCATGACTGTAGTCCCAGTTGCTCGGGAGGCTGATGCAGGAGAATCACTTAAACTTGGGAGGCGGAGGTTACAGTGAGTTGAGATCACGCCGTTACACTCCAGCCTGGGCAACAGAGAGAGACCCTGTCTCAAAAATAAATAATAAAAAATAGATGACTAAATTGATTAAAATATATGAGAAAATGTTCACCCTGATTCATAGGAAGGTAAATTCAAGTTAAAACTACAATAAGGCGAGGTGTGGTGGTTCACACCTATAATCCCAGCACTTTGGAAGACTTGACACAGGAAAACTGCTTGAGGCAAGGAGCTGAAGACCAGCCAGGGCAACATAGTGAGATCGTGGCTCTATAAATATGGGGTGCAGTGGCTCACGCCTGTAATCCCAGCACTTTGGGAGGCCGAGGCGGGCGGATCACCTGAGGTCAGGAATTCGAGACCAGCCTGGTCAACAGGGTGAAACCCCGTCTCTGCTAAAAACACAAAAATTATCCGGATGTGGTGTCAGACACCTGTAATCCCAGCTACTCGTAAGGCTGAGGCAGGAGAATCGCTTGAACCTGGGAGGTGGAGGTTGCAGTGAGCCGAGATCGCACCACTGCACTCCATCCAGCCTGGGCAGAGCCAGACTCCATAAAAAAAAAAGAAAAAAGAATATTCAGTGCCACCTAGTTTGTAGTGGCAAAAGTCTGGAAATAAATAGAATAAGCATTGAGAGGCACTTTTCTTTTCTTTTCTTTTCTTTTTTTTTTTTTTTTTTTTGAGACGGAGTCTCACTCTGTCGCCCAGTCTGGAGTGCAGTGGCGCGATCTCCACTCACTGCAAGCTCTGCCTCCCGGGTTCACGCCATTCTTCTGCCTCAGCCTCCCGTGTAGCTGGGACTGCAGGCGTCCACCACCTTGCCTGGCTAATTTTTTTATTTTTAGTAGAGATGGGGTTTCACCGTGTTAGCCAGGATGGTCTCGATCTCCTGACCTCGTGATCCACCTGTCTCGGCCTCCCAAAGTGCTGCGATTACAGGCGTGAGCTACCGCGCCCGGCCTCTTTTTTTTGTAAGTGATGCATCCGTGCAATAAATCGCTGCAGCATTTAAACGCGCTTGAGTATTAGCCATTCTGATGGGCAACCCTCTGAAATTTAAGTGATGAACGGCCGCGATGCCTGCAGTTGTCACTAGAGGGAAGCACATGACCATGAAAACTTCTTGCATAACCGTCTCAAATTATTGAAGGGTTTTATCCTGTGAGTTTCATTCTTCGGTTTCTTTCTTTCCTCTTTGATTTACCCCATGCATTTCTATCCGTTTTCTTTTTCTTTTTCTTTTTCTTTCTCTTTTTCTTTTTTTTTTTTTTTTGCGACGGAGTCTCACTCTGTCTCCCAGGTTGGAGTGCAGTGGCGTGATCTTGGCTCATTGCAACCCCCACCTCCTGGGTTCAAGCAATTCTCCTACCTCAGCCTCCCAAGTAGCTGGGATTACAGGTGTGCGCCACCACGCTGAGCTAATTTTTATATATATACTTTTTTTTTTTTTTTTTGAGATGGAGTCTTGCTCTGTTGCCCAGGCTGGAGTACAGTGGTGCGATCTCAGCTCACTGCAAGCTCCGCCTCCCGGGTTCACGCCATTCTCCTGCCTCAGCGTCCCAAGTAGCTGGGACTACAGGCGCCCGCCACCTCGCCCGGCTAAATTTTTTTGGATTTTTAGTAGAGACGGGGTTTCACCGTGTTAGCCAGGATGGTCTCGATCTCCCCACCTTGTAATCTGCCTGCCTCGGCCTCCCAAAGCACTGGGATTACAGGTGTGAGCCCCCATGCCCGGCCCACACCTGACTGATTTTTGTATTTTCACTAGAGACAGAGTTTTGTCATGTTGTGCAGGCTGGTCACAAACTCCTGACCTCAGGTGATCCGCCAGTCTCGGGGTCCCAAAGTGCTGAGATGACAGGCGTCAGCCACCACGCACAGCATATTTATTTATTTATTTATTTATTTATTTATTTATTTAGAGACGGAGTCTCGCTCTGTCGCCCAGGCTGGAGTGCAGTGGCCGGATCTCAGCTCACTGCAAGCTCCGCCTCCCGGGTTCACACCATTCTCCTGCCTCAGCCTCCTGAGTAGCTGGGACTACAGGCGCCCACCACCTCGCCCGGCTAGTTTTTTGTATTTTTTAGTAGAGACGGGGTTTCACTGTGTTAGCCAGGATGGTCTCGATCTCCTGACCTCGTGATCTGCCCGTCTCGGCCTCCCAAAGTGCTAGGATTACAGGCTTGAGCCACCGCACCCGGCCATATTTATATATTTAGTTTGGACGGGATATTGCTCTGTAGCCCGGACTGGAGTGCAGTGGCATGATCATGGCTCACTGAAGCCTTGACCTCCTGGGCTCAAGCGATCCACCTCAGCCTCCAGAGTAGCTGTGACTACAGGCTTGTGCCACCTCGCCCGGTTAATTTTTGTTTTGAGTTTTTGTTTATGTTTTCTTTAGATACAGGGTTTTGCCATGTTGCCCAGGCTGGTCTCAAACTCCTGACCTCAAGTGATCCCCCTGCCTCAGCCTCCCAAAGTGCTGGCATTACAGGTGTGACCCACCATGCCCAGCCCCATATTAATTGTTTTGTTTTGTTTTTTTAAGATGGAGTCTGGCTCTGTCACCTAGGCTGGAATACAGTGGCGCAATCTCGGCTTGCTGAAACCTCCGTCTCCCAGGTTCAAGCAATTCTTGTGCCTCAGCCTCCCAAGTAGTTGGGACTACATGCGTGCACCACCACGCCTGGCTAATTTTTATATTTTTTAGTACAGATGGGGTTTCACCATGTTGCCCAGGCTGGTCTCGAACTCCTGACCTCAAGTGATCCACCTGCCTTGGCCTCCCAAAGTGCTGGGATTACAGGTGTGAGCCACTGCACCCGGTCCTGTATTAACTTTTGATAGACATTCAAGCTACAAATAGGAAAGTGTATCTAGTATAAATGTACAGCTCAAAAATTGTCCCAAACCAAACACATTTATGATTTGTGTAATCAGGTCCCTGAACTCATCAAGAAAAATGATATTTCTCCTTCCCCCACCACCCTCATAGTCACCCTGATCCTCCCCCTTGGTCTCGAACTTTCCCATGGTTAAGCACCAGCCCGATTTCTCTCTTCATAAATTAGTACAGGGCACAGTGGCTCACATCTCTAATCCCAGCACTTTGGGAGGCTGAAGCAGGAGGATCACTTGAGGCCAGGAGTTAAAGATCAACCTGGGCAACACAGGGAGACCCCAAAACGTAAACATATGTTTATCTCAAATAACAAAATAAAGTAATCAATCAGTACTGCCCACTGTGAACTCCATGTACACTAAATCACCATAATGACAGGCCTTTTGTCCTCAACATAAAGCTTGTAAGATTCATCTGTGTTGTTAAAAGTTTTTGTAGGCCGGGCGCGGTGGCTCAAGCCTGTAATCCCAGCACTTTGGGAGGCCGAGATGGGCGGATCACGAGGTCAGGAGATCGAGACCATCCTGGCTAACACGGTGAAACCCCGTCTCTACTAAAAATACAAGAAAATTAGCCGGGCGAGGTGGCGGGCGCCTGTAGTCCCAGCTACTCGGGAGGCTGAGGCAGGAGAATGGCGTGAACCGGGAGGGCGGAGCTTGCAGTGAGCCGAGATCGGGCCACTGCACTCCAGCCTGGGCGACAGAGCGAGACTCCGTCTCAAAAAAAAAAAAAAAAAAAAGTTTTTGTAGGTTGAGTGTCAACACATTTTTTCTTGTAAAAGGCCATATCATAAATATTTTAGGCTTTGTGGACCAGGCAGTCCCTGTTGCAGCTACTCACCTCTGTCCCTGTAGTCAATAGGCAGCCATAGACTATATGTAAGTGAGTGGGTGTGGCCGTGTGTGCCAATAAAACTTTATGTATAAAAATAAGTGGTGGTCTGTGTATTAATCAGGCTTCTCAAACAGAACCAATGCGGGGTGTTTGTGTGTGTGAGAGAGAGAGAGACAGAGAGAGAGTGATTTTAAGGAATTGTTGGGTGTGGTGGCTCACACCTATAATCCCAGCACGTTGGGAGGCTGAGGCAGAAGGATCTCTTGAGCCCAAGAGTTTGAGACCAGACTGGGCAACATGGTATCCCCATCTCTACAAGATAGATAGATAGATAGATAGATAGATAGATAGATAGATAGATAGATAGATAGATAGATAGATAAAATAAAATAAAATAAAATAAAATAAAATAAAATAAATTTGCCAGTTATGGTGGTACACACCTGTAGTCCCAGCTAGGTGGGAAGCTGAGGCAGAGTTGAACCCAGAAGCTCAAGGCTGCAGTGAGCTGTGATCACGCCACTGCACTCAAGCCTGGGTGACAGCATGAGATCCCGTCTCAAAAAAAAAAAAAAAAAAGAAAAGAAAAAGTAAACAAAATTGGTTCACTTGATTTGGGGGCCAGCCAGTCCAAAATTTATAGAACAGGGCAGCAGCTAGACATTCAGGTAAGAGTCAGTGTTGCAGGCTGGGCACGGTGGCTCACACCTGTAATCCCAGCACTTCGGGAGGCCGAGGTGGGCGGATCACCTGAGGTCAGGAGTTCAACACCAGCCTGGCCAACATGGCAAAACCCCGTCTCTACTAAAAATACAAAAATTAACTGGGTGGCTGAGGCACAAGAATCGTTTGAACCAGGGAGGCGGAGGTTGCAGTGAGCCGAGATTGCACCATTGAACTCCACCCTGGGCAACAGAGTGAGTCCCTGTCACCAAAAAGAAAAGAAAAGAAAAAGAAAAAAAAAAAAAAACAACAACAGAGAGTCAGTGTTGCAGCCTTGGGTCCAAAAACTGTAGGGCATTCCCTGCAGGCTGGAAACGATGACTTTTTTTTTTTTTTTTTTTTGATGGAGTCTCGCTCTGTCGCCCAGGCTGGAGTGCACTGGCATGATCTCTGCTCACTGCAAGCTCCACCTCCCGGGTTCAAGTGATTCTCCAGCTTAGCCTCCTGAGTAGCTGAGACTACAGGCACCCGCCACCACGCCTGGCTAATTTTTTTGTATTTTAGTAGAGACGGGGTTTCACTGTGTTGCCCAGGCTGGTCTCAAACTCCTGAGCTCAGGCAATTGCCCGCCTCGGCCTCCCAAAGTGCTGGGATTACTTTGTGAGCCACCACGCCTGGGAAAATGAGGATTTTTATGTTCCGGTCTTGAGGCAGAATTCCTTCTTCTCTGGGAAACCCTGAATGTTGCTCTTACATCCCTCAACTGATTGGACGAGGCCCACCCACATTACAGAGGGTCATTTCCTTCACTTAAAGGCAACTGACTCTAGACATTTTCCACATCTGCAGAATACCTTCAGAGCAACATGCAGATGCCTGTTGGAGCAAACAACCAGTTACCATGGTCTCTCCCCGAAGACCCATGCAATCAACCATCACAGGCTGGATCTGATCCCGGGCCGTGGTTTGACAGTTCCAGTGTTCACGTGCTCCTTGGCTTACGATAGGACCATGTCCTGATAAACTCACCATATGTTAAAAATATCGTAAGTCGGCCGGGTGCGGTGGCTCATGCCTGTAATCCCAGCACTTTGGGAAGCTGAGACGGGTGGATTACCTGAGCTCGGGAGTTCAAGACCACCCCAGGCAACATAGTGAAACCCTGCCTCTCCTAAAATACAAAAAATTAGCCAGGCGTGGTGGTGTGCAACTATAGTCCCAGTTACTCAGGAGGCTGAACTGGGAGAATCGTTTGAACCTGGGAGGAAGAGGTTACAGTGAGTCGAGATCGTGCCACTGCACTCTAGCTGGGGCAACAGAGTGAGACTCCGTCTCAAAAAAAAAAAAATCGTAACTCAAAAATGCATTTAAGCCAGGTTCTGTGGCTCATACCTATAATCCCAGCATTTTGGGATGCTGAGGTGGGAGGGTCACTTGAGGCCAGGAGTTCATGAGCAGCCTGAATAACATAATAAAATCCCATCTTGGCCGGGCACAGTGGCTCATGTCTGTAATTGCAGCACTTTGGGGGGCCGAGGCGGGCGTATCACCTGAGGTCAGGTTTCACCTGGCCAACATGGTGAAACCCCGTCTCTACTAAAAATACAAAAATTAGCCAGGCGTGGTGGTGCACACCTGTAATCCAGGCTACTCGGGAGGCTGAAGCAGGATAATCACTTGAACCCCAGAGGCAGAGGCTGCAGTGAGCCAGGATCGCCCGGCTTCACTCCAGCCTGGGCGACAGAGCGAGACTCTATTTTTTTTTTTTTTTTTTTTTGAGACGGAGTCTCGCTCTGTCGCCCAGGCTGGAGTGCAGTGGCTGGATCTCAGCTCACTGCAAGTTCCGCCTCCTGGGTTTACACCATTCTCCTGCCTCAGCCTCCCGAGTAGCTGGGACTACAAGCACCCGCCACCTCACCCGGCTAGTTTTTTGTATTTTTTAGTAGAGACGGGATTTCACCGTGTTAGCCAGGATGGTCTCAATCTTCTGACCTCATGATCCGCCCGTCTCGGCCTCCCAAAGTGCTGGGATTACAGGCTTGAGCCACCACGTCCGGCCTTCTATTTTTAAAAAAACGAAAAAGAAAAAACGTATGTTGGAATCATTGGTCTTCGTTTCCTGGGCCTTCCTTAACAAAGTAGCACAGCAGGGCCGGGCGCAGTGGCTCAAGCCTGTAATCCCAGCACTTTGGGAGGCCGAGACGGGTGGATCACGAGGTCAGGAGATCGAGACCATCCTGGCTAACGCGGTGAAACCCCGTCTCTACTAAAATACAAAAAAAATTAGCCAGGCGAGGTGGTGGGCGCCTGTAGTCCCAGCTACTCGGGAGGCTGAGGCAGGAGAATGGCGTGAACCCGGGAGGCGGGGCTTGCAGTCAGCCGAGATCCGGCCACTGCACTCCAGCCTGGGCAACAGAGCCAGACTCCGTCTCAAAAAAAAAAAAAAAAAAAAAAAAAAAAGTAGCACAGCAGGAGGGGCTCAAACTACAGAAATGTATTTCCTGACGGTTCTGGGGGCTGGAAGTTCATATTCAGCGTTGATTCCTTCTGAGGGCTGGCAGGGAGAGTCTGCTCCACCCTTCTCTGTTCTTAACCTGTAAGATGACACCTTCATGTACATGTGACGGTCTCCCTAAGTGCATGTCTGTGTCCAAATTTTCTCTCTTTTTATAAGGACACCATTCAGGTGTCGGATCTGGACTAATGGCCTCATTTTATTTTGATTCCCTCTATAAAGACCCTGCCTCCTAATAAAGTCACCTTCTGAGGTCCTGGGGGTTAGGACTTCAACATATGAATTTGGGGGGCAGCACAATTCAATGTATAATCACCCTGTTGTCCATGTCGGTTTTTTGTTTTGTTTTGTTTTTTTGTTTGTTGTTTGTTTTTTTCATTGCTGTTTCCACCCATTCTAGTGTGGATGTTCATTTCAATTAGGTCCAGTTCTGGGCTCTTACAAATAAAACCGCTGTGAACATTTCCACGCATGTCTTTCAGTACATAGGTGTGCCCGCCCTTCCTTCCTTCCTTCCTTCCTTCCTTCCTTCCTTCCTTCCTTCCTTCCTTCCTTCCTTCATCTCTCTCTCTCCTTCCTTCCTTTCTGTCTCTCTCCCCTTCCTTCCTTTCTCTCTCTCTCTCTTTCCTTCCTTTTCCTTCCTTCTTTCCTTCCTCTCTCTCTCCTTCCTTCCTTCCTTTATCTCTCTCTCTCCTTCCTTCCTTTCTCTCTCTCCTTCCTTCCTTTCTCTCCTTCCTTCCTTCCTTTTCCTTCCTTCTTTCCTTCCTTTCTCTCTCTCTCCTTCCTTCCTTCCTCTCTCTCTTTCCTTCCTTCCTTCCTTTTTTCTTTCTCTCTCTTTCCTTATTTCCTTCCTTTTTTCTTTCTCTCTCTCTTTCCTTATTTCCTTTCTTTCTCTCCTCTCTTTCTCTCCTTTCTTTCTTTCTTTTCTCTCCTTTTCTTTTCTTTTTCCTTCCTTCCTTCCTTCCTTCCTTCCTTCCTTCCTTCCTTCCTTCCTTCCTTCCTTCCCTCCCTCCCTCCCTCTCTCCCTCCCTCCCTCCCTCTCTCTGTCTCTGTCTTCTTTTTTGAAATAGGGTCTTGCTCTGTTGCCCAGGCTAGCGTACACTGGTATGACCATGGTTCATTGTAGCCTCAAACCTGGGGGTTCAAGTTATCCTCCCTCCTCAGCCTCCTGAGTAGCTGAGACCACAGGCATGTGCCACCGTGCCCAGCTGAGACCACAGGCATGTGCCACTATGCCTGGCTAATTTTTTTCTTTTTTTTTGTAGAGCGGGGTTCTCACTCACTATGTTGCCCAGGCTGGTCTGGAACCCCTGGGCTCAAGCAATCCTGCCCCTGGCCTCAGCCTCCCAAAGTGCTGGGATGATAGGCGTGAGCCACTGCACCCAACCAAATGTCCCCTTTTCATTAGGACACTGGTTTTTGGACTAGGGTCCCACCCTACTCGGCAATGATGTCATCTTAACTAACTCCATCTGCAAAGACATTATTTCCAAATAAGGTCACCCTCTGAGGTCCTGGATGTTAGGACTTCACTATATGAATTTAGGGAGGTGCAGTCCAACTCATAACCACCCTGTTGTCAATGTAGGGGGTTCTTTTTCTTTTTCTTTTTTTGAGACGGATTCTCGCTCTGTCGCCCAGGTTGGAGTGCAGTGGCGCAGTCTCAGCTCACTGCAACCTCTGCCTCCCCAGTTCAAGCAATTCTTCTGCCTCAGCCTCCTGAGTAGCTGGGACTACAGGTGCCCGCCACCACGCCCGGCTAATTTTTGTATTTTTAGTAGAGACAGGGTTTCTCCATGTTGGCCAGGCTGATCTCAAACTCCTGACCTTGTTATCCACCCACCTCGGCCTCCCAAAGTGCTGGGATGATAGGCGTGAGCCCAGCCAGGGAGTTCTTTTTTATTGTATCCATTCTCGTGCAGATTTTCATTAAGTTGGTTCCAATCTGGGGCTTTTATGAATAAAGTGGCTATGAACATTTCCATGCATGTCTTTGGCTATATAGATGTGCCCTTCCTTCTTTTTTTTTTTTTTTTTTTGAGACAGGGTCTCGATCTGTCACCCAGACTGGAGTGCAGTGGCTCAATCACAGCTCAAGGCAGCCTCAACTTCCCAGGCTCAAGCAATCCTCCCACCCCAGCCTCCTGAGTAGCTGGGACTGCAGACGCTTGCTATGCATGGCCAATTTTCTTCCCTCCCCTCCCCTCCCCGTCCTTTCCCTTCCCTTCCCTTCCCTTCCCTTCCCTTCCCTTCCCTTCCCTTCCTTCTCTTTTCTTGTTTTAGACATGGGGTATCTCTATGTTACCCAGGCTGGTCTCGAACTCCTGGGCTCCAGTGATCCTCCAGCTCTGGCCTCCCAACATGCTGGGGTTACAGGTGTGAGCCACTGCACCCAGACCAAGCATTGTCGATAGGGATACATACAACATAGGTGAAGTTCCTGCACACAGTAGGATCACAGAGACGCTATCATCATTTGTGACTGGCACAGGGAATCAGGCAATGAATTGCCCATCAGAGAAGACAAGGAATAGAACAGAGGGAAGAGACAGATTAAAGGTTAAAAGCCCTGGGCGCCGTGGCTTACGTCTGTAATCCCAGCACTTTGGGAGGCCGAGGCAGGCAGATCACCTGAGGTCAGGAGTTGAAGACCAGCCTGGCCAATATGGTGAAACCCTGTCCCTATTAAAAATACAACAATTAGCTGGGCGTGGTGGCAGGTGCCTGTAGTCCTGGCTACTCGGGAGGCTGAGGCAGGACAATCGTTGAACCCAGGAGGTGGAGGCTACAGTGAGCCAAGATTGTACCACTGCACTCCAGCCTGGCTGACAGAATGAGACTCTATTTCAAAAAAATAAAAAAGGCTGGAGGGAGCTGTGTGTTGCATGGCAGGTGCGTGGGGGGCAGAGATCCCTCCTACCCACCTGTTTCCCCCCAGATCTGTGCCAGTGGGGTCAGCGGGGACATCAGGAGAAGGACCTGCTGGTGGGTTCAGTTGCTTTCGGCGTGCTGGGGACAGGTGGCTGCAGGGAGAGTGAATGAACTGTGAGGTGGACCAATACAAGGGCCACCTTGTGGGGTAGTCTGGGGGGTATCTGGGTTCAGGGAGCCTCCACAGCCCCGTCCCTGCCTCCCAGAGCAGCAGGTACCTGCCAGGCGACAGCAGGCAGCCAGGCCTGGAGCTGGGGTTTGGGGAATCCAGCTACTCTCTCATCCAATCCCAGCTACCGCTGCTGGCCAAGGCCGTGACCTTTCTCCCAGATCCTGGAGCTGAGTAACAGTTACTGGAAAAATAAGTCGGCCATCTGGGGGTGGCCACAGCCCCATCCTGTTGGGTCCCCAGCCTGGCTGCTAGAAGTGAGGGTGCCAGGGCTGGGCTGTCTGTCCTACACAGCAGTACCATAGCCACCGATGTGACCAGGCCAGGTACCTCCTCCCCGTCACACTCTATCCCCGCCATGCTGTACTTCCCCCAGTGCAGGAGCCTGAAGTGACGGCCCCACTCCCATACCCGGACACCCAGGAAGGCCTGATGGGTGGGTGGAGAAAGAGTCCCGGGCATCCCTGGCAGCCCTGAATGTTTCCTCTGGCCCTGGTCTCAGAGACGCCCATGTCTGGGAAAAGCAAGTCAGCAACTCGGCCCAGAAGGAGCCTTTGACAGTGACAAGGGCTGCATTTGAATTTCAGCTCTGTCACATTTTTTTTTTTTTTTTTTTGCAGGGTGACTCTGAGCGGGTCACTCATTTTCTCTGAGCCTCAGTTTCCCCCTCTGGAAAAAAGGGAATAATGGAGCACCCTCATGGCCGGTTTCACGATGCTCAAATGCAATACAGTTGTGCTAAGCGCAGTGCGTGGTCCTGAGTGGGCAGTCAATATACATGAACGGTTCAGCCCTCAGTTGCCAAAGTATGTTCAAGGCACCTGCTGCGGGTCCAGCTCTGTCCTAGACACAGGAGATCCAGCAGCAAACAAAAGTGACACAGACACCTGTCCTTCTCAAGGGGTTGGGACTCCAGGGAGAGACGCAAACCGTGAATTAAAATGTTAATGTCCAAGAAGGATGAATGCTACAGAGAAATGAAACTATCATTAGATCTTATTATTGTTGTGACTGTTACTGTTGACGCCAAGTTGATCGTGATTATAGCCCCGATTCCAGCTTCCACAGGTATCAGAGGCATGCAATTATTTAGCACCAACTGCGTACCAGGCTCCAAACACCTATAGCCCCACAAATTCATTTCCCAGAAGAGAAACCAAGTTCTCAGGTCTGTCCAAGGTTGTGAGCTGGTTGTGTAGGGCAAGCCTGGAAGTGGATCTGCCAGATGGCATGATTCCCGGACCTGCCCCCACCTCCCAGGGAGAGCTGGCATCCTCCCAGCTGGACCTGGCCCCCCCTTGGAGCTTCCCCAACCTGGGGATACAACAGGGCCCCCACGGGGAGGGAGGCAGCCAGGGCAGGCAGTGGGACAGAGCGAGGAGGGAGCAGAGTGTCTGCCACCCGCCCCCACGGCTGCCTGGGAAACGCCAGGGCCTAATCCTGGCTCAAGAGGACACGTTGTACCAGAGATTATATAAACCGACCTCTCCCTTTGTTTGTTTAATTCTTTCAGGCTTTTCCCCTCATCCTTCTCTCTTTAATCGCTCTGCCAGTGGGGCCAGGGGTGGGGTGCTCCGGGCTAGGCCTCCTCCGGGAGGGAGGGGGCTGCAGACCCAGCACCCCCCACTCTGGCCACACCCCTACCTGGTTTCCCAGCCACCCTCCCCCTGCTCCTCCCCCCACCACACACACCAAGTCCTGCCAGTGGCAGGGGCTGGACAGGCTTGGCCAGTGGAGTGAGTCTGAGAGGCCAAGGCCAAGGGCACTGAGTCAGGCTCAGACTCTGCTGGGCCCCTGGGATGTGGCTTCTCCACTCAGCACTCAGCTTCCTCTTCCAAAAAAATGGGATCCCTGTGGTCCCAACCCCCAGGTTGTTGAGAACACGCCCATGCAAGGAGTGAGCGTGGCCCATGGTGGATGCCGCGTGAGAGCTGCTGCCTGGCCCCAGCCCACACTGCAGACACCCGGGCAACAGTTTCGCCCTCAGACTGGCCCTGGAGCACCGTGACTGGTGGCCAGTCGGGCCTCCCGGATGTCCACAACACCCAGTGGGTGCTCTGATGTGGAAGGTTGGGCACCATCACCCAGAGAGGGCAACCAGGGGTGTCTGGCTCTGTGCCCACCCACCGCTGACTCCGAGCCAGGCCCTGGCCCTCACCAAGACCCAGTATTTCCGTCTGTGTCCTGGGGAGGCCAACATGAACCTCCCACCATCAGGGCAGTCCACCCACAGAGAGGCCTGGGTTCCCCTCCTGACCCCTCCTTTACCACCTCTGCCACCTGTGCTGCTTGGTTGCTCTGTGCCTCAGTTTCCCCATCTGTAAAGTGGAGATCATCACAGCAGTCAGACCTCCCAAGAGGATTAATCATGTTAATCCTTACAATGTATTTATTCTTAATTTATATTACTTTATTTTTTTGTAGCGATGGGGTTTTCCCATGTTGCCCAAGCTGGTCTTGAACTCCTGGGTTCACGTGATCCACCTGCCTCGGCCTCCCAAAGTGCTGGGATTACAGGCATGAGCCACCGCACCTGGCTATGCATTTTAGAACAGGCCCTGACATACATTAACATGAAAGTATCTGCTAACTAAAGGAAAATAAAATAAGTAAAAAACGGCCGGGCGCGGTGGCTCACGCCTGTAATCCCAGCACTTCAGGAGGCCGAGGCAGGTGGATCACCTGAGGTCAGGAGTTCGAGACCAGCCTAACCAATATGGTGAAACCCCATCTCTACTAAAAATACAAAAATTAGCTGGGCATGGTGGTGTGAACCTGTAGTCCCAGCTACTTAGGAGGCTGAGACAGAAGAATTGCTTGAACCCAGGAGGAGGAGTGAGCTGAGATCATACCACTACACTCCAGCCTGGGTGTCAAAGTGAGACTCAGTCTAAAAAAGAAAAAAAAATAAAAATTAGGCTGGGCGCGATGGCTTACGCCTGTAATCCCAGCACTTTGGGAGGCTAAGGCGGGCGGATCACGAGGTCAGGAGATGGAGACCATCCTGGTTAACACGGTGAAACCCCATCTCTACTAAAAATACAAAAAAAATTAGCCGGGTGTGGTGGCGGGCATCTGTAGTCCCAGCTACTCAGGAGGCTGAGGCAGGAGAATGGCGTGAACCCGGGAGGCGGAGCTTGCAGTGAGCCGAGATCGAGACACTGCACTCCAGCCTGGGACACAGAGCAAGATTCTGTCTCAAAAAAAAAAAAATAAATTAATTAAAAATTAAAAAAAAAATAAGTAGGCCGGGCGCGGTGGCTCAAGCCTGTAATCCCAGCACTTTGGGAGGCCGAGACGAGAGGATCACGAGGTCAGGAGATCGAGACCATCCTGGCTAACACAATGAAACCCCGTCTCCACTAAAAATACAAAAAAATTAGCCGGGCGTGGTGGCGGCGCCTGTAGTCCCAGCTACTCGGGAGGCTGAGGCAGGAGAATGGCGGGAACCCAGGAGGCGGAGCTTGCAGTGAGCCGAGATCGCGCCACTGCGCTCCAGCCTGGGCGACAGAGCGAGACTCAGCCTCAAAAAAAAAAAAAAAAAAAAAGTAAACAAAGAAACCAGGCCCATTGCACACATGGGTAATTGATGTCGATGTTCCCAAAGCAAGTCAGAGGCAGGGCTGGGAGCTGAGAAACCAGGCTGGGAACCTCCCACCCTGCACCCCCATGGAGCCCAGTGGAGGGAGGCTGGGGGCGGGGGACAGAGAACTGAGGTCACGGTGCCAGGTCCCCAGGGGCCCAGGCTCACGTTCCTGCCCGATGGCCGCAAGCTCCCAAACATCCCACTCCGAGCCTCTGCTTCCCTTCTCTGTAAGACAAGCCCCGGGGTGGCACAGGGTGGGTGGGGTGCCGGGGTGTCCGGCCACTCCCAGCCCTTTACATAACCTGCGGCACGGCAGGAAATCAAAGTGCCAACAACTGCCTCCTCAGTAACCGACGGGCTCCCTCTGTAACCGACTTCCTGTCTTTACCCACCCACCTTGGGTACCAGCTGCCTGCTCCCTACCTCCAGTGGCAGAGGGATCCCATCCCTGATCCCAGGGCTTCCTCCCCAAGGAAGGGCCCCCGTACCCTAGGCTGTTCCACCATGCCACCCTGAGTGTCCAGCCAGCTCTGGCCTCAGTTCCCCCATCCAGATATGTCCCTGGGCTGCCAGGACCATCACCCTGCTTCTTTCGGCCATTGACTGGGAGACTGTGTACTGGCTGCCCCCAAACTGAGGCTGGAGGTCAGAGGGCAAAGGGCAAAGGCCAAGGAATTCCCTTTTTTTTTTTTTTTTTTTTCCTGAGACAGAGTCTCGCTCTGTTGTCCAGGCTGGAGTGCAGTGGCACTATCTTGGCTCACTGCAACCTCCGCCTCCCAAGTTCAAGTGATTCTCCTGCCTCAGCCTCCCTAATAGCTGGGATTACAGGCATGCACCACCAAGCCCGGCTAATTTTTTTTTTTTTTTTGTATTTTTAGTAGAGACAGGGTTTCACCATGTTGGCCAGGCTGTTCTTGAACTCCTGACCTCAACTGATTTGCCTGCCTCAGCCTCCCAAAGTGTTAGAATTACAGGTGTGAGCCACCATGCCTGGCTAGAATTCCCTTTTTTAATTAATTTATTTTATTTATTAATTAATTAATTTTGAGACAGAGTATCACTCTGTTGCCCAGGCTGGAGTGCAGTGATGCGATCTTGACTCACTGCAACCTCTGCCCCCCAGGTTCAAGCGATTCTCCTGACTCAGCCTCCTGAGTAGCTGGGATTACAGGCGTGCATCACCACGCCCAGCTAATTTTTGTATATTTAGTAGAGACGGGGTTTCACCATGTTGGCCAGGCTGGTCTCGAACTCCTGGCCTCAGGTGATCCACCTGCTTCGGCCTCCCAAAGTGCTGGGATTACAAGCACGAGCCACCGCACCCGGCCAGAATTCCATTTTTAGAGCAAGAAAAGCAGGAGTTGCCTCTCATCTTGAGGGAGGGAGACTCTGGTTCTTCAGGGCTTTTCAAAGCTGTGGGTAGGGGGTGGACGGTGCCCCCGCAATGGTGCAAAGAGGAGACCCCAGCCCTGCCCTGGAAGGGAGTGCAGGCTTGCAGGGAAGGTCTCTGTGGCAAACTTAGTGACAGCCAGTCATATGACTGTCCCCATTTTATAGATAGCGAAACTGAGGCGTTAAGCAAGGCCGCCATCTGCCCAAGGTCCCGTGGTCTGTAAGTGGCAGAGCCGAGATTTGAACCTCTGAAGACATGACTGCCGGGATGTGGGCGGAGGGGTCAGGCAATGGGCCCTCTGTGGGCTCTGCAGGGCTGGAAATCACAACATCTCTGCACAGACGTGGGTGACTCACTTCCGTGCTGTGACTCCTGCCAGGCATGTTAGCGGATCCTCTTGGACAGATGGAGAAACTGAGGCTCAGAAAACAGGAGCAGCCTGGGCAAGTTCATTCATGGGATACGGTGAGAGAGGCTGGGCCGGGGAAATACCCTCAGCCGGGAGGACTCCAGAACCTGTAGGCAGCATCGCCACCCTTCATATCGCCCACCTTGTGAGGGCCTAGCACCCCAGGCCTCAGTTTCTCCATCTGTGAAGGGATAGATGCCGGAAGGCTGTGACTGCGACCTCAGAGGCTGGCTCCCTGGGGCTCCGCCAGGCCGGGCATGAGGGCCTGGAGTGTGAGGGCAGGCTCTGGAGAGCCAGGTGATGCCTGTGCCCACACCCACAGTGCCAGGCCCACGGGGCAGAGGGGCTGGGGTAGACTCTTCTGCCATGCTCTGTGGTCTCTTTCCCCTACTGGGCAGGGCCAAGCTTGGTTCCACGTCTTCATCCAAAACTGCATAGCACACCAGCAGGAAAACCAGGGCCAGCTCAGCCAGCCTCCAAAGTCCAGCTCTTTCCACAGTATCCAGAGGGTTTCAGAGAACTCAGGGCACCAGCTCCCTGGCCTGGAGCCCCAATGCCCATGGGCAAAGGGCTGAGCCTCAGTTTCCCTGTCTACTCCACAGGGGCCGTCATCCACCTGCTCATTGCTCTGTGTCTTTTTTTTTTTTTTTTTTTTTTGAGACAGAGTCTTGCTCTGTCACCCAGGCTGGAGTGCAGTGGTGTGATCTCGGCTCGCTGCAACCTCCCCCTCCCAGGTTCAAGCGACTCTCCTGCCTCAGCCCCCCAGGTAGCTGGGATTACAGGCACCCGCCACCACGCCCGGCTAATTTTTGTATTTTTAATAGAGACAGGGTTTCGCCATGTTGGCCAGGCTGGTCTCAAACTCCTGACCTCAGGTGATCTTCCCGCCTTGGCCTCCCAAAGTACTTCACTTTTAAGAACATGTAATGTGTCCAGTGAGGGAGAAACATTGGGTAGCTGTCCTGCCCCATGGATCGCCAAACCCAGGAAGTGTTACCAGCTGTCTATCCCTCATCCCTCTTTCTGCTGGGCTTCTCCTCCCTACCTGTGTGGAAGACTGAAAGGGAGGGTTCTAGGGGTGAGCCCAAACAGACCCTGAACCACATCCTGAGCAAGCCCCACCTCCTGGGAGGGCTGCAGGAGGGGTTGGAGGCTTGAATCAGCAGAAACAGAAGCAGCAGCCTCCACACTTGGGATGTGAGTCCCACCATGGTGCCCTGCACGGCCTGGGTGCGAGTGTGAGGGGACCTAGAAGCCTGTGTGTTGCATGTGGCCATGGATCCCTGGGACAGACCCCTTTCTTTCTCAGCCTCAGTTTCCCTATCTGTAAAATGGGACAGGCCAGGCACGGTGGCTCATGCCTGTAATCCCAGCATTTTGGGAGGCTAAGGCGGGCGGATCATGAGGTTAGGAGATCAAGACCATCCTGGCTAACACCGTGAAACCCTGTCTCTACTAAAAATACAAAAAATTAGCTGAGCGTGGTGGCGGGCACCTGTAGTCCCAGCTACTCAGGAGGCTAAGGCAGGAGAATGGCATGAACCCAGGAGGCAGAGCTTGCAGAGAGCCGAGATTGTGCCACTGCACTCCAGCTTGGGCGACAGGGCGAGACTCCGTCTCAAAAAAAAACAACAAAAAAACACTGTCTTTGGGGGCTGTGTGTGAAGAGGTGGCAAGGACAATCAATCCAGGCTAGGCATGGGGGCTGAACCAAGGAGGCTATCCCTGTATCCAAGCCAGACGCATTCATCAGGCGCCTACCATGCCCTCTTGTCGAACCCAGGGCAGCCTGGAGAGGTGGGTACAGGGGTTGCCAGGCAGAGGACAGACAGCCCAGGGGCAGGACAGAGACACTGAAGTAGAGGGAGCCTCAGTTGGCCTTGGACTCAATGTGCGACTGTGAACTGGTGCCTCAGTTTACATATCTGTAAAACGGGGTGAGAAGTGGCTATGTCAGGAGTCATAAGATTGGACTCATCTGTGAAAGTGCCTGGCACATGGTAGGTGCACAATAAACCTGTCATTGTCCTCATCTCCCAACACTGTAACGAGGATATTTATTTATTTATTTATTTATTTATTTATTTCAAAACAAGAGTCTCACTCTGTCACCCATGCTGGAGTGCAGTGGCACGATCTTGGCTCACTGCAATCTCTGCCTCCTGGGTTCAAGCCATTTTCCTGCCTCAGCCTCCCAAGTAGCTGGTACGACAGGAACCCGCCACTGCACCCAGCTAATTTTTGTATTTTTAATAGAGATGGGGTTTCACCTTGTTGGCCAGGTTGGTATCGAACTCCTGACCTCAGGTGATCCACCTGCCTTGGCTTCCCAAAGTGCTAGGATTACTGGCATGGCCACCGCACCCGGCCATGAGGTTAAATGAAGCCTGCCCTATACTCAGGAGACTGAGGTGGGAGGATCACTTGAGCCCATGAATTTGAGGCTGCAGGAAGCTATGATCGCATCACTGCACTCCAGCCCAGGTGACAGAGCAAAACCCTGTCTCTACAAAAATTAAAAAATTAGTCAGGCGGGTGGTGCATTCCTGCACTCCTAGCTACTTGGGAGGCTGAGTCGGGAGGATGTCTTAAACCCAGGAGTTCAAGGCTGAAGTGAGCCATGATTGCACCACTGCACTCCAGCCAGGGCAAGAGAGTAAAACCCTATCTCTAAAACAGGCCAGGCGCGGTGGCTTACACCTGTAATCCCAGCACTTTGGGAGGCCGAGGCGGGCAGATCACCTGAGGTCAGGAGTTCAAGACAGCCTGGCCAACATGGCAAAACCTCATCTCTACTAAAAAGACAAAAACTAGCCTATAATCCCAGCTACTCGGGAGGCTGAGGTAGGAGGATTGTTTGAACCCAGGAGGCAGAGGTTGCAGCAAGCCAAGATCAGGCCACTGCACTCCACCCTGGGTGACAGAGTGAGACTCTGTCTCAAATAAATAAATAAATAAATAAATAAATAAATAAATATTAAAATTAAAACATTTAAAAAATGCAATAAAAAGCCAGCCCTCTAAAGGACTCGCCCATTGTAGCAAGTCAATAAATGTATGTTGAGTAAATAAAAAAAATAATGACGCAGCTCCTTCCATGGCATGACGTCTTCCCGTTTCCAAAACTGCTAGCTTTCTGCAGCTGGGTTCTCAGCACTGTGGACATCTGAGCCAGATTGGCATGTGTGTGCTGGGGAATGTGCTGTGCATGGCGGGAGGTTGCGTAACATCCCTGCCTCCACCTACTGCATGCTAGCAGCAACTCCCCCCGCCCACCGACCCACCCCTGTCCCAGTCATAACAACCAAATATGTCCCCAGACATTGCCAAGTGTCCCCTGGGGGGCAGAATTACCCCGCTGAGAATCACCGCCCAGCATCGTGGTGACTGTTCAAAGTTCCCGTTTAGCAGAAGAGAATAAAGGCTCAGAGAGGGGCAGGTCTAGCCCAGGGTCACACAGCACAGTGGGGTGGAGCTAGCTTCTGCACTGGGCATGACTCTGGGCACAGCCAAGCAGGGGTGGAGGCCAACAGCTCTGGCCATGCCAGGGTTCCAGGAACTGCCAGCAGGGGCCCAGGACATGCCACTGTTGCAAAATCTGAGGGCGGCATGCCGGCAAGCCTGAGCAGTTGCCACGGCCTCAGCCCCGTGGGCACCGCCTGGAAAGAAAAATGCAACTCACACCTGGGCACCGGGACAACCGGTGGAACCCCAGGCGTGGGACGGCTACCGGAAAGCAGGGCCCAATCAGAGACGGCTGCCTTGCTGTGTGGCCTATCAGAAGATGGCTGCATATGTCCTGGCCAATGAGAATCTCCCAGTGAGGAAGGCCACGCCCCCCCAAGTGAAGTCCATTGGCCCCATGAAACGGCTTTGATCCTAAAATTTCTTCTTCACTCTGTTGGTTGCAGACGCAGGTCAGCTGATGCTTCCTGATGCGTGGGCACTGAGGGTCGATCTGGGAGAGCAACCTTCTCAGAGGTGTGCCCCCAGACTGTTACCACCTACCCAGAGCCAGGATTCTCCTTAACATTTCAATGCCACTTATTAACCCTTTATGTATTTATTTATTAAACAGAGACAGGGGTCTCGCTATGTTGCCCAGGCTGGTCTCAAACTCCTGGCCTCAAGTGGAATTCTCACCTTGGCCTCAAATTCCCAAAGTGCTGGAATTATGGGTGTAAGCCACCACGACCGGCCTCATTAAACATTTACTGAGGCCGGGCATGGTGGCTTATGCCTGTAATCCTAGCACTTTGGGAGGCCGAAGCAGGCGGATCACGAGGTCAGGAGATCGAGACCATCCTGGCTAACATGATGAAACCCCACCTCTACTAAAAATACAAAAAAAATTAGCCAGGCGTGGTGGCAGGCACCTGTAGTCCCAGCTACTCGGGAGGCTGAGGCAGGAGAATGGCGTGAACCCAGGAGGTGGAGCTTGCAGCGAGCCGAGATCGCGCCACTGCACTCCAGCCTGGGCGACAGAGTGAGACTCCGTCTCAAAAGCAAAAAAACAAAAACAAAAAAAATTTATTGAGCCTCTGTTACGTGCTAGTCACTGAGGATGTGATGATGAACAAGGTGGATGTAGAATGTAGAGAAACAGCCACATTGGAGAAAGGGCCCTCCAGGCATAGGGAACAGCCCATGCAAACAGCCTGGGGCAGGACGGCACCTGATGTGTTGGAGGAACAGCGAGGAGGCCCCTGTGGCTGCAGCAGAGGGAGGAGAGGGAGAGAGGGAGGAGGCGAGGGCAGGGAGGGACAGGGCAGGTCAGGCAGGGCTTTGTGGCCCTCAGGGAGGACTCTGTTGCCTGGAGGGCGGTGAGGAGCCATGGAGGGCTTTAGGCAGTGGAGGGATGTGATGTGGGACTGGAGCCAGGTCCTTTCCCTCTCTGAGCCTCAGTCTCCTCATCCATCAAACAGGGGAATGAGAATGCCTACCTGGGGGCCCGATGCAGAGGGGAGGGAAGGACCCCACACAGTGGCCGGCACATGGCAGGAACACAGCTCCCACCAAGGTCCAGCCCCGTCATAGCCCGCCTGGGCCTGTGACGTCCCCTCGGCCCGGATGCCCCACTCCCACCCTCACCCCTGCAAGGCCTGTCCTACCTGAAGCAGCCAGAGGGTGCCTGTGAGCACCTGAGTCAGGGTCCAACCCTCCTCTGCCCGCAGCCCTCCATGGCTCCCACCTCTATCAGGATCAAAGCCCAGGTGCTCCTTGTAGCCTACGAAGTCCTGCACAACCTGTT
Organism: Macaca mulatta; assembly: GCF_049350105.2. Classification (NCBI taxonomy): domain Eukaryota; kingdom Metazoa; phylum Chordata; class Mammalia; order Primates; family Cercopithecidae; genus Macaca; species Macaca mulatta. The sequence goes on from NC_133424.1 coordinate 4,150,891, forward strand.
CTGTCCCCTCCCTGCCCTCCCCTCCCCACTTACTCCCTGTCGCTCACTTTGCTCCAGCCACACAGGCCTCCTCCTGTTCCTCCACGCCAGGCATCATCCTGTCCCAGGGCCTTTGCACAGACCTGGAACGCTCTTCCCCCCACGCTCCCCATGGCTCCTCCCTTGCCTCCTTCAATTCTCAGCTTCTTAAAATTGCACCCTTGGCCGGGCGTGGTAGTTCATGCCTGTAATCCCAACACTTTGGGAGGCTGAGGGGGATGGAGCACCTGAGGTCAGGAGTTCGAGGCCAGCCTGGCTAACATGGCGAAACCCTGTCTCTACTAAAAACACAAACAATTAGACGGGTGTGGTGGCGGGGGCCTATAATCCAGCTACTTGGGAGGCTGAGGCAGAATTGCTTGAACCCAGGAGGCGGAGGTTGCAGTGAACCGACATTGCACCATTGTGCTCCAGCAGCCTGGGTGAGAGAACAAGACTCTGTCTTTAAAAAAAAAAAAATTGCACCCTTAAGCCTGCCCCACCCGCCTCCCTCTTTCCCTGGCCTCCTTTTCCTCAGTACGACTCGCAGCACGCTGTCCACTTTCCCTCTGTGTCCTGGTCACTGCCTGTTTCCCCATCTGATTATCAGAGCCATGAGGGCAAGAACTTTGTTTTGTTCTTAGTAGCAGTAACCCCAGAACCCAGAACAGGGCCTGGCACACAGCGGGTGCCCAATAAATGCGGGTACATGAGTTGTTGAAAGGCGGTTGTTATCCTTATCCCCTCCGTGTTCCAGATCAGTCCCTGTCTCCCTTTTTGCCCTCCTTCTCCCACTCTAGCCACCCTCCTCAGCCCTGGGGGAGCCCCAGAGGTCCTTTGGGTGGGAGAGGGAAGAGCAGGCAGGACCAGCCACCTCCAGCAGCCTTCAGCCCCTCATCACACCAGCGGCCGAGCAGGAGTCCTGGTGATTTTCTTCTTGAATCAGAGGAGGGGTCGTAAGCCCGGCAGTGGCCACACTTGTGTAGGGGGATCTTCATGCCACAAGGTTGCCTGAGCTCGGTTCTGGCCAGAGGCTGTCCTGTGGGATGGCTTCCCTGGAGATGGTGGGGATGGGTCTATGTGGGTGGGTGCAGAAATGCCACGGGGTCCCGACCCCCCACTCAGCCTGTAAACCCAGCTCAGACCATCTTGGTGGGGGTGGGAGGCAAGGCCCCGGCGAGCCCCCTCTTTCCCTATTTCTGGCCCAGGGTCCCCGCCTTTAGCTCTGGATTCGCCACCAGCAAAACCCCGAAACTCCACGAGGTTTTCAACAATGAACAGATGTCACAGGCGGTGGGGATGGGGGCCGAGCCAAGTCTGAGAGGACCCAGGGTCTGTGGAGCAGTCCTGCTGCCCTCCCAGTGAGGAAACTGAGGCAGGGAGCCCCCCTCCATGCCCCTGTGCCTGGGGCTGGGAAGCCAGTGCCATCCTCGGAAGATCCCCGGAGCGGCCACGTCATAGCTGGCGAGGGCAGCTCCAGGGAGGGCGAGGACCGGGCCCATTGCCATGTCAAATTCCTCCCGGAGCGGTGGGGGAAGAAGGAGACGGAGTGCTTTTTTTGTCTTCCCTTCATCCTCGCCCCCCCTTCCCCAACTCCACAACAGAATCAAAAGGAGGAGAGAGAGAGCTGTTGGCAGGAAGAAGGAACTGGAGCCAAGCCGAGGCTGGGCTCACCCTGAAAAATCACACTCTGGGCGGGAAGAGAGGACAGAGGCTCTTCCACCCCCTTCCCAGCATTTTGCAAAAGCGGAAAGGGGGTGGCCCGCTCAAAGGGCATCAGATGCGGCCTTCACGGCCCGCAGCTGGCAGCTGCCACCTCTCCCACGAGTGGCTCGACAGGCTTTCTACCTCCAGACCTTAGCTTGGCCGTCCTCTCCTCCTGGAATGCCTTTCTCGTCTACCTCAGTCTCCTTCCGGGCACCACCTGGGATCTGGACTTCAAGCCCCATGGACCTACAGGGCCAAGAAGAGTCGTGCTGCGGCCTAAGGCCAAAATAAACCCCCAAATCAGTAATACGTAATCGATCTTTTTGTTTGTTTGTTTTTTCTGTTTTTTTTTTTTTTTTTTTTTTTTTTTTTTGAGACAGAGTCTCGCCCTGTCGCCCAGGCTGGAGTGCAGTGGCACGATCTCGGCTCACTGCAAGCTCCGCCTCCCAGGTTTACGACATTCTCCTGCCTCAGCCTCCCGAGTAGCTGGGACTTCAGGCGCCCGCCACCTCGCCCGGCTAATTTTTTTGTATTTTTAGTAGAGATGGGGTTTCACCGTGTTAGCCAGGATGGACCCGATCTCCTGACCTTGTGATCTGCCCATCTCGGCCTCCCAAAGTGCTAGGATTACAGGCGTGAGCCACTGCACCTGGTGTGTAATCAATCTTTATTTAAATATCGATATTTCATTCATTCTGGATCTTCTGCAATCACTTTTATCCTTAGAAAGTTTGTGTTAAACCATGAGTTATCAGTTGGGTAAGGTGGCCTCACCCACCCAGCACCCAGTGTCAACCCAGCATTTTGGGAGGCCAAGACAGGAGGATCGCTTGAGGCCAGGAGTTCAATACTAGCCTGGGCAACATAGCAAGACCCTATGTCTACAAAAATTTAAAAATTAGGCCGGGCGCAGTGACTCACGCCTGTCATCCCACCACTTTGGGAGGCCGAGGCAGGAAGATCACTTGAGGTCAGGGGTTCGAGACCAGCCTGGCCAACATGGCGAAACCCTGTCTCTACTAAAAATACAAAAATTAGCCGGGTATGGCGGCAGGCGCCTGTAATCCCAGCTACTCAGGAGGCAGGAGAATAGCTTGAACCCAGAGGCGGAGGTTGCAGTGAGCCAAGATTGCACTGCTGCAATTCCAGCCTGGGAGACAGAGAGAGACTCCATCTCGAAAAAACAAAACAAAAAAAGAGAGAGAAAAAAAAATAAAATAAAAGAACTCCAGGCAGGGGAAAGGGCTATGCGTGTCTGAACTCTGGCCCAGCCTGTGGAGCTGCGCAGGGACGGAGGGGCCCCAGGCACAGTGGGGCCGGCTGGACTAACCTGGTCATCAGTCTTTGCTCCAGGAGCTTCAGCACTGAGTTTTCAGGGAACGCACGGCTGCCTCGGTTCCTTCCTAGTGCCAGAGCCCGCTCTCGGGGGCATGACCCCAGCAGATCCGGCCATGCCAGCGGTCCCATTGTGTGACACTGGGTAACCCATTTCCTTCATCTGACGCCTCCTCTATCAAACGAGGTAATAAGGGCTCCCCTGCCTGGCCTGGGGCTGTCTGTGCATGAAATGGGATAATTGCCGGAACCCGCGGCCTGACTACCTAAGCTGTTATTAAGGCTGCAGACCTACCTGTGGGCCTCAATTTCCTCATCTATAAAATGGGCTCATACCTGCTGCTGTTAACCTCTCAGGGTTCTGGAGGATCAAGGGGCACTGAGGATGCCTTGCAGAAGAAACGTCTGAAGGCCGAGCAAATTCTGCAAAAGTGGCCACAGTGGCTTTTCTTGTGAGGCTGCTTTCCCCCCACCCTCAATTTGTATAATGTCCCTTGCAAAAGTGTAGAGAAGGAGGAAAAAATATAACAAACAAACAAACAAAAAACAGCCAACACAGCCATTGTTGCAATTTTTTTTTTTTTTTGAAACAGTGTCGCTGGGCTGCCCAGGCTGGAGCGCAATGGCCAGATCTCGGCTCACTGCAAGCTCCGCCTCCCGAATTCAAGCAATTCTCTTGCCTCAGCCTTCCAAGTAGCTGGAATTACAAGTGCATGCCACCACGCCCGGCTAATTTTCGTGGGTTTTTTTTTTAGTAGAGAGGGGGTTTCACCATGTTGATCAGGCTGGTCTCGAATTCCTGACCTCAGGTGATCCACCTGCCTTGGCTTCCCAAAGTGCTGGGATTACAGGTGTGAGCCACTGTGCCCGGCCCACTGTTGCAATTTTAACCTCTTTTCTCCTGTTCCCAAACCTCATCCGTCAGTTTCTTTTTTCTTTTTTCTTTTTTTTTTTTTTTTTTTGAGATGGAATCTTGCTCTGTCGCTCGGGCTGGAGGGCAGTGGTGCAATCTCAGCTCACTGCAACCTCCACCTCCTGGGTTCAAGCTATTCTTCTGCCTCAGCCTCCCAAGTAGCTGGGACTACAGGCATGGCATACCACCATGCCCCGCTAATTTTTGTGTTTTTAGTAGAGACGGGGTTTCACCATGTTGGCCAGGCTGGTCTTGAACTCCTGACCCCAGGTGATCCACCTGCCTTGGCCTCCCAGAGTGCTGGGATTACAGGCATAAGCCACTGCACCCGGCCATCCCTCACTTTCTTTTCCTGCCCTTTTTTGCTGCTAAGAGATAGAAGGTAGAGCCATTGGACCTGAAGATGGGCTTTGTGAGTCAACTTGCCCAAATTCAAATCCCAGACTTAACGTTGGCTGTGTGGCATTGAGAAAGTGCTTCAACTTCTCTGTGCCTCAACTTCCTCATCTGTAGACTGGGAATGATACTATTAGGTTGGTGCCAAAGTAATTGCAGTTTTGGTCAGGCACAGTGGCTCACGCCTGTAATCCCAGCACTTTGAGAGGCGGAGGTGAGTGAATCACAAGGTCAGGAGTTCAAGACCAGCCTGGCCAACATGGTGAAACCCTGCCTCTACTAAAAATACAAAAATGAGCCCACTGTGGTGGCACGCGCTTATAATCCCAGCTACTTGAGAGGCTGAGGCAGGAGAATCGCTTGAGCCCTGGAGGTGGAGGCTGCAGTGAGCCGAGCTCATGCCACCGCACTCCAGGCTGGGCAACAGAGTGAGACTCCATCTCAAAAAAATAAGTAAATAAATATTTTTTGTTAGAGACGAGGTTTTCCCATGTTGGCCAGGCTGGTCTCAAACTGCTGCCCTCAAGTCATCTGCCTGCCTCGGCCTAGTTTTTGTATTTTTAGTAGAGATGAGGTTTCACCATGTTGGCCAGGCTGGTCTCAAACTCCTGACCTCAAGTGATCCGCCCTCCTTGGCCTCTAAAAGTTTTTACTTTTTTTTAGATGAGTTCTGCCTCTGTGGCCCAGGCTGGAGTGTAGTGGTGTCACCATAGCTCACTGGAGCCTCAGCCTCCCTGGGCTCAAGTGATCCTCCCTCCTCAGCCTTCCGAGTAGCTGGGACTACAGGTGCGCTCCACACCCACAGCTAATTTTTAAAATTTTTGTGAAGATGGGATCTCTCTAGGTTGCCCAAGCTGATCTCAAACTCCTGGGCTCTGGCAATCCTCCTGTTTCAGCCTCCCAAAGTGCTAAAATGACAACTATGATCCACCCTGCTGGGTTTTGGTTTTTTACATTGTTTAGCGGTTGAAAGAAGTCAAAAGAACGCTTTGTGACACGTGAAAAGTACATGTGATTCACATTTCAGTGTGTGTAAAGTTTTACTGGCACATGGCCACGTTTATTCATGGCCATGCCGTCTATGGTGGCTTTTGTGCACTAGGGCACACCTGAGCAGGTGCGATGGGGATGCTACGTCCTGCGAAGATGAAAATATTTGCTCTCTGGCTCTTTACAGAAAAAGTCTGCACACCCCTGAGTTAATGTATCATGAGCACTTTGAACAATGCTGGGCACAAAGTGTGCTGGTATTGTTATTCAAAATGTGTTTCAGGTCGGGCGTGGTGGTTCAAGCCTGTAATCCCAGCACTTTGGGAGCCTGAGGAAGGCAGATCACCTGAGGTCAGGAGTTTGAGACCAACCTGGCCCACATGGCAAAACCCATTTTAATCTCTACTAAAAATACAAAAATTAGCCAGGTGTGGTGGTGCGCGCCTGTAATCCCAGCGACTCAGGAGGCTGAGGCAGGAGAATCACTTGAACCCACGAGGCAGAGGTTTCTGTGAGCTGAGATCGTGCCGCTGCACTCCAGCCTGGGCGACAGAGCGAGACTCCACCTCAATAAAGAAAAAATGTGTTTCAGGTTGGGCGAGGTGGCTCATGCCTGTAAACCCCACACTTTGGGAAGCCAAGGGCAAGAGGATCATTTGAGCCCTGGAGTTCAAGATCACCTTGGGCCACAGAGCAGATCCCACCTCTACTAAAAATTTTTAAAACATTAGCCAGGTGTGGTGGTGCACTCCTGTAGCCCCAGCTAGTTAGGAGGCTGAGGTAGGAGGATCCCTTGAGCCCAGGAAGACAACGCTGTAGTGAACTTTTTTTTTTTTTTTTTTTGACCGAGTATGGCTCTGTGGCCCAGGCTGGAGTGCAGTGGCGCGATCTCAGCTCACTGCAAGCTCCAGCTCCCGGGTTCACGCCATCCTCCTGCCTCAGCCTCCCGAGTAGCTGGGACTACAGGCGCCTGCCACCACGCCCGGCTAATTTTTTGTATTTTTAGTAGAGATGGGGTTTCACCTTGTTAGCCAGGATGGTCTCGATCTCCTGACCTCATGATCTGCCCGTCTCGGCCTCCCAAAGTGCTGGGATTACAGGCTTGAGCCACCGCGCCCGGCCTTGTAGTGAACTATTAATGCATCACTGCACTTCAGTCGGTGACAGAGCAAGACCCTGTGTCAAAAAAGAAATGCACAAAGGTAAAAAAATTATATATGGTTCATACAAAAATGATATCATATGTTGTCCCCTATAAACATCCCATCATCATTATGTCTCCCAGACCACTGCCAATTTTTGGAAGCCTCACTGTGCCATCTCGTGAAATGTCCTCCACAGTCCCCTACTGCTGGACACTTAAGCTGTTCCCAGTTGCTAAGATGGAGCTGCAGGAACAGCCTCGCGTTTTAAGCTAGATTTGCTTTTATGTAACAATCACTTTTACGTCATTCACTATGTGTTAAGTCCTATCTCTGGGCACTTTGCAAATATCAACTTATTTCATGCTCTCTCCAACTCCCATAAACTCCCCATTTTGCAGATGTGAAAACGGAGGTTCTGTAGGTTGAGGTGACTTGCCCAGGATATGAACTCAGGCTGGACAGCTCCTGTCAATGCCCTGAGACGCCTGTCTCCTTCCCTACAGTGGAGACCCAGGAGCCAAATCACTCTGTCAAAGGGGAACAAAAATTCTTGCTGGGCGCAGTGGCTCACGCCTGTCATCCCAGCATTCTGAGAGGTTGAGACGGGTGAGTTACTTGAGCCCAGGAGTTTGAGACCAGCCTGGGCAGCATGGTGAAACACCATCTCTACTAAAAATACAAATATTAGCTGGGTGTGGTGGTGCATGCCTGTAGTCCCAGCTGCTCAGGAGGCTGAGGTGGGAGGATCGCTTGAGCCCAGGAGTTGGAGGCTGCAGTGAGCCATGATCATGCCACTGCACTCCAGCTTGGGAGACAGAATAAGACCTTATCTCAAAAAGTAATAATAATAATTATTATATATGTACATATAATATATAATACATACATGAGATTTTTGAAAATTATGTTGTTTTTGCCTAGGCTAGAGTGCAGCAGTATTCATAGCCATGATCATAGCACACTATAATCTGGAACTCCTGGGCTCAGGTGATCCTCCTGCCTCGGCCTCCTGAATAGGTAGGACTACAGGCCTCTGCATTAGGTTATTTATTTATTTAAGACAGAGTCTCACTCTGTTGCCCAGGGTGGAGCGCAGTGGCACAATCTCAGCTCACTGCAATCTCTGCCTCCCAGGTTTAAGAGATTCTCCAGCCTCAGCCTCCCAAGTAGCTGGGATTACAGGCACCTGCCACCACGCCAGCTAATTTCTTTTTTGCACTTTTTTTTTTTTTTTTTTTTTTTTTTTTTTTGAGACGGAGTCTTGCTCTGTAGCCCAGGCTGGAGTGCAGTGGCCGGATCTCAGCTCACTGCAAGCTCCGCCTCCCGGGTTCACGCCATTCTCCTGCCTCAGCCTCCCGGGTAGCTGTGACTACAGGCGTCCGCCACCTCGCCTGGCTAGGTTTTTGTATTTTTTTTAGTAGAGACGGGGTTTCACCGTGTTAGCCAGGATGCTCTCGATCTCCTGACCTCGTGATCTGCCCGTCTCGGCCTCCCAAAGTGCTGGGATTACAGGCTTGAGCCACCGCGCCCGGCCTCTTTTTTGCACTTTTAATAGAGACAGGGTTTTGCCAGGTTGGCCAGCCTGGTTTCGAACTCTTGACCTCAAGTTATCTGCCTGCTGCATCCTCCCAAAGTGCTAGTATTATAGGCAGGAGCTACTGTGCCTGGCCGTTTTTGCCTTTTGCATAGCACAGTCATGAATATCCTGGGTCATATTTCCTGTGGATATTTATCTAGGAGAGCAAAGGCTATGTTATTTGGCACATGTATGTTCAGTGTTGTGGCTAATGTCAGTCTGTTTTGAGAGAGACTGCAGTGTGGAAGAGATTTGTGTACCCGTGGCTTCTAACACTTGGTATTGTTGGACATTTTAAACTAACGGGCAGTGAAATGGGAGTAAAACGGGGCCTGTGACTTTATCATACATGTCCTGGATTCCTAACAACGTTGGACATCTCTTCATGTATTTGTCAGATGCTTGTGTTTCCTCTTTTCTAAAATGCCTTCTCAGGCTTTGCACATCTTTTTTTTTTTTTTTTTTTTTTTGAGGCGGAGTCTTGCTCTGTTGCCCAGGCTGGAGTGCAGTGGCACGATCTCGGCTCACTGCAAGCTCCGCCTCCCGGGTTCACGCCATTCTCCTGCCTCAGCCTCCTGAGTAGTTGGGACTACAGGCACCCGCCACCACGCCCAGCTAATTTTTTGTATTTTTTAGTAGAGACAGGGTTTCACTGTGTTAGCCAGGATGGTCTTGATGTCCTGACCTCGTGATCCACCTGCCTCAGCCTCCCAAAGTGCTGGGATTGCAGGCATAAGCCACCTCGCCCGGCCTGCATATTTTTCTTTTGAGTGATTGTCTTTTTCTTATTGGAACTTCATTCATTTTTTGAAGAGATGGGGGAGTGGGGGTCTCACTATGTTGCCCAGGCTTGTTTTGAACTCCTGACCTCAAATGATCCTCCTGCCTCACCCTTCTAAGTAAGGAACTGATTCTTTTTAAAAGACTGTATGAGATTCCATCAGAAGGTTTTCCTTTTCTTTATGGCATGCATTCTCAACAAAGGCAAAATTGGTTCTTGGCAGGGTGGTGTGAAAAAATCTTACTCTTTTAATGTACAAAACACAGCAAAACACAGATATACATATAGTATATAAGCAAATATACAGGACATCTATATTACTAAATTTTCATGTGGGGTGATTAGGAAAAGTCTGAAAAGATCTATGGGGTGATAATGACAAACAAGGTTTTTTTGTTTTGTTTTGTTTTGTTTTGGAGACAGAGTTTCGCTCTGTCGCCCAGGCTGGAGTGCAGTGGTGTGATCTTGGCTCACTGCAAGCCCTGCCTCCCGGGTTCACGCCATTCTCCTGCCTCAGCCTCCCAGGTAGCTGGGACTACAGGCACCCGCCACCATGCCCAGTTAATTTTTCTGTAGTTTTAGTAGAGACAGGGTTTCACCATGTTAGCCAGGATGGTCTCGATCTCCTGACCTTGTGATCTGCCTGCCTTGGCCTCCCAAAGTGCTGGGATTATAGGCGTGAGCCACCACACCCGACCAACAGACAAAGTATTTTTATACCAATTTTCATGAGTATATGGCAACAAACATTTTTAGGGGCATACATACCTTTTCTTTTTTGTTTTTTGTTCTTATTTGGTTGGTTGGTTTTGGGTTTGTTGGGATTTTTATCTAGTTTCTTTATTTATTTTGAGAAAGAGTCTCATTCTGTTACCCAGGCTGGAGTGCAGTGGTGTGCTCTCAGCTCACTGCAACCTCTGCCTCCTGGATTTAAGTGATTCTCCTGCCTCAACCTCCCGAGTAGCTGGGACTACAGGTGCCTGCCACCACACCTGGCTAATTTTTGTATTTTTCATAGTGAAGGGATTTAGCCATGTTGGCCAGCCTGGTCTCGAACTCCTGGACCTCAAGTGATTCACCCACTCGGCCTCCCAAAGTGCTGGGATGACAGGCGTGAGCCACCACACGCAGCCCCTGCTGGTTTTTTGAGACAGGATCTCACTCTGTCGCCCAGGCTGGAGTGCAGTGGCGTGATCACAGTTCACTGCAGCCTCAATCTCAAGGCTCAAGCAATGCACCCACCTCAGTCTCCCACGTAACTGGGACTACAGGTGTGTGCCACCATGCCCAGCTAATTTTTAAAATTTTTTGTAGAGATAAGTTCTCACTATGTTGCCCAGGCTGGTCTCAAACTCCTAGCCTCAAGTGACCCTCCCACCTCTGCCTTCCAAAGCACAGGGATTACAGGTGAGCCACTGAGCCTGGCCCATATATATGTTTTCTCAAGTTTAGAATAAGCTCCCAAAATTTAGACCGTAAAATCTGAGCCTGTCTTAGGCCTGTGCCACACAAGTCAAACTGCTTTTACAATTCATACACCCATTCAAGCACTGATGAAACTGCCTGTTTCAACACATCCTCACCAGCACCGGTTTTATCCATTTACAAATCTGCAGTGACTTTGAGGAGTGCCAAAACATGGTAGATTCTTCTTATTGTTTTTCCACCTTTCTTTGGTCTCTGTAAGGCTAAACCTTTTCAATATGTTTGCTCATCACGCTGTCCCTGGGGAATGTTCTAGAGTAGAACATCAAGTTGGCCCCTATGAAAAAGAGGGGGTCCCTTCATGTGGAGGGGCAGAAATTTAGCTGTGTTGTAGCCTATAGTTATGCAGAAAGTAGAATTTGCAAGCAGTGCACTTGGATATGTAGCCTAGAGGAATTTCCAGCAAAGTGTTGAAAGCACACGCTTCTTCTCTCTGCTTGTTATAAAATGTGAGAGGAAATAGACAGATTGAGGGAAGAAGTGTGAAGTAAAAAGGAACCAGGACTTGATAATCTGGGAGATTCTAAGCCCATGGAGATCACAAAAGATGCTAAAATTAGATGCTCCCGACCATCACCACTTCTCAACTCGGTGACCTCAGGCAAGTGTCGAAACCTCTCTGAGATGCAGTTTCCTCATCTGTAAAATGGGCTTGATGGTAGTAGCACCCACTTCAGAGGGCTGTGGTGAGGGGTAAGTGAGTAGGTTCATGTCAAGCACTTCACGCAATGCCAGGCAGGTGCAGGGGTGACTTCGTAGGGAAAATGATGGGTGAGAGGCACTGCATCAGTGCTCCACTGTCTCTACACCCCTCATTACTTCCTGGCTGCTATCAACCCATCCCTCCTCTCTGCTCCTCACCCGCAGGTACCTAATTCCCTGAGGCAGGGGAGGGAGTGAGAATTCAGGCTGAGGATTAGTAGAGGCCGATTAGGGACAGGCGGGAGTAGGAGGGTCTCCAACCCACTAACCCTTCCCTTGCCGGTCCTGCCTCAGGTTTGCGGGAGGGATGGGGGCCTGCAGAACTTTGGTACCTGCCACACCCCTGGATAAAGCATTAGGCTCCCTGCTGGTTGACCCCAGGTTGACCCCTCTCTGGGCCTCATTGGTTCCTTCTGAACTATGGGGTGAAGACTGCAGAAATGAAATGGGAAAGCCTCAGCGTCTGAAGATGAGGGCACAGGGTAAATGCCTCGGGGCTGGCTGAGACATCCTTCGCGTAGACAACACTTACTGAGCACCCACCATGTGGGCAGAGCTGCTGGCATCACCGTCGCCTAGAACTGCTCAGCTCCCAGAGTGCCAGACTCAACTTCCAGAACCCCCAGACTCAGCCATCGCTCCGGAGGGGCGCTCCGGGGCCTGATCCTCCTCCTGGGGTGCCGCCTGCTCCCACCCTCACCCTGGGCGTCCTCCCTGGGGGAGCAGGGAACCACTCCCCCAAAGGGGTCCCTGAAATCTTGTATCCTCAGTGTGGGTGTGTGAGGGGGGAACTGGGGAAAGACAGACAGAAGGACCGTAACAGAACCCCTTTCACCAGTCACCCCCTGCAACCTCCCGCAGCTGCGCCAGACGCAGAGCCGGTGGGGGGGAGGGGGCGGTGCCTACTCTGCGGCTGTCAGAGGAGGGGGACTGCGGGAGAGCGCTTGGGGGGGCGCTGCGGCAGGCGGTCCCAACCCGCAGAGACTCGCGCGGCAGGGGCGGGGGCGCTGACCCACCTTGGCCCGGCCCCTCCCCCGCTGCGGAGGCCTCGCCATTAATCCTGACCGGGGGAGGGGGCGCCAGCTGCCCCCACTTCCTACGGGGGCCGCTGCGAGCACTCCCCTGCCACCCCCCGCCTGGAGCCCCCGCGGGACCCCCAGGGGACCCCCGCCCCCAGGTCTGTCGCCCTCGGTGTCGGAGTCTGTGTCTGTGTCCCCGTCTGTCCCGTTTCCCTGCTGTGCGTGTGTGTAGCCGCGTGTCCCCCGGACACCTGCAGTCACAGGCCAGGGCGGCTGGGGGAGGGGTCCTGGGGGTCGGCGCGTGGGTCTCTCTGAGGTCTGGGTGTCTTTCTGGGACTGTGCGTCGGTGTGATCTCGGGGTGTCAGCCCCACAGGCTGCGAGTGTGCGTCTGTGTCGGCCTCCTGCAGAAGGTGTGTGTCCCAGATGCCTCACCGGCTTCAAGCGTGGGTTCCCGTGTGCCCGGCGGACACCCACGGGCTGTGTGTCCGTCACACGCTGTAGGCGCCGCGCGTGGGGATCTCTGCGCGTGTCCGTGTGTGGTGTGTATGTGTCCGTGGCTGAGTCGAGGAGGCCCGGCCCGCCGGTGTCCCCGAGTCGCCTGCGCGCGAGTGTGTGTATGCGCGTGTGTGTGCGCGCGCGCAGCGGCGAAGGTGGATCCGCTCGCTCCGCAGCGAGCCCGGCCGGGGCCCCTCGACCTGCAACCGCCGCCGCCGCCGCCGTTCCCCGGGCCTCCCCTCGCGGGGGCCGGGCCGGGGATGGAGCCGCAGCCAGAGCCGCTACAGCCGGAACCGCGGCGCGGAGCAGCCTGAGGCGCGGGCGGCGCGCGGGACCGGGGGGAGGGCGGGCCGAGGGGAGGGTCCTGCGGGCCGGGGGGGCGGGCGCGGCGCGCCCCCTCCCTGGCGCGCTCGCTCCCTCCCCCGCGCGCCCTCCCTCGCCGCCTCCTCCCGCCGCCTGCGGCCCCCCCTCGCCGGGGACCGAGCGCGCTCGCTCCGGCGCCGGCCTCGCCTCCTCGCAGCAGCGCCATGGTACGTCGCCGCACCCACTTTCGTTTTCGCCCGGGGACTTTTTGGGGTGGTGCGTGGGCTCCGGGCGAAAGTTGCAAGGTCTGGGGGGACAAGGGGCGGGGGCCGCCCGGAGGAGGGGCTCAAGGCGGGGACCCCCAGTAGCCCGTCGCCGCGGGACCCCTACCCACGATCCCCCCCGACCCCGGCTGGGGGCGGAGCTGGCGCGCGGGGCGCCGCGAGAGACCCCAAGTGGGGAGCCCCTGGCGGGCGCAGCGGAGTTGGCGGGGAGGGCGGGGCTCCCCGGAGAAGGCCCCAGCAACCCCAGGCCGGGCCCCCGCCCCCTCCCCGGGCCAGACCCCTGGCGGGAGGGCGCGGCCCTGGGCGCAAGACCCCCGAGGGCGCAGTCCATGGGGGAGCCCAGGCCAAGGAAGGGGCGCACGGCGGGGCGGTGCGGGGGGCGGGGGTCGCGGCGGCCCCCGCGGGGTGCCCCGGCCCGGGCGAGCGCGGCGCGCCAGCTAGCGGAAAATGGCCGCTGCGGAGAGGGGCGGAGAGCGCGCCGCGGCCGCCGCCGGGCGCCTTGAACTTGGAGCCGGGCGGGCGGCCGCGCTCGGCGCCGCGCAGGAGCAGCCGCCCCTCCTGCTCTCGCACCGCCCCCGCCCCGCCCCTCGGCAGACCCCGGCCCGGCTGCCGCGCACACGGGGTCCCCAGCTGGGAGGGACCCCTGGGACTCGGCCGGGCGCGCCCCAGGCCCGGGAGCAGCGGTGGCTGCACTTGGGGTTCCGGTGTCCGGTCGACTGGCGTCTGTGTCGTGCGCACCTCTAGGGGTGCGTGGGAGCCCCTGCGCTCCGTAATGGGCCGGCACTGGCGCCTGGGGGAGCGTCCGGGGTGCGCGCGACTCGGTGGTCGCATACCTGCCGTGGGGCCGCGGGTCCTGGCGCGTCGGTTCCTCCGCTTTCTGCGTCCGCGTGTGTCTGCACATCCACGTGCTGGCGTGTGTTGTTGTGAGCGCCGCCCGCATTGTGCGGCTGCGGGACACTCTTGTGTCTTTGGATAACTGGGCGACTGTGCGCGCGTCCCTGCGGGGCGGTGTCGTGAAACTATGGCTGGGCTGCGTGTCCGCGGGGCCGCGTGTCCCTGGGTGACCGTGGGGTGTCCCCGTGTGGGTGTGCGGCGGTTGAGGGGGGGTCGCCAGGGAGTGGAGAATTGTCGAGTGGCCGCGTTCCAGGGGACAGTTGGGTGCCGCTCGCTGTGTGCGAGTGACTGGCGCTGTGTCCCCCCAGGGAAGGGTCTGCCTTCCACCCCTGGCCTCGCCTCCCGCAGTTCCTTTTATCCTGTAACTGGGGACTGCCTGGGCGGCGGGGGAAGAGCGCTCCCTCTACCTTTTCAAAACTGTGTCCCTTTACCTCCTCCCTAAGTCCCCTCCACTTCCCCCAGTTTTCGGGGTCCCCCATCCGCTTGACCCAGGGGGTCCTGGCTGGAGGTTCGGGCACGAGGTGGCGCCGGGACGCGATCACGATCACTCGCCTCGCAGACGTCGCTCGCCAGGGGTTGCGCTTGCGCGGGGACCTGCCCCGAGGGGGGCGGGGCGGCGGAGGTTCCCCCCTCCCTGCGCGGCCGTGGAAGTCCCGAGGGGTGGGTGGTTACAGCAGAACAGGGGTTAGGACGGGCCCGGTGGGTGGCTAAAGAGACCCCTCTTATCCTATGCTAGGGAGAGCCCAGGGACGCCGGGACTGGTCCCGCAGTCCCGCAGTGCCGCCTCCAGCACTTGCCCCCAATGGACCAGAGGCTGTGGGCACAGAGAGCTGTTTTCTCACCTCCAGGGGAATCCCCGCCGCTCCCCACCCCCCCACCACACCCCCTGTGCGTTTGATATAATTTTCTAAATATAAAAACCCCAAGGCCAGGGGGGTGTCTCTTGTTTTCTTCTTGACGTCCCATCATGGGGGGCTGTTTGGGATTTCAAGAAGAAGAGAAAACTCATCACACAATGACACGGAGTCCTCCCTCCACAACACTCAAGGTCACACTTGGGTCGTCACCATCCCCCACACCCACTCCCAGCCTCAGACTCAGCACTCTCCCTCTGCACTCCCGGACGGACGGTGGGACGCCCTGGCCTTCAGCATGCAGCATGCACCTCTGTCCCCATTTTCTGTCCTGTGCACAGTGGGACACACGTGCATGCAGTCATAATTACACACACACACCCCCACGACACTCCCTCACGGTGCCTGTGTCTGTACGACTATGCACACACAACCACACAGAGACTCACATAGACACACAGGCCTGTCTAGAGACAGATGTCACACACACACAGGCGTGCACAGACACACATGGGCAGACGCACTCACGGATACAAACACCGCACTTGCGGGGGGGGGGGGAGGACAACCACATGTCACCCTCCTGCCCTTCCCTGTCCCCACCACGCTTCTGCAGGGCCAAGAGCCCAGCCCCAGGGAAGAGCTGGTTCGGGAGAAGCAGGGAGGTGGCGTGCTGTGTGTCATTGTGATGGCGCATATGTGACTCTGTGTGTGCCTGTGTGGGAATACCAGGAGGGTTCCACTTGTGGGTGTGTGTGCTTGTAAGAGTGTGTGGTTTGTGTGGAGTGTGTGTGTGATTGTGGACAAGTGCCCACGTGTTTGTGGTTGTGTCTGCACTTGTGTGGGGGCAGCTGTGTCCCTGTGTTGTGCTTGTAAAGAAGCGTCCTGTGGGGAGTTGGGAGGGTGTATTTGTGACTGTGTGTGCCATGTGGGCCTGTGTGTGTGTGTGTCTCTGCTCGCCCCTCTTTGAGGAGGTATTTGAGGTCAGATGTGGGGAAGGCTGTGATCATGTATGTATGGGTCTGTTTTTTGTGAATCTGTGTGTGTGTGTTTGTGTCTTTGTATGTGTGTAGGTGTGTGTCATGTGGAGTCTGTGTCTGCAACTGAGTCTGCACAATGTGTGTCTGTGCGTCTCTGTGGGTTGTAGTGTGTGGTGTGTGTGACTCTGTGTGGTGTGTGTGTCTTTATCTGTACCAGCCTCAATGGCCTATCTGACTTTTAACTCACTTGACCTTAACATCCTTTCTACAGCCTCAGTTTCTCATCTGTAAAATGGGACCATATGGGACACTTGCAAGGTTCACGGGGAGCTGACATTGTGAGCCCCTTGCTGAGTAGGTGTGGGGCAGGGGGAGGCTGAGTGCACACTGCACTGCTGTATAATCATTTGCCTGCAAGATTTATGTCCTTTATTCTCTGGGTGTGGTGGCTGTGGGGTTACCATGGGGGGCTGGGGTTCCTATCTACCCTACCTGAGCTGCTCTGTGAATTGCAT
This sequence comes from Macaca mulatta, assembly GCF_049350105.2. Taxonomy (NCBI): domain Eukaryota; kingdom Metazoa; phylum Chordata; class Mammalia; order Primates; family Cercopithecidae; genus Macaca; species Macaca mulatta. The sequence goes on from NC_133424.1 coordinate 4,167,284, forward strand.
TCAACTTTTTAAAAGTTTTCCTTTAATTACTGAAGCCATTAGTGATCATATGAAGACGATACAACTGTATCCAGAGGAAAAAAATCCAGTCTTTCTGATCACCCCCATTTCTGGGTGGAACCCCACTCCAGAATGTTACCATCTATAGTTGAAGCATTTGCAGGAGTGAGAAATACACATTCTTATAGAGGATACATGTGCGTATGTGTATATTTCCATAAAGGAGGTACTTGTGGAAATACTTGTGTATTTCCATAAAGGAGATATGTATGTGTGTGTGTGTGTATGTGTGTATATATATATATATATATATATTTTTTTTTTTGAGACAGAGTCTCGCTCTGTTGCCCAGGCTGAGTGCAATGGCATGATCCCAGCTCACTGCAACCTCCGCCTCCCGGGTTCAAGCAACTCTCCAGTCTCAGCCTCCCGTGTGGCTGACGTTACAGGCACCCTCCACCATGCCCAGCTAATTTTTGTATTTTTAGTAGAGACAGGGTTTTGCCATGTTGGCCAGGCTGATTTCGAACTCCTGACCTCAAGTGATCTGCCTGCCTCGGCCTCCCAAAGTGTTGGGATTACAGGCGTGAGCCACTACACTTGGCCAAAGGATATATATACATATGTGTGTGTGTGTGTGTGTGTGTGTGTATATATATATGGACACTGTATATATTTTTATAAATACATGTGTACTCTTTAAAACCCTAAATGAGATCTTGAGTTTCCTTGCTGGGTCTACAGCAGTGGGGTCTCAGCCAGGGGTGATTCTGTCCCCAGGGGACACTTAGCCATGTCTAAGGACATTTGTGGTTGTCACAACTGGGGGGTGCTCCTGGCATGGAGTGGGTTGAGGCCATGGACACTGCTCAGCGCCCTGCAGTGCCCTGGATCGCCCCAACCCAGAGAGCGATCCAGCCCCAGTGTCACAGTGCCAAGGGGGAGAGCTTGGTCTACAGCTTCCTGTCCCCCCGCTTGTCTCTTGGGGACATCACCAGTTGGGAGCCGCTGGTTTTACTCAGTTGCATAGTGTCCCGGCCTGTGCCAGGATTACTAAACTGGTCCCCCACAGATGGACAGCATGGCAGCTTCCAAACTGTGGGCATTAGTTTTATAGGTGGCAGTCAACTCTTTTGTGCTTCTGTATCTGGGACAGTTGCAGAGATGCCGAAGAGTGAAATAACTGTAGAGAGAGTGCTTTAAAAAAAAAAAAAAAAAAAAAAAGTGAGCCAGATTGTGCCGGAAAGTGCCAGGAGCTAAATCATGCACCCATCTTCCGGGCCCTCCACACGCAGGTCTAAATCCACCAACTGCCTTTTTAAAGAAACTACGATGTACGGTTCCCTGCTGTAACCAGGGGCAGGTATTTGCTGACTCGCCTACAACCCAGAGAGTTAGGAGCTGGCGTCGCCCCATTTCACAGCGGGGAAAGCTGAGGTGCAGAGAGATGAAGCTGCTGGCTGGAGGAGACATAGACCCAAGTATGGAGCCTGCGCTGCACTGGCCTGCTGCGTGCATGTACGGAACCAACTGTGTGTGCTGCGGGGGGCGGGGGGGGTCCCTTCCCACCCAAACTGGGATATAGGCTGCTGTTCATACACTTGCAGAAGCTTCTCCCTGTAGCCACTACCAATAATATTAACACACCCTTCCCACAGGCTAGACTCCAACCTTCCCCACCTTCCGAGATGCGTCCTGTTGCCATAGCCATTTTACAGATGAGGAAACCGAGGTTCCTAGAGGGGCAGTCTGTGCTCTCTAAACTTCACCTTCCAAAGGATTCTAAGCTACTGAATGAAGGTTGCAGGCAGGGTGGGTTGTGCAGGGGAGGGAGGGTGGAAGGCACGGGGTCTGGAAGTCTAGGAGGATTGTCTGAAGTCAACCGCAACTTTTAAACGTCTGTGAATTTTAGATTTCACCCTATACGTGTCCCTAGTGTGTTTTAATAAAATACTGCTTCACGTTATATTGGTAATGTGGATTTCCAGATACACTTCTCACCATTTAATTCAAATGCTCCCCACAGTTGCACGGTGGGTTTCAAACACAGACACAGACACACACACACATATATTTATGGAGTGTTCGTGATGTGCTAAGCACCGTTTGAATAATGTCACCATCAGGCAGAGAGGAGTCTGGGGGGGCGGGGGGGGTGCCCAGGGAACCTATGCTCCAGGAATTCTGCTGCCTCCTAGTCTACCTGTCGGGCCCTGGGCAAGTGGCTTCCGTTCTCTGGGCCTCAGTTTCCTCTCCTGCAACACCTGAGGATAATGGGTGCTGGTATCTTCTGTGCCCCTGGTCCTGGGGCACCTGTCCCAGCTTGGTGAGAGGGTATCATTTGTCCTTGGGAAGCTCGGAGAGATGAGGCGAAATGGCCAAGCTTTCTAAGAATGTCTTTAGTGGACATGTGTCCGAAGGTCAAGGCTCTGCTAAGGTCATTGTCCCTATCCCCAGCAGTCCTACAGGATGGGCACCTGTAAGCCACTTTATAGGGGAGAGAACCCTTCGGGTGGGAATGAGAGACACAGCAACCTCTGAACAAGCCTGGGAGGATCCAGGGAGTGAACCGGGGGAGGGTTAGGGCCCTGTCACCAGATGCCCTGGGGGCTCAGACCGAGGCAGGCCAGGTCTCTGCCCTGTTATTCTAGAAGGAGAACAGAATGTGGGCTCCGGGGCCAGATGGCCTGGCTCCAAGCCCCCCTCGCCATACCTCAGTCTTGAGATCTGTGAAAAGGGCACGTGCACCCCTGAGGCAGGTGGAAATTATTGGATACCCAGGGGGAGGCTGCAAGGGTTTATCTGGCCAGCTGGAGAATCCGCCTGGACTCCGTCCTCTGGGGTGCTGGAGAGAGACGCAGGCGAGGCCACCCCGCCCCTGCCCCTTGGGTGCTGAAGAGAGCAAATTCTGGAGCCTCCTGTGTTAGCCTGGGCCCTTCTCGCCAAGGAAGGGACGGCTGCACACAAGCCCCTCTAGCTGGGAACCCGCAGCCCCTGCCTGGCTCTGAGGGGAGAAGGGAGCGAGGGTGCTGTGGGACCAGCAGCTCACCATGCACCCAGAGTCGTACATCTTTAAGGGGAAAGAGGCGCGCTGGCCGGCCTCTGCGCACGTCACTTCTTCATTCCTTCCCTCCCCCCTGGCTCGTTCCTCCAACTTCCCGGCCAGCTCGGGGGTGATGAGGGGGTGGGGAGGGGGGGCCTTAAAAATCCACCTCTGGCCCCTCAATGTCCAGAAACAGCCGAGTACCCCCTCTCCGCTTGATCCGAGTGGGGGTCGCCCTGCAGTCCCGGGGTCCGGTCTAGTGCCCCTGGGCACTGCGTAAATTCGGGAGTGGGGGGTCCTGAGACGTCGGGGGAGGCTCTCCTTTCTCGCTCGCGCCCTTTTTTCCCTCGTTTCTTTGAAAGTTGGGTGTTGAGAAGTGGGAGGTTCGGGGTGGGAGGGGAGATAAATGGGGGGTGGGAGGGGAGAGAAATGGAGGAGGGAGGGGGAGGGTGTCAGAGGGTGGAGAGAGAGAGAGACAGAGACGGGGGAGAGAGGAAGAGAGAGACACCGAGAGAGACAGAGGGAGAGAGGGACAGCGAGCGAGGCGGGCGGCGCGAGAGAGGGAGAGCGGGAGGGAGGAGGAGGGAGACCGAGGGAGGAGGCGGCGAGGAGAGCGCGCCGGCCGCGGGAGGGGGGGTGGGGGGGGTGGTTTGGAAAAATGACTCAGTAACTTCAGCGCGCCCGCTCCGGCCGGCCCTGCGCCTCCCGCCGCGCCCGGGATGTATTCGTCCCCGCTCTGCCTCACCCAGGTACGGTCCTCGCCCGGCCCCCGCCCGCGCCCCCTGCGCCCTGGGCCCCGCGCCCCCCACATCCCAGCCCCGGAGTTTTGAAGCCGGAGGAGGCGGGACGAAAAAGGCGCGCGTCCCTCCCGCCATCCCTGCCCGGGATGCCCCCCCGGCGCCAAGGGCTGGGGTCCGGTGGGGGGATGGGTCAGGCTGAGGGACCCCCACACACACCCCTACCTACCCTGAACCCCCTAGGCGGGACTCCCGCCCAGCCTCCCCACCCTCGACTCTCGGGACCTCTCCCGGATGTGGGGGCTTGGTCTGCAGATTTGCGCTCCCCCCTACTCCGACGTACTCCCCTCTGACACTCGGAAAGGTCGGGGTGGGGGCTGGTCCCCCTCCAGCAAGGGCTCTGCGGGAAGCCCCCCGCCTGCCTCTGAGAGGAATCTAGGGGGTCATGATTGGACCCTGGGTCTCCCCAGCTGGAGAGAAGGGGACCTCTCATGTGTCTCCCCCATGTCCCCCCACCAAGGTTGTACGGGCCGCCCTGGCCCTGGGCCGCCTTTCCCCCGTTATTGGCCCACGTGTGCGTGGAGGGGGAGGGGGCACGAGAAGTTGGAGGCCCAGGAGGGGGAAGGGTGCTCTGGCGGCCCAGCTCGGTCCCCCGCTTTGCAGCCCCCCCCCCAGCACCATCCTGATATTTTGGCTGCATCAATTCTGGATTCTGTAGCCGCCGCCGGGAGGAGCGGGAGGAGCGGGAGGCCCGGCGCTCCGGGTCTGGCCCGGGCACTGCGGCGCTGCGGACGCCCTCGCCAGCCCGGCACCTGCCCCTGCCCCCTCCCCCTCCCGTAGCCTCTCACCCCTGGCCGCACTCCCAGACTGCCCCGGGGCCCAGCCTTGTGCAATGGCTGAGGGGGTGTATAGGGAGGGGGCGGCCCCCCCAACTCCTTCCAGCCCCAGACTCCCCGGGGACCCCGAGGTCTGCAGGTTCCGTTTTCCAGATTGCTGCTTTCCTCCTCATGCTGTGTGTCTTTAGGCTGGAGAGGTTCTGGCCTCAGTTTCCCCTGAAGTGACGTGCGGCTAAGGCTGGTTCTGGAGAGAGGGGCGGTATGGCGGGCAAACTGTAAAGTCCGGGCATGTGGGGGGTGCGATTCCAGCGAGGGCCAGGCCAGTCTTAAGGAGCACTGTGTGGGGAGTATGTGAGTGCCCGGCTTCCGCCCCAGGGCATGGCGCAGTGAGGGACTCCCCCACGCCAGGCATGGCCCTTGGTAGGGTCTTTCTCACCCGCCCCCTGCAGCCGACAGGGAATGTGGGGGCTGGTGCTGAGGGGGTCTGAGGCCTGTCCTACCTATGATCCCCTGAGTGACCTTGGGTAAGTCCCTGTCCCTCTCCCAGCCTCAGTTTCCCTTTCTGAGCAGCTTTGAGGAGGGGTTCCCGAAGAAGGCATCTCTTTGAAGCTCTCCAAGAACAACCAGGGTTGAGTGGGCACGCTGTGTGACCTTGGGCAAGCTTTGAAGTCTCTGGGCTTATGGGGAGACTGAGGTGTCCCCGCTTTGTCCTCGCCAGCTGGAAGGAGCCATTTGGGAGGGCTGAGCGGAGGGGAGGCTGTTCCCAGGCTGGGGAGGTTGGAAGGCTGCCTGTGCACCCTGGAATTCCCCCATCAGGGCTGGTTGGGAGCCATCCTGGTTGCTGGGGTTGGGGGTAGTGAGAACCCCAGACCAGGCATTGCTTCAGAGAATTGCTAACTCAGCCTCAGTTTCTCCAGGAATAGGGCAAGGACCAACCAGGAGGGCTGTCTGTGGACACCGAAAAACGGAGAGGCTAAAAACTAAAAACTATCCAGGGTTGCCGCGTGTAACAGACAGAGATGAGAAGACAGAGAGGGGCAGAGAGACAGAGGCGAGAGAGCTCCCAGGCCAGGGTGGGGACAGCGAGTCCCCAGTGCAGGGGGCTCCCTCCTCTCCTGTGATTCTCCTCTCTGCCCCTCCCTCCACCCCAGCCCCAGAGTGGAGCTGGGGACCCCCTTTCGGGTTTCTCTTCAGCCTGAATGTAATCCCCACTGCTCCCCCAAGGCCCAGCCTGGTCTGGGGTAGCCAGCGGGGCGGGCTGAGGGGCTCAGAAGGACCCTGAGTGTCCCATGCAGGACCCTCCCACCCAAGTCCTGGCTGCCTGACTCAGTTTCCCAAATCAGATCCCCTCGTTTCTCTCATCTTGGTCTATTTTTGTCCGTCTATCTCTCTCTCTTTCTTTCTCTCTGTCTCGCTCTGACACTCTCTCTCTGTCTGTGTGTCTCCCTGTCTCTCCATCTGTGTTTCTCCCTGTCTCTGTTTCAACAGCTCCCGGTCGCTGTTGGTCTCTTTCTGTCTCTCTTTCTCATCCTCTGTCTCTGACGTGTCATTCTCTCCCTCTGTCTCTATCTCTTCGTGTCTATCTCACCATCCCTTTCTCCTGTCTTTGTCTCTGCGTGTCTCTCCGATGTGTCTCTGTCTCTCTGCTTCTCTGTCTCTGTCTCTCTGCCCCCTTCCTCTCTGTCTCTGCGTGTCTCTCCGATGTGTCTCTGTCTCTCTGCTTCTCTGTCTCTGTCTCTCTGCCCCCTTCCTCTCTGTCTCTGCGTGTCTCTCTCTGTCTCTCTCTGTCTCTGGGCCTCCCTCTCCCCCCTTTTCCCAGCTAATTTTACAACCTGAGCCCAACCGAAAATAGCTCCCTTTTAGCTGATCCGACCCGGATCCTTCTCGGGAGCCGAGGCTGGTGGAGGGTGGGGGGGCGCCTCAGTGCCAGCCCGCTCTGTGCCACCCAGGCCCTGCCCGCTGAGGGGGGGAGCGGGTGCTGGCGGCCCTGGGGCATTCTGGGAGCCCCGGGCCAGGCTCGGCGGTGACTCAAGCTCTTTTTCACTTTTACTCTTAAGAGGAACTGTGTGGAGCCCGCAGCTCCCATAAATCCTGCCGGCGGGAAGGCCGGCCTCCCCGTGTCTGCTCTGGGCCTCCCTCCCTGCCTCCCTCCCGTCGGCGGCACCGCCACGTTATTCTGGGTTTGGGGCCAAGTCCCTCTTGGCTGCAGCGCGGAGGATTCCCCGGGCCACCTCCACCCCGCCGCCCAGTCCCTGCCTCATTCATTCATTCTTTCCTTCATTCCCTCGTCCCATGCCCTCTCAGAGTGGAACGTGCTTTGCTGCCGTTTCTGCAGCAGGGAAACTGAGGCTGGGAGGGGCTGTCCTCCCACCCCAGACCCCTGACCTTCGTTGGATTTTCTAGATCTTCCTTAAGCATCTCCTGGCCCCCGGGGATAGGAGAGGGTGGGGGAGGCAGCAGGGCCCAGGCCGAGTGTGCGTTCTTAGAGGGAGCTTGGGGGGTGCCTACCAGGAGCAGGGGGCCTGCAGCCCCTCAGGGCTGGGAGAGGGGCTAAGAGTCAGAGACGGCCAGGACCTGCCTGAAGCAGCACAGCGGGGCTGGCAGAGCTGAGGCTTTCCATCTGGCGGCTTGGGCAGGTGGGCGCTGTCTCCCTGTGTGCCCCCGACCCGGGGCCTGGTGCCCTCTGATTTACTCTCTACAAGGCGCCGCCACTCTCCCGGTGTTTCTCCCTGTCTCGGTTTCTCTGTGTGTCTCTCTCTGTTTCTCCCCCTCCCCTCTCTGCGACGGAGGTGCCTCTGCGCGCCAGGGCCAAGCGCCCTGTAAATCACCAAAGCTGGGATTCTGGCAGAGTCAGCATTCTCTCTCTCTCTCTCTCTCTCTCTCTCTCTCTCTCTCCCCCCCCCCACCTCCCTCTCTCCCCCTCTCCCATCTCGTTCTCTTCTCCTCTCTCCTTCTGTCTCTCTCCTCCTCTCTCCCCACTTCTATCTCCCTCTCTCCTTCTCTCTCCCTTTCCATCTTTCCCTCTTCCTCGCTGTGTCTCTCCTCCTCTCCCCTCTCTCCCTCTCTCTTTCTTCTCTTTCTCTGTCTCTCTCTTTCTCCCTCCCTCCCTCCCTCTCTCTCTGTTCCTCTTCCTCTTTCTCTCTCTCTGAGCTGGCCTCCCACCCTGTCTCACACCAAATGGATGAGAAGCGCTGCCTGGGCCTCCTGCCCCTGGCCACGGCCCACCCCCCACTCTCCTGCCTGTGTCCACACCCACCTCACCTGGGTGCCGGTCTGCCCTGCAACACATAGTGTGCAGGCACCCATGTCCTGACCAGGACACATCCATGACCACATGCTGGGCGCACACGCGTGTACACTCCCTGACACCCACATGGACAAGGACACAGCTCTGCCTCCCTCGGATCTGCCCTAACAGGGATCACCAACACATAGATCTAGAGTACCCCTCAGATCTGCCTGAAAATCTTGCTCAGGAGGCTCCAAACCCAATATAGTACCTGGTATAGAGTAGGTGCCAAATAATTGCTATAGAGCGGTGCCAAATAAGTGTTGCTGTGCTTGTGATTGTTGCTAAACTAATTCTCCTCTTTCCTGACTCTGGGTGGGTGACCTGCCCCCACCGTCCCCCCGACCCCAGACTGTTTCTTGCCCTGAAATGAAGTCAGCAGAAACCCCCACTTCCTCAGGACTGCTGCAGATTCAGGGAGGCAACGAAGTTCTTTTCGTTTGTTTTTTTTTCTTTTTGAGATAGAGTCTCGCTCTGTTGCCCAGGCTGGAGTGCAGCAGCGCGATCTTGACTCACTGCAACCTCCGGGGAGGCAGAACATTTCTGAAGTCCACGGTGCAGGGCTTGGTACTCAGTTGGTGCCCAATAAATACCTGTTGCATGAATGAATGAATGAACGAATGAATGAATGAATGAATGCTTTTGGTTGAGAGACGGGACTTTGGTCCTCCCCAGCCTCCCGTTTCTCTGCCAACATAAAATAAGAAACATAATGGCACTTTCCTGAGAGACATCACCTTAGTTCAATGCCTGGTACACAGTAGGTGCCAAATAAGCATTGCTGTGCCTGTGGTTGTTGCTAAACTAGTAATTGCATTAAACACCCCAGAGGCATTTTCCAATTTCCCTCCCTTCCCTCTGTGTGTATTTGCACAGCATAAGCCGGGCTTTGGGTTGGGTGACAAGGACAATGGTGACTTGGAAAGGCACAGGCTTGGACCCTTCTCCACTGTGGCATTTCTGTTAGTCTTTCTTTTTTCTTTCTTTTTCCTCCTTCCTTCCTCCCTTCCTCCCTCCCTCTTTCCTTCCTTCCTTCCTTCTCTCTCTCTGCACCTCTCTCTCTCTCTCTCTCTCTCTCTCTCTCTCTCTCTCTCTCTCTCTCTCTCGGAATCTTGCACTGTCTCCAGGCTGGAGTGCAGTGGCGTGATCTCAGCTCACTGCAACCTCCGCCTCCTGGGTTCACGTGATTCTTCTACCTCAGCCTCCCAAGTAGCTGGGATTACAGGTATGGGCCACCACGCCCGGCTAACTTTTGTGTTTTTAGTAGAGACGGGGTTTCACCATGTTGGCCAGTCTGGTCTCAAACTCCTGACCTCAGATGATCCACCTGCCTCGGCCTCCCAAAGTGCTGGGATTACAGGCGTGAGCCACTGCGCCTGGCTCATTTTGGTGTTTTTAGTAGAGACGGGGTTTCACCACGAGCCCGGCCTCTGTTAGTCTTTTCTCCCTGCCCAGCCCTGTCCAGGGTCTCCCTGAGTATGACCAGCCCTGCGTGGGTACCAGCCTTCTTTACACATGGGGGTGCGTGGATTGGGGGGGATCCCAGAGGCAGAGGATGGGAGCATTGCTTCAGTGGTCTGGATGCTGGAGATGCTAACAGATCAAAGCTATGCCCTCGTGGGACCGACAGTCTAGGCCGGGTCGGGGGCAGGGAGGAAACGAGGTGACCAGGACTCCTTGAGGATGTGGCGTGTAACAAACAAGGGGAAGGGAAGCACGTGGGACTTGCAGAGTGTGCACGGTGCAGACCAGGTGTCACTGGACACTCTGGCCCCACACTGTTTGCTCAAGGGGCCCAGGAGTGGGGGTGGGGTGTCAGGAGGCCCAAGGACCGGTCCCAGCTCAGTTCCTTCCCGACTGTGTGGAGGATTTCATGCCTCAGTCTCCTCCTCCAGGCAGTGGGCGCAATGATAGTCCTCACTTCATAGTAGGCTTTTTTTTTTTTAATGGAGTCTTGCTCTGTCGCCCAGGCTGGAGTGCAGTAGCACCATCTGGGCTCACTGCAACTTCCACCTCCCGGGTTCATGCAATTCTCCCGCCTCAGCCTCCCAAGTAGCTGGGATTACAGGCGTGCGCCACCGTGCCCAGCTACTTTTGGTGTTTTTAGTAGAGACGGGGTTTCACCATGTTGGCCAGGCTGGTCTCCAACTCCTGACGTCAGGTGATCCACCCGCCTCGGCCTCCCGAAGTGCTGGGATGACAGACGTGAGCCACCGCGCCCATCCCCCATTTCATGGTAGACTTGATAGCTCATCAAATGCTCAGCCTCTAAGAGGCACAGCCTTGCTCCCTGCCTCTCTCCCCCACCTCCTGGGCCCTGTGGCTCAGCCCTCATTGTCCTCCCAGAACATCAATGCACAGAGGGAAGTAGGGGGACCCAGGGTTCATTTTGCTGACTCATTACTTTGGCAGGGAGTTTGAACCCTGTGGACTCGGTTTACCCAAATTCCTCACTGTGGCCCACAAGGCCCTGCCCCGCCTGTCCTTGTCCCCTCCCCAACTCTCCCCTCCTCTCTCTTTCCCCCTTGCTCATTCTGCTCCAGCCACATGGGCCTCCTCGCTGTTCCTCTAACACACCAGGGGTGGTCCTGCCCCAGGGCCTTTGCACGACCCATTTCTCCCTCAGAAAATTTCCTGGCCGGGAGTGCCATCTCTCAAGACTTTGTTCAGGTGTCTGCTCCTGGAAGAAACCTTCCTGGACCACCCCAAGCTAAAAATCACCCCCCACCCCAGAGATTCTCTGGTCCTTCAAACTCTTTTAAATTTCTTCAGAGCACTTTGCCCAACTTGACGTTTTATTACATATTTTGCTGCTGTTAACCATCCATCCCTGCCTCAGATCTGGATCCAGGTGAGGGCCGAGCCCAGGTCCCTGCCAAGTCCTCAGCACCGTACCTGGGGCGGGCATGCAGCAGGCACCCGCTAAATGTTTGTTGAGATAGTTGAACGGCCTCCCTGGGAGCCGCTCACATGTCCACAGGCCGTGATTCTCTGAGCTGGGGGAAGGAGCGGCCCAAGGTTAGAGCCTGATGCTGCTGCCGGATGGGCCTGGGATTGTCCCTGTGACCATGGACGAGTCATCTGACCTGGAGAAGAGGGCATTAGAACTAGGGCTTTGAAGGATGTGTAGGAATTTGGGATAAGTGCTAAGTAGGTAATGAGCAGATTCTCATGAAGGATTGTTGAGTCACTTTCACCTGGAAACTTTTGGTTTGGAGATTGGAGTTTCATGTCCTGGTTTGCTGGCCTGGACTTTCAGGGTGGGAGGAGCACAGGGACGTGAGTGAAGGGCATCGCCCAGTGCATGGCATGGTCCTTCACCAAGGGCTTGGATCCAGATGTCTCCCTCCCAGCTGCTGCTGCTCTCTTTGGCCAGGAAGTCCCAGTAGACTAAGCTGGGGTTTCCAGGAAAGGCCTGGCCTTGTTCCCCTTCTCCCCATCACTTTGCAAGGAACAAGGTCACCAGGGCAAGGAATGAGCTCCCCTTTCTCCAGCAGGCTGCAGTATCCCTTTCTGCCCATTGTACAGAATGAGAGACTGAGGCCTATCTGAGGTGATCTGTTCCCTAGCCATTCAGACAGTGAAAACAGACATTACTGTCACCCAGCCACCTTCTCTGACACGGGGAGGTGATAGAGCTGGATGGTCCTGGCTAGATCTGGGAAACCCTGGGTTGAGAAGGAAAGGCTGCTTGAAGGAAGGGACACTGGAGATAGGGTGTTGAGGGATGTGTAGGAGTTTGGGAGGATTTTCAGCATCTAGCTTGCCTTGGTTATCTCTTTTGCTGGTTTGGGCCTCTGAGGGCAGTGGGAGGTCCCTGGAGAAGAAGTCCTGGTTATTGCAGGTCACATGGGACAAACAGAGTGACAACCAGCCAACCGGGCCCTGCCTCTCACCTGGTCTGATCCCCTGGGGAGGACAAGGGAGGATGGGGCAGCAGGTCCATGACCCAGTTACAAGCTGTTTGTCTTCCTGCCTCTGTAACTAGCCGGGGTCACCACTGACGTGGGGGCCCCCCCCTGCCCGCCTCCCTGGCACCTGTCCCCGGAAAGGGCACAGAGAGGGGGAGGAACATAGAGAGGGGAGGGGCAGTTAGGGAGGAGGAAGGGAACTCAGATCTAGGAGGGGCCAGAATGAGAAAAGGAATTCGCAGGAGGGGGGCTCGGAAGTGGGGAAGAACTCAGAGAGAGACAGAGGTTGGGGAGAGAAGGAGTTGAGGGGGCAGTGATCCCTGCCCCCCTCGCGGACGCCTCCCCCGTCCCTTCCAGCAACCTCTTATCACAGCCCCAGTAAGCGCCAGAGCTTGGGTGGCAGCCACAGCCCCAGCTGGACACCATTGTCCGGGCCTCCTGCCCTCCTGGCATCCCCTCCACGGGCAGGTCCTGCGCCGCCATGGATCCTCTCTGCCGCGTCCCACTGTCACCCCACACACCGCCCCCACCGCCCGGCTTCCCTGGCCAGACCATCTGGGCTCTGGTCCCGGCTCTGCTGACCGGCTGTGTGACACTGTACAAACCGCTCTGCATCTCTGGGTCTCGTCCAGGCAGGGGCAGGGACGAGGTTGGACAGGGCCTGGGCCGGCCCCCCTCCATCTCCCCTTTGCCTTAGCAGGTTGGCTGGGGAAGCGGGGGCAGCGGAAAAGGGCCCTGAGGTCCGGTCCCTGCTGCAGCTGTTACGGTGACTCACGCTTCGGGGGACACTGGGGTGGGGGAACGTCGCTGGTACAAGCTGACTCTGGTCTTGCTGGGTGGGAGGCTATTTTCAGAGCTTCAGTAATAGGTGAAATCTGATGTCCCGCCCCTCCCCCCGAAGCACCCCATGGCCGGAGGTGGCCCAAGGGGACGTGGAGCACAGAGCAGGGAGGGTGATCTGGCAGCGGCTGCTCTGCCCATCCTGGCCTGGAAATGGGACCGAGTCCAGCCACATCCGCTGGCACACACAGCGGGAGTCCAGGGTGAACATCTCCCTAACTTCCCGAGACCCCAGCCTCACAGAGAACAGGCTGTTCTGAGAAAGGGACCCATGGCCTTCCAGGGGGTCAGGGCCCTGGTTCTTATCGTCACACCGGCCCCGAGACCCTGTGGGACCTCAGCCAGGTCTCCACCCCTCTCTGAGCCTTAGTTTCCATGCCACAGAACGCGCGGCGGGGCCTGAGGCTGTTCCCCGCTTCCTGGAAGATCGTCTGCGTCAAATGATGATCACAGCAATCGTGTCTGTAGTAATGGAAACACGCCAGTGTCTTGGAGGGGCCGAGGCGGGAGGATCGCTTGAGCCCAGGAATTCGAGATCAGGCTGGGCAACATAGCAAGACCCCCATCTCTAGTAAAAGTACAAAAATTAGCTGGGCATGGTGGCGCACCTGGAATCCCAGTTACTCGGGAGGCTGAGATACGAGAATCGCCTGAACCCAGGAGGTGGAGGTTGCAGTGAGCTGAGATCATGCCACCACCCTCCAGCCTGGGCAACAGAGTGAGACACTGTCTCAAAACAAAAAAAAAAAAAAAAGGAAAGAAAATACCCCAGTGCCTTGGGAGGCCGAGGTGGGAGGATCACTTGAGCCCAGGAGTTTGAGACCAGCCAGGGCAACATAGTGAGTGAGACCCCATCTCTGCAAAAATAAAAATAAAAATTAGCCAGGCATACTGGTTTGCGCCTAGAGTCCCAGCTACTCGGGAAGCTGATGTGGGAGAATCGCTTGAGCCTGGGAGTTCAGGGCCCAAGTGACCTAAGATCGTTCCAGTGAGACTCCCATCTTTTGTTTTGTTTTGTTTTGTTTTGTTTTGAGACGGAGTCTCGCTCTTGTCTTCCAGGCTGGAGTGCAGTTGGCGCAACCTCGGCTCACTGCAACCTCCACCTCCCAGGTTCAAGCGATTCTCCTGCCTCAGCCTCCCGAATAGCTGGGATTACAGATACCCGCCATCACGCCCAGCTAATTTTTTGTATTTTTAGGAGAGATGGGGTTTCAACATGTTGGCCAGGTTGATCTCAAACTCCAGACCTCAGATGATCCACGCGCCTTGGCCTCCCAAAGTACTGGGATTACAAGCATGAGATGCCCATCTCTTACACCAGGCTGAGATGCCCATCTCTTAAAAACATTTTTAAAAAGTAATAAAATAGCCCCGGTGGCCGGGCGCGGTGGCTCAAGCCTGCCTCTGCTAAAAAAAAAAAAAAAAAAAAAAAATACAAAAAATTAGTTGGGTGAGGTGGCGGGTGCCTGTAGTCCCAGCTGTTTGGGAGGCTGAGGCAGAATGTCATGAACCCTGGAGGCGGAGTTTGCAGTGAGCTGAGATCGCACCACGGCACTCCAGCCTGGGTGACAGCGAGACTCCCTCTCAAAAAAAAAAAAAAAAAAAAATCCCAATAGCAGTGTAAGTTGTAATGACAACAATAATCGCAGCATTAATAACAATGTAGCCCTTTGAGAGCTAGTGGGAGGAGAACAGGTTTCTGTTCTAGGAAGGGATCACCCCTGTCCGAAATGCCCAGCCCAGCCCTGTCAAGGCAGGGAGATGGCAAGTCAGTTTTGCTTCTCTTTCTCTTCTTTCTCCTTGAATTTATTCCACCTTGAGGCTGAGAAACCAGGTCCCAGATGTTTTAAATTTATTTTATTTTATTTTATTTTATTATTATTTTTTTGAGACGGAGTCTTGCTCTGTCACCCAGGCTGGAGTGCAGTGGGGTGATCTCGGCTCACTGCAAGCTCCGCCTCCCAGGTTCACGCCATTCTCCTGCCTCAGCCTCCGAGTAGCTGGGACTACAGGCGCCCGCCACCACGCCCGGCTAGTTTTTTTTTTTTTTTTTTTTTGTATTTTTAGTAGAGACGGGGTTTCACCATGTTAGCCAGAATGGTCTTGATCTCCTGACCTCGTGATCCACCTGCCTCGGCCTCCCAAAGTGCTGGGATTACAGGCTTGAGCCACCGCGCCCGGCTGTTTTTTATTTTTTTAGAGACAGGGTCTTACTCTACCCCTAGGCTGGAGTGCAGTGGCACAATCACAGCTCACTGCAGCCTCAACCTCTGAGGCTCAAGTGATCCTCCCACCTCAGCCTCCTAAGTAGCTGGGATTACAGGCGTGCGCATGCAGCAATTACGCCCAGCTAATTATTTTTGTAATTTTTAGTAGAGATGGGGTTTTGACATGTTGTCCAGGCTGGTCTGAAACTCTTGGGCTCAAGTGATCCATCCACCTTGGCCTCCCAAGTAACTGGGACTACAGGCGCGCACCACAAAAATTATGCCCAGTTAATTTTTGTAGTTTTTGTAAAGATAGGGTTTTGCCTGCTGGGCGCAGTGACTCACACCTGTAATCCCAGCATTTTGGGAGGTTGAGACAGGTGGATCACCTGAGGTCAGGAGTTCAAGACCAGCCTGGCCAACATGGTGAAACCCCATCTCTACTAAAAATACAAAAATTAGCTGGGCATAATGGTGTGTGCCTGTAGTCCCAGCTACTTGGGAGGCTGAGGCAGGAGAATCGTTTGAACCGGGGAGGTGGAGGTTGCAGTGAGCCGCAATTGTGCCACTGCACTCCAGCCTGGGTGACAGGAGTGAAACTCCATCTCAAAAAAAAAGAAAAAAGAGATGGTTTTTTGCCATGTTGCCCAGACTGGGATTGAACTAGGCTCAAGTGATCCGCCCACCTCTGCCTTCCAAAGTTCTGGGATTGCAGGCATTAGCCACCGTGTCCAGCGGAGATCCCAAATGCTGTGCAGACTCAGTTTCCCTTGCTGGAAAATGGGAAGAATGGGAGGGGTCTGCCCACACCCGACAGGGAGCCAGGGGCCTCCCACTGCCCCACGTTGCTCTCCAAGGGGCTGCCGTTATTTTCGTGGGGAAGTCAGATATCAGAGTGCAGGTTCCAGTCCACCTCTGCCCCCCATGGCCAGGTTCCCCCTCAAGGCCTCAGTTTCCTCATCTGTAGCATGGGTTTTGGGGGGCTGCCCTCAGACACCGATTCATCATGATTTGGGAGTAGGTTGAAGTCCCAGCTCTGGCCTGGTCTCAGCGTCTCCCCAGCCCTCAGACTTCCCATCTCCAGAATGGGTCTGCAGGGAACGCGGTGGCCCCTCTCCCAGCTCTGAACCTTCGTGGCAGAGTGTCTGCTTCTGTGGTCTCTGTTTCTGTATCCGCACGGTGGGTTCATGGAAAGGGGAAAGGAAGGAGAGGACTCCACCTGGGATCTCTCCTCCCTCTGATTAATCCTGGTACCCTTTAATCTCGTATCTTTTGATGCAGAAATCCCCCACCTTTCCATCAGGCCCTGACCTCCAGGCGGGCCTAGTGTCTGCCTGTGGACCTCAGCCAGGCCTGTCTGTACATCTGCTCTGTAGGAATAAACTTTTGTACTCATTTTTTGTTTTCCCAAGACGGAGTCTTGCTCTGTCACCCAGGCTGGAGTGCAGTGGCATGATCATCTCGGCTCACTGCAACCTCCGCCTCCCAGGTTGAAGCAATTCTCCTGCCTCAGCCTCCTGAGCAACTGGGATTACAGGCATGGCACCACTACGCCTGGCTAATTTTTGTATGTTTAGTAGAGACAGAGTTTTACCATGTTGGCCAGGCTGGTCTTGAACTCCTGACTTTATGGTCTGCCTGCCTCGGTCTCCCAAAGTGCTAGGATTTTTTTTTTTTTTTTTTTTTTTTTTGAGACAGTCTCACTCTGTCACCCAGGCTGGAATGTAGTGGTGAGATCTTGGCTCACTGCAACCTCTGCCTCCTGGGTTCAAGCAATTCTCCTGCCTCAGCCTCCTGAGTAGCTGGGACTACAGGCATGAGCCACCATACCCAGCTAATTTTTTGTACTTTTAGTAGAGATGAGGTTTCACCATGTTGGCCAAGCTGGTCTCAAACTCCTGACCTCAAGTGATCCGCCCACCTCAGCCTCCCAAAGTGCTGGGATTACAGGCATGAGCCACCGCGCCCCGCCTCTTTTTTTTTTTTTTTTTTTTTTGTGAGTCAGGGGTCTCACTTCGTCACCCACTGGAGTGCAATGGTGCAATCTTGGCTTACTGCAGCCTTGACCTTGTGGGCTCAATCGATTCTCCCACCTCAGCCTCCCAAGTAGCTGGGACTACAGGCATGCATCACCATGCCCAGCTAAGTTTTGTTTTTGTAGAAATGAGGCCTCACTATGTCATCCAGGCTGGTCTTGAACTCCTGGGCTCAAGCAGTCCTCCCGCTTTGGCCTCCCAAAGTGCTGGGATTACAGGTGTGAGCCACCATGCTTGACCACCTACCCTAGTTCTTTTTTTTTTTTTTTTTTGAGACAGAGTTTCACTCTTGGCACCCAAACTGGAGTGCAATGGCGTGATCTTGGCCCACTGCAACCTCTGCCTCCTGGGTTCAAGCAATTCTCCTGTCTCAGCCTCCTGAGTAGCTGGGATTACAGGTGTGCTCCACTATGCCTGGCTACATTTTTTTGTATTTTTAGTAGGGATGGAGTTTTGCCATGTTGGCCAGGCTGGTCTTAAGCTTCTAACCTCAGGTGGTCCACCAGCCTCGGCTTCCCAAAGTGCTGAGATTACAGGTGTGACCCACTGCACCCAGCCTTTTCTTTTCTTTTCTTTTTCTTTTTTTTTTGACAGTGTCTCACTCTGTCACCCAGGCTGAAGTGCAGTGGCACCATCACAGCTCACTGAAGCATTAAACTCCTGGGCTCAAATGATCCTCCCACCTCAGCCTCCTGACGAGTTGGGACTATAGGTGCAAACCACCACGCCTGGCTAATTTTTGTTTTGTTTTGTTTTGTTTTGTTTTTGTTTGTTTTATAGAGATGGGGTTTTACCATATGACTCAGACTGGGTCTCAAGCTCCTGGGCTAGGCAATCCTCCCTCCTCGGCCTCCCCAAGTGCTGGGATTACAAGTGTGAGCCATTACCCCCAGCCCAAGCCTAGTTGCAATAGGCAGAGAATAGGTCCATGACATCTTTGTTCTCCCAACCTCAGTTTTACCCGTCTGTACAATGGGTCCTCCATGAGCTTCCACTTGGCCCCCTTAGCTTGCTCCATCTGTGTACTGGGGTTCAAGATAGGTCCTCCGTGTTCGGGCAGGGTGGCTCACACCTGTAATCCCAGCACTTCAGGAGGCTGAGAGCCAAGGTGGGCGGATCGTGAGGTCAGGAGATGGTGACCATCCTGGTCAACGTGGTGAAACCCCATCTCTCCTAAAAATACAAAGATTAGCTGAGTGTGGTGGTGGGCACCTGTCATCCCAGCTACTCGGGAGGCTGAGGCAGGAGAATTGCTTGAACCCGGGAGGTGGAGGTTGCAGTGAGCCGAGATTGTGCCACTGCACTCCAGCCTTGGTGATAAGAGCAAGACTCTGTCTCAAAATAAAAAAATAAATAAAAATGATGGTCCTCCACAAACTTCTGCGGTGATTTGTGCCTCTCACGTGGTCTAAGTCTCAGTTTGCTTATCTGGGTGATGGGTTCTTTCAGGTCCCTGATAAACCTCTCCTGGGTCCTCCCCGGCCTTCTGTGTGCCCCCGGTGGCGTGCACCGATCTGCAGCAACCCCCTGCCCACTTCTGCCCAGCCCCTCCCACTCTGCGGGTCTGTCCAGGGCCCCTCCGACCTCAGCCTTTGGGGCCGGGCAGTGGGTCCGCCCTCCGCGTCCCTGGCACCCCTGACCTCTCGCCTCTCCGGCCTACAGGATGAGTTCCACCCGTTCATCGAGGCCCTGCTGCCTCACGTCCGCGCCTTCGCCTACACCTGGTTCAACCTGCAGGCGCGGAAGCGCAAGTACTTCAAGAAGCACGAGAAGCGGATGTCGAAGGACGAGGAGCGCGCGGTCAAGGACGAGCTGCTGGGCGAGAAGCCCGAGGTCAAGCAGAAGTGGGCGTCGCGGCTGCTGGCCAAGCTGCGCAAGGACATCCGGCCCGAGTGCCGCGAGGACTTCGTGCTGAGCATCACCGGCAAGAAGGCGCCGGGCTGCGTGCTCTCCAACCCCGACCAGAAGGGCAAGATGCGGCGCATCGACTGTCTCCGGCAGGCGGACAAGGTGTGGCGGCTGGACCTGGTCATGGTCATCCTGTTCAAGGGTATCCCGCTGGAGAGCACCGACGGCGAGCGCCTGGTCAAGGCCGCGCAGTGTGGCCACCCGGTCCTGTGCGTGCAGCCGCACCACATCGGCGTGGCCGTCAAGGAGCTGGACCTCTACCTGGCCTACTTCGTGCGTGAGCGAGGTGAGGTGCGGCGGGCCTGAGCGGGGCGGCCATGGGGAGGGTGTCTGATGGCGGTGACGCGGCCTGAGGAGGGTCTGGGGAGGAGGCCAGTGCCTGTCGATGTGATGTGGTGGTCTGAGAGGGGAAGTGGGCCTTGGAGAGCGTCTGACGGGGGTGACACGGGGCCAGGAGCGCCTGAGGGAGGAGGCCGGTGGGTATAGATGTGATGTGGTGGTCTGAGAGGGGAAGTGGGCCTTGGAGAGAGTCTGAAGTGTGTGATATGGCACAAAGAGAGTTGGAGAGAGGAGGCTGGTAAATATAGATGTGATCTGGTGGTCCAGGCGGGGCAGCAGGCCTGGGAGAGCATCTGACGGGGGTGACATGGTGCAAGGAGAGTCTGTAGGAGGAGGCTGCTGCATATGGATATGATGTGGTGGTCCAAGCAGGGAAGCGGGCCTGGGAGAGCATCTGATGGGGATGACATGGTGCAAGGAGGGTCTGAGGGAGGAAGCTGGTGCGTGTAGATGTGATGCGGTGGTCCAAGGGGAGAGACGGGCCTGGGAGAGCGTCTGACGGGGGTGACACGGTGCAAGGAGTGTCTGAGGGAGGAGGCCAGTGCATGCAGGGCCCAGGGTAACTGCTGATGGGATGTGGAGGTCAGATGGAGGAGGCAGGCCTAGCAGAGGTCTCAAGTGAGAGATGGTACAAGGAGGTTTTTTTGACGGAGGAGGCGGGTGGGCTGTGGTGCTCCAGTGGTAGAGGCAGGATCTCACCCTCACGTCTGAGGGAGGAAGCAGGAAGGTCCTTGAGGTCTTGGGGGATGAGAATGTCCTGGAGGGTCTTGGGTGCAACGGACGGCCTTGCTGGAAGCAGGGATGAGGAGAGGAGAAGGACAGACCATGCCAGCCCTCCAGGGAGAGCCGGGAGAGTCCAGGCACTGCTTCCTGTGAATGCTTGTTGGTTGATCGACTCTCAGACCACACCAGCAGAGAGGCCTGATGAGCCTGGCCCTGCCAGTGGGCTGTTTGCCGGTGGTCAAATGCCTGATGTTGAGACCAGCAAGCTTTGCGGGGGTGAGGAAATCCAAGCTGGCTTCCCAGAGGAGGAGGTGCAGCTGAGCTCAGCTCTGCAGGATGGCCAGGCTGCAGTGAACAAGGGGATGCCCCAGGGGGCCTGGCAGGAGCATGGAGGTGGGAGGCCTGACGCCTGTGCCTCTGGTCCCGGTGCTAAGAGCAGGGTTGGTCCTGTAGCTTCTTGGCTGTGTGGCCCGCTTGGACTTCAGTTTCTCCTGCCTGCCAAATGGTAGAGGTGATCAGAGTCCGTAGCTGGATGGGGCTATGGGAGGTTCCAGAAGATCATGCGTGTAGCCACGTGCAGGGTGTCAGCTGCACCCCAAGACCTGAGTGGGTGCACAGCACCCCTGCCATGCCCACCCAGGCTGTGTCTGGAGCACGCATGAACCCTCACACACCCAGGGGCTGCCAGAGCATGTGGGATGGGTGCACGCCAGACGCAGACCCATGCAGGTCACCAGCCCAACCCCAGCCCAGGCAGCACTCTATAGAAAGAGACAATTGCACAGCCTGAGAGGGAGGGGCGTTTCCCGGAACAAGGGGGACTCGGACCAGACTGCCCGTGCTCCAGACAAAACTCTTCTTTTCCCCAGCTGTAGACACAACCCTTTTCTGTGCCTCAGTTTCCTCCTTGGTGCAATGGGAGTAACAGCCATGCCACCCTCTAGAGCTGGTGCAAGAGTGAGACAGGGTCACGGGCTCCCAGGCTCTGTGGTGTGTGGAAGGAGAGCAGGGCAGAGTTACCCAGTTTTTTTTTTTGTTTATTGTTTTTCCTGGAGACAGGGTCTCGCTCTGTGCCCCAGGCTGGAGTGCAGTGGTGTCATCTCGGCTCACTGTAGCCTCCACCTCCCAGGCTCAAGCGATCCTCCTGCCTCATCCTCCCAAGTAGCTGGGACTACAGGTGCACACCACCATGCCCAGCTAATTTTTTATATTTTTTTAGAGATGGAGTCTTGCTATATTGTCCAGGCTGGCCTCAAACTCCTGGGCTCAAGTCATCCTCCTGCCTTGGCCTCCCAAAGTGTTAGGATTACAGCAGGCAAGAGCCACTGCACCACACCAGTTACCCAGTCTTTTTTTTTTTTTTTTTTTTTTTTTTTTTTGCGGGGGGAGATGGAGTTTCACCCTGTTGCCCAGGCTGGAGTGCAGTGATGTGATCTCGGCTCGCTGCAATCTCCACCTCCCGGGTTCAAGCGATTCTCCTGCCTCAGCCTCCCCAGTAGCTGGGATTACAGGCGCCCGCCACCATGCCTGGCTAATTTTTGTATTTTTAGTAGAGACAGTGTTTCACCATGTTGGCCAGGCTGGTCTTGAACTCCTGACCTCAAATGATTCCACTGGCCTCAGCCTCCCAAAGTGCTGGGATTACAGGTGTGAGCCACCGTGCCCGGCAGTTACCCAGTCTTGATCTTGATTCTTTGACCTTGACCTTAGCATCTTTCTCCTCCCCCACCCCCACCAATGAGCAACAAACCTACTGGGGCTGGCTGTGAGGGGGCATTGGGGACGGTGGGGGCAGAGAGGTGGGCCGGGCGACTGCCTGTTGGGGGCAGGAGGCAGAGGCCACCGTGGGGGAGGGGGTGCTCATCGCCACGCAGGGCCAGACCTCTCTGCCACCACACATCTTCCTCGCCCGGCCCCGCCCCCACCTCCTCCACGCTGAGCTGATAAAATTTTGAAGCGAGCTTTCTGCTGCAGTCAGCACAACCTCTGGGCACCTCCCCACCCCCACCCAGCCCCTCCCGCCTCTGCTCAGCAGGCAGGCCTGTGCCCCGGGTCAGGTTGGCCTCTCTGAGTGAGGGCTGCACCCTCCCTCACCCCCAGCCTGCCCCCTTCGTCCCCAAGGGAATCCCTGCTTCAGTTGGCCCCAGCAGGCCACACCCCCCCCCCAGCCATGCCACCTGCCCACTGCGAGTGCTCCATCTCCTCATGGGGGTGAGAGCTGGGCCTGGACTCCAGCCCCAGCTCAGCTGCCCACTGGCTGGGTGATCTGGGGCCGGTCACTCACCCTCTCTGTGCTTCATTTCCTTGTCTACAAACTGGGGGGCTCAAAAATGGTTGCCCTGTAGGAAATGTTGCGTGCCCAGGGTGAGGGCTCAGTAAACCACCATGAGGCACCGTGAAGACCAGGCATTAGGCATGGGGCTAGGGCCCTCCATGGTTATCATTACTAACGTTATCCTCTTCAGGATTGGTTTGTTTGTTTGTTTTTGTTTTCATTTTTGTTTTGAGATGGAGTCTTGCCGTGTCGCCCAGGCTGGAGTGCAGTGGCGCGATCTCGGCTCACTGCAAGCTCTGCCTCCCAGGTTTAAGCAATTCTCCCGCCTTAGCCTCATGTGAGTAGCTGGGACTACACATGCCCACCACCACGTCCGGCTAATTTTTGTATTTTTAGTACAGACGGAGTTTTGCCATGTTGGCCAGGCTAGTCTCCAGCTCCTAACCTCAGGTGATCCACCCACCTCGGCCTCCCAAAGTGCTGGGATTACAGGTGTGAGCCACCACAACTGGTCTTGTTTTTTAGTTTTTGCAGAGATAGGGTTTCGTCATGTTGCTCAGGCTGATCTCGAACTCCTGGGCTCGAGTGATCCTCCTGCCTCGGCCTCCCAAAGTGCTGGGATTACAGGCGTGACCCCCTGCGCCTGGCCCATCCTCCTCATTCTGATTATAATCTCCCACTGCCAGGCCTTTCCTTATGCTGTTCCCTGAACATAGAATGTCTTTCCCATATGGAAAACCCCAACTCTGGCTGGGTGTGGTGGCTCATACCTATAATGCCAGCACTTTGGGAGGCCATGGCAGGTGACTCTCCTGAGCTCAGGAGCTCGAGACTAGCCTGGGCAACATGGCAAAACCCCGTCCCTACCAAAAATACAAAAAATTAGCCACCTGCCTGGCTAGAAATTCTTGCCCATTCTCACAGCTGCCCTGTGAGGCAGGGATCATTGCTGTATGTTTTTTGTTTGTTTGTTTGTTTGTTTGTTTGTTTGTTTGTTTTAGATGGGGTTTCACTCTGTCGCCCAGGCTGGAGTGCAGTGGCGCGATCTCGGCTCACTGCAACTGCTGCTTCCTGGGTTCAAGCAGTTCTTGTGCCTCTGCCTCCCGAGTAGCTGGGATTACAGGCAAGTGCCACCACGCCTGGTCAGTTTTTGTGGTTTTAGTAGAGACTGGGTTTTACCATGTTGGCCAGGCTGCTCTCGAACTCCTGGCCTCAAGTGATCTGCCCGCCTCGGTCTCCCAAAGTGCTGGGATGACAGGCGTGAGCCACCGTGCCCGGCCTGCTGTATGCATTTTACAGAGGAGGAAACAGGCTCAGAGGAGGGATCTGACCTGCTGAGGTCACACAGCTGAGACTGGGCCAGGTGGGATTTGGACTCAAGCAGCGTCTACCTCTGCCCTGTCCTTGACACCAGCCTCGTCCTCTGTTAGTGTCGGAAGGGGATGGGCGGAAATTGTGGTGCGTGAGGGGGCAGTCTGCTGGCATGGTGTGGTCACCTTCTAGCACGGTTGTGTGAGGATCTCACAGGCTGAGGTCTTACATAGGGTCCCCGGGCTGTGGCTGGCCTCAAGGCCTCCACGCTGATCCTGGCGGTTGTCACCTTGACAGCAGGAGGACTGGCCACCAGCTTCCTTTTCCGAACCGAGAGTCCCCTTGGCTGTGGAGCGTCCTGGCCCAGCCAGAGTGCAGCGTCTGGCTTTCATCAGCCCTGCTGGGCAGCTGAGACCCTGGGATAGATGCGGAGGGAGGGATGGGCATAGGGCCTTGGTTGGCCTCTTGGGGTATGCAGGGTGGATGTTGGTGGAGGGGCACCTGCCACGGGGCTGAAAGCAGCCACCACTTGCAGTGTCACAGGCGAGAGAGGGGGCCGGGCGAAGTGGCTCCCGCCTGTCATTCCAGCACTTTGGGAGGCTGAGGCGGGTGGATCACCTGAGGTCAGGAGTTCGAGGCCAGCCTGGCCAACATGGTGAAACCCCATCTCTACAAAAAATACAAAACTTAACCAGGCGTGGTGGTGGGCATCTGTAGTCCCAGCTACTGGGGAGGCTGAGGCAGGAGAATTGCTGGAACCCGGGGGGTTGCAGTGAGCCGAGATCGCGATACTGTACTCCAGCCTGAGTGACAGAGTGAGACTCTGTCTCAAAAAATAAAAATAAAAATGAATAAGAAGAGGGTGTCAGGGAGCGGCAGGAAAACAAAGCAGGGAGGGACGTGGAGAGGGGCTGGGGGCCACTTTGGATGGGGAGGGCTTCTCTGAGGAGGCATCTTTGAGGTGAGGCTTGAAGGGGGTGAGGGAACCTGGAGAGGCTGGAGGGAGGGGGCACTGGATGGGTTGTAGCCAGTACGAAGGCCTGGAGCCCAGGAATAGCATGTGGAGCTGGCTGGATGTTCAGGGGGTAGTGAGTGGCGAGGGCCGCCCTGTGGCCTCCTGGTGAGGGTGACCAGCCGGGGATGGGGTGGGAGAGGGTGACCCGGGTGCTCTCTGACCTGCCACGTGCTGGTGAAGGAGGCTGCAGGAACCAGGGCCCAGAGAGGGAAGCCGCCTGCCCGCCCAGGGACTAAACCCAGCCAGGCCTCCCCGCCCCCTCTGGCAGCCCAAGAAACCTGAGGCGCGGGCGGGCACCATGCCAGGGCTGGGTGGAGGAGGGGCTGCCAGGCCCGCCCGCCCCAGCAGCTGCCAGCCCGCCCCAAGCCGCCAGCCCAGATGGTGCCCATCTGCTGACGCCGCCATGGGCCAGCCTCCCGTTCCCGCCTTGCGTCGTGCCAAGCTCCTGCAGTCCAGCGCCTGGAATGGTGCGGTGGGCAGAGCCCGGCCTGGGAAGCTCACAGCATGCCAGAGAGGCTGCCCTGGGTGCCCTGGAGAGGGTGGCAGGAGAAATGTAGGAAGGGGAGGTCCCCAGCACTTCCTGGGTGGAACTGGGGAGCAAGGATCCGAACAGGGATGATGATGGCGGCAAACACACATGGAGTTACCTCTGTGTGCCAGGCTCCGAAGCCACTGTCACCCTAACTGGTTTAATTCTCTCCCCCATCCAAGAAGGAAGGGACTTAGACCTTCTGTCGTGTTCTAGTGGAGGAAGCAGAGACCCAGAGATGGTCAGTCACTTGTCCAAGGTCACACAGCTCCTCAGGGGCAGAGCCGGAATGAGTGTCCAGAACCCCTGTGAAAAAGGGATTGAGGCCGGGCGAGGCAGCTCACACCTGTAATCCCAACACTTTGGGAGGCTGAGGCAGGAGGATCACTTGAGGCCAGGAGTTTGAGACCAGCCTGGGCAACATAGCAAGACCCCCCCCCCCAACACACAACTTTTTAAAAAATAAACCGGGTGTGGTGGTGTATACCTGTAGTCCCAGCTACTCGGGAGGCTGAGAAGGGAGGATGGCTTGAGCCCAGGAGTTGGAGGTTGCAGTGAGCTGTGATCTCGTCACTGCACTCCAGCCTGGGTGACAAAGCAAGACCTCATCTCTAAAAACTGGTTTTTTTTAAAAGGGGTGATTGAGGCCGGTTGTGGTGGTTCACACATGTAATCCCAGCTACACAGGAGGCTGAGGCAGGGCAGTCGCTTGAACCTGGGAGGCGGAAGTTGCGGTGAGCTGAGATCGCGCCACTGCACTCCAGCCTGGTGACAGAGCGAGACCCTGTCTCAAAAAAAGGATGGGGGGTATTGAAATCCCTTAAACCTCTTTTCAAAAACAAACGGAAAGTACCCTTTGAGGTTATCTATTGGAAGCCACACCCTCTGAGTCATCTGGATCATACAGTACAGTCTGTGCACACTCAGGGAGTGAAGGAATGAATGAATGAATGAATGAATGAGGTGAACCCTATGGAAGGGGACCAAGCCCGGGGCCAGGGTGTCCATGAAACTCACCCTGAGCTTGACGGCAGGAGAAAAGGGTCTCAGCCTGCGAGTGAGGGGCCTGGGTTAGCCACAGTGCTGCCCTGGCTTGCTGTGTGACTTTGAGAAGGGTCCTGCCCTCTCTGGCCTGGGGTTGAGGGGAGAGGAGGGTGGGAACGGGCAGCCTTGTGGGCCACAGACAGGAGCAAGCCGGGTCCTCACGGAAAGCCTCCCAGCCTCTTCCGCTTTTATTGATCTTCATCCCGGCCGTGGGTTGCCACGCTGGGGAGACAGAGAGGCCGTGAGCGTGGGTGACGGTGCCCGTTTATTTGTACGGTGGACAGAATTTGTGTTTTCGTGTACTCCAGGCGGTGTGGGGCATATTCTCCTCTTTGAGCCTCTGTAGAATGGAGAGAATCAGAGCCGTGCCTGGCGCTTTAAGGATTGGAGTCAGTGGGCCGGCGCGGTGGCCCACACCTGTAATCCTAGCACTTTGGGAAGCCGAGGCGGGCGGATCACAAGGTCAGGAGATCGAGACCATCCTGGCTAACCCGGTGAAACCCCGTCTCTACTAAAAATACAAAAAAATTAGCCGGGCGCGGTGGCGGGTGCCTGTAGTCCCAGCTACTCGGGAGGCTGAGGCAGGAGAATGGCGTGAACCCGGGAGGCGGAGTGAGCCAAGATCCCGCCACTGCACTCCAGCCTGGGCGACAGACAGACTCCGTCTCAAAAAAAAAAAAAAAAAAAAGGATTGGAGTCTATGGTCTCTGAGAAGCATACAGAAGGCACTCAATAAATGCTCATTTCCTCCCTGGATCCTCTCCCCAACCCCAGGAGGGAAGGAGGGAGGCGCCAGTGCTGCCGCAAAACCCCAGGTCTCCTTTTCCCAACCCAGTGAGCCAGCGGGGGCACCAGTGACCCAGGAGTGGTTGTTGCCAGAAGCTGTCACCCTCTCCAGGTGTCTGGACAGCAGAGGGGTTCCTGCTAGCAGCAACCTGGTACCCCCCAGGGCCGGGCAGCCAGGTGTGCCAGCCGTCTGTCTTTGCAGAGAAGGTGGCTGCCGGGTGTGAGTCGCAGACACCAGCTGATGGTGTATTTATAGCGATGGCAGGAGTCCGCGGGGCACACGTCAGTGGTAAAGAGGGGCGGGCAGGTGGGGTCCAGCTCCCACAGCAGACGAGAGCCCACCAGGACTGGCCAGGGAGCTGAGCAGAGTGTCAGGGAGAATGAGGGGCACGTTCTCCAGCTGGGAGGCCCAGGCTCACACCCCTCCGCTCAGGAACTGCGTGATGTTTGCCAAGCAGCGTTGTAGCTGCAGGCCTCAGTTTCCTCCCCCCTCAAATGGGGATGATAATAATGCTGCCCACCTAATAGGGCTGCATAGGATCCAGTTAGTGCATGAAAAGCGTGAGGACAGGGCCAGATATACAGTTAGCACTCAAAAGTGATTTGTTGCCTGGAAAAGGGAGGGAATCCCGACATGGGCTATAATGTGGATGCACCTCGAGGACGTCACGCCCAGTGAAATAAGCCAGACACAGAAGGACAAATCCTGTGTGGTTCCACTCCTAGGAGGTCCCTGGAGTCGCCAGATTCACAGAGAAAGTAGGATGGGGGACGCCAGGGGCTGGGGAGGGGGCTGAGGAGAGAGAATGTTTCATGGGGGCAGAGTTTCAGTTTGGGAAGATGAGAAGGTTCTGGAGAGGATGGTGGTAATGGTTGTACAACCCTGTGAATCCACTTAATGCAGGGTTAATGCCGCTGAACTTAGAAATGGTTAAAAGAGAGGCAGGAGGATTGCTTAAAGCCAGGAGTTCGAGACCAGCCTGGGCAACACAGCGAGCCCTCATCTCTACAAAAAATGTAAAAATTATCTAGGCGTGGTTGCACGCACTTGTGGTCCCATCTACTCAGGAGGCTGAGGCAGGAGGATCGCTTGAGCCCAGGAGTTTGAGGCTGCAGTGAGCTATGATCACACCACTGCACTCCAGCCTGGGCCACAGAGCAAGACCTTGTCTCAAAACCAGAACCACTCCCCACAAATTTACATTATCTAGATTTTACCACAATCTAAAAATGTAGTTCTAGTTGTGAATAATGACAATAACAAGTAATAATGTTATATATATGGCCGGCTGCAGTGGCTCTACTAAAAATACCAAAATTAGCCGGCCATAGTGACGCAAGCTTGTAATCCCAGCTACTCGGGAGGCTGAGGCAGGAGAATCATTTGAACTGATTCTCAAGTGGAGGTTGCAGTGAGCCGAGATCATGCCACTGCACTTCAGCCTGGGGGACAGAGCAAGACTCCATCTCAAAAAAAAAAAAAAAAGAGAGAGAGATATTATCTCATTTAAATTGCTAGGCACCCCATATGCTCAATTCACAGATGAAGCAGTAAAGCACAGAGTTGACAAGAAACTCACCCAGGGTTACACAGCTGTCTGCAGGGCAGAGCTGGACGAGAACCACAGTGATGATGGTCATGATAATGACAATAATAACTACTGTGCTGTCACCGCAGACACTATTTTTTTTATTTATTGTTGCATGATTATATATGACATATTGCTAATTATTACATTGTAACATATGTAACTTTTTTTTTTTTTTTAAACCGAGTCTCACTCTGTTGCCCAGGCTGGAGGGCAGTGGTGCAATCTCAGCTCACCACAACCTCCGCCTCCCGGGTTCAAGTGATTCTCCTGCCTCAGCCTCCCAAGTAGCTGGGACTACAGGCGCCTGCCACCATGCCCGGCTACTTTCTGTATTTTTAGTAGAGATTGGTTTTCAGTATGTTGGCCAGGCTGGTCTCGAACTCCTGACCTTGTGGTCCACCTGCCTTGGCCTCCCAAAGTGCTGGGATTACAGATGTGAGCCACCGTGCCCGACCTACGCCTGGCTAATTTTTGTATTTTTTTTTCTTTTTTTTTTTTTTTGAGATGGAGTCTGGCTCTGTTGCCCAGGCTGGAGTGCAGTGGCCAGATCTCAGCTCACTGCAAGCTCCGCCTCCCGGGCTTACGCCATTCTCCTGCCTCAGCCTCCTGAGTAGCTGCGACTACAGGCGCCCGCCACCTCGCCTGGCTGGTTTTTTGTATTTTTTTTTAGTAGAGAGGGGGTTTCAATGTGTTAGCCAGGATGGTCTCGATCTCCTGACCTCGTGATCCGCCCGTCTCGGCCTCCCAAAGTGCTGGGATGACAGGCGTGAGCCACCGCGCCCGGCCTAAATGAAACAATATCTATGAAAAAACTAACCCTTTACACGTAGTGAGTGCTGGGAACTGGTGGGCTCTTTGAGGAGTAGGTCCCTCCACCACCCCGCAGATGCCCTTACCCAGCAGAATGCTGGTGTCTGCATGAATGCATTTGTGTGGGGACTCCCGAGATAGCCCCTGAGGGCCCCTCATTCACCCGGGTGGGGCCCAGGCCCTCCCAGAGCCAGTGGGAGGGGGAGGCGCCTTGTTGCACCTGTGATACCCCCCGTTGTGACTGGGCTGCAGTTGTCACCCTGGCCCCGTGCCCAGGAAGCCAAGGGGAGGCTGAGGGCAGCTAGGGACAGCTCCGTGCCCATGGGCCCCTCCAACCAGCTGCCAGGCCAGCCCCCTCTCTCCAGCTGGGCGTGGGCAGGAAGTCACTGATGGTCAGGGTTGGTGAGGGGTGAAGCAGGGGGCATTTGGGGACACCGGATGTCTTGTCCAGATGGGGAAACTGAGGCCCAGAGAGGGGCAAGGCATTGCCCAGGGTTGCCCAGGAAGGGTCTTGGCTCTTATCCCTTCTAAGTCCCATCTTTATTTTTATTTTTTATTTTTTTGGAGATGGAGTTTTGCCCCGTTGCCCAGGCTGGAGCGCAGTGGCGTGATCTCGGCTCGCTGCAACCTCCGCCTCCTCAGTTCAAGTGATTCTCCCACCTCAGCCTCCCGAGTAGCTGGGATTACAGGTGCCCGCCACCACGCCTGGCTAATTTTTGTATTTTTGGTAGAGATGGAGTTTCGCCATGTTGGCCAGGCTGGTCTCGAACTCCTGACCTTGTGATCCACCCGACTCAGCCTCCCAAAGTGCTGGGATTACAGGTGTGAGCCACCACACCCAGCCTAAGTCCCATCTTTAGGTCTGCTTGACTGTTCCAAGGCCACCCAGAGGGGTGGTAGGGACAGCAAGGAGGGACCCCAGGGTCTTAAGGCAGAGCATCTGCCAGAGGAGAGGGAGAAGCAGGTTCTGAGGGGAGGGAGGCGTAAGAATCCTGACGTTGAAGTGGTTTCCAGATTCTCCAGGGCACGAGTCCTGAAATCCCCAAGGCCTGAGTTCTAGAATTTCTTCCACTGGGGTCCTGACCACACAGGCGATTCTAGAATACTCCTAGGTGAATTCCAGACCCAGGGGTCCAGGAGAAATAGAATGTTGGCCGGGCGTGGTGGCTCACACCTGTCATCCCAGCACTTTGGGAGACCAAGGGGGTGCGGATCACTTGAGGTCAGGATTTCGAGACCAGCCTGGCCAACATGATGAAACTTGGTCTCTACTAAAAATACAAAAATGAGCCGGGCGTGGTGGCGCGAATCTGTAATCCCAGCTACTCGCCGAAGGCTGAGACAGAAGAATCACTTAAACCAAGGAGGCAGAGGTTGCAGTGAGCCGAGATCGCGCCACTGCACTCCAGCCTGGGCAACAGAGTGAGACTCTGTCTCAAAAAAAAAAAAAAGAATTCCTACCACACATATAATTTAATATTTTTCTGGTCCTCACACTTAAGCATGTAAATTTAAATATACTGGGAGAATTCATTTTAACATTATTTTTTAACATTATTTTAAATAACGTTAATTTTTTTTTTCTTGAGATAGAGTCTCGCACTGTCGCCCAGGCTGGGATGCAGTGGTGCAATCTTGGCTCACTGCAACCTCCACCTCCTGGGTACAAGCAATTCTTCTGCCTCAGCCTCCCGAGTAGTAACATTAAAATGTTTAATTTTAACATTATTTTATTTAACCTAGGGCATCCGGAATATTACCATTGCAATCCATAAGCAATAGGAAAAATTATTGACCAGGCACAGTAGCTCACGCCTGGAATCCCAGCACTTTGGGAGGCTGAGGTGGGAGGATTGCTTGAGGTCAGGAGTTTGAGACCAGCCTGGCCAACATAGTAAGACCTTGTCTCTACAAAAACATTTAAAAATTAGCCAGGCGTGGTGGCGTGAACCTGCGGTCCCAGCTACTCAGGAGGCTGAGGTGGGAGGATCGCTTGAGCCCAGGAATTCGAGGCTCCAGTGAGCTGTGATTGTGCCACTGCACTCCAGCCTGGGTGACAGAGCAAGACTTCAACTCAAAAAAAAGTTATCGAGGTAGTTTATGGTCTTCTCTTTTTTTTTCCCCCTACATTAAGTCTGAAATTTGGACAGACCAGATTTCAAGCACTGGATGGCATATGCGGCCAGTGGCTGTTGTGTTAGGCAGGCCGTGCTAAGACATCTGAGTTCTAGAGCCGGGGTTCTCGATGCCCGGGCCACAGACGGGTACCAGGCCTGTGAGGAACCCGGCCACACAGCAGGAGCTGAGCTTCCTGCAAGGGACCATTCTCACCTGGGCTCTGCTTCCCGTCAGATCAGTGGGCGGCTTTAGATGCCATAGGAGCGTGAACCCCATTGTGAACTGCACATAGGAGGGATCTAGGTTGTGGGCTCCTTACGTGAATCTGACTCATGTCTGATGATCTGAGGTGAGGCAGTTTCATCCCAGAGCCATCTCCCCACTCACCCCGTCCCTGGAAAAAAACTGTCTTCCATGAAATCGGTTCCTGGGGCCAAAAAAGGTTGGAGGCTGCTGTTCTAGAGAATTCGGAAGCAGATCTCCAATCTCCCAAGTTGGGTTCTTGAAAATGTGAGGGCAAGTTCTAAACCTTCCAAACTGGTTGCTTGAAAATCCAAGGAGGCCGGGCGCGGTGGCTCACGCCTGTCATCCCAGCACTTTGGGAAGCCGAGGCAGGCGGATCTCTTGAGGTCAGGAGTTTGAGACCAGCCTGATCAACATAGTGAAACCCCATCTCTACTAAAAATACAAAAATCAGCCGGCTGTGGTGGTGGGCGCCTATAATCCCAGCTACTGGGGAGGCTGAGGCAGGAGAATCGCTTGAACCCAGGTGGTAGAGGCTGCAGTCAGCCAAGATCACATCACTGTACTCCAGCCTGGGCAATAGAGTGAGACTCAATTCTTTTGCCCAGGCTGGAGTGCAGTGGTGTGATCACAGCTCACTGCAGCCATCAACTCCCAGGTTCAAGCAATCCTCCCACCTTAGCCTCCCAAGTTGCTGGGATTACAGGCGCACACCACCACAGTGGAATTTTTTTTTTCTTTTTTCAGTAGAGATGAGGTCTCACCATGTTGCCCAGGCTGGAGTGCAGTGGTGGAATCATAGCTCACTGCAGCCTCAATCTCCCAGGCTCAAGTGATCCTCCTGCTTTAGCCTCCCAGGTAGTGTAGTACAGGCATGCACCACTACGCCTGGCTGATTTTTTATATTTATTTATTTATTTATTATTTATTTATTTAATGAGATGGAGTCTCGCTCTGTTGCCCAGGCTGGAGTGCAGGGATGTGATCTCGGCTCACTGCAACCACCTCCCAGGTTCAAGCGATTCTTCTGCCTCAGCCTCCAGAGTACCTGGGATTACAGGCACTCGCCACCACGCCCGGCTAATTTTTGTATGTTTAGTAGAGACGGGGTTTCTCTATGTTAGCCAGGCTGGTCTGGAACTCCTGACCTCAGGTGATCTGCCTGCCTCGGCCTCCCAAAGTGCTGGGATGACAGGCGTGAGCCACTGCACCTGGCCTTATTTTTATTTTTCATAGATAGGAGGTCTCACTATGTGGCCCATGCTGGGATTTCAGGCTCTTTGAGCTTTCTTCCATATTGGCTGGGGCTGGAGCAGGACTCCACTGTGGCAGGAAGTATTTGGGTGCAAGGGGAGCAGTTGTGGGGACTGGTAGTGACCCCCAGTTACTGTCTGTTGTGCTTTGGATGCCAGGCACGCGAAGGCTGGCTGTAAGTGTGTGTTTCCAAAAGGTTGTTATGGGGCCTCGGGCACACCCTCACTGGGTCTGGATCCCAGCCCGTCTACCACCAGGCATCCCTTCCGATGGGCAAAGCTGCGTGAGAACTTCCCACAGGGATGCCATGGCTGCTTGTAGCCCGGAGCTTGCAGAGCTTTGTTTAAAGGCAGTGGCTGGGGCTGAGTGCAGTGGCTCATGCCTGGAATCCCAGCACTTGTGGAGGCCAAGGTGGGCGGATCACCTGAGATCAGGAGATCGAGACCAGCCTGGTCGATGGCTCAAGCCTGTAATCCCAGCACTTTGGGAGGCCGAGACGGGCGGATCACGAGGTCAGGAGATTGAGACCATCCTGGCTAACACGGTGAAACCCCGTCTCTACTAAAAAAATACAAAAAAAAAAACTAGCCGGGGGAGGTGGCAGGCGCCTGTAGTCCCAGCTACTCGGGAGGCTGAGGCAGGAGAATGGCGTAAACCCGGGAGGCGGAGCTTGCAGTGAGCCAAGATCTGGTCACTGCACTCCAGCCTGAGCAACAGAGCGAGACTCCACCTCAAAAAAAAAAAAAAAAAAAAAGAGACCAGCCTGGTCAACATGGCGAAACCCTGTCTCTACTAACCATACAAAAATTAGCTGGGCGGTGGTGGCACACGCTTATAGTCCCAGCTACTCGGGAGGCTGAGGCAGGAGAATTGCTTGAACCCGGGAGGCGGAGGTTGCAGTGAGCCGAGATCGTGTCATTGCACTCCAGCCTGGTCACAGAGTGAGACTCCATCTCAAAAAAAAAAAAAAAAAAGCAGTGACTGTCATGATCGGTTGTGGCATCTAGTGGGAGGCGGGGGTGTCTGCGTGTGTGTTTGGGGTACACTGTGGGGGGATTGCAGGCATATTGAGGGCTTACCAAGTGCCTGGCTCATCTAGCCCTCAGGAAACTACATTGTTGGAAGCTGCTTCACCGTCTTACAACGACCCACTGAGGTTGGAGTGATCATTAACGGCATTTAACAGATGGGGAAACTGAGGCCCAGAGAGGCAAAGTCACTGGCCCAAGGTCACATAGCTAAGGAGTAGAGCCGGGATTTAAATCCAAGTCTGGGAAATCCCAGGGCCCGCAGTGGGCACCAGATAAAGGAGCTGTTTGGGGTATGGCAGGGACTGCCCTGGAGCATTCCAGATCCTGCCTTTGGGCCTACAGGGCTTTGGTGCTGGTGAGCAGGCCGCAGGTTCAGCCGGCTCAAGGAGCAGCGTCGGGGCTGTAGCTGGGCTGGGGGCTGGGCGGGCCTCAAACCCCTGGACCTGGGGAATCAGGGAGGCGTAAGCTGCATCTGAGGTTGGGTGTCTCTATGCCTCTGTCTCTCTCTCTACCTCTGATTCTCCCCAAGCTGCTTTGTCTCAGTCCCTGTCTATTCCCACCCCACCCCACTGTCTCTTCGGCCTTGCCAGTCTCCTCCCAGCCCCCCATCCCACCCAGTGGGCTGCCCGGAGGTGGCGGCAACAGGCAGCTGAATGGGCTTCTTGTTCGTGGCCACACCCGCCCCTTGGGGTCACCCTGGGCCATGCCCAGGCAGCGTGGCTGCCTTAAAGGGCTAGTACCCAGAAAGAATGCGAGCAGGGGAGGCTGCGTCCACTCCCAAATCCCACCGGCTCCCAAAGGTGGACCACTCATGTGTCTGACGGGGGTGGGGAGCTCTGTACCTAGACACCCTTGTGGCTTGGGGGAGGCCTGTCTGGAGAAGACGACGTGATAGGGTTTGGGTTTGACCTTGGATAAATCTCTTTGTCTCTCTGTGCCTCAGTTTCCCTATCTAGATCAGGGGGCTCCTTGGAGCCACCCCTGTGGGCTGCTGGGCAGATGGCATATTATCCGGGATTCTGCACACAGTTGACACTCTTCCTGTGCCCACCGTGCCTTGATAGTGCACCTGCCGTTTCAGCCCAGCATTCATCCGCTGTGCAGACTTGGCAATTCCTTCTTCACCTTGCTCCGTGCATCAGTTTCCCCAAATGTAGAATGAGGCGATGGCTGTCTTAGCTTCACAGAGAGCTACGCAAGGATTGAGTCGGTCCGTGGTATTAGAGAGAAGGGCCTGAAACACTGCTGAGTGTCACCTCCGCTGGTGCACTTATTGAGCACCAGCTGCATACCAGGCCTTGCTGAGGAAGCTTCACTGCACAGGCTGCAGTGAGGTGAGAGGGGAAGGCCACCCAGCCTGGATCTCACTCTGGTGTCATCGCCTCCTGCCTCTGCTCAGGGCTGTGCAGCCTCAGGCTGCTCCCCTGCCCTCTCTGGGCCTCAGTTTCACCTTCAGAGCAATGGGAACAGCCCCATCCCTTCACACACTGGAAACCATCACCTTCTGCCTGGGAGGGGGTTGTGTTGTCTCTGGGAATCCCAGGCATCCCCTAGACAGGAGCCAACCCAGAGGCCCTCGGACCCGGGCTGCACCCTGTGACCGCTCCTGGTGGCTGTGGCGCTCCCATGCTCCAGGCCGGCCCCACAGACAGCCCGGGACAGGTTACTGCCAGATAGACAAGCCTGTGCCTCACTGCCTTATGTAACCAGTTTATGCAAGGGCAGCCGGCCCGCTTACATAAGGGGAGGCCGGGCCAGCGCCCAGCTGGGGAGGGGGAGGCTCTTAAAGGGACCGGCGTCCCCCGCGGCTCCCTCCACGGGCACTGGTGCGAATTCATGGGCGAGCTGTGGACCCCGCTCTCAGTAAGGCCGCCATGAATGTCATTATGATTATCTTTGTGGATGTTGTTTATCATTACTATATTCTTTTCCCAGGGCGGGGGTTCAGCTGAGAGGAGGACCACGCCCAGCGCTTGGGCAGAGGGCTTGGGCTGTGGCGCTGGCTCTGGGTGCCACTTGGTTAAGTCCCTCTCTCTGAGCTTCAGCCTCCCCTTCTGCACAGTGGAGCAGTGCAGGAAGGCATGGGGTCCTGGAAGGTCCTGGCCCTGCTGCCTGTTCACCGTGTGGCCTCGGGCAGGTGGCATCCCCTCTCTGGGCCTCAGTTTCCCCATCTATAAAATAGCGCCTGCTCCGTGGAGTTGCTCAGGGAGAGTTGATAAGACACATTAAGAGTTTACATGCCCGCCGGGCATGGTGGCTCACACCTGTAATCCCAGAGCTTTGAGTGGCTGAGACGGGAGGATCGCTTGAGGCCAGGAGTTCAAGACCAGCCTGGGCAACATAGTGAGACCCCCATCTCTACAAAAAATAAAACTTAGCCAGGTGTGGTGATGTGTGCCTGTAGCCCCAGCCACTGGAGAGGCCAGGGCAGGAGGATTGCTCAAGTCTGGGAGGTTGAGGCTGCAGTGAGCTGTGATTGGGCCACTGCACTCCAGCCTGGACGACACAGCAAGACCTTGTCTCAAAAAATAAAAATAGGCCAGGCATGGTGGCTCATGCCTGTAATCCCAGCACTTTGGGAGGTCGAGGCAGGCGGATCACTTGAGGTCAAGAG
Source organism: Macaca mulatta (assembly GCF_049350105.2). Lineage (NCBI taxonomy): Eukaryota > Metazoa > Chordata > Mammalia > Primates > Cercopithecidae > Macaca > Macaca mulatta. The sequence continues at coordinate 4,203,775 of NC_133424.1, forward strand.
TTCCAGACCAGCCTGGTCAACAAGGGGAAACCCCATCTCTACTAAAAATACAAAAATTAGCTGAGCGTGTGGTGGGAGTCTGTAATCCAGCTACTGGGGAGGCTGAGGCAGGAGAATCACTTAAACCTGGGAGGCGGAGATTGCAGTGAGCCGAGATCGCGCCACTGCACTCGAGCCTGGGCGACAGAGCACGACTCCATCTCAAAAAATAAGTAAATAAAAATAAAAATAGGCTGGGCACAGTGACTCACACCTTTAATCCCAGCCCTTTGGGAGGCTGAGGCGGGAGGATTGCTTGAGCCCAGGAGTTTGAGACCCGCCTGGGCAAATCCCTGTCTCAAAAATTTTTAAAAACATAAAGAGTTTAGGACAGCATGGAATACAGACGCGGTCAGCACTCATCCAGTGGAACCATTTTGCAGCCAATAAATATTTAGTAAGCTCCTACTGTATGCTAGGCACTGCTCCAAGTGCTGGGATACTGCAGTGAACAGGACAGTTTAAAAATTCGGCCCTGGCCAGGCGCGGTGGCTCATGCCTGTTATCCCAGCCCTTTGGGAGGCCGAGGCGGGCGGATCACGAGGTCAGGAGATTGAGACCACCCTGGCTAACACGGTGAAACCCTGTCTCTACTAAAAATACAAAAAATTAGCCAGGCGTGGTGGCAGGCGCTGAATCTGAGGCAGGAGAATGGCGTGAACCTGGGAGGCGGAGCTTGCAGTGAGCTGAGATCGCGCCGTTGCATTCCAGCCTGGGCGACAGAGTGAGACTCTGTCTCAAAAAAAAAAGCCGGGCTTGGTGGCTCATGCCTGTAATCCCAGCACTTTGGGAGGCCGAGGCGGGCGGATCACGAGGTCAGGAGATCGAGACCATCCTAACACAGTGAAACCCGTCTCTACTAAAAAATACAAACAATTAGCTGGGCATGGTGGCGGGCACCTGTAGTGCCAGATGCTTGGGAGGCTGAGGCAGAAGAATGGCGTGAACCCGGGAGGCGGAGCTTGCAGTGAGCTGAGATCGCGCCACTGCACTCCAGTCTGGGCAACAGAGCGAGACTCTGTCTCAAAAAAAAAAAAAATTCCGCCTTGGTGGAACTCACAGTTTGGTTGAGGTGATGGGCAAAGAACAAGAAATAAATGTTGGTTTAGGCCAGGCGCGGTGGCTCACGCATGTAATCCCAGCACTGTGGGAGGCCGAGGCGGGCCAATCACCTGAGGTCAGGAATTTGAGACTAGCCTGGCCAACATGGTGAAACCCCGTTCCTACTAAAAATATAAAAAATTAGCCAGGCGTGGCGGTATGGACCTGTAGTCCCAGCTACTGGCAGCGGCTGAGGCAGGAGAATCACTTGAACCCGGAAGGTGGAGGTTGCAGTGAGCCGAGATTGTGCCACTGCACTCCAGCTGGGGCCACAGAGCGAGACTCCGTCTCAAAATAATAATAATAAGAAGAAGAAGAAGAAGAAGAAGAAGAAGAAGAAGAAGAAGAAGAAAGAAATGTCAGTTTAGTGATAAGAACTATCAAAAAAATAAAGAAGGCCAGAGGAAAAGAGAGGGATGGGATGTGCTGGGGAGGTCCCTGAAAGGCTGTCTGAGGACCTGCCATTTGAACTGAGACCTGAGGGGTGAGGAGGAACCAGTTATATGAAGAACTGGGGGAAGGCGTTCCAGGCAGAGGGCACAGCCTGTGCAAAGGCCCTGCGGCAGGACACACCTGGCACTTTGGAGGAACAGTGAGGAGGCCCGTGTGGCTGCAGCAGAGTGAGGAGGAGGAGAGAAGGAGGACAGGAAGGCAGGGAGGGTATGGGGCAGTTTGTGTAAGGCCTGGTGGACAGTAGGAAGGACTTGGGCTTCGACCCCAAAGTGGGAGCCATAGAGGGCAATGGGCAGAGGAGGGACCGGCCTTGACTCAGGTGCTCACAGGCGCCCTCTGGCTGCTGCAGGGAGGACAGACTGTGGGGGGCGAGGGCAGGAGCTGGGGATCAGAGCAGAGTGGACCGCCCTGGTGCAAGCAGGCAGTAGCAGGGGCAGAGGCAGGGGAGGGGACAGAATCCAGATGAGCTCCGACGGTGTGAGGATTCAGTTGCTCACCTGGGTCGTTTATACCTTATCTGAGTCTGGCTCTTGCTCTCCTTGCCCCGTCTCCTGCCTGCAAGCCGCACCTGCCTGGGCACATGCAGAGAAGGGAGCGGCGCGGCGCTAGTCATGCCCAGGAGCTCTCCTGCAATCAGGACTTTGTTATAGCGGGCAAGCTGGATATGGGTCCTGGTGCCTGGGAGGCCCGTGGGGCTCTGGGCTCCTGCCAGGGTCCCAGCCCCAACCCAGGTACACCACCCACATGGCACGGTTATTCTCATTTTTTTTTTTTCCTTTTTTTAAACAGAGTCTTGCTGTGTCGCCCAGGCTGGAGTGCAGTGGCACGATCTCAGCTCACTACACCTTCCGCCTCATGGGTTTAAGCGATTCTCCTTGCCTCCACCTCCTGAGTAGCTGGGACTACAGGTGTGCACCACTTCACCCAGCTAATTTTTGTATTTTTAGTAGAGATAGGGTTTCGCCATGTTGGCCAGGCTGGTCTGAAACTCCTGAACTCAAGTGATCCAACCGCCTCGACCACCCAAAGTTCTAGGATTACAGGTGTGAACCACTGCACCCAGCCTATTCTCATTTATTTTCTTTCTTCTTCTTTTTTTTTTTTTTTTCTTTTTTTGAGACTAAGTCACCCAGGCTGAAGTGCAGTGGCACAATCTCAGCTCACTGCAACCTCCGCCTCCAGGGTTCAAGCAATTCTCCTGCCTCAGCCTCCCTAGTAGCTGGGACTACAGGTGTGTGCCACCATAGCCAGCTAATTTTTGTATTTTTAGTAGAGATGGGGCTTTGTCATGTTGACGACCAGGCAAGTCTCGAATGCCTGACCTGAGGTGATCCGCCCGGCCTCAGCCTCCCACAGTGCTGGGATTACAGGCTGGAGCCACTGCGCCCAGACTTTCCTTCCTTTTCATGTCTCCTCCTTCCACTCTCCCATGTACCATCTCTCTGTCTCTCTTTTTCTCTCTGCTTCATCCCTCCCTCTCAACTTTCTGTCTACAGATGTTTATTGAGCACCTAGTCTGTATCAGGCCTTATTCTAGCCACTGAGGGCACAACAGAGATCTAGACAGACAAAGCCTCTGCCCTTGAGGAGGTGACGTTCCACTGGGGAGATGAGCAAACACCCGTGCAGTCACTAAGCAACTCAGCAAATCCATAGGCAATCACTAACTTCCCCTGAAGGAAAAAAAACAGAAGACTGAGATTGAGGGTGGCCAGAGGCTGCTTGAGGTGAAGGAGCTCAGGGTAGACCTCTCTGAGAAGGGAGCATTTGAGCTGAGACCAGGAGAGATCTCAAGGGAGAGAGCAAGCAGTTAGCTGTTTAGACAGAGGGACCAGAATGTGCAAAGGCCCTGAGGCAGGACTGGGCCAGGTGCATTGGAGGAACAGGGAGGAGGCCCCTGTGGCTAGAGCAGAGTGAGTGAGGGGGAGAGAGGGAAGAGCAGAGGGCAGAAAGGGGACAGGACAAGTTGTGCTGGGCCTGTGGTCCTAGTACTTCACTTTGAATACTCCCCCAAATCTCTTAAGGTTCCTCATGTTCCTTTCCCTGACAAGCATTTATTTTGCACCTGCTGTATACCAGATCCTATCAGGAGAATCCCAAATATTCATGCAACAAGTTCATATTGGGTACCTATGGTAGGCCGGGCTCTGCTGGAGTAATCACGCTCATTTGACTGCAAGCATTTATTGAGTGCCAGCTGTGTAAAAGCATTTATCAAGCACCACCTGTCTACTAGGCTGTGGGGAGAGAGGCCACATGAAAGCTTGGGAAGGAGAAAAGTTTCCTTCCACTCCCTTTCAGGTTCGTGCCCTCTGGTTTCCAGCCCCCTCCCACGTTCAAGGCAACACTTAAACCTCTGGGTTCAAGTTCTGTTGTCCACTGCGTGGCCGTGAGACCCAGGGCAAGCCCCTTCCCCTCTCGGATCTTCCGTTTCTCGCTCTGTAAAGCAGGGCACTCCACAATCTGATGTGTTTACAACTCGACATCTACTTTTTGCGGCAAGGGAAACTGAGGCACAGCAGAGTGGAGATGTGTATCTCTTCCTCCCCAAGCAAGACTGGCATGGAGTCCATTCTTCTGACCCCACGCCAAAGCCAGGGCGTTTGGTGTTTTGTTTTTTTCTTGGAGGCCCAGAGAGGGGCAGGGCTTGCCTGAAGCCACACAGCACCGGGCAGGCCTCAGGATTGCGGAGAGCCTTCCCCTCGGCGCCTGCCCGGGCTCCCGTGTCTTCCTCCTGCCTCCTTTGGCTGGGCCGCCAGCCTTGCCTCCCGTCCTCTGGACTCCCCAGGGGCTGCCCAGTTGGAGACAAGGCCCAAGAAATATCAGAAGGAAGGGGAAGCCAGGAGGGGCCTCCGCCTCCTCCCGCCACCCCCCGCCGCGCCCAGCTGCCCCCACCCAGTGCCCGACATTGGCAGAGTGTCCTCGGGCGCTTCCGCCTGGCCCTGCCTGCCTCGTGTGGCCACTGATCCCTTCCGGAGCCTCTCCATGGGGACGCCCGTGTGTGCGCTCAGCCCGTGGGCACATGTGGCTCCCGGGGCTCCCCCCTCCACCCCCCAACCCCCTGCCTGCCCCTCTCCCCCCATCCCTTCCGGAGCCTCTCCATGGGGACGCGTGTGTGTGCGCTCAGCCCGTGGGCACATGTGGCTCCCGGGGCTCCCCCCTAGGCCTGCCCTTCTCCCCCCCCCCACAGCCGCCGAGCCAGGCCTGCCAGGAAGATGTTGGGCGGGGGGGGGGGGCGCGGGGAGGCCTCGGCTTGGCTGCTGGAGAAGCCAAGAATTTGCTCCAAATGTAAACAGCGAGTTATTTTCAGCCCACTCCCCCCCACCCCGGGTGGCGTTGACACATTTGACATTGGCGGGACCGGGAGGGGGTGGGGGCGAGGGTGTGCGTGCGGGTATTTTTAACCTTGCTCCTCACATGCCTGGAGTTTGGCTGGTGCCGAGTGGCGTTTAATGGGGAGGGGGCGCGGAGGCGTGGGGGGCCCTGGGTGGCCGTGCGCGGGTGGGCGCTTGGCAAGGCCGCCCTGCTGTTGGTACCACGTGTTTAACCCCTGAGAGGCTGCAGAGGGGCTGGGGGAGGCGACCCAGGGTCCAGGGGTGCCCCCGAGGCTCCCTCGTCACCTTCTCCTGGTGTCCCCCCCCCCGCAACCCCACCCTGGAGGGCAGGGCCGGGTGCCTGAGGCCGGTGCCAGCCCGCGCCGCCCAGACCCACAAAATGGCCGCCAAGGCCAGAGAAACATCTGGAACAGGGGAAGGGAGAGGCGAGAAAATGGCCGCCAGAGGGATGATGTCATGGGCAGCGTGGCCTCCCAGAGCGTCCCCAGCACGGGGCGAGTCCCTGCCCGCAGGCCTCCGAGCAGGGCCCTGCGGCCTCCAGGGGCCTCCGGACCCACTGTCCAGGCCGGACACCCTCCAAGAGTGACACCGGGGTCCCCAGGGATCCCCAAAGGCGGCCCTGAGACCTGGGGGAGGGCCTGGGCCTCCAGTCCCAGCAGCCCGATGCTGGGGACGGTCCCGGGGCGGTGGTGGCCGCTGACCTGACCCGCAGGACACCGAGGCGTCCACGAGGGCCCGGAGCCAGGCCATGGAGCTGGGGGGGGGCCGGGTGGAAAGAAAAAAGAAACTTTTCTTTGAAAGTGATTCCGAAGCAGGTTGGCTCGGGCCCAGGCGGCCCGGCGGCAGGGGAGAGGGAGATGGAAAGTATGGGCCAGACTTGAGGAATGCAGGAAGGACGAGGACGGGGAGGCCCGGGGTGGAGGCCGGCATCCCGGAGGTCACCCCGTCCACGCCTCTCTGCCTCTCGGGCCCCCCCAGGTCTCATCCAGATTTTCCTCCCTGTCCCTGGCGTGGGCGGGGAGTGCCGAACATCGATGGGGGCTTGTGTTTTTTCTTCCTTTGATTTATCCAGACAGGCTCCGGAGGAGGGCTGGGCAGGGGTTTTAGGTCATCTGCACTGCCAGGATGTGGAGGCTCAGAGAGGGAGAGTGCTTTTAGTGAGGTCACACAGCACTGACAAAACTGATGGTTGCTTCTCTCCTTTGAGCACCTTGGGGAGGAGGAAGTTCTCTATGGAGGATCAGGGTCTGTATTGGAATTCCTTTATATTTTTATTTTATTTAATTAATTAATTTATGTTTGAGGCAGAGTTTCGCTCTTGTTGCCCAGGCTGGAGCGCAATGGCGTGATCTCGGCTCACTGCAACCTGCGCCTCCTGGGTTCAAGCAATTCTCCTGTCTCAGCCTCTTGAGTAACTGGGATTACAGGCGTGCGCCACCACGCCCAGCTAATTTTTGTATTTTTAGTAGAGATGGGGTTTCACTGTGTTGGCCAGGCTGGTCTCGAACTCCTGACCTCAGGTGATCCACCTGCCTCAGCCTTCCAAAGTGCTGGGATTATAGGCTTGAGCCACTGCACCCGGCCCCTTTTTCTTTCTTTCTTTCTTCTCTTCTTCTTCGTTTTTTTTTTTTTTTAAACAGAGTCCTGCTCTGTCACCCAGGCTGGATTGCAGTGACTTGATCATGGCTCACTGTAGCCTCAACCTCCTGGGCTCAAGCAGTCCTCTCACTTCAACCTCCTGGGTAGCCGGGACCACAGGCATGCACCACCATGCCCAGCTAGTTTTTGGGTTTTTTGTTTGTTTGTTTGTTTGAGACAGAGTCTCACTCTGTTGCCCAGGCTGGAGTGCAATGGCATGATCTTGGCTCACCAAAACCCCCGCCTCCCAGGTTCAAGCGATTCTCCTGCCTCAGCCTCCCAAGTAGCTGGGATTACAGACACCCGTCACGATGCCCTGCTAATTTTTTGTGTTTTTAGTAGGGACAGAGTTTTGTCATGTTGCCCAGGTTGGTCTCGAACTCCTGACCTCAAGTGATCCGCCTGCCTCAGCCTCCCAAAGTGCTGGGATTACAGGTGTGAGCCACCATGCCTGGCCTATTTTTTGTATTTTTCGTAGAGATGGGGTCTCACTATGTTGCCCAAGCTGGTCTTGAACTCCTGAGCTCAGGTGATCCACCCACCTTGGCCTCCCAAAGTGCTGGGATTATAGGCATGAGCCACTGTGCCCTGCCTACTTTTTTTGTAGAAATAGGGTCTCGCTATGTTGCTCAGGCTGGTCTGGAACCCCTGGCCTCAAGTGATCCTCTTGCCTTGGCCTCCCAAAGTGTTGGGATTACAGGCATGAGCCACTGCATCCAGCCAATGTCTGTGTGTTTTTCACTGCTCTGTCCCCAGTTCCTAGGACAGGGCCTGGTACACAGTAGGCGCTCAAGATGTGTGTTGGATGAAAGCATCACAGTTTTCTCCTGAGACTGGGGTTTGTACAGATGCTGGCACAGGATGGAGGCAGAGGCTCGGGAAACGCAAAGCAGGTTGCAATGTAACTGGACGCACACGGGAACCCTGTGGTCACATTTCTCAGGAGGGACATGAGGAGGCGAAAACTCAAACTTCCCTCACTTCAAGCGCAGATTCTGTGCCAGGAGCTGTGGACGATAAACCACATTTGAACAGAAGCCTGAATAAAGCAGAAGGGTGAGCCAGGCAGGCATTTGCAGGGATGGTGTTCCAGGCAGTGCTCACAGCCCGTGCAAAGGCCCTGAGGCAGGACCGTGCCTGGTGCAGTGGTGGAACAGCGAGGAGGCCTGTGTGGCTGGAGCAGAGTGAGCGAGGGGGAGAGAGGGATGAGGGGAGAGGAGAGAGGGGGCAGAGGCAGGCTGTGCAGGGCCTTGAGCGCTGTGGGGAGATGGGGAGAACTTGGACTTTTACATATTTGTTTGTTTTTGTTTTTGTTTTTTTGTTTGTTTTGTTTTTGAGATGGAGTCTCCCTCTGTCGCCCAGGTTATAGTGCAGTGGCACAATCTCGGCCCACCACCTTGAACCCTCTGCCTCCTGGGTTCAAGCCATTCTCCTGCTTCAGCCTCCTGAGTATCTGGGATGACAGGCATGCGCCACCACGCCCGGTTAATTTTTGTGTTTTTAGCAGAGATGAGGTTTCACCATGTTGGTCAGGCTGAGCTCGAACTCCTGACCTCAAGTGATCTGCCCGCCTTGGCCTCCCAAAGTGCTGGGATTACAGAGGTGAGCCACCGTGCCCAGCCGAATTTTTACATATTTGTAGACCCAGACACAGTCCAGGGTGCTGGGGACTAGAACAAAGGTTTGGAGAAAGGGCTGGGGAGGGTGTTCCAGAGAAGGAGACGTCAGAGCTGGGCTGCGAAGTATGGCTGGAGGTCTCCTGAGAGGGAGAGGGGCAGGGAAGACAGCATAGCCGGAGCTCAGAGGACTCAGGCCCAGGTCACGTGTATGTTCCATTGCCTTCCAGGACAGAGAAAGTTGAACCTTCACCGGGTAATGTTTAAAAATGGCCGGTGACACCCAGTAGCTGGGAATTCCAGGCCCTGGCTTTGGTTCTCTCTTTAGCTGGCTGAGGTTGGGAGGCGGACGTGGCAGCCGGCAGAGCCAGCAAAATTTGGAAGCTGGCTAACATTGGAAAATCAACCAGGCGAACTCACGGTGGCGGCCGATGCTGGAAACCTGGGCTCCGTGAGGTCCAGCAGATGCCCTGCTGGGGCCCAAGTGGACATCCTAGGCCTTCTGACAACCCGCCAGGTTTTTAAATAAGTGTGATTATGGTTTCAGCAAGTCCTGTCCTTCTACAGCCAAAAGATCATTCAATATGGCCACTCTGGGCAATGCCGGGCCAACCTGCTGGGCCAGGGCGTTGTGTTCAAGCCAAGATTCGCAACACCCGAGAGTCCAGAAGTCACTCGGCAGCCAGAAATTACTTTAAAAATTGCTTTAACTGTGGTAAGACACACATCACACGATTTTTTTTTTCTTGAGACACGGTTTCACTTTGTCACCCAGGCTGGAGTACAGTGGCACTATCTATTGTAGCTCATTGCAGCCTCAAACTCCCAGGCTCAAGCAATCCTCCCACCTCAGCCTCCTGAGTATCTGGGACCACAGGTGCAGTACACACCACAACACCCTATATATATATGTGTGTGTGTGTGTGTGTGTGTGTTTGTGTGTGTGTGTGTGTGTGTATATATTTTTTGATACGGAGTCTCACTATGTTGCATCATCCCAGCTCACTGCAACCTCCACCTCCCGGGTTCAAGCAGTTCTCCTGCCTCAGCCTCCCGAGTAGCTGGGACTATAGGCACACACCACCACACCTGGCTAATTTTTGTATTTTTAGCAGAGACGGGGTTTCACCATATTGGCCAGGCTGGTCTCAAACTACTGACCCTGTGATCCACCTGCCTCAGCCTCCCAAAGTGCTGGGATTACAGGCGTGAGCCACTGCGCCCGGCTGACACCCAGGTAATTAAAAAAAATATTTTATAGAGATGGGGTCTTGCAATGTGGTCGAGGCTGGTCTCGAACTCCTTGCCTCAAGCGATTCCTCCCATCTCAGCCTCCCAAAGTGCTGGGATTCCAGGCGTGAGCCTCTCTGCCCGGCCCAGAGACTTTTGAAAGTCTAAAATGGATTGTCTCATAGGCCACATCACTCGTCTTCACGCTGTGGGATAAAACCCAGGCTTCTCACTGCAATGCACACGGCCCTGAGTGGTCCCGCTCCCCTCCCCATCCCTTCCTCTTTCCTTTGCCCACCACGCTGCAGCCTGGGGTCTGTCGCTGCCCCTCCCACATCCATCTTCATTCCTGCCCCGTGGACCTTGCCCTTGTCACCGAATCTGCCTGGAACGATTTCACCCCAGCTCTCCACACCGCCGGGCTCCTTCTCCTGCTGGAGAGCCACCATCACATCCTCGGAGAGGTTCTGCCTGAGTCCTCCCTCCAATGCCACCCCCAAAGCCATTCCCCCTTCGGCCGGCTTCATCGCCTCCATAGAACCTAGAACCGTGTGAAATGATCTGAGGCTTCCTCTGTGTGTTGGTTCTGCCCTTCTCCCTCCTCACTTCCTTCTCTGCCATCCCCCCAAGGCCTGGCGAGTAGTAGGTGGTCAGTAAACACCTGCTTTGTGAGTGCCGGCCTCCTAGTCACCAACGGCGGAAGCTTCAGCCACCGGATGCAAGGAGTTGTCCCTCGCAAAGGGGGTGGGTGCTCCCGAGCGGGAAGGGTGGGGCCGGAGCCCACGGCCATGCCTTTGTCATGAGCTAGGACGGACCGAATTTGGGCTCGTGGCCACAGACAGGAGAGAACAGTTTGTCCGCACCGTCAGTGCCATCCAGCGTGCATGGCTGTTGTTGTGCCTCGTGTGTTTGCTTGAGCAAAGGCTACAGGGTGCAGTGACATTCCTGGCTGTCCTTGACACCCCACGGACTGGGAAGTCAAGAGAACTGGCTCTCGGCCAAAGGAGGGTGTCATTCCAAATACAATTTGCTGGCTGGGTGCGGTGGCTCACACCTGTGGTTCCTCCAATGTGGGAGGCAGAGGTGGGAGGATTGCTTGAGCCCAGGAGTTTGAGACCAGCCTGGGCAACATAGCAAGATTGCATCTCTAATTTTTTATTTTTATTTTTTATTTTTTTTGAGACGGAGTCTCGCTCTGTCGCCCAGGCTGGAGTGCAGTGGTGCGATCTCGGCTCACTGCAAGCTCCACCTCCCGGGTTCACGCCATTCTCCTGCCTCAGCCTCCCGAGTAGCTGGGACTACAGGCGACCACCATCACGTCTGGCTAATTTTTTGTATTTTTAGTAGAGATGGGGTTTCACCGTGTTAGCCAGGATGGTCTCGATCTCCTGACCTTGTGATCTACCTGCCTTGGCCGCCCAAGGTGCTGGGATTACAGGCATGAGCCACCGCGCCTGGCTGCATCTCTGTTTTTGTTTTGTTTTGTTTTTTAAAGGCAGCCAGGCAGTGTGGCTCATGCCTGTAATCCCAGCACTTAGGGAGGCCGAGGCAGGTGGATCACTTTGAGCTCAGGAGTTCGAGACCAGCCTGGGCAACATGGCAAAATCCCATCTCTCCTGAAAATACCAAAATTAGCCAGGTGTGGCGGGCACCTGTAATCTCCGCTGCTTGGGAGGCCGAGTCAGGAGAATCGCTTGAACCCGGCAGTCAGAGGTTGCAGTGAGCCGAGATCACATCACTGGACTCCATCCTGGGCAAGAGAGTGAGACTCTGTCTCAAAATAAATAAATACATAAAAAGTAAAAAGTAAAAAAAGAAATACAATTTGCCTTGCAGAACCAGGGCCTCTCTTACACTAGCATGTGTGTGGTTATCCATGCTAAATGGTGCTGAAAGAGCCATTTGTGTCTCTCTGAGGAGATGTTTGAGGAAAGTCCTGAATGAGGGGAGAGAATGAGCCACGTAGATAGCTGAGGGAACAGTGTTCCAGGCAGAGGCACAGCCTGTGCAAAGGCCCTGAGGCAGGACCACGCCTGGTATGTTGGAGGAACAGTGAGGAGGCCCTCCTGACTGGAGCAGAGTGAGGAAGGGGAGAGAGGAAGGAGGGGAGGGCAGGAAGGGGACTGATCGGGCCATGCAGTGCCTTGTGGGCCACGGGGAGAAGATGGGATTTTCCCCACAAAGAAGGTGGGAGCCATGGAGGGCTATGGGCAGAGGGCGGCAATGGTCATTTAACTCCTGGAGCTTGGCAAAATGCTATCATCAAAACAGACGTTAACACAAAACCTATAGCTATCCCCTTCCCCTCCGGAAGCTCCTCTGAGCATAGCCACAGAACTGTAAGGTAAGGCAGCGATTGGAAACGCCCGCTTTATAGATGGGGAAAACCAAGGCTCTGGCAGAGGAGGTGACTGGTCCAAGGGCCACATGGCCAGATTTGTGCTGGGGCTGGAACTCCATCGAACTCGGGTTTCAGGGTGCAGCCCTCGTTTCCATGAGATACTTTGAAATCACACAAGTCTGAGACTTGCCACCTCTTTTTTAAAAACCCCAGTGCTTTTTTTTTTTTTTTTTTTTTTTTTTTTTGAGATAAGGTCTTGCTCTGCTGCCCGGGCTGGAGTGCAGTGGCACAATCATAGCTCACCCACTGCAGCCTCGACCTCCTGGGCTCAAGCAATCCTCCTGTCTCAGCCTCTTGAGTAGCTGAGACTAACAGGTGTGCACCACCACACCCAGCTAACTTTTTTTTTTTTTAAAGTAAAGATGGGGTCTCCTGTGTTGCCCAGGCTTATCTCAAACTCCTGAGCTCAAGTAATCCTCCTGCCTCGACCTCCCAAAGTGCAGGAATTACAGTTGTGCGCCGCCACGCCCAGCCCTCCAGTGCTTTTTTATTATTCTTTTTTATTTATTATTATTATTATTATTTGAGACAGAGTTGTGCTCTGTCGCCCAAGCTGGAGTGCAGTGGTGCGATCTCAGCTCACTGCAACCTCTGTCTCCCAAATTCAAGCGATTCTTCTGCCTCATCCTCCCGAGTAGCTGAGACTACAGACACCCACCAGCATGCTCGGCTAATTTTTGTATTTTTTTTTTTTTTTTTTTTTTGAGACGGAGTCTAGCTCTGTTGCCCAGGCTGGAGTGCAGTGGCCGGATCTCAGCTCACTGCAAGCCCCGCCTCCCGGGTTCACGCCATTCTCCTGCCTCAGCCTCCCGAGTAGCTGGGAGTACAGGCGCCCGCCACCTCGCCCGGCTAATTTTTTTTGTATTTTAGTAGAGACGGGGTTTCACCGTGTTAGCCAGGATGGTCTCGATCTCCTGAACTCGTGATCCGCCCGTCTCAGCCTCCCAAAGTGCTGGGATTACAGGCTTGAGCCACCGCGCCCGGCCAATTTTTGTATTTTTAGTAGAGACCAGGTTTCACCATGTTGGTCAGGCTGGTCTCAAACTCCTGACCTCCAGTGATCTGCCTCCTTGACCTCTGGGGATTACAGGCGTGAGCCACCACTCCCGGCCCTCCAGTGCATTTTAAAGGCTCGGAAAAGTCCTGCGTTGTCCTGAAAACTCAGCGATGCTGAACCTTTTTGACCTGCGAACCCCAGGTTTGGGTAAAGTCTGCTGACGTCTAGCGGCACACCCATAGGAAACCCCCAGTGACTTGATTCACCAGGTCCTCGGCCTGGCTTTAGTTTCTCCGGTGTCCGTGTTTGCTTGTGCAATCATGAATGTATATTGACCAGCACCAGGTGCCAAATTGAACGTCTGGACTGAGCTCAACTGCAGAAGGCAACAAATTTGAGAGGGTGTCTACCAGGCCAGAAGAACACACACAAACCGCAAACATTTGAAAGCTTGCAATCGATATCGTATAAAATTTGAAAAGATGTTCATTTGTATGTTTTGTTTTTGTTTTCTTTTTTTTTTTTTTTCTTGAGACGGAGTCTCTATCTGTCACCCAGGCTGGAGTGCAGTGGTGCGATCTCGACTCACTGCAACCTCCGCCTCCTGGGTTCATGCCATTCTCCTGCCTCAGCCTCCCGAGTAGCTGGGACTACAGGCGCCTGCGACCACGCCTGGCTAATTTTTTGTGTTTTTGGTAGAGGCGGGGTTTCACCATGTTAGCCAGGATGGTCTCGATCTCCTGACCTTGTGATCCGCCTGCCTTGGCCTCCCAAAGTGCTGGGATTACAGGCCACTGCGCCCGGCCTGTTTTTGTTTTCTTAAGACAGGGTCTCGGTCTGTCACCCAGGCAGGAATGCAGTGGTACGATCGTAGCTCACTGCAGCTTTGAGTTCCTGGGCTCAGACGATCCAGCCTCCTCAGCCCCCAGAGTAGCTGGGACTGCAGGCACAGGCCACCACGCCAGGCTAATTGTTACATTTTTGTAGAGACGGGGTCTTGCTCTGTTGCCCAGGCTGGAGTGCAGTGGTGTGATCTCAGCTCACTGCAGACTCCTGGGTTCAAGTGATTCCCCACCTCAGCCTCCCAAGTAGCTGCAACTATAGGCACATGCCACCATGCCCAGCTAATTTTATTTTTATTTTTGGTAGAGAGGGCGTCTCCTTATGTTGCCCAGGCTGAATTCCTGACCCCAAGCAATCCTCCCGCCTCGGCATCTCAAAATGCAGGGATGACAGGTGTGAGCCACTGTGTCTAGCCTGTTCAGATGTTTTAAAGAGAAGTGCAGACAAAACTGGGTTGGTGCCTCCACATCCCTCTCTGTGTGATGTTGGGTAATTTTCTTACCCTCTCTGGGTATCCTGGAGATTGTCGGCCCCAGCCAAGGATGGTTATAAGGCATTAAACAATACCTAGGGCAGAGCCTGACATCTAGAACTCATTAAACCATCTCTACACGCAGATGTTGTAATTATTATCAGTGCTATTCTCTCGGTCCACACCCCGACTCACACCTCAGTGGCCCCAGGTGGGGGTGCTCTGAAATTTCTCTGACCTGTGCAGTAGCTGAGGAGGAGGGGCCAGGGGTTCTGCTGGAATAAAGCACAGAGGAGGAAGCTTTGAAGGATTTGTTCTGTCCCAGCTGTCCCCAGTATCACAGTTAGCCACGTGGATGGCAGAAGGGACCTTTGACAGTGGACACAGGGGCCGGAAGGTCCCAGCCTGGGGCTCACTGCAGTCTCTGCCTTCCAGTTCAAATGATTCTCCTACCTCAGCCTTCCGAGTAGCTGGGATTACAGGCGTGCCACCACGCCTGGCTAATTTTTGTATTTTTAGTAGAGATGGGGTTTCACCGTGTTAGCCAGGCTGGTCTTGAACTCCTGACCTCAGGTGATCCACTCACCTCGGCCTCCCAAAGTGCTGGGATTACAGGCATGAGCCACTGCGCCTGGCCTTGGGGCTTTATCTAACCGGCCAGAGAATGGGATTCAAACACCAGGAACCATCCCAAACCGCCAACAAGAAGGAGTCCTGGAGTGAGGGGAACCGAGATCCCTCCTAAAAGGATTTGCGAGGTGTCACAGAATCAAAATTACAGCAAGGGCTCAACTGTGAGACCCCGGGGTGCCCGCTTATTGGCTCTAGACCCACCAGCTGGTGTTCTGTGAATCTGATGCCATTGCTGTCTCACTTTGTGCCTCAGTTTCCCCGGCTGGCGATTACCGTCCCCATATGGGGACGTGTCTGCTGCAGAGGAGTTAACGAAGATTTGCGAGGCAATGGAGGCAACATTTGCAGCCCAACCTAGTCAAAGGAATTACTCACTGTGCATTAATTTGTTGTTGTTGTTTGAGACGGAGTCTTGTTCTGTCGCCCAGGCTGGAGTACAATGGCGCGATCTCGGCTCACTGAAACCATCCCCCGGGTTCAAGCAATTCTCCCATCTCAGCCTCCGGAGTAGCTGGGGTTACAGGCACGCACCACCACGCCTGGCTAATTTTTGTATTTTTAGTAGAGACAGGGTTTCGCTATGTTGGCCAGGCTGGTCTCAAACTCCCGGCCTCAGGTGATCCTCCCGCCTCGGCCTCCCAACCTCCCTAGCACTTCGACGATCTGAAATGACCCTCTTGATTTATTTGCTGACTTGTTCATTTCCTGTCGTGTTCCCATTAGAACATCAGTGTCTCGAGGGGAGGGATTCTTGTCCTGTGTCACCGCTGTGTCCCTCGGGCGTCTGGCATCCGGGTAGCTCTCTGCAATCCGTTTGCTGAGTGATCAAAGGAGAGAACTAATGGCAATATAGTGCAGCTCCAATGTACAGATGAAGAAATCCAGCCTCAGAGATGTGGAAGTACTTGTCCAAGGCCACACAGCCGGAAGCCCGCCAACTCTTTTAGTAAAGGGCCAGTGACACTGTAAACATTTTAGGCTTTTAGGCAGGTGACACGCGGTCTCTGTTGCATATTTTTTCTTTTGTTTACAACCCTTTAAAAATGGAAAAGACGGCCGGGCGCGGTGGCTCAAGCCTGTAATCCCAGCACTTTGGGAGGCCGAGACGGGCGGATCACAAGGTCAGGAGATCGAGACCATCCTGGCTAACACGGCGAAACCCCGTCTCTACTAAAAACACAAAAAATTAGCCGGGCGAGGTGGCGGCGCCTGTGGTCCCAGCTACTCGGGAGGCTGAGGCAGGAGAATGGCGGGAACCCGGGAGGCGGAGCTTGCAGTGAGCTGAGATCTGGCCACTGCACTCCAGCCTGGGCGACAGAGCGAGACTCCGTCTCAAAAAAAAAAAAAAAATGGAAAAGACAGGCCGGGCGCCGTGGCTCACGCTTGTAATCCCAGCACTTTGGGAGACCGAGGCGGGCGGACCACGAGGTCAGGAGTTCGAGACGAGCCTGACCAACATGGCAAAACCCTGTCTCTACTAAAAATACAGAAAGTAGGCAGCCGTGGTAGCGGGCACCTGTAGTCCCAGCTACTCGGGAGGCTGAGGGAGGAGAGTCACTTGAACCCGGGAGGCGGAGGTTGCAGTGAGCCGAGATCGCGCCACTGCACTCCAGTCTAGGAGACAGAGCGAGGCTGCGTTTCAAACAGAAAATAAAATAAAATAAAATAAATAAAAATCTTCTAGTTTTCCCACTAATGTCAGTACCCACAGACTGATTCCAAAACCCTGCACTGAGAATCTAAAATGCTGCCAACCCCAACTCTCATGCTGGGGAGAAAGTGCTTGGTTTTTTGTTTTTTGTTTTTTTTTTTTTTTGTTTTTGTGTTTTTTGAGACAGAGTCTCGCTCTGTGGAGTGCGAGGCTGGAGGGCAGTAGCGCGATCTCAGCTCACTGTAACCTCCGTCTCCTGGGTTCAAGCGATTCTCCTGCCTCAACCTCCCAAGTAGCTGGGACTACAGGTGCCCGCCACCATGCCCAGCTAATTTTTGTATTTTTAGTAGAGATGGGGTTTCTCCATGTTGGCCAGGCTGGTCTGGAACTCCTGACCTCATGTGATCCACCCGCCTCTGCCTCCCAAAGTGCTGGGATTACAGGTGTGAGCCATTACGCCCCGCCAAATCCTTGGTTCTTTAGGCTGGAGTGCAGTGGTGCGATCTTGGCTCACTGCAGCCTCCAGCTCCCAGGTTCAAACAATTCTCCTGCCTCAGCCTCCCGAGTAGCTGGGACTATGGGCGCATGGCAGCACACCCAGCTAAATTTTTTTTTTTTTGGTACTTTTAGTAGAGACGGGGTTTCACCCTATTGTCCAGGCTGGTTTTGAACTCCTGACCTCAAGTGATCCGCCTGCCTTGGCCTCCCAAAGTGCTGGGATTACAGGTGTGAGCCACCGCGCCCCGCCGAGTGCTTGGTTCTTTCTCGACTCAATCCCGTTTTCTTCTGCACAGATCGGGTCTGCCTCTACTCCCCTCACCCCATGCCCCATTTCACCCATTGACCTCTGAAGCCCAGAGATGGGCAGGGGTTTGTCTGAGACCACACAGCAAGAGGGGCAGCAGAGGAGGATGGGAACCCAGATCTGGTTCCCTCCCAGCCTACACCCCTGCAGCCCCCTGGCCCTTGCAAACTTGTATTTAAGCCTCCTCGTTACAGGGGTTTGGAGCCGAGGAAGCCCTGCTGTCTTCTAGTAAATGCTCTCCCTAGACGGCAATCTTTGATGGAGGCTCTGGGAGAAGTTATTCAGGCCTGTGCATTTATTGAGTGCCTACTGTATACCTGGTGCGGGTATAGGGTTGGGTGGAAGGGTCTTGTCCACTACAGTGTTTCAGAACCCTTTTTTTCTCCCCCATTATTGTCTTCACTGGCCAGGCAAGGTGGCTCACGCCTGTAATCCCAGTCCTTTGGGTGGCTGAGGCAGGAGGATCACTTCAGCTCTGGAATTTGAGTTCAGCCTGGGCAACATAGTGAGACCTCATCTCTACAAAAAAATGGTTTTAAAAAATTAGCCGGATGTAGTGCCACAAGCCTGTAGTCCCAGCTACTTGGGAAGCGAAGGCGAGAGAATTGCTTGAGCCCAGGAGGTCGAGCCTGCAGTGAGCTATGATGACGCCACTGTACTCCATCCTGGGCCACAGAGTGAGGCCCTGTCTCAAAAAAAAAAAAAAAATCAGGACCATAATTGCCTCCCTCTAAAGAGCCCTTTTAAATATTGTTTCCCTAATCACTCCCCTGTGAAATTTTAATGGCATTAAATATATATTATATATTATATATAGGTATATAAAGTATACCTATTTGCCATATAGATAGGTATATAAAACGTACCTATATGGCATGTAGATATGTAAAATATGCCATATAGGTATATAAAATATACTTATGGCATTAAATATGTATATATATAATATACAAATATACTGTATATGTTCTCTTCTATACTGTAACTATATATGTCTGTACATTATTATTATTATTATTAAGATGGAGTTTCACTCTTGTTGCCCAGGCTGGAGTACAGTGGTGTGATCTCGGCTCACTGCAACCTCCGCCTTCTGGGTTGAAGCGATTTTCCTGCCTCAGCCTCCCGAGTAGCTGGGATTACAGGCATGTGCCACCGCGCCCGGCTAATTTTGTATTTTTAGTAGAGACGGGGTTTCTCCATGTTGGTCAGGCTGGTCTCGAACTCCTGACCTCAGGTGATCCACCCTCCTTGGCCTCACAAAGTGCTGGGATTACAGGTGTGAGCCACCGTGCCCAGCCTACATTTTTTTAAAAACACAAAATTCTGGCCAGACGTGGTGGCTCACACCTGTAATCCCAGTGCTTTTGGAGGCCTAGGCAGGAGGGTCACTTGAGAGACCGGCCTGGGCAACATCGTAAGACCCCTGTCTCAAAACAAAACAACAACAGAACTTCTGAGTTAGGCAGACAACTTTACTCTGCATCTGACACCAGCTTTGGGAAATACGCTCTGTGCACTGGGCCTTGGTTGACCAACCTCACAAATTGAGCAGATTTAATCAGATGGGGCCAGGAAGTGCTATTTCAGCACAATAAAAACTCAGCAGATGGAAGCTGCCCACTGGGGTCTGGGGAATCTTGGGGCCTTGGAAGTTAGCCAGCCTGAGACATTATGCACTTATGCACATCTGCTCAGATCGAAAGAAGGTCCATTTTAAGGCTGGGTGTCTACTAAGTAGGTGGAGGAGGAGGAGGAATTATCTGTGCCTCTTTTTCTTTTCTTTTCTTTTCTTTTTTGTTTTTGTTTTGTTTTGTTTTGTTTTTTGAGATGGAGTCTTGCTTGGTCACCCAGGCTGGAGTGCAGTGGCTCGATCTCGGCTCACTGCAAACTCCGCCTCCCGGGTTCACGCCATTCTCCTGCCTCAGCCTCCCCAGTAGCTGAGACTACAGGCGCCCGCCACCTTGCCCGGCTAATTTTTTGTATTTTTTGTAGAGACGGGGTTTCACCGTGTTAGCCAGGATGGTCTCGATCTCCTGACCTCGTGATCCACCAGCCTCGGCCTCCCAAAGTGCTGGGATTACAGGCGTGAGCCACCGCACCCGGCCCCTCTTTTCTTTTCATGGAAGCAGCCAGGGCAACACAGTGCGCTAGAATGTTCCTTGCTGATGGCAAAATATTCTGTGCTGTCCAACTTGGTCACCACCAGCAGCCACATGTGGGTCTTTGGTGCTTGAAATGTGATTTGTGCAACTGAGCAACTTAAAATTTAATTTTCTTTCTTTTTTTTTTTTTTTTTTGAGACATAGTCTTGCTCTGTCACCCAAGCTGGAGTGCGGTGGCTCCATCATAGCTCACTGCAACCTCCACCTCCCAGGCTTAAGCAATCCTCCCACCTCAGCTCCCCGAGTGGCTGGAGCTACAGGGATGCCACTACAGCCAGCTAACTTTTGTATTTTTGTAGAGATGGGGTCTCGCCATGGTGCCCAGGCTGGTCTGGAACTCCTGGGCTCAAGTGATCCTCCTGCCTCGGCCTTTCAAAGCACTGGGATTACAGGCATGTGCCACTACGCCCCGCCTAATTTTATTTCAGTGTAGCTGACTTAAATGTAAAAAGTCACATGTGGCTGTGACTCTCATACCGAGGGCTCTAGAACATGGGGAGTTTTCAGGAGCCAAATGATGGAATAACGGTCAGCAGGTGGTTGGGAAATATTCCCAGGTTTTAGAGATGATTTAAAATGAGACGGCCAGCTGGGCGCAGTGGCTCACACCTGTAATCCCAGCACTTTGGGAGGCCAAGGCAGGAGGATCACTTGAGGTTGGGAATTCAAGACCAGCCTGGCCAACGTGGCAAAATCTCGTCTCTACTAAAAATACAAAAATTAGCCAGGTGTGATGGTGGGAGCCTGTAGTCCCAGCTACTCAAGAGGGTGAGGCAGGAGATTTGGTTGAACCCGAGAGGCAGAGGTTGCAGTGAGCTGAGATCGTGCCATTACACTCCAGCCTGGGCAACAGAGCAAGACTCCGTCCCCCCCCCCCAAGAAAAAATTAAATTTAAAAACACATAAATTCCTAGGACTGTAGGAAAAGAAGAAAACTTCCTTAACCCAAGAAAGGGAGCTACAAAACCCCACAGCTAACCCCATTACTTAGTGGTGCGAGACTGGATGTTTTCTCCTGTGATCGGGAACAAGATAAGGACACCACTCTCACCATTTCTATTGAACATTATACTGGAAGTTCTGCCAGACCAATAAGGCAAGAAAAGAGGCGGGACGTGGTAGCTCACACCTGTAATCCCAGCACTTTGAGAGACCAAAGCCAGTGGATCGCTTGAGCCCAGGAATTCCAGACCAGCCAGGGCAACATCACGAAAAACCCGTATCTACAAATAATACAAAAATTAGCCAGATGTGGTGGCGTGCACCTGGGGGCCCAGCTACTCGGGAAGCTCAGATAGGAGGATGGCTTGGTCTCAGCAGTTTAAGACTGCAGTTAGCTGTGATTGTGCCGCTGCACTCTAGCCTGGGTGACAGAGCAAGATCCTGTCTCAAAAACAAAGAAGAAAAAGAGATCATCCTGGCTAACATGGTGAAATCCCATCTCTACTAAAAATACAACAAAAATTAGCTGGGCGTGTGGGCGTGGTGGCGGGCGCCTGTAATCCCAGCTACTCGGGAGGCTGAGGCAGGAGAATTGCTTGAACGTGCAAGGCGGAGATTGCAGTGAGCTGGATCGTGCCACTGCACTCCAGCCTGGGCAATGGGAGAACAAGAGCGAGATTCCATCTCAAAAAAAAACAAAAAACAAAAAAACAACCAACAACAGATACAAAATAACACCATGGAAGACAGTAACAACAGTGCTATTAATCAAATAGCTATAGTAGTGAAGCCACTCTCTGCCTGGTGAAGCTCTGACTATGGCAACCATGGTTCTGGGAGTTTTATTAATAATTCATTCATCACCTTTTTTTTTTCTTTTTTTCTTTTTTTTTTTTTTTTTGAGACGGGGTCTCGCTCTGTCACCCAGGCTGGAGTGCAGTGGCCGGATCTCAGCTCACTGCAAGCTCCGCCTCCCGGGTTCACGCCATTCTCCTGCCTCAGCCTCCCGAGTAGCTGGGACTACAGGCGCCCGCCACCTCGCCTGGCTAGTTTTTTGTATTTTT
Source organism: Macaca mulatta (assembly GCF_049350105.2). NCBI lineage: Eukaryota > Metazoa > Chordata > Mammalia > Primates > Cercopithecidae > Macaca > Macaca mulatta. The sequence continues at coordinate 4,225,160 of NC_133424.1, forward strand.
TAGTAGAGACGGGGTTTCACCGGGTTAGCCAGGATGGTCTCGATCTCCTGACCTTGTGATCCACCCGTCTCGGCCTCCCAAAGTGCTGGGATTACAGGCTTGAGCCACCGCGCCCGGCCTCTTTTTTTTTTTTGAGATGGAGTCTCCTTCTGTCACCCAGACTAGAGTGCAGTTGGTCCGATCTCGGCTCACTGCAACTTCCACCTCCTGAGTTCAAGTGATTCTCCTGCCTAAGCTTCCTGAGTAGCTGGGACTATAGGCATGCACCACCACACCCAACTAATTTTTTTTTTTTTTTTTTCGGAGACAGAGTCTCACTCTGTCGCCCAGGCTGGAGTGCAGTGGCGCAATCTCAGCTCACTGCAAGCTCCGCCTCCCGGGTTCACGCCATTCTCCTGCCTCAGCCTCCCCAGCAACTGGGACTACAGGCGCCCGCCACCACGCCCAGCTAATTTTTTTTGTATTTTTAGTAGAGACGGGGTTTCATTGTGTTAGCCAGGATGGTCTCGATCTCCTGACCTCATGATCCACCCGCCTTGGCCTCCCAAAGTGCTGGAATTATAGGCGTGAGCCACTGCGCCCGGCCCCAACTAATTTTTTTATTTTTAGTAGAGGTGAGGTTTCACCACGTTGGCCAGGATGGTCTCGAACTCCTGACCTCTTGAGCCACGCACGTTGGCCTCCCATAGTGCTGGGAATACGGGCGTGAGCCGCTGCGCCTGGCCAATGTTTCATTCATTACCATCTTGTCCCTCATAAATAGCTTCCAAGAGAGGGTGCTATAGCTGTGTCCATTTCACAGATGAGAAGAGTGAGGCGTGGATGCATCTGAGACCCCACTCCCTGGCTGTCCAAATTGCAAGCTCATGCTGGGAGCCACCGTGGGGGCCTGGCACTTAGTAGGTGCCCAAGAAACATTCTTGCTTCCCAGGGAAACATCCGGACGCCAGCTGGACACTGCAGCCTGCTGAGTCCATGTGGGCTCTGGTTCCAGAAGAGGGTCCTGTGCCCACAGCCTGGAGCCCAGACGGCCGGCTGCCCAGGCTGGGCCCTTCCCAACATCATGGCCACCGGTGCCCAGCCTTGAGGAAGTCCAGATGGAACTGGCCAGCTCCGAGGGGCCGCTGGCTGCCCCAGCCTGGGATCGGCTGCAGGGCTCGGGGCCGAGCTGGGCACACTCCCCTCGGCTGCTGTCTGGCCCAGTTGGCCACAGCTGGGGCAGCCTAGCTGGAGGAAGGGCTTCTCTCATCTGTTCCTCTGTTTCCTGATGAGGAAACTGAGGCACCGGGCCTTGCTCCTGTGCTGTTTATGGCACCTTTGGTCGTGGCAATCAGTGGGTGCTAGACACACAGTGTGTGCAAAGCCGTTAGCACAGTGCCAAGCTAACTCCAGAGGCTCTGTGTGCCAGGAAATATCATTGCTTTGATCATTCCCACGGCAACCCTGAGAGTGGTCTTCATTTATTTTCTTTCATTTATTTATTTATTTATTTTTGAGACAGAGTCTCGCTCTGTCACACAGGCTGGAGTGCAGTGGTGTGATCTCGGCTCACTGCAAGCTCCGCCTCCCGGGTTCACACCATTCTCCTGCCTCAGCCTCCCGAGTAGCTGGGACTACAGGTGCCCGCCACCACGCCCGGCTAATTTTTTGTATTTTTAGTAGAGACGGGGTTTCACCGTGTTAGCCAGGATGGTCTTGATCTCCTGACCTCGTGATCCGCTCGCCTCGGCCTCTCAAAGTGCTGGGATTACAGGCGTGAGCCACCGCGCCCGGCCGATTTATTTTTTTAAAAGAAGGTCTTGCTCTGTCACTCAGGCTGGAGTGCAGTGGCATGATCACAGCTCACTGCACCCTCGACCTCCCAGGCTCAAGTGATCCTCCTGAGTAGCTGGGACTACAGGCATCTGCCACGCCCAGCTAATTTTTTTCTTTTTCTTTTTCTTTTTTTCTAAGATGGAGTTTTGCTCTTGTTGCCCAGACTGAGTGCAATAATGGTGCGATCTCAGCTCACCACAACCTCCACCTCCCAGGTTCAAGCAATTCTCCTGCCTCAGCCTCCCAAGTAGCTGGGATTACAGGCATGCGCCACCATGCCCGGCTAATTTTGTATTTTTAGTAGAGACAGGGTTTCACCATGTCGGTCAGGCTGGTCTCGAACTCCTGAGCTCAAAGTGATCTGCCCGCCTTGTCCTCCCAAAGTGCTGGGATTACAGGAGTGAGCCACCATGCCTGGCCTATTTTTTTTTTTTTTTTTTTGTATTTTTTGTAAAAACGGGGTCTCACTATGTTGCCCTGGCTGGTCTCGAACTCCTGGCCTCAAGCGATCCTCCCGCTTCGGCCTCCCAAAGTGCAGGGATTACAGGCGTGAGCCACTGTGCCACTACCCCTGGCTTAATCATCATCTCATTTTGCGGATGAGGAAACTCAGGCCTTGAAAGGAAAGTAACCTGCTCAGGAACGCAGAGACCCGGGGACTCTCAGAGACAGTACTTGGCTCAGGTGTCTGATCCCAGCACAAAACTGGATAAAATAACCCTGGTGAAAAAGCCCATCGCGGGGCCTGGGAGGGAGAACACTGCTGATGGTTCTGACCCGTAGCTTTCCTTGTCTGTGAAACGGATACAGCCAGGCACGGTGGCTCACGCTTGTAATCCCAGCACTTTGGGAGGCCGAGGCAGGTGGATCACTTGAGGTCAGGAGTTCAAGACCAGCCTGACCAACGTGGTGAAACCCCGTCTCTACTAAAAATACAAACATTAGCCAGGCGTGATGGCAAGCGCCTGTAATCCCAGCTACTCTGGAGGCTGAGGCAGGAAAATCACTCGAACCAGGGAGGCAGAGGTTACAGCGAGCTGCGATCGTACCACTGCACTCCAGCCTGGGAGACAGAGTGAGAGCCTGTCTCAAAAAAAATACAAAAAAATAAAAGAAATAGAAGAAAGTAGTAACAGGGCGGACTCTCGCGATTGAAGTCTCCACATGCCCTCAAGTGCTTCAGGAGTATGCTCTCCTCACTACCTCCCAGCTCTGATAAGGCCTGGGCAATGTTTGTGCCATGTGGAAGATGAGAAACAGGCTCAGGACAGTTAGGCAACTTGCCTGAGGTCACACAGCAATTGCATCCTGGCCTTGGGGTCTGGCTGGTGGGCCGGAGGAGCATGACTCTCTTCCTGCGGCCTTTGATGTTGGTTCCTGCCACCTTTGTCTTTGATCTGGGCGATCCATGGGTGGGGTTGGGGAAGGGGGTCTGCCTGGCTGGGCTTGTCCACCTGCCCCCCAGCTTCAGCCCTCCATGGAAGGGTCAGGGTTCCAGAGGGGGTGGATGTGACTCGTCCTGCATCCAGGCTGCCAGAGTTGATAACGCTGAGCTCAGCGTCTGTCTGCCTGCGCGTCTGCCAAGGAACCTGATTATTTTTAGATAAGATGGAGGGCCAGGCGCCGGGGCAGAGGGAGCACCCAAGCCGGGCGAGCGGTGGGGGCGTCGCCATCACAGAGACCACCCCTCAGCCTCCTCTCTCTGGGGTCTCTGAATGGCAACCCAGGACGAACAGTCGGGTCCCTGGGACTACAGGGGCAGAGGCTGAGGCTGAGGGACCTGACGTCTCCAGGACTCACCTCTCTGGTCCTCAGTTTCCCCGTCTGTAAAATGGGCACAGTGGTAGGCCTCCCGCATAGGGCTGAGGCGGGGCTGAATGACTGAACCTCATTTTATTTTATTTACTTATTTATTTATTTATTTATTTATTTATTTATTTTGAGATGGAGCCTTGCTCTTGTCGCCCAGACTGGAGTGCAGCGGCATGATCTCCGCTTGCTGCAACCTCTGCTTCCCGGGTTCATGTGATTATCCTGACTCAGCCTCCCCAGTAGCTGGGATTACAGGACCGTGCCACCACGCCCAGCTAAGTTTTGTATTTTTAGTAAAGACGGGGTTTCGCCATGTTGGCCAGGCTGGTCTTCAACTCCTGACCTCCAGTGATTTTCCTGCCTTGGCCTTCCAAAGTGCTGGGATTACAGGTGTGAGCCACTGTGCCTGGCCGTTTTGGTTTTGTTTTTTGTTTTTTTTTTTTTTTTTTTTTTTTGAGACAGAGTCTCGCTATGTCGCCCAGGGTGGAGTGCAGTGGCCGGATCTCAGCTCACTGCAAGCTCCGCCTCCTGGGTTTTTACGCCATTCTCCTGCCTCAGCCTCCCGAGTAGCCGGGACTACAGGCGCCCACCACCTCGCCCGGCTAGTTTTTTGTATTTTTTAGTAGAGACGGGGTTTCACCGTGTTAGCCAGGATGGTCTCGAACTCCTGACCTCGTGATCCGCCCGTCTCGGCCTCCCAAAGTGCTGGGATTACAGGCTTGAGCCACCGCGCCCGGCCCGTTTTGGTTTTTTGTTTGTTTGTTTGTTTAATTTTATTTTCTGAGATGGGGTCTTGCTATGTTGCCCAGGCTGGCCTCCAACTCCAGTCGCCCAGACTGGAGTGCAGTGGTGCAATCTTGGCTCACTGCAACCTCCGCCTCCGAGGTTAAAGCGATTCTCCTGCCTCAGCCTCCCGAGTAGCTGGGATTACAGGTCCGTGTCACCACACCTGGCTAGTTTTTGCACTTTTAGTAGAAATGGGGTTTCACCATGTTGGCCAGTCTGGTCTCAAACTCCTGACCCTGACCTCAGGTGATCTGCCTCCCTTGGCCTCCCAAAGTGCTGGGAATACAGGCGTGAGCCACTATGCCTGGCCTGAACTTCATTTTACAGATGAGGCTCAGAGAGGGCAAGTGACTTGCTCAGGGTCACACAGCAAGAAAGCAGCAGGGCGGGGATTTGAACGTCGGTCTGTTAAGACTCCTGGTGTCTTAAGTTCTTACCCATGACTGAGCCACCCCTTCAGAAGCGGAGGGCTTACCCCAGCATACAGGTACACTGGCGCTCACAGGGGCCTAGCTGGTGTCTGCAGGGTGCCTGGCCAGATGTCCGTGACCCTCTAGGGCAGCAGCCAAGGGAAGGGCCCAAGCAGAGACCTCGGGGCCTGGGCGTGTTTCGGGGCCACTATCTGTCTCCACAACACTGGCCCAGCCCAGGACTGGGGCACCAGTGCCAACACCTCATCTGTTCCTGGGGTGGGGTCTTTGTGACGTCACCAATATTTCTTCCCTCTCTTTGCAGATGCAGAGCAGAGCGGCAGTCCCCGAGCGGGGATGGGCTCTGACCAGGAGGACAGCAAGCCCATCACGCTGGGTGAGTCTGGGGGCATCGTGGCGGTGAAGGGTGGAGGGCACAGCCCTGTCCTTGTCTTTTATTTAGGAATCATTTGCTTGGCACCACTCGTTTTACAGAGGAGCAGACTGAGGCTCAGAGAGGTTAAGGGGCCTGCCCAGAGGCGACCAGGGAGCTGGGTTGGAACCCACGACTCTGAGCTGCCAGCTTCTGGGCTCTGAGGTGCTCAGCCCATGGGAGACCCCGGAGGGTTCTACAGTCCCATGGGATGTTTGGGGGGTTTTGTTTGTTTTGTTTTGTTTTCATTCATTTATTTATTTTGAGACGGCGTCTCACTCTGTCACCCAGGCTGGAGTGCAGTGGCGCGATCTCAGCTCACTGCAACCTCTGCCTCCCGGGTTCAAGTGATTCACCTGCCTCAGTCTCCCAAGTAGCTGGGATTACAGGCACGCACCACCACGCCCGGCTAATTTTTGTATTTTTAGTAGAGACAGGGTTTCTCCACGTTCACCAGGTTGGTCTTCAACTCCTGATCTCAGGTGATCCACCTACCTCGGCCTCCCAAAGTGCTGGGATTACAGGCATGAGCCACCGCTCCTGGCTTGTTTGTCTTAGAAACAGTCTCACTCTTGCTGCCTAGGCTGGAGTGCAGTGACACCATCCTAGCTCACTACAGCCTGGACCAGCTGGGCTCAAGCAATCCTCCCACCTTAGCCGCTCAAGTAGCTGGGACTACAGGTGTGCGCCACTGTGCCTGGCTATTTTTTTTTTTTTTTTTGAGATGGAGTCTCGCTCTGTTGCCCAGGCTGGAGTGCAGTGGTGCGATCTCAGCTCACTGCAACCTCCGCCTCCTGGGTTCACGCCATTCTCCTGCCTCGGCCTCCCGAGTAGCTGGGATTACAGGTGCCCGCCACCACGCCTGGCTAATTTTTGTATTTTTAGTAGAGATGGGGTTTCACCATGTTGGCCAGGCTGGTCTCAAACTCCTGACCTCATGATCCGCCCACCTTAGCCTCCCAAAGTGCTGGGATTACAGGCATGAGCCACCACGCCTGGTTTTTTTAAATTTTTTTGTTTTTGTAGAGACAAAGTCTCAGTATGTTGCTCAGACTGGTCTCAAACTCCTGAGCTCAAGTGATCCTCCTGCCTTGGCTTCCCAAAGCGCTGGGATCACAGGTGTGAGCCGCCACACCAGCCCTCATGGGATGTCTTAATAGATGGGTAGGACAGTGTAATTCTATGTTGTAGGGATAGGAAGTGGGAAAATTTAGCTCACCTAGACCAGAGCAGTCACTTCCATCCTAGCCCCCAGCTCCTGCCCTTGTCCCCCACCGTTTGTCTTTCTCACTATGGCCAGAGGACGCCTGTGAGCCCCCAAGTCAGGGCCCATCCCTCCTCTGCCCACAGAGGCTCCCACAGCCCTCCATGCTCCCACCTCTCTTGAGATAAAAGTCCAGGTCCTCCCTGTGGCCCACAGGGCCCTGCACAACCTGTCCCAACCCCGCCCTGTCATCCCCTCCTCCCTCTCTCCCCCTCGCCCACTCCTAGCCACACAGACCTCCTCGCTGTTCCTCCAGTGCACCAGGCCCAGTCCTGCCTCAGGGCCGTTGCACATTCTGTTCCCTCTGTCTAAACAGCTAACTAACTGCTCACTTGCTCTCTCCAGATCTCCTCTGGTCTCAGCTCAAATGCCCCTTCTCAGAGAGGTCTACCCTGAGCTCCTTTACCTCAGGCAGCTTCTGGCCACCCTCAATCTCAGCCCTCTTTTTTCTTTCCTTCAGAGGAAGTTAGTGATTGCCTATGGATTTGCTTAGTTGCTTAGTGACTACATGGGTGTTTGCTTATCTCCCCAGTGGAACGTCACATCCTCGAGGGCAGAGAGGCTTTGTCTGTCTAGATCTCTGTTGTGCCCTCAGGGCTTAGAATGGGGCCTGGTGCAGAGTGGGTGCTCAATAAATATTTGTAGAAAGAAAGGAAAGAGGGAGGGATGAAGCAGAGAGAAAAAGAGACAAGAGAGGATGTGTGAGGAGAGGAAGGAGGCGAGATGAAAAAGAAGGAAGGGGCTGAGTGTGGTGGCACACACCTGTAATCCCAGCACTTTGGGAGGCCAAGGCAGGCAGATCACCTGAGGTCAGGAGTTCAAGACCAGCCTGACCAACACGGCGAAACCATGTCTCTACTAAAAATACAAAAATTAGCCGGGCATGGCGGTGCACACCTATAATCCCAGCTACTGGGGAGGCTGAGGCAGGAGAATCGCTTTAACCCAGGAGGCAGAGGTTGTGGTGAGCCAAGATTGTGCAGCCTGCGTGACGCAGCAAGACTCTGTCTCAAAAAAAAAAAGGGGGCAGGGTGTGGGGGCTCACGCCTGTAATCCTAGCACTTTGGGAGGCTGAGGCAGGTGGATCACCTGAGGTCAGGAGTTTGAGACCAGCATGATCAACATGGAGAAACCACGTCTCTACTAAATATACAAAAATTAGCCGGGCGTGGAGGCACATGCCTATAACCCCAGCTACCCAGGAGGCTGAGGCAGGATAATTGCTTGAACCCAGTGAGCTGAGATTGCGCCATTGCACTCCAGTCTGGGCAATAAGAGTAAAAACTCCGTCTCAAAAAAACAAAAGAAAAAGCAGGAAGGGGCCAGGGTGCCGTGGCTCACACCTGTAATCCCAGCACTTTGGGAGGCCGAGTTGGGTGGATGACCTGAGGTCAGGAGTTCAAGACCAGCCTTGAACATGGCGAAAGCTTGAATGGTTCAAGCTTGGCGAAACCATCGCTTGAACCCGGGAGGCGGAGGTTGCAGAGCCTAGATCACGCCACTGCATTCCAGCCCGGGGGACAGAGTGAGACTGTATTTCAAACAAAAAAAAAAAAAAAAAAAAGGAAAGGAAAAGAAGGAAGGAAGAGAAAGCGAGTGGGTGAGGTGTCCTTCTTGGAAGGACCGGAACAGGCGTGCACAGGGAGGCTGAAAGGTTCCCGGAGGTTCACAGGCCTGAGGCCACTCCTCACTGGCCCCTGGTGACTCCTCCGTCTGTGACCCAGGTCCTCCTCGGCCTCCTGTGATCCCCAGACGCCTTTCTCCAAGCCAGATGTTGGAGGGAGGTGGGGGCAACGGCGCTTGGCCTGGTCCCCTGGGGAGCTTGGGCGTCTGGTAGAGGAAATCACATCCTCCCAGCTCGCCAGGGAGTCCCCCAGAGATGGAGCATAGCAGGCGCTGCACAAACAGGAAACCCCGGTGGGGGGAGGCGGAGGGGGCGTGCTGACACCAGCTGGCCAGCTGGGTCAGCAGGAAACGGCTCTGGCCACTTCTTCTGGACACTCGGGGGCCACCGCTCTGTCCTCCTCAGAATGTGTGGCCCTGAACCTCCCAGCACGGGGCAGGGTTCACTGCCTGCAATCCCAGCACTTTGAGAGGTCGAAGCGGGAGGATCACTTGAGCCCAGGAGTTCAAGACCAACGTAGTATAGCAAGACCCTATCTCTACCAAAAAAAAAAAAAAAAAACCAAAAAAACAAAAAATTAGCCAAGCATGGAGGTACATGCCTGTAATCCCAGCTACTTGGGAGGCTGAGGCAGGAGGATCGCTTGAGCCCAGGAGTTTGAGACCAGCCTGGGTAACACAGCAAGACCCTATCTCTACAAAACATAATAATAATAATACAAAAATTAGCCAAGCATGGTGGTGCGTGCCTATAGTCCCAGCTACTTGGGAGGCTGAGGCAGAAGCATCGCTTGAGCCCAGGAGTTTGAGACCAGCCTGGGTAGTACAGCAAGACCTTACCTCTACCAAAAAAACAAAAAAAACAAAAATTAGCCAAGCATGGAGGTACATGCCTGTAATCCCAGCTACTTGGCGGGCTGAAGCAGGAGGATCACTTGAGCCCAAGAGTTTGAGACCAGCCTGGGTAACACAGCAAGACCCTATCTCTACAAAACGTAATAAAATAATAATAATAATAATAATAATACAAAAATTAGCCAAGCATGGTGGTGTGTGCCTGTAGTCCCAGCTACTTGGGAGGCTGAGGCAGGAGCATCGCTTGAGCCCAGGAGTTTGAGGCTGCAGTGAGCTATGATTGCACCACTGCACTCCAGCCGGGGCAACAGAGCAAAACTCTGTCTCCCAAAAAGAAAGGAAAGATTGTAACGGGGGACTGGCGGGGGTTTGGGTCTGCAGAACCGGACACAGCCATGAGCTCCCTGCAGCCCGTGCTGCCCCCTGGGGAGCGGCAGAGGAACTGCTCCCACCGCCACCCAAAAGCCAAGAGCCCGTCCCACCTCCAAACGGACCAGGCTCCCTGGCTCTTTCCGTTCCAACCCTGCTGGCCTGCAACTTGCCAAGTGCGTTTCAACCCGGGGGCCTTTGCACCGGCTGTTCCCAGTGCCGGGAACATCGTGGCCCTCAGGGAGGTGATGAAACATCATCCGCATCAGAGAAGCCAACAGTCACGGGGCGGTTGCCAGGCGCTGTTCTCGGAGCTTTGCAGATTTTAACAAGTTCCTTCCTCTTATCCAGTCTCATCTTGAGGTCTTTGTAAAATGCTGCCATCTCGGCCAGGCTCTCTCTGGGCCCTGGGTGTAAAATAGCCTCCCTCCCCACCCTAGCTGGTTCCCCACCCGCTGCCTGCCTTACCACAGGCTGATGCACCTCGCATTTGACTTAATGAACTTTTAATTTGTAGTAAAATGTGCATAATGTACAATGTATCATTTTAACCATTTTTAAGTGTCCAAGTCAAAGTGCACTAAGTACATTCACCTCTATGTAATTCCAGAACATTTCTTTTTTTTTTTCCCCCCCAGGCTGGAGTGCAGTGGCGCAATCTCAGCACACTGCAACCTCCGCCTTCCTGGTTCAAGCAATTCTCATGCCTCAGCCTCCCGAGTAGCTGGGATCATAGTCACATGCCACCACACCCAGCTAATTTTTATATTTTTAGTAGAGACAGAGTTTCACCACGTTGGCCAGGCTGGTCTCGAACTCTTGATCTCAAGTGATTCTCTCACCTCAGCCTTCCAAAGTGCTGGGATTGCAGATGTGAACCGCTGAGCCCGGCCTAATTCCAGAACATTTCATCCCCCCTAAAAGAAACCCCGTCCCCATCAGCCACCACTCCCCATCTCCTCTCCCAGCCCTGATGCCCACACATCCCCTTCCTGTCTCTGTGGCTTGGCCTGTCCTGGATATTTCAGAGAAATGGCTCACGCCTGTAATCCCAACACTTTGGGAAGCCAAGGCGGGTGGATCACGAGGTCAGGAGTTTGAGACCAGCTGGACCAAGATGGTGAAATCCTGCCTCTACTAAAAATACAAAAATTAGCCAGGTGCGGTGGCAGGTACCTGTAATCCCAGCTATTTGGGAGGCTGAGGCAGGAGAATCGCTTGAACCTGGGAGGCAGAGGTTGCATTGAGCCGAGATTGCGCCACTGCACTCCAGCCTGGGCGACAGAGTGAGACTCCGTCTCAAAAAAAAAAAAAAAAAAGAAAGAAATGGCATCACACACTGTGTGGCCTTTTGTGTCTGGCGTCCCTCATTGAGTGATGGCCTCAAGGTGCATCCATGTTGTACCCTGTGTCAGAGCCTCGTTCTTTTATTTTTATTTACCTTTTTTGAGACAAAGTCTCATTCTGATGCCCAGCCTGGAGTACAAAAGCGCGATCTCGACCTGTAGCTGGGATTACAGGCACCCGCCACCATGCCTGGCTAATTTTTGTATTTTTAGTAGAGATGGGGTTTCACCATGTTGGCCAGGCTGGTCTTGAACTCCTGAGGTCAGGTGATCCACCCACCTCGGCCTCCCAAAGTGCTGGGATTACAGGCGTGAGCTACCACTACTGTGCCCAGCCCGGCTCCTCATTCTTTTTCTCTTTTTTTTTTTTTTTTTTTTGAGATAGAGTCTTGCTCTGTCACCCAGGCTGGAATGCAGTGGTGGAATCATAGCTCACTACAGCCTCGACCTCCAGGGCTCAAGTGATCCTCCCGCCTCGGCCTCCCAAGTAGCTGGGACTACAGGTGTGCACCACCACGCCCGGCTAATTTTTGTACTTTTTGTAGGGATGGGGTTTCGCCATGTTGCCCAGGCTGGTCTCAAACTCCGGGGCTCAAGTGATCCACCCGCCTCAGCTTCCCAAAGTGCTGGAACTACAGGCACACGCCACCATACCCAGCTAATTTTCATATTTTTTGTAGACACAAGGTTCCGCCATGTCGCCCAGGCTGATCTCAAACTCCTAAGCTCACGAGATCCGCCCACCTCAGCTTCCCAAAGTGCTGGGATTACAGGCATGAGCCACCATGCCCAGCATCCTTTTCACGGCTGAGTCCTATTCCAGTGTGTGGATAGGCCATGCTGTGTTTATCTCTTCAATTTTTTTTTTTTTTTTTTTTTTTTTTTTTGAGACAGAGTCTCGCTCTGTCGCCCAGGCTGGAGTGCAGCGACGTGATCTCGGCTCACTGCAAGCTCCGCCTCCCGGGTTCACGCCATTCTCCTGCCTCAGCCTCCAAGTAGCTGGGACTACAGCTGCCCGGCACCACTCCCAGCTAATTTTTTGTATTTTTCATAGAGACGGGGTTTCACCATGTTAACCAGGATGGTCTCGATCTCCTGACCTCGTGATCTGCCCACCTCGGCCTCCCAAAGTGCTGGGATTACAGGCATGAGCCACCGCGCCCGGCATCCTTTTCACGGCTGAGTCCTATTCCAGTGTGTGGATAGACCACGCTGTGTTTCTCTCTTCATCTTTTGAAGGGGTATTTGGGTGGCTTTCTGGTTTGAGCTGTGAAGAGTGCTGCTAGGAACACTCGTGGACTTTTGCTGACCTATTAATCTTGGCTGCTGTCGCTCGCACTGGACTTTGAGTCTCACGGGGGCGACTGCTTCCGCCTGTGTTATCTCCTGCTGTGTCGGGGCCCAGCTCAGAACCAGACACTGTGGATGCTTAGTAAACGCCTGTTGAGTCCATGAATCCCTCCTACAAGGGCGTCCGAAGGCAGAACAGGGCTGTCCCCAAGCTGTCTGAGGTTGGCCAAGGCTCCTGACCTCTCGGGGACAACTTCGATTTCCAAATCTGTGAAATGGGTCCAAACCACTCCAGTTAAGAGACGACGATCTCCCTTCCTTTGGCATTAGGTAGGAGCGGTGCTGGGGACACGGGGTGGGGAGTTTAACTACGGCTTGTGGACCCGCCATTCAGCTCCCCATTTTAACTGACCCATTGCTGGGTGCCAAGCTCTGGTCTAGGTATGAAGGACACTGCGGGGTCAGGGCAGACAGAAATCCCTGCCCACACGGACCTCCTGGTCTGGAGGGGAGAAGAACAAGAAGCCAGAGTATCTCGAAGGGTGACAGTGTGCAAAGCAAGCCAGTCGCCCCTCCCAGGCAGTTGGATGCAGACCTCAGAACAACCTCGACAGTGGGATTGATGGTTTCCACTTCTGCAATTAGGAAAACATGGAGGCTGAGAGAGGGAAAGTGGCCTGCCCCAGATCATACACCAAGGCGGGTGATGGAGCCAATGTGAGCCCAGGTCTCCGCTCTCCTTTCATTTTGGAGTGCAGTGGCACGATCTCAGCTCACTGCAAGCTCCGCCTCCCGGGTTCACGCCATTCTCCTGCCTCAGCCTCCCGAGTAGCTGGGACTATAGGTGCCTGCCACCACGCCCAGCTAATTTTTTGTATTTTTAGTAGAGACGGGGTTTCACTGTGATCTCAATCTCCTGACCTCGTGATCTGCCTGCCTCAGCCTCCCAAAGTGCTGGATTATAGGCATGAGCCACCGTGCCCGGCCTCCACTCGTTTTTTAAGACGAGGTGTCGCTCTGTTTCCCAGGCTGGAGTGCAGTGGCACAACAATGGTTCATTGCGGCCTCCACCTCTCAGGCTCAAGTGATCCTCCTGCCTCAGCTTCCTGAGTATCTGGGACTACAGGCACGCACCACAACACCTGGCTAATTTTAACACTTTTTTTTTTTTTTTTTTTTTTTTTGAGACGGAGTCTCGCTCTGTCACCCAGGCTGGAGTGCAGGGGCCAGATCTCAGCTCACTGCAAGCTCCGCCTCCCGGGTTTATGCCATTCTCCTGCCTCAGCCTCCTGAGTAGCTGGGACTACAGGCGCCCGCCATCTTGCCCGGCTAGTTTTTTTGTATTTTTTAGTAGAGACGGGGTTTCACCGTGTTAGCCAGGATGGTCTCGATCTCCTGACCTCATGATCCACCCTTGAGCCACCATGCCCGGCCAATTTTAATACTTTTTGTAGAGATGGCGTCTCACTGTGTTCCCCAGGCTGGTCTTGAACTCCTGAGCTCAAGCGATCCTCCTGCCTCGGCCTCCCACGGTGCTGGGATTCTAGGCGAGCCACCACGCCCGGCCTGCTGTCCACTTGAAGGCAGTGTTCCACAGCATGGGGGACCCAGATGAAGGCTGTGTGAAGGCCCATGCGGGACAAGGCCCCCCCGCCCACCGGGGCCTTCCCCATCGGACTGGAGCTGTCATTCCCCCACTGCAGGAGATAGACAGGGTGAACACCCAGGCTCGGGCCAGCCCAAGGAGTCCAGGCAGCCCTGGAGTGTGGAGAAGGGAAATAGGCCCGGCTCAGCCCACTGACCCCACTGTCTTCCTGTTCCAGACACAACCGACTTCCAGGAGAGCTTTGTCACCTCTGGCGTGTTCAGCGTCACCGAGCTTATCCAAGTGTCCCGGAGTGAGTGTTCCCGTCAGCCCAGAGCTGGGTCCTGGAGAGGGGAGGAGGCCGCAGGGAGGAAGGAGCTCACCCCCTCACCCTACTCCTTGTCGTTTCCAGACACCCACTGTGTTATCAAGCCAAGGTTCCTAGAAAGGGAGGGGGCCAGGCCCTTCCCAGAGCCCAAGGTCAGGGCTCCCTCCCACCTCCCCAGGAAACAGAATCCAAATGCTGGATGGCAACTAAGGAACCTTCTGCCCCAGCATCCTTCCTCCTCCCTGGGGCCTCCACTGTCCTGTCCCAGGAGACCCCAGAGGACCCCCCCACCCCCGCTCCTCCTGTCCCCTTGCTTTCCCTGCTGACCTGCTGGGGACCCAGCGAATTCCATCCCACACTGTCTGAATCCCACCCCAGCAAGTCCTGGGCGCTGTCCTTCTTTAGCCCTGACTGACACTCTCCCTGTCCAGATCCACAGAGCCTGGCCTCGAGCTCTGGCTATGCCTCTGCCTCACAGTGTGCTCTTGGCCTCTCCCCATGACCTTGGTCCTCTGATCCATAGAATAAAACTGGTTTCAGCCACCCTAGGAACTGGGCCAATATGGGAAGGGGGTCCCCCTTTGGACTGCACCCAATGGCTTTCCCTACCTCTAAAGCAAACCACAGCACAGGACACTGCTTCCTGCCTCACTCTCCTCTCTCACCCTCTGCAGCACCTGTGGTGACCGGAACAGGACCCAACTTCTCCCTGGGGGAGCTGCAGGGGCACCTGGCATACGACCTGAACCCAGCCAGCACTGGCCTGAGAAGAACGCTGCCCAGCACCTCCTCCAGTGGGTAAGTACCCAGGTCCCCACCTCTGGGCATTTCACAACCCCATTCATCAGCCCATCCCCTCTGGTCCGAGCCGACTCATTCCTCTCCCTGGAATACCTCTTTTCACAATTCACCTGGCCTGAGAAACTCCTATTCATCCTTCAAAACCCAGCCAGCCCCATGTGCCTCTTCCCCTAGCCCTGACAGCCCACCGTGGGCTCCCCCAGCCTCAAATCCTGCTGGCTCAGCCAGCCCTTAGGACGCCCCCCCGCCCCCGGAGAATGCAGACACAGGCTCTTGCTGAGATATGCTGTGTGACCTCGAGCGGGTCACATTGTGCCTCAGTTTCCCCATCCATAAAATGGGATCATACCCCTAACAGGCAGTTCTGAGAACTACAGGTGGTCAGGGGATTAGCCAGGCTGCCTGGGTTTTGGTCTCCACCATGCTAGCTTGGTGTCCGACCTCTGCTGAGACCCTCCCTGCCTTGGCCCGGGTGTCCCATCCAAGCAATGGTTGGAACAGGGGTTCATTGGGAATGGGCTGAACGCCCGCGGCTCCCGCGATGTCTCGCGGGACCACCTCCCTCGCCCTGCCCACTTAAGGACCGGAAGTAGCAAAGCCCGCGGCCGCGCCCCCCGCCCCCGCGTCTCCCTGGTAACCAGCCTCTCCCCCTCCCTCGCCCATAAGGAGCAAGCGGCACAAATCGGGCTCGATGGAGGAAGACGTGGACACGAGCCCCGGCGGCGATTACTACACTTCGCCCAGCTCGCCCACGAGTAGCAGCCGCAACTGGACGGAGGACATGGAAGGAGGTAGGGCTGGTGGCGGGGGCGGAGCCGGCCTTCCGGTCGGAGTTACCGCGGTGGGAACTACGTCTTCCGGCAGCCACTGCGCGGGCGCCGCAGGGCAGGAAGCCAGCCTGGAGCCGCGGGGCCTCCTGGGAATGGTAGTCGCTTCGAGCTGCGCGTGGCTGGAAGTACGGTCCGGGCTCGCGTTCTCGGATCTCTTTGGTTCTGCTGAGGCTGGAGAGGGCAGAGACTGTCCCGTCTGACTTTCCTGCCCTCCATCCTTGAAAGCCACATCTGTGTGGGGTCCCCGAGCTGCAGGATGGACTAGTAGTTACTCTGATCAACAGGGCCTCTCCTCCTGGGATCTGTCATAGAATCCCTCTTCTGTAAGGACCCGTTTGTCCTCTTCCCCGCTAGAAGATCCTGAGATGCTGGAACCCTTCTCATTGGGGTCCTTCTTGAAGTTACTTTTTTTTTTTGAACCAGGTTCGCATCTCCATGGGATCTTTCTCCGTGTGGTTCTGTAGGAGACTCGTCTCTTTTCTGTAGGGTCTCCATTCCCACGGCGTCCTTTTCCAGGAAGATTTTATCCTCTTGCTTTTCTGTCTTCAGAAGGGTCCTCTCTGGAGTGTCTTTCTTCCTTTCTTTTCTTTTTTCTTTTCTTTTCTTTTCTTTTCTTTTCTTTCTTTCTTTCTTTTTCCTTCCTTCCTTCCTTTCTTCCTTCCTTCCTTTCTTCCTTCCATCCTTCCTTCCTTCCTTCCCTCTCTCTTTCTTTCTTTTCTTTCTTTTCTTTTCTTTCTTTCTTTTCTTTCTTGTTTCACTCTTGTTACCCAGGCTGGAGTGCAGTGGTGCAATCTCGGCTCACTGCAACCTCCGCCTCCCGGGTTCAAGCAATTATCCTACCTCAGCCTCCCAAGTAACTGGGATTACAGGCACGCACCACCACGCCCGGCTAATTTTTTGTATTTTTAGTGGAGACGAGGTTTCTCCATGTTGGTCAGGCTGTTCTCGAACTCCTGACCTCAGGTAATTCACCTGCCTCCGCATCCAAAGTGCTGGGATTACAGACGTGAGCCACCGCTCCCAGCCTCCTTTTTTTTTTTTTTTTTTTTTTTGAGATGGAGTCCCAGTCTGTTGCCCAGGCTGGAGTGCAGTGGCACAACCTCGGCTCACTGCAATCTCTGCTTCCCGGGTTCAAGCGATTCTCCTGCCTCAGCCTCCTGAGTAGCAGGGATTACAGGCGCGTGTGCCATCACACCCGGCTAATTTTTGTATTTTTAGTAGAGACGGGGTTTCACCCTGTGGGCCAGGCTGGTCTTGAACTCCCGACCTCAAGTGATCTGCCTGCCTAGGCCTCACAGAGTGCTGGGATTCCAGGCATGAGGCACCACGCCTGGCCTGGGGTGTCGTTCTTATAGAGTTCCTGTTCTTTAGGGTCAGCAGCTTCACAGGGTCTTTTTTCCATTGAACGCCAGCTCCTTAGGATTATGTGTATTCCCTGTCTCCCCAAGCGCTTTCTCTAAAGATTTCCCTTATTTGGGGTCCGCATCTCCACTACAGTTCTCATCTAAAGAATCACTTTCGCTCTAAGGTCCTGCTCTCTGGCCAGCTGGCACCCGTGACTTTCAGGAAACTGTGCAAAATGGCCTGTGGGCTTGTGTCACGCTGAAGAGGGTGTCCCTGGCATCCATCCTCAGATTCTCAGCCGACTTTGTGCCCCTAAATTTTGCAAGCATTGCTCTGTGCAGTACCTTATCCTCAAGGGCCCCGGGGGCAGCCCAGTGGATACATGCGTGGGGTCCGTAGTCCACCTACGGGGGTCTGTAGCTCAGCCCTTGCAGCCTCCTAGTGACTCAAGGTTTCTGAGCCTCCCTCGCCCTGCCCACTTAGGGACCCGGTTTCCTCATCTGTAAAATGGGTGTGTTAGTACCTGCAGTACTGCTTGCCTGGGGTTGTCATGGGAATTAAGTGAATTAATGCATCTCGTGTCCATAAAACAGGCCTGGCACATAACACATAGGCACCCGATAAATGTGGAAATTTGTGGCTTTGTTTTTGAGACAGTCTCACTCTAGCCAGGCTGGAGTGTGGTAGCACGATCATGGCGCACTGCAGCCTCAACTTCCCCGGCTTAAGCGATCCTCCCACCTCCGTCTCCTGAGCAGCTGGGACTACAGGCAAATGTCACTATGCCTGCCTAATTTTTTTCCTTTTTTTTTTTTTTTTTTTTTTTTTTTTTTTTTTGAGACGGAGTCTCACGCTGTTGCCCAGGCTGGAGTGCAGTGGCGCGATCTCGGCTCACTGCAAGCTCCGCCTCCTGGGTTCACGCCATTCTCCTGCCTCAGCCTCCTGAGTAGCTAGGACTACAGGCGCCCGCCACCGCGCCCGGCTAATTTTTTTTTTGTATTTTTAGTAGAGACGGGGTTTCACTGTGGTCTCGATCTCCTGACCTTGTGATCCGCCTGCCTTGGCCTCCCAAAGTGCTGGGATTACAGGCTTGAGCCACCGCGCCCGGCCTTTTTTTTTTTTTTTTTTAAGAGATGGAGTCTCACTCTGTCACCCAGGCTGGTCTCAAACTCCTGGGCTCAGGTGATTCTCCCACCCCAGCCTCCTGAAGTTCTGGGATTATAGGCACGAGCCATTGCATCCAACCAGATTTGTTTTGTCTCCCTTCTTCCTCTCTCTCCTCCCTGTACCCATGGGGCCTAGTTTATTTTTATATTTGAGACAGGGTCTTCCTCTGTCACTCAGGTTGGAGTGCAGTGGTACAGTCACAGCTCACTGCAGCCTCGACCTCCCAGGCTCATGTGATCCTCCTGCCTCAGCTTCCCAACTATCTGGGATTACAGGTGCATACCACCATGCCCTGTTAATTTTTTTAATTTTTTGGTAGAGATGGGGTCTCACTGTGTTGCCTAAGCTGGTCTTGAACTCCTGACTTCAAGTGATCCTCCCGCCTTGTCCTCCCAAAGCGTTGGGATTCCAGGTGTGAGCCATCATGCTGGGCCCCTCTTTTTCTTTTCTTTTCTTTTTTTTTTTTTTTTTTTTTTTTTGAGATGGAGTCTTGCTCTGTCGCCCAGGCTGGAGTGCAGTGGCAAGATCTCAGCTCACTGTAACCTCTGCCTCCCGGGTTCAAGCGATTCTCCTGCCTCAGCCTCCCAAGTCGCTGGGGTTACGGGCATGCACCACCACGCCCGGCTAATCTTTATCTTTTTAGTAGAGACGGTGTTTCACCACGTTGGCCAGGCTGGTCTCAAACTCCTGACCTCAGGTGATCCACCCACCTCGGCCTCCCAAAGTGCTGGGATGACAGGCGGGAGCCACTGCACCTGGCCACCTGTAGGATTTTTAGAAGCAGTATAACATTAGGACCAAGAAGTCAGACTCAGGCATTGGAGAGACCTGGGTTCACATCCCAGCCCTGCCCGTATCTGGCTCTGTGTGCTATGTAACCTGGGGCACGTCATTTAACTTCTCTAAGCCTCAGTTTCTTCATCTTCACAATGAGGGTGATGTGAATAATTGTTCTTTAGGAACTACGGGAGGAGGAAGGGGTAGGACATGTGTGAAGCAACCGTCTGGCCCATGCGACATACCCGGGAAACGGGAGGTCATCGTTGTCCGTGTCTTTATAACATTCCTGTCTCTTTCTGGGGCTCTCAGACGCATCTGGTTGTGACATTTTGGGTGCGAAGGCCCCTCCCTCCCACAGTGTGGGCTCCCAGAGCAGGAGCATCCCTAGAGAGTCTCCATCTCTCAGGGGACCTGCCTCAGTATTTATGAGGTTCTTTTGTTTGTGTGTTCGTTGTTTTTGTTTTGAGATGGAGTCTTGCTTGTTTTGAGAGATCATGCCAGTGCACGCCAGCCTGGGCAACAGAGCGAGACTATGTTTCCAAAAAAAAAAAAAAAAAGTCACTTCTGGTTTTTTTTTTTTTTTTTTTTTTTTTGAGACAGAGTTTCACTCTTGTCACCCAGGCTGGAGTGCAATGGTGCGATCTTGGCTCCACCTCCTGGGTTCAAGTGATTCTTCTGACTCAGCCTCCCGAGTAGCTGGGACTACAGGCATGCACCACCACAACCAGCTAATTTTTGTATTTTTAGTAGAGACGGAGTTTCACTATGTTGGCCAGGCTGGTCTTGAACTCCTGACCTCAAGTGATCCGCGGACCTCAAGTGATCTGCCCGTCCTAGCCTCCCAAGGTGCTGGGATTACAGGCGTGAGACACACCAGGCCCAGCCATCACTTCTCATTAACTCTGGAGTTGATGAGGCTGTTGGAATGTAAACCGCACGCCAGTTAAAGTGAAAGACCACCTCTGTGATGGGCCAAAGCATCCCTGAGAGGAAAACTCATAGCTTTAAGTCTATTTTAGGAGAGGAGAAAGGTGGAAAATAAAGAATCTAGCTTTCAACTGAGAAAACTCAAAACATTTCAAGAGAGAGGAAATGTTAGAGTCTCTGAAGCTCCGTCGGACTTTTCTTCCCGGCTGCTCGCCGGCAACCCCTTCCACTGGGGAAAGACGGGATAGCAATGGGAGAGGACAGAGAGGAAGCCTCCACCAGCTTCTGCTGTGTGATCAGGAATCAGAGAGCGAGCAGGGAATGTCAGAGGAGGTCTGTGCTCCTGCAGCTTCCACTTGATTGCCTCAGGGGATGGCAAACTCACTCCCTCCTGAGGGTTGCATCCTCCGTGTAAAGCCCTCCTGTGTGCTGGCCCTACCTGAGGCCCTGGGGACACAGAGATGATCCAACCCACTCCTGTCCCTACCTTCCAGGGGCTAACAGCCTAGGGAGGGAGATGGGTTCTTACCCAGGTCACTACAGCCCAGAGGAGGAGGCACAGAGGACAGTGAGGGGGCACAGGGGGACCCTGATAAAGCCTGGAAGAAAAGGGAAGACTTCCCAGAGGAGGAGAATCAGGGTGACAGCAGTGAGGAGCTCGGGCAACTGGCTTCTCTGCATTTCCAGCTGTGTGACTTTTGGCAGGTTCCTTAACCTCTCTGCCCCTCCGTTTCCTCTGCTGTAGGATCAGGTTGATGGCCAGGTGCAGTGGCTTACAACTGTAATCCTAGCAACATGGCAAGACCCCAACTCTACTTAAAAAAAAAAAAATTAACATGGCATAGTGGCGTACACCTGTAGTCCCAGCTACTTGGGAGGCTGAGGTGGGAGGATTGCTTGAGACGGGAGGTCAGAGCTGCCGTGAGCTATCATCATGCCACTGCACTCCATCTAGGGCAACAGAGAAAGACCCTGTCTCAAAACAAAAAAGAAGAAAAGAAAAAGGAAAAAAAAAGAAAAAAGGCTCACCTATAATCCCAGCACTTTGGGAGGCCGAGGCAGGCAGATCACTTGAGGTCAGGAGTTCGAGACCAGCCTGGCCAATGTGGTGAAACCCCGTTTCTACTAAAAATACAAAAAACTAGCCAGGCGTGGTGGCGGGCGCCTATAATCCCAGCTACTCGGGAGGCTGAGGCAGGAGAATGGCTTGAACCTGGGAGGCGGAGGGTGCAGTGAGCCGAGATCGTGCCACTGCACTCCAGCCTGGGCCACAAGAGCGAAACTCCATCTCAGAAAACTCTGGCTCGATATCGCAGTGAAGAGAAAACACTAGAAGAATTTTTTTTTTTTTTTTTTTTTTTTTGAGACCGAGTCTCACTCTGTCGCCCAGGCTGGAGTGCAGTCGTGCGATCTTGGCTCACCACAACCTCCGCCTCTTGGGTTCACGCCGTTCTCCTGCCTCAGCCTCCCAAGTAGCTGGGACTACAGGCGCCCACCACCATGCCCGGCTAACTTGTATTTTTAGTAGAGACGGGGTTTCACCACGTTGGCCAGGATGGTCTCGATCTCCTGACCTTGTGATCCGCCAGCCTCGGCCTCCCAAAGTGCTGGGATTACAGGCGTGAATCACCGCGCCCGGCCAAACACTGGAAGAATTTTAACACCCATGGCCCAGGGCTGGACGTAAAGCACGCACTTGGGGTGTGAGAGCTGGGTTTATTATTAATTCGTGGCTAAGCTACAGCCGGGATGATTTAAGTGGATTTATCCACAGGGAAAATGATGGGAGGGCATTCCCAGAAGGGAGAATCGTGGTTTCGGGAGTTGCACTGTTGATGCTTGGGGCCAGATCATCCTCTGGGGCGGGGCCGTCTTGGGCACTGTTGGGTGCTGTGCAGGGTTCATGGCCTCCGCCCACTCCGTGTCAGGAGCACCCCCCAGTGGTGACAACCGTAAATGTCCCCAGATCTGGCCAAACGTCTTTTGAGGGCAGAGTCTCCCCTATATATGGCCAGTGGCATATGCAAAGGGCCTAAACCGAGCAGGGAGAAGGTGCGTGACCCCTGGTCTGGGCCACTTTTTTTTTTTTTTTCTTTTTGAGACAGGGTCTCTCCCTGTCGCCCAGGCTGGAGTGCGGGCGGTGTCACAATCTTGACTCACTGCAACCTCCGCCTCCCAGGTTCAAGTGATTCTCCTGCCTCAGCCTCCCGAGTAGCTGGGATTACAGGCGCCCGCCACCACAACCGGCTAATTTTTGTGTTTTTAGCAGAGGCGGGTTTTCACCATGTTGGCCAGGCTGGTCTGGAACTCCTGACCTCAGGTGATCCACCCGCCTCGGTCTCATCTCCCAAAGTGCTGGGATTACAGGCGTGAGCCACTGCACCCAGCCTTCCCCCCCCACCCAAATAGCAACTTGCTGTGTCGCTCAGGATGGAGTGCGGTGGTGCAATCTCCGCCCTCTGGGCTCAAGCTGTCCTCCTTCCAAGCCTCCCAAGTAGCTGGGACTACAGGCACTCACCAACACACCTGGCTATTTTTTGCATTTTTTTTTTTTTTTGTAGAGACAGGGTTCCCTGTGTTGCTCAGGCTAGTCTTAAACTCCTGGGCTCAAGGGATCTTCCTGCCTCTGCTTCCCAAAGTGCTGGGATGGCAGGTGTGAGCCACCACACCCAGCTGGCTCTATGTCCCTTCCCAACATTTTAGTCCCAGACAGCCCTGCGGAGGGGACTGGCAGGCTCCTCATTTTGCAGAGGGAAACCCCGAGGCTCAGAGAGGTGACGTCACCCGCTCCAGGTCACCCCCGCAGGAAGCAGGTGCACAGGGACACAGAACCACGTGGCCGTTCCCAGCGGCCCCACTCAGGGCACCTCGCTCTCTTTGTTTTATGGGACATCTGCGATGTCCTAAGCTGGGTTATTTCCCCTCCCCGGCAACACTGAGATCTGGGCTGCCCCGGCCATCAGTTGACAAGTGGGGAAACTGAGGCCCAAAGGTCCCACAGCAAGGAAGGGGCAGAGCCCTGAGCTTACGCCCAGTGCTTCCTGGGCCTCTTCCCATCGCTGTGGCCTGCATCGATAAACATTTCGCAGCCTCTGAAGTCCCAAGGAGGATGCCTCAGAACAGGCCTGGCCCCTGGGATGGAGTGGGGTTCCTGAGGTTCCCAGCTGTAACCTCGTTGCTGGACTGAGGCAAGGGCCAGGGGGCCCAAGGGAAGGGCCAGAGGGGCCGGGGGCATGGAAGGTTCAGGCTTACTGCTGCAGCCTGCAAGGTGGTCCCAGGCTGGGTGCTTCCGCAGAGGGAGGACACAAAACAGGAACCCAGGCGGGCAGGGTCTCTCCCGAAGGTGCCCTTGGCCCCTGGCCACCACCCTGGGATGTTCCTCCTCCTCCTGTGCTTCCTCCCCCTCCTCCTCCTCCTCCTCCCCGGCCTTTCCAGCTTCCTGTCTAGACAGTCCCCAATTAGCCGCTCATTAAGGGGGTTAAGCTGATTAGAGCAGTTCTCCCTTCCTCTGGCAGCCTTGGGGCCTTTTCTCCGGGCAGTGCTCAGCCAGCCCCCCACCCTGAGGCTCACAAAGGCCTGGGGTGGATCCTGCCAGGCAAGACCCCCACAGCACGCCTCCAGGCCCCACATTCCAGCCTCTAGGCTCTGCCCGCTTGGGGCCTGGGCCAGGAGTGCCCTTTCTCCTGGCCGCCTCCCCCTGAGGCCTCCCTGCTTACCCGGCTGCGTGGGGTGGAGGGAAGGCGTCTTCGAGCAGCCCCCCGGTGCTTTGTTTTTGCTGCTGGTGTAACCCCACTTGAAGGTGACACAGGCCCCATCCACAGGCAGTTACTACACAGGGCAGGGCAGGCAGCCCCCATCCATTCCTCTCCTCTGTCACCCTGGGCTTCCCCCATCCCTTTTTTTTTTGAGTCAGAATCTCGCTGTGTTGCCCAGGCCGGAGTGCAGTGGCATGATCTCAGCTCACTGCAACCTCTGCCTTCCAGATTCAAGCGATTCTCCTGCCTCAGCCTTGCAAATAGCTGGGACTGGGACTACAGGCACCCACCACCACGCCCAGCTAATTTGTGTATTTTCAGTAGAGATGGAGTTTCACCATGTTGGCCAGGCTGGTCTCGAACTTCTGACCTCAAGTGATCCTCCGAGCCACCGAGCCCGGCCTGCCCATCCCTTTTGGAGCGTGGCCTGGGGAGGGACAGAGTTGGGTTCCAACTCCACCTCCACCCCCGCTTGGTTCTATTGCTTTAGGTGAGTAACTTCTCCCATCAGGCCTCAGCCTCCACATCTGTGAAATGGGTGCAGCTCCTGTAAGCTCTGCACAGGGCAGCTGTGAGGACCACATTATGCGAGGAGGCTAGTGCCTTCACAGAAGGTCCTCACCCAGGGCAGTGCTGCCCCACCCCCAGGGACACTGGCCGGTGTCTGGGGACATCTGTGGTTGTCACAACTGGGGGTGCTCTTGACATGGAGTGGGTGGAGGCCAGGGACGCTGCTCAGCACCCAGCAGTGCCCAGGACAGCCCCTCCCCAGAGAACGAGCCAGCCCCAATGTCTACGGTGCTGAGGCTGAGAAACCTGTGTTAATTAATGTGAAAAAAAAAAAACTGAGGCTGGGCACGGTGGCTCATGCCTGTAATCCCAGCACTTTGGGAGGCCAAGGCTGGAGGATCACTTGAGCCCAAGAGTTTGAGAACACAGGGAAACCCTGTCTCTACAAAAAAATACCAAATGGGCTGCACGTGGTGGTATGTGCCTGTGGTCCCAGCTATGGAGAGGCTGAGGTTGGGAGGATCTCTTGAGCCCAGGAGATCAAAGCTGCAGTGAGCTATGGTTGCCCCACTGCGCTCCAGACTGGGCAACAGAGCGACACCCTGTCTTAAAAATAAAAGTCTGTGCAGTGAGCTGAGATCCGGCCACTGCACCCCAGCCTGAGTGACAGAGCAAGACTCCATCTCAAAAAAAAAAAAAAAAAGGCCGGGCGCGGTGGCTCAAGCCTGTAATCCCAGCACTTTGGGAGGCCGAGACGGGCGGATCACGAGGTCGGGAGATCGAGACCATCCTGGCTAACACGGTGAAACCCCGTCTCTACTAAAAAATACAAAAAACTAGCCGGGCGAGGTGGCGGGCGCCTGTAGTCCCAGCTACTCAGGAGGCTGAGGCAGGAGAATGGCGTGAACCCGGGAGGCGGAGCTTGCAGTGAGCTGAGATCCGGCCACTGCACTCCAGCCTGGGCGACAGAGCGAGACTCCGTCTCAAAAAAAAAAAAAAAAAGGTCTGCCCCCCACTCACACCAGAATAAACTCTCAGTGGGGCAGACGGTGTAAACCAGGGGACCCCCAGCTCCTGGGATTCACCTCCTCTCTCCCTCCCACTCAGGGTGTGGATTTCAACATGTGCAGCCTCCTGGGACCTCAGCAGGGCCGAGGATCATGGGACGCAGAGTCTCTTGGGGGTCCATGGAATCCTCTAAGCCAGGGGGTTTTACCTAGGGGTGATCCTGCCCCCAGGGGACACTGGGTGACATCTGAGGACATTTGTGGTTGTCACGACTGCAGGGTGGTCCTAGCATGGAGGGTGGGTCCAGGGACACCTGGGAGGCCAGGGACACCGCTCAGCACCCTGCAGTGCCCAGGATGGCCCCACCCCAGAGAACGATCCAGTTCCCAGAGAACGATCCAGTCCCAAATGTCTACAGAGCCCAGAGGAGGCCTTGGTGCACTGTCAACGCCCAGTGGTCACTGCTGTCCTCAGCAGATTCATGACCTGCGTCGGTGCTTCTGTCCACTCCACGCGCCCTGCGTAGGGCCCCCTCCTGGACCCCAGACCCTAGAGGCCCAGCAAGAGTGGGCCTTGGCCCCCTTGGGGAGCAGGCATTTCAGTGGGAGATGGGCTTGTTTGTTGAGCACACAGATGGCTGCCCCGACAGGGGTGATGAGGGCCTTTCGTTAAATACAGAGAGGAGGTCAGATGGGCGCGTGTGTTAAACAGACATGAAGAAGCTCCGACGGGGGAGCCCGCGGGCCTGCGTGCTCCCTACAGTCAATATTCTCAGACGGGGCATGCAGGATGCGGGGCGGGGCATACGGATGTGTTCCCTGAGAGGAAAGACGGCCACTGAGATGGGTGGGGGACGCACAGGCCCGCTGGCTGAACAGGGAGGTCCCACCGGGGTCCCAGGCATGCCTGCTGAACAGACGGAGGATGCTTGGAGGCAGGGTGCAGAGTCAGTGTCTGCAGAGCCTGCCGGGAGCATGCTGGGTTATTCTTTCTCGCAGTGCCTGGGCTGCGCTCCCCCCTCCTTCCTGCCCTGCCCTGGCTCCCGCTGGCCCCATCTCAGGAAGCTCTAGCGGTGTCTGCAGGGATGTGGCGGCGGGGGGTGGAGTCTGAGCCAGACTATTTCCATCCAGGACAAGCTGTTCTAGGAAATCCTCCTAAGTGAGCGTCTGACAACCCTAACCTCATTCCCGCCGTGGCCCGCGCCTGCAGGGAGCTGCCAGCCCCTACACACACTCATACACGCTTGCACACACACGTGCATGCTCATTCATATATGCACGCACCTGTGCAAGGCATGCACACATATGTATGCGTGCATGCTTGCACACACGTGTACATGTGTGTGCATGCATGCACGCACACATGGACATGAACATGCAGGTGCGGGCACACACGTGTGCGTGTATTCACATGCACATTGCACACGCATATGCGCATTCACATGCATAGACACATGCACAGACATGCACGCATGCATACATGTATGTGCACACACAGGCATGCACACATATACAGACATGAACGTGCATGTGCAGGCATACACATGCAGGCATGCACATGTGCACAAACGCTCACATGTGTACACACATGTACACAGACATGCACGCATACGTGCATCTATGCACATGTGTGCAGGCATACACACATACATGCATGCACATGTATGTATTCGCATGCACACGTGCACAGGCATACATACCCACACATACATGCCGACAGGACCAGCCCGGCCTCCCTGCCTCCAGGCCACTCTCATTCCTGCCACATCCTCCTGCCCTAGAAAAGCCCAGGCCTGGCTGCTGGGGCCCAGCTTGGTCACAGACTTCATGGCATCCCACTGGGCAGTGGGGCCTCTCTGGATGGCTCAGCCTCCATGCCCAGGGCCTCCGGAGTGTTCCCCCGTGAGTGTTCACAGACTGGGCATGAGTGGAGGCGTCATCCTTCCTGCCCCTCGTGTGGGTGTCCTGGGTGCCAGTCTTCTCCAGAGCCGGGTGTTCCCGGGTCCCCGCAAACTGCTGACCTGCTTCTGGGATGTGTCCCAGCGACACCTTCACTCCTCACAGCATGATGTGTGCAGGGCCGTGGGACAGCTGGTTCCATAGCGACAAAAGTAGATGAAGAGCCGCGTGTCCCCCCGGCTGGGTCCTGGATCTGGGCTCCCTCTGGGCTGCAGCCATCAGAGAGGACAGAAGTTCCCTGAGTGGTAACCCCATTCGGGGAAGGATACAGCGATGCTGGGAGGACAGAGGAGGTGGGGACAGGGCTGGGAAGGGGCTGTGCCACACAGATGGCTGGAGGTACCTGTGGAACCGTCAGCAGGAGACCCAAAACACGGTGACACCCTCACCGTTTCTCATCAGGGCATCACCCGGGGACACCAGGTCACATTTGGGGACATCTATGGTTGTCACCGCTGAGGGGTGCTCCTGGCATGGAGTGGGTGAAGGCCAAGGATGCTGCTCAGCACCCTGCAGTGCCCAGGACAGCCCTCCACAGAGACCGATCTGGCCTGCATCAGCAGTGTCGAGACTGAGAAATCCTGTGCGAATTATTTGGAAATACTGAGTTATGTCACTGCTCACACCAGACACCAGGAGAAGCTCCTGACAGGGCAGACGGTAGAAACCAGGGGGACCCCAGCTCCTGGGGTTCACCTCTTCTCTCCCTCCTCACTCGGTGTGGGTTTCAGTGTGTGCAGCCTCCTGGGACCTCAGCAGGGCAGAGGATCATGGGACACAGTCTCATGGAGGGTCCATGGGATCCCCTAACCCAGAAGGTCTCACCCACAGGTGATTCTTCCCCAGGGTGCTTTTGGTGATGTCTGGGGACATCTGTGGTTGTTACAACTGGGGGGTGCTCCTGGCATGAAATGGGTGGTGGCCAGGGACACTGCTCAGCACCCTGCAGTGCCTAGGAGAGCCCCACCCCAGAAAGCGATCCGGCCCCAGTGTCCGCAGTGCCCACCTGAGACACCCTGGAGGTAAGGAACTCCAAGGGCCAGGTCGAAGGGATGCTAAACTCATCACCCTGTTTGGATGGTCTCAGTAGATATGTTTTACCTTCAAAGAAATGTAAAAATCCTTTCTAAAACTGTGGCTCTCCAGGGCACGCCTCCCTGAGATTCCATTTCCAGGGATAGGGTAGGGCCCAGGACACTGCATTTTTCAGGCGAGATGTGATCCTTAGCCCTCACTTGAAAAAGCTTCCCTGGGGCCAGGTGCTGTGGCTCACGCCTGTAATCCCAGCACTTTGAGAGACCAAGGCAAGGGGATCGCTTGAGGCCAGGAGTTTGAGACCAGCCTGGGCAACATAGCAAGACCTCGTCTCTAAAAAAAATATTTCCTGGGCATGATGGTGCATGGCTGCGGTCCCACCTACCTGGGAGGCTGAGGTGGGAGGATCACTTAAGCCCAGGAAGTTGAGGCTACAGTGAGCTGTGGTCGTGCCCCTGCACTCCAGCCTGGGTGACAAATAAATTGGCCGGACGCAGTGGCTCATGCCTGTAATCCCAGCACTTTGGGAGGCCAAGGTGGGCGGATCACCTGAGGCTAGGAGTTGGAGACCAGCCTGGCCAATATGGTGAAACCCCGTCTCTACTAAAAATACAAAAATGACCCGGGCGTGGTGGCAGGCACCCGTAATCCCAGCTACTCAGGAGGCTGAGGCAGGAGAATTGCTTGAACCTGGGAGGCGGAGCTTGCAGTGATCCGAGATCACGCCATTGCACTCCAGACGGGGTGACAGAGCAAGACTCTATCTCAAAAAAAAAAAAAAAAAAAGACACCGCCCCAGAAGGCCAGGCATGTCCGCTCCAGAGCCGGAACTCCACCCCAGCCTCCAGGAAATACCCAAAATGGCCCTCTTTGGGACTCTGTGTTCCCACTTCATTTTAAAGACAGGGTGCAAGTGTCAAGGGGTACCCTGACATCTCCCCACTCACCCCAAATAGCAGCAGCAGTGGCTCCTGCAGTAACTAACATTTTTCGAGCTGGGTGGCTGACGTTCCCTCGGAAAGCTGGGCTGAAGGCATCCTCAGAGAATGCCCTCATGCCCAGGGATCCGGGACGGCCGTGGGCTTCACCCACACAGGCACCCCTGGCGCAGTCCTCACACCTGCCACTCCCACACTGCTCCCGATGGAAATGCCAGAGCTTTACAGAATCCCCTGTTTTATGAAAAGGGGTGGATGTGGCGGCTCACCCCAGGTTGCACAGCCCCATGGCCAGCCGGGGTTTGAACCGTGGACCACCTGCTTCCCCCACACCCAGGGGCTTTCCAGGGAGGTGCCTGGAGCGGGAGGGAAGCCAGCATTTGGTGGGTGAGCCTATCTGAGTCCATCCATCAGTTTTTGGTTGGTTTGCTTGCTTGTTTGTTTTTGAGACGGAGTTTCACAGTTTCGTTCTTGTTGCCTGGGCTGGAGTGCAATGGCGCAATCTCGGCCCACTGTAGCCTCTGCCTCCTCAGGTCAAGCGATTCTCCTGCCTCAGCCTCCCGCATAGCTGGAATTACAGGTGCCCACCTCACACCCGGCTAATTTTTGTATTTTTAGTAGAGACAGGGTTTCACCATGTTGGCCAGGGTGGTTTCGAACTCCTGACCTCGTGATCCGCCCACCTCAGCCTCCCAAAGTGCTGGGATTACAGGCATGAGCCACCGCGCCCGGCTGTCCATCTGTTTTTTCTGTGTTTGAGACAGAGTCTGGCTCTGTAGCCCTGGCTGGAGTGTAATGGCGTGATCTGGGCTCACTGTAACCTCCGCCTCCCAGGTTCAAGCAATTTTCCTGCCTCAGCCTCCCAAGTAGCTGGGATTACAGGCACCCGCCACCACGCCCACCTAATTTTGTATTTTTAGTGGAGACAGGGTTTCACCATGTTGGCCAGGCTGATCTTGAACTCCTGGCCTCAAGTGATCTGCCCACCTCAGCCTCCCAAAGCACTGGGATTACAAGCGTGAGCCCCCGTGCCCGGCCTCCATCTGTTTCTTCATTTGTTGATTCACTGAGGAGGGTGCGAGGGGCTGAGCTGCTGAGTTGGGGGCTGTCCCGGCTTCTGTCCCAGGCAGCCTGGGAGGTAGTAAGGCCCCTGTCTGCAGAGTGACGCCAGCAAGGCACTGCAGAGGGTGGATGCACCTCATTTCAGATCCCGGGAGGCTCCATTCCTTCCTCCCGTGTGGATGAAGGAAGGCAGAGCTGAGCTGGGGCTTGTCTGCACACACTTAGCCAGTCAGGGTCTAACTGGGCTTCGGACCTGACTGTCTCTGCCCTCCCTGCGCCTTCTCTAGGGCTCGGGTGACTTCTAGGTGATGGGGCAGTCGGGAGCCTTCCCATTTCTCTGGAAGGAGAGTAGGCAACAGGTGGGAGCGAGGCCCAGGGGCACGTGCTGGTACCCAGCTCTCCATCCCCTGGCCGTGCCGCCTTGGCCAGCCCCTTCTCTGCTCTGAGCCTCCGTTTACTCCTCCGTGTAATGGGCTCACAGCCTCTCCCCTTCAGGATTCTAGGGGAAGAGAAGGCAGGGTGATGAGGCTTCCTATCCCTTCGGAGGCTGGCTTTGGGGAAGGTCCAGGGCTCCTGGGGTGTGACCAGCCTGTGACTCTCTCGTCCCACCCCCTCCACAGGCATCTCGTCCCCGGTGAAGAAGACAGAGATGGACAAGTCACCATTCAACAGCCCGTCCCCCCAGGACTCTCCCCGCCTCTCCAGCTTCACCCAGCACCACCGGCCTGTCATCGCCGTGCACAGCGGTGAGCGCCACGGGCCCCTGGCAGGGAGGGGCAGCGGGCCCTGCGCTCAGGCCTCTCACAGCCAGAGAAGTCCCACTGGATGTCTGACCATGAGTCGTATTGCTGTAGCCTTCTAGGTGGGCAGAAAACCACAGAGGTGCCGTAGTGGACAGCGCCCGGGGCCTTGTCCCAGCCCAGCTGAGAGGTTGGACTCAGTCTCTTTGGGCCTCAGTTTCCCCCTTAGT
Organism: Macaca mulatta; assembly: GCF_049350105.2. NCBI lineage: Eukaryota > Metazoa > Chordata > Mammalia > Primates > Cercopithecidae > Macaca > Macaca mulatta. Next base: position 4,256,161 of record NC_133424.1, read on the forward strand.
ATAAGAAGAGGCTGCAACCCAGGGCTTACCCTTCACCTCACTCCCCTCACCCCCTGTCTCAATCTAATCCCTGCATTCCAACCCCAGACACTGATGGACAGGCAGGATCAGAAGCTGCCAACGAGGCCCGGCGCAGTGGCTCACGCCTGTCATCCCAGCACTTTGGGAGGCCAAGGCAGGTGGATCACGAGGTCAGGGGTTCGAGACCAGCCTGTCCAACGTGGTGAAACCCCATCTCTACTAAAAATACAAAAATTAGCCAGGCATAGTGGCACGCACCAGTAGTCCCAACTACTTGGGAGGCTGAGGCAGGAGAACTGCTTGAACCCGGGAGGCGGAGGTTGCAGTGAGCGGAGATCGTGCCACTACACTCCAACCTGGGTGACAGAGTAAGATTCCATCTCAAAAAAAAAAAAAAAAAAAAAAAAGGCTAGGCTCGGTGGCTCACGACTGTAATCCCAGCACCTTGGGAGCCCGAGGCAGGTGGATCACAAGGTCAGGAGTTCGAGACCAGCCTGTCCAACATGGTGAAACCCCATGTCTACCAAAAATACAAAAATTAGCCGAGCATGGTGGTGTGCACCTGTAGTCCAAGCTACTTGGGAGGCTGAGGCAGGAGAATCACTTGAACCCAGGAGGCAGAGGTTGCAGCGAGCCGAGGTCACGCCATTGCTCTCCAGCCTGGGCAACAGAGCAAGACCCTGTCTCAAAAAAAAAAAAAAAAAACAAGGCCAGGCACGGTGGCTAACGCCTGTAATCCCGGCACTTTGGGAGGCCTAGGCGGGTGGATCAAGTGGTCAGGAGATGGAGACCATCCTGCCTAACACAGTGAAACCCCATCTCTACTAAAAATACAAAAAATTAGTTGAGTGTGGTTGGCGGGTGCCTGTAGTCCCAGCTACTCGGGAGGCTGAGGCAGGAGAATGGCGGGAACCTGGGAGGCGGAGCTTGCAGTGAGCCGAGATCGCGCCACTGCACTCCAGCCTGGGTGACAGAGCGAGACTCTGTCTCAGAAAAAAAGAGAGAGAGGCATCTCCACCTCGGCCGGGCACGGTGGTTCACGCCTCTAATCTCAGCACTTTGGGATGCCAAGAAAGGCAGATCACCTGAGATCAGAGTTCAAGAACAGCCTGGACAGCATGGTGAAACCTTGTCTCTACTAAAATATGAAAATTAGCTTGGTGTGGTGATGCATGCCTGTGATCCCAGCTACTCAGGAGGCTGAGGCCCAAGAATTTCTTGAACCTGGGAGGCAGAGGCTGCAGTGAGCCAAGATCGTGCGCACTGAACCCCAGCCTGGGCAACAGAGCAAGACTCCCATCTCAAAAAAACAAAACAAAACAAACAAAAAATCACCTCCCATGGTTGCCATTGGGATTAAGCGGGACCAATTGTAGGAAGCCTCAAATATTGCTTACTACCCCACGTTCTAGTGATAAAATATTTAGTTCTTTACGCAGTCATGCACACAGAGAGGCAGACCCAATCAAAGCAGTCATTTGGCCCAGGGGTCAGCAAACGCCAGCCCCCCGGCTGCCTGTTCTTATGAATAAAGTTTTATTGGCACACAGCCACGACCACATCTTTGTATATGTCCCGTGGCAGCTCCTACCCTGCCTCAGCAGAGCTGAGTAATAACAGCAGAGACCACGTGGCCAAAAGCCAAAAATATTTACTATCTGGCCAGAGGCTAGGGAGACGGGGGAGTGACTGCTATAAATAGTGAAAATACTAAAAATCACTGAACTGTTTAGAAAGAGGAAAAGGCAGGCATCACAATAGAATATGACTCAGCCATGAAAAGGCACGAGGCTCTGACGCAGGCCACCTTGAGGACGTCACGCTCAGTGAGAGAAGCCAGACACAAAAGGCCACACAGCGTGTGATCCCATTTCTATGAAATGTCCAGGACAGACCCAGCCACAGAGGCAGGAAGGGGATGTGTGGGTGCTGGGGCTGGGGGAGGGGGTGAGGAGTGATGGCTGATGGAGACGGGGTTTACATGCTGGATTTAGGCCTGGCACAGTGGCTCATGCCTGTAATCCCAGCACTTTGGGAGGCTGAGACAGGTGGATTGCTTGAGTCCAGGAGTTGTGAGACCAGCTTGGACAACATGATGAAACCTCATCTCTACTAAAAATACAAAAAATTAGCCAGGCGTGGTGGCACATGTCCCTGCTACTCGGGAGGCTGAGGCAGGAGGATCACCTGAAGTCAGAAGGTCAAGGCTGCAGTGAGCCATGATCATGCCTCTGCACTCCAGCCTGGGTGACAAAGCGAGATTCTATCTCTTAAAAAGAAAAAAATCACTATTCAGCCATTTGCAGAAAGAGCTTACCAACCCCAGGTTTATAGTATAGACCATGGAGCCAGATGGGCTGGGTTCAAATTCCGGGACTGCCACCTGATACTGTGTGGCCTCAGGCAGGTGACACATCCCCTGAAGGCCACCCTGTCATCCTCTGTTGAAAAAAAAAAAGATGGGGCCGGGCGCGGTGGCTCACACCTGTAATCCCAGCACTTTGGGAGGCCGAAGTGGGCAGATCACCAGAGGTCAGGAGTTCGAGACCAGCCTGGCCAACACAGTGAAACCCCATCTCTACTAAAAATACAAAAGTTAGCCGGGCGTGGTGGTGTGCACCTGTAATCCCAGCTACTGGGGAGACTGAAGCATAATTGCTTAAACCCAGGAGGTGGAGGTTGCAGTGAGCTGAGGTCATACCACTGCACTCCAGCCTGGGCGACAGAGCAAGACTGTCTCAAAAAAAAAGAAAAAACCCAGGCTCGGTGGCTTACACCTGTAATCCCCGCACTTTGGGAGGCCGAGGAGGGAGGATTGCTTGAGCCTAGGAGTTCAAGACCCGTCTGGGCAACATAGCAAGACCGCTACATCTGCAAAACTAAAAGATTAAATTAAAACACAGGATAATATCACAGCCCCATTGGGGTTGCCGTGGGAGTCAGGGAATTTGGGTGTAAATGTGGTCAGTGCGGCTGGGGTTTTTTTTGGTTGTTATTAAACGCACTGAGATGCAGGCAGGAATCACACCCGCAGACACACAGTCACACGGTCACAGAGCAGACCGGCTGGAGCCCCCAAGTAATCCCCGCTTCCCACTGTCTCCGCAGGGATCACCCGGAGCCCCCACCCGTCCTCCGCTCTGCATTTCCCTACGACGTCCATCCTGCCCCAGACGGCCTCCACCTACTTCCCCCACACGGCCATCCGCTACCCACCTCATCTCAACCCCCAGGACCCGCTCAAAGATCTTGTCTCGCTGGCCTGCGACCCAGCCAGCCAGCAACCTGGACCGGTGAGTCGGGCGGGGCGCATTGGGGCCTCTCCTGGCAGCTCCGGGTGACCTCCCGGGGGCCACGTGCTCACACGAAGGCACAACTTCTGCTCTGAAGGGTCTTGGGGACTCGGCTCTGAAGTCCCCTCCTCTGTCGTGCTGGGAAGCAGCTGGATTGGGTCAGAATTGAGATGCTTTCGGATGCCAGGGTTTCAGACACGTCACGTCGCACCCTGTGGGGTCTGGGTAGCACCCACAGGTCCCAGCAACTGCGTGAGTGGTACTCGTGTTAACACAAGGCAGGGAGGGACTGGGCATAGCGGCTCAGGCCTGTGATCCCAGCGCTTTAGGAGGCCAAGGTGGGAGGACTGCATAAGCCCAGAGTTCAAGGCCAGCCTGGGCGCATAGCGTGACCCTGTTTCCACAAAAAAAAAAATACTTCAAAATTAGCCAGGTGTGGTGGCGGGCGCCTGTAGTCCCAGCTACTCAGGAGGCTGAGGTGGGAGGATCACTTGAACCTGGGAAGTCGAGGCTGCAGTGAGCTCTGATTGTGCCACTGCACCCCAGCCTGGGTGACAGAGCGAGACCCTGTCTCAAAAAGGAAAAAAGATTTGGGGCGGGGGGCAGGAAGAAATTGATTGCAAAAAACCCACCAAACTCAGTTCAAGCGAGACAGCGTTTGCCAGACTCCACAGGAAGCTTTGGGTGTTCAGAGCTTTTCGGACTTTAGAACCACGGGCCGGGCCGTGGATGATGGCGGATGATGGCGTGCTCGTAATGAATTAGGAAAAACGCAGAGACCCTGCTGTTAGGAGGCAGTGGCACTGTTTGGAAGGAACTCAGTCGAGTTGGCGTGCAGGGGATTTACGGAGGAGATGCAGTGAGCGTGGCCCCAGCAGTGCCGGGCTTTGAATGACACCAGTAAGCGGGCGTCCCTAGGCCCCTCCACCTCCAGCTGTCCTCAGACCCACCAAACCCGCCATGGTCACACCCACGCTCTGGCTCCCCCAGCCTGCCATCCCGCCCGGGGCCGTGCACAGAGCCGGGGGCGGCCGGCGCCAGCAGCCCGAGGTAGAGGGGGAGCCCACCCCTTAACCACGTGTCTCTCTGTTCCCCCAGTTAAATGGAAGTGGTCAGCTCAAAATGCCCAGCCACTGCCTTTCTGCTCAGATGCTGGCACCTCCGCCCCCGGGGCTGCCACGGCTGGCGCTCCCCCCTGCCACCAAACCCGCCACCACCTCCGAGGGAGGAGCCACGTCGCCGACCTCGCCTTGTAAGCACGCGGGAAGTGGTGCCCTGGTGGGGCGGATGTCCGCAGGGGGGCCTGTCCCCTCCCCAGCCCCACTGCCAGGTCAGAGGTCAGGCCCGACCCTGCGGGGCCTGGCGAGTTTGGTGGGTCTCCGGAAAACAGCCCGGGGCCACATGGTTGGGCCCATGTAGGGCTGAGGCAGCCTTAGGGGCTCACCAGACCAAGCCACGGGCCAGGATGAGAGTCCAGGGTCTGTCCCCTTCGCCGAGTCGCCTGGGGGACCCCGGTGCCCACCATGGGCCATCAGAAATGCTCCCTGGTGTGTCATGCAGCTGACAGTGGACATGGATCTCACAGTGGTGGCCCGAGGGCCAGACTCCACCCCCAGACTGGTCTTTTGTGGAAAAGGAGAACAGTTGTTATCATTTTAAAATCAGGACGTTTTACATAAACATTTCCAGAGTTCTGGCTTCTTGGGGAGGAAGGAGCTACGCCAGGCGCAGTTCCTTTGGGTGATCTGGACTGGACCACACCTTTAGATGGGACCCTCTTTGCCTGTCCACCTGACCCAGAAGCCCCTGGGTTGCTGGCCACTGCACCTTCTAGACTTTTCCGCCCTCTGGATGTGGTTCTGGGTGGCCGCTGGATGGCCCCTCGGTCCTGGCATCCTCGTCCTGAGGTCCACCCTGTTCGTCCCCAGTGGCTCTATCCCCAGACTGTCCCGTGACCCCCATGCAGGCTTGGGTGGGTCACCCACCCTCACAGGGCGCCAGACATCTCAGAACCCAGAGACCTCTCCCCATGGACTCCATCTGCCCCTCACCCCCCTTTTTGAGCATCTCTGTCCCTCACTCTCCAAATGAGACCCCCCCACCCCACCCCACCCAAGCAGTTGGTGGCCATGGTTCCTTCTGTGCGCCCTCAGCTCCTCTTCCCCCTGCCCCGGCGTTCCTCCCCCCGGCCCCACTGCCTGCCAGAACCCGGGCTGCCTGCCCATAAAAACCGGCTTCTTTGGCCGGGCGCGGTGGCTCAAGCCTGTAATCCCAGCACTTTGGGAGGCCTAGGCGGGTGGATCACGAGGTCAGGAGATGGAGACCATCCTGGCTAACACGGTGAAACCCCGTCTCTACTAAAAAATACAAAAAAATCTAGCCAGGCGAGGTGGCGGGCGCCTGTAGTCCCAGCTACTCGGGAGGCTGAGGCAGGAGAATGGCGTAAACCCGGGAGGTGGAGCTTGCAGTGAGCCGAGATCGCGTCACTGCACTCCAGCCTGGGTGACAGAGCGAGACTCCCATCTCAAAAAAAAAAAAAAAAAACGGCTTCTTCTGAGCACTGGCTGGAGGAGATCGGCCCCAAATCCACCCTGGGCTGGAATCCCGCCTCTGCAGCTCTCTCCCTGTGTGACCTCAGGCAGGTGTCTTCCCCTCTCTGAGCCTCAGTTTTCTCAGCTGCAAAATGGGTTCGCCTTGGTGCCCAATTCCCAGGGCAGTGGGAAACAAGCCGGTGACATGGGTCAGGGAGGCAGGGAGGACGTTCCTTGTGGCGCCTGACGCTGCGTGGTGTCAGGCAGCTGTGGTCATTCTTGCCCCCCGTCCCTGCCTGCTCATCTGTGAAATGGGAGCATTGACTGCATAGGATCCACTCAGGGCTCAGTGGGATCATGCCCAGAGCCTGGTATGCAATAGACACTTAATAAATGCAGGATCCTGCAGAGGATCCACTCAGGGTTCGGTGGGATTGTGCCCAGAGCCTGGTATACAGTAGACACTTAATGGACGCAGGATACTGTGTAGTATCCACTCAGGGCTCAATGGGATTATGCCCAGTGCCTCGCATACAATAGACACTTAATAAATGCAGGATCCTGCATAGGACCCAGTCAGGGTTTGGCGGGATTGTGCCCAGACCCTGGTATACAGTAGACACTTAATAGATGCAGGATGCTGCGTAGGGTACACTCAGGGCTCAATGGGATTATGCCCAATGCCTGGCATACAGTGGACACTTAATAAATGCAGGATAGGCATGGATTCCACCCCCCTTTCTCTGCACGGGGGCTCTTAACTGCAAATCTACTCCTGCTTCTCCCCCTGAGCCTCGCTGCCTCCAGCTCCCCCAAGCCCCAGCCAGGACAACTTGGGGACCCCACCTGTTGCAGCTTCTTCTCCCCCTACCTGGGTCCCGGCCTGTCTGAGGCCCCCATCCCCGCTGTAGCACCAGGCCGTGAGTTACTCACACGCCGACAAAATATAATCGCTGAGACTGAAATATAAATATGCACATCTGTATGTATGCACACACCCAGCCCGCCCTCTGCCCTCTCCGGGAGGAAGATTAATAAAACGCCCTCAATAATTCATGCACCCCGCGCGGAGGCAGCCCTCAGTGGCAGGACCGGGCGGGCACGGCACACCCTGAATAATTCACGGGCGGTTTTGTGCATTACGGAGCCATCCTGCCTTCCCTCTCAGCAGACACCCTGCCCACCTGGGCGATGTCAGCCGTGACCCCCGGGCCCCTCGAGTCAGGATCCCCGCCTCCCAAGGACCTCGGGCCTTTCAGCGGGGCTCGGTTCAGCCGAGGGAGGGCGGCAGGCTCGGAGGCCCCAGGCACCGGGTGCGGAGGCACGGCTGCGTGACGCCTGGCGGTGGCCACCATCTCTGGGGCCAGGGCTGCCCCGGCTCCCGCAACCCCTCGCTAATGGGCTCTCGGTCTCTCTCCTCCCTGCAGCCTACTCTCCGCCCGACACGTCCCCTGCAAACCGTTCCTTTGTGGGATTAGGACCAAGGGATCCTGCGGGCATTTATCAGGCACAGGTAGGGGCCGAGAGGCCGGCTGGGGGGTCGGGAGGGGCAGGGCAGTGGGGCCGGCCCGGGGGGCTCAGGGCGAGGAGGGCCTGCTGGGTCCCACGCCACACCCCCGGCACAGGGGCGCCAGCCTCCCACACCCCACCCGGGCCTCGAGCCCCCGCCTGGTCTCTCCCTGAGGCCAAATTTCCCTCCACCTTGGTCCTGGGAGGATGGGGTGTGGCCCCAGACTCAGCCTGTGGGGTCCCCAGGGGCATCTCCTGGAGACCATCGTGGTACCATCATGGTAGAGCTATGGGACCAGTGTCGTTACCATTTGCTTCCCATTGCACAGATGGGAAAACTCAGGCCCAGAGAGACAAGGGGATCTGCCCAGGGTCACACAGCGTATCACCCCCCGCCCCCAGCCTCCATCCCCCATCCACACTGAGGCCTAGAGGGACCAGCCGGGGAAACCGAGGCAGCCCATGGCGGGGCGTGGGGCCTCCCAGGACAGCATCTGAGCCCCCACCCCAGGCTCCAGCCCACATCAAAGCCAGTGTGAGGGGTGGGGGCAGAGGGGCTTCGTCAGTAGAACAGACAAGATGGGGCAGGGGCCGGCGTTGGTGTCCATGCTGACATTCATGATCAGGCGGCTGCGGCTGAGTGAGCGTGGCCGGGGTCCTACCACCCCCAGAAGGCAGTCGGGCAGGCAGGTGGTGGACAGAGGAGGTTCAGAGAGGGGAAGTGAATTGCCTGAGGCTGCATAGCAGTCTAGGGAGTAGGGGCGTGGGAGGGCAGCCTTAGCCCCAGGCCCAGGTGTCCCTCACCCCCCACCCCCGCAAGAGGCTCTGTGCAGGCCAGGAGTGTGTGAGCGCGTCTTCGGGTTGTGGGTGAGCAGCCGGACCTTTGAGCCTCTGCTGTCTCCCCGGTTTCTGTTGGGGAGAGGGTTGGAGAATGTAGGGGCGGCTGCCGCAGGCCTGGGAGGTCCAGACGCCGAGAGAAACGAGCTCTGGTCTACCCAGCAGCCAAAGAACTGCAGAGCGTGGAGATGTGTGGGGTCCCCAGGGGCCGTGTTCAAATCTTCCGGCCACTGCGGGAGGTTTCCTGATGCAGAGCGCACAGGCAAGGGTCAGGGGGCCTCCCCGGGACCCTGCGGGGCTGTCCTGGCTGAGCGGATGGGGTGGGGGAGGGGACATGGCATTCCCCCTCCCTCCCTGTGCTGGGTGCCCAGGACGCCTGTAGGCGGCCCCTCCCTCTCCTCCCAGGCTCCACAAAACCAGCCAGAGAGGAAGCAGGGATTGAAGCTGCTTCTGAGTTCAGAGGAGACCCGCATGCCGTGGGTGTAGGGAATCCTGGGTCAGGAGCCAGGGCTGCAGCCCAGCGCTGCTCTGAACCTCTGTCTCTTCCTCTGGCCTTGGGTACCCACACCAGGAGCCTTTGAAGGGCACTGGGGGATAGAAAGGGCACAGATAGGTTCAGACTTCCCCACACCCCCTAAACATTAAGCACCCTGCCTTGCACCCACAGAGCCCCGGTGAGGGGAGTGGCTTGGTCAGAGCCCCCTGCGAGCAGACATCCAGGACTCCTCGCTTTGGGATTTGGGCCACCTATGACCGACCACCCTCTCCCTCGCCCGGTGCTGATGGAGCCAGGCGTTACCTCTGCCACCCCCACCCCGCATCTCTCCCTGCCGGAGGCTGGGAATGTCTTAAGTGGTTCAGAACCCAAAGCTAATAAAAGCTGCGGCGGGAGGAGGCCGCCCGCTTAACCCTTCCCCAGCCTCTGCCTTGGATGAAACTCTGACCGGGCAGTCCTGCCAGGGCCCGGGACCCTTCTCAGACTGCGCTGGCTCCAGCCCCACCCCGCTCGAGCCTGGGAGGGGAGGGAAACTGAGGCAGGCAAGGGCGGCATCTTTCTTAGCATCCCTTTCTTGACTGGCTGGACCCCTCTGGGAACCCAGAAGGAATGGGAACAGGGCTGGCGGAATGGGGTGGGTGGGGGGGCACGGGCAGGGGTCTCAGCATAGGCAATGTTGTTGGGGGGAGGCGATGTGGGAAATAGCTGGAATGTGAGAGACCTCCGATGGCAGGCGCCAGACAGATGACCTGGGCTGGGTTTTGCTCTGGAGTAGTGGGGAGCCACAGAAGGGTTCAGAGGGAGGGAGTGGCCACCCGCCAGGCCTGGGAGTCAGAACTTTCTGGGGCACAGAGGGGAGGTGACACATTGTCAAGAGGCTCTCAGGGGAGCATGAGTTGGGGGGAAGGCGAGGTCCCCAAAGTGGGTGTCAGGGGAGGGCAGGTCTGGGGAGGACCCCAGCGCTGCTGCCCTGACTGGACTAAGAGCACCCGGGGTGAGGCCGGGCACCGCTGCCTCCCTGCAGACCCCAGAGAGAGGGAGGGAAGAAGCAGTGAGAGCAGCTCTCCCCGCTCCCGCTCAAAGGACCCTGAGCTCAGAGGCCTCTCATTTCCGATTCTGGCCAGTCAGCACTTCTGCCTCCGCCTCCTCTATTCCTGGCAGGGATTCGCTTCCCTCTGCCCCCTCCTCCCCCGAAGCCTGGGTGGGCGCCCCTTCCCCTCTGCCTCTCCAGCTCCCGACACCCCCCAGTCCACAGACTCTCCCCCGATCAATATCCCTCCCTCTGATCAATGCTAATTGATCTCGTCCTGGTCAGTTACCCACCCATCCCCCCTTGTCCTTCCCCATTAATCCCCCCACCGTGAGGCTGAGTGGCTCTGATGCCCCGGCCCCTCCCCTCTGTGATGCCCTCCACGCCCCTACATTTCTCCTGCACGGGGGCCCACGTAAGCAGGTGGGTAAACCGAGGGTGGGGGGCAAGGCAGGCGTTGAGCCACATGCCCGGAGCCACACAAGCGGCTGCAGCCAGGCCAGCGGGATACCAGAGCCCAGACCTCACCCTACACACCCACTGCCTCGGTCTCCCCTCAGCTGAGTGGGAGGATATGGAGTTGAGGGTACCTCCCCCACCACCGTTGCTGGGGCCAGAGCCAGGCAGGAAGGGGAGGGGAGGGGGGAGGGGGAGGAAGGGCTGAGGGGAGGCTGGTCCACCACGGGAGGGTCACGCCCAGAGTCTGTCGGTTGCCAACAGAAACCAGACATGAGGTAATGGCCAAGATGAACTTGAACTTGGCTGGAGGTGGGACGCTGGGAACCATGGTGGCGCCAGTTCCATGGGCTGGCCCAGCAGCTGCCCGGTTGGAGGGGCTCTGTTGAATGATTTGCCACAGGGGTGGGGGGGCAGCCCCGCCTCTAACCTCAGGGGTCTTCCCCGGTCCAGAGGCACAGCCCTCCCCTCACAGTCCACACTGGATGCTCCATCCAAGGTTGCAGTTTGCATTTCCAGTGCAGGGGTCTGGACAGCGGCTTCTCTGCAGAGACTGAGGCCAGAGCTGTCCCCAAATTACATGACCCTGGGTACAGGCCCATGCAGAGCTCCCCCCGCCGAGCCTCAGTCTCCCGCCTCTGGTAGGTTGAGAGCCATCCTCAGCTCCCCTGCGCTTAGTGAACTTCTGTGGGGTGAGAGGGGGGCCATCCGGAGGTCCTGTGACAGGATGGGCCCTGAACGCCCAGGACAGTGCTCAGAAGATGCCAAGGGGGTCCTGAGAGGCAGGCAAGGGGGCTGGCCCTGGGCAGGAGCAGAAACGAGAGCCAGAGTCAGACAGGCCTGAGTTCAAGCTCCCACTCTGCCACTTCCATGCTGGTGACCTCGGGCAAGTTCCTTGACTTCTCTGGGCCTCACTTTCTTCCCACAAAACAGAGCAGTGGAGGGAGACCTACTCCCTCCTTCATGGGGGGGCTGGGGTCATCATTAAAGGGGAGAAATTTTTTTGTTTTCTCTCGTTTTTTTTTTTTTTTTTTTTTGAGACAGAGTCTTGCTCTGTCGCCCGGGCTGGAGTGCAGTGGCCAGATCTCAGCTCACTGCAAGCTCCGCCTCCCGGGTTCACGCCATTCTCCTGCCTCAGTCTCCCGAGTAGCTGGGACTACAGGCGTCCGCCACCTCACCTGGCTAGTTTTTTGTATTTTTTTAGTAGAGACGGAGTTTCACCGTGTTATCCAGGATGGTCTCGATCTCCTGACCTCGTGATCCGCCCGTCTCGGCCTCCCAAAGTGCTAGGATTACAGGCTTGAGCCACCGCGCCCGGCCTTTTTTTTTTTTTTTGAGACTGTTTTATGCTGTCCAGGCTGGAGTGCAGTGGCGCGATCTCGGCTCACCACAACCTCCACCCCCGATTCTCCTGCCTCAGCCTCCCAAGTAGCTGGGATTACAGGCACGTGCCACCACGCCTGGCTAATTTTTGTATTTTTTAGTAGAGATAGGGTTTCACCATGTTGGCCAGGCTGGTCTCGAACCCCTGACCTCAGGTGATCCGCCCACCTCGGCCTCCCAAAGTGCTGGGATTACAGGCGTGAGCCACCACACCCGGCCTCTTGTTTACTTTTTAAAAACATTCTCAAGGCTATGCGCACTGGCTCATGCCTGTAATCCCAGCACTTTGAATGGCCAAGGCAGATGAATAACCTGAGGTCAGGAGTTTGAGACCAGCCTGGCCAACATGGAGAAACCCCGTCTCTACCAAAAATACAAAAATTAGCCAGGTGTGATGGCGCATGACTGTAATCCCAGCTACTCGGGAGGCTGAGGCAAGAGAATCACTTGAACCCGGGAGGCAGAGGTTGCAGTGAGCCAGGATCGCGCCACTGCACTCCAGCCTGGTGACCAGAGTAAGACTCTGTCTCAAAAAATCAACAACAAAAAAACTCTTTATGAAGTAAACAAGGCAGCTGGTGTGGTGGCTCATGTCTGTAATCCTAGCACTTTGGGAGGCAGGAGTTCAAGACCAGCCTGGTCTACATGGTGAAACCCCATCTCTACAAAAAAAAAAACAAACTAGTCAGGTGTGGTGGTACATACCTGTGGTCCCAGCTACTTGGGAGGCTAAGGTGGGAGGATCACTTGAGCCCAGGAGGTGGAGGTTGCAGTGAGCTATGATGGCACCACTACACTCCAGCCTGGGCAACAGAGCGAGACCCTGTCTCAAAATAAAATAATAAATTGGCCACAGTGGCTCCTGCCTGTAATCCCAGCACTTTGGGAGGCCAAGATGGTGGATCACTTGAGGCCAGGAGTTCAAGACCAGCCCGGCCAACATGGAGAAACTCAGTCTCTACTAAGAATACAAAAATGAGCTGGGTGTGGTGGGGCATGCCTGTAATCCCAGCTACTCGGGAGGCTGAGGCAGGAGAATTGCTGGAACCTGGGAGGCAGAGGTTGCAGTGAGCCGAGATCATGCCACTGCTCTCCAGCCTGGCAAGAGAGCAAGACTCCGTCTCAATAAATAAATAAATAAATAATAAAATAATAAAATAAAATAAGATTGAGTTCCAGGCTGGGAGTGCGGGCTCACACCTGTAATTCCAGCACTTTGGGAGGCCAAGGTGGGTGGATCACTTGAGGTCAGGAGTTTGAGACCAGTCTGGCCAACACGGTGAAACTCCATCTCTACTAAAAATACAAAAATTATCCAGGCATGGTGGTGGACGCCTGTAATCCCAGCAACTCGGGAGACTGGGGCAGGAGAAATGCTTGAACCCAGGAGGCTGAGGTTGTGGTAAGCCAATATCACTCCATTGCACTCCAGCCTGGGCAACAAGAGTGAAACTCCATCTCAAAAAACAAACAAACAAATAAATAAATAAATAAAATATAAAATACAGTTCCAGATAAACAGATCTTTTTAAGTATAAGTATATCCCCAATGTTGCATGGGCCAGACTTATACTAAAAGAATTCTGTGTTAACCAGAACTCGGGTTTTACTGGGCATCCACAGAAGGCTGTGTCTGGCAGCCTTCCTCAGAGACAAAGTCACTTGCCCTGGGTCACCCAGCAGGTTGTTAGAGCCTGGGATGGGGAAACTGAGGTCCCAGGGTTGCAGGAGGTAGGGGGGGAGCGTGGGAAGAGGTAAAACATGTCTGCAACAGAGTCTGACCCCTTGACTTCTCTCCCTTTCTCTCTCTCCCCCTCCCCCTCTCTCTGTCGCCACTGGGCCACTCAGTCCTGGTATCTGGGATAGCAAAGGTCTTCTTCCCTCGCCCCTTCTCCATCGTCCCGGGAATCCCAGGGGGCCGCACAGCTGGCCCCCGGCCCACGTTTTCGGTGGAAAATTAGAGTGAACAAGAACACCCCCGCCGACCCCCAGCCCGGCCGAAAAGACAAAACACACAGACGCACACACGCAGGAGGAAAAGAAAAAACAAAGGAAAAAGAAGAAGAAAAACTAAAAACCCACCCAAGCAAGAAGACAAAAGGTAAAGACGCAACGTTTCCAACTCTCGGGACGCCAAGGCCACAGGACTGGAGGGTCAGGCCCCGCCACCCCACGGGAGACCCGGGACAAGGGCGTCTTCCTAAATTATTCATCTCTCCGCCTGCTGCTCGGGAAGGACAGACGCCTGCCACCCGCCCGCGCCCCGGAGGCCCTGGCTCTGTCCGGAGACCAGGTGAGCACAGCCTGGAGCCTGTGCCCAGGGCCGACAGGCGCGACACCCAGCAAAACCACCTCTCCCCGGGCCCCCGCGCCTCTGCCGGACACGGACCGGCCCCCGCCCTCCCCACCGAGGACGCAGCCACTGGGGGGAAAGGGAGACGCAGCGGACCCCGGCCGGGCAGCAGAGACCGCGGAGGCGGGCAGGGTGGGGCAGGCGAGTGGTGATGTCATGGGGGTGCGTGGCGCTTGCTAGCCCTGGCCAGGGGAGGGAGCGAGGCCCAGGCACCTGCTGGCCCTCGAGGGGGCCCTGCCTGCTGTGGGGCCTCCCCACACGCCCCTCCCAAAGCGCCGGCCGACTCGCTGTCTCGCTGGGGACTCTTTCAGCCCTCGCGCCCGCCCGTTTGGGAGGAGAAGTCTCTATGCAATTATGCAATTGATCCCGGCCCCCCCACTCTCCCCCCCCCACCCCCGGCATAGGAGGCCCCCCCCCCACCTCGCCCGGCTCACACCCCCAAAGGGAGGGACCCACATTGCACACACTGTAAGAAATGCACTTTCCGAAGAAGCGGATGGGGGAGCCGGGACATCCAGAGCTCCCCGAGTTGGGGGTGCCCGTCTGGAGCCCCCCCATCAGCCCCTGGCGGTGGGAGGTGAGAGCGAGTGGTTTAAGTGCCTGATTCCCACCACCCGCCCCCCCCTCTTTGTCCAGCTGGGACACGGAATGGCCACGGGCCTCCTCCCCCTCCCCTCCAGCCCCTCCACCAGCCCCTCCAGTCACCGCTCATCGCCGTGCCCCCCCCCAGAGCTAGAGAGATGGGGCCCCTCCGTGGCCCAAGGGGCAGAGCTGGGCGTCACCTCCCAAGCATCCTGCCCTGCCGGGGCGCGGGGATGGGCTCTGGGGAAGCCGGTGCGCCCCCCACGCCTCCGCTGCCAGTGCCTTACATTCTGGAGCGACCCCCCTCCCTGGTGCCTCCCAGCGAAGGGGGACTGCCGTTTGCACTTTCATCGCCCCCCCAAGCGGGGCCCAGCCGGGGGACGTGCATAACGGCTGAGCCCCCGAGGAGAGAGGAGGCCGACGCCAGCGGTCCCCGCTCGGGACGGGGAGGGTTCTGGGGGGGTTCGGCGTCGCACCTCGGGGCCCCCTCGCGGCCGTGCAGGGGGCCTCCCATCTGCTAAGCGTTTTTCCGTTGAGCCGCTCCAAAAACACTAAGCTGGGGACGCCAGGTGCCCCCCACCCCGGCTCCCTGGCCCCATCCACACCTCCACCCCTACCCCGGGATCGCCATCTTTAGGGGAGGCCTGGGAGGGGGTGTCAGGTGTTTTAGGGCCACCGAGCTCAAACACAAGGCCCCCTCCCCGGCCCACCCAGCCCAGCCCCAACTGACCTCCATGCCTAGGGAAAATCTCCCCCCACCACGGCCCGCTCCCCGCACCCAGGCCAAAGCCAGGGCAGGTCTCCGGGTCTCACCTGCTCCTAGCCTCACCCCCCTGCCCCCGAAATCCAGACTCTCCTCCCAAACTAGCCCCAGGAGCTTGGCGAACCCGCTCGCTCCTGAAGAGAAAGACCCAGGACCCTTCCCCATCACCCCCCAAGAGAGGTTCGCCATCCTCTGGCCTCGAGCCCTTGGTCCGTCCGTCCGTCTGTCTGTCCTCAGGGCCCCGCCCCCCGGTGGCCCTTGGGGACCAAAGCGTGGGCCGCTCTCCAGGAGGGCGGGCAGGGGAGGGGGTGGTAGGGCTGTGCCATTGGGGTGTCCGGAAGCTTCTCAGCCAGGGTGGGGGTCGTGGGGTTGGGGAGGGGGGCCAGCCGGGCTCCCGAGGGTCAGGGCGCGACGAGAACCAACTCTTTACCTAACTTTGCATGGTGCTTAGTCAAGGACTCCTGCGACCTGGCTCCCGAGGTCAGCTGGCGGCGCTGACACACATGCATGGCAGATTATACCTGGCTCTATCTCCCTCCCCTTCGCCCCCCCTCTGCCCCCCACTTCCTCTTTAAAAAAAAAAAAAAAAGATACAAAAAAAAAACCTTAAAAAAATTCCATGTTTCCTAATTTGCACGAAATTTTCTACCACAAGATGTGCCTTGCCTTCCGAGAATAAGTATTACCTTTAAACAATATCAGCGCACACACATAGCTGCATGTTCTGCTCGTGTAGTTTAAAAAAAAAAAAAGACAAAACAGTGACATGAAATAAAAAATAAAAATTGAAAAGGGATGTATTTCTATTTGTAAAAAAAAAAATAAAAAATAAGAAAGTGAGAATCTAAAAAAAAAAAGAAGAAGAAAACCCACACTAAAAATCAAGCCACTGAAAACAATTGCCCCCAGGTCTACCCAGTCCCTGGCTGTCCTTGGTCCTGTCTCCCCTCCTGCTGTATTCAGGGGGTGCCCCCTGGTGCTCAGCCTCTACCACCCCCAACCCTGCTCTCGGGTACTCAGAGGGGTCATTTCTGAACCCCTGCCCAGAGGACAGACCTCCAGGGCCCACCTTGGCCCTGGGAAAGGGCTCTCCTCTCTGATTGGTCCCTGGGCCATGGGCCGGCCCCCAGACACCATTCACTGACCCACTGCAGGTTGTCCCCCCAACTGTGGGGTGGCTACCCCACCTGCAGCCAGACTCCCCACTCCTCACTTTTCATGCAGGCTGGCATACCCCTGGCTCAGGGTCAAATGCTGTTCTCACACCCACCTCAGAGGCACCCCCTCTCCCCTGCCCTGTGCACCCCCACCCTTCTTGCCAAAGGACCTCTTTTCCCCTATCCAGAGACCACCCCAGGTGGCATTCTCTCCCACTCTCTCCTTTGTCCCCCATCCCCTGTCTCTGTCTTCCAGCTGTGAATATGAAGGGTATCCGGTATGAAACAAACAGAAACAAAACCTGATATATGCAATATCTGTCTGTCTGTCTGTGTGTCTACCCACGGGCCTGACTCAGCCATTGGAGGCCCAGCCGAGGGTCCGGCAGGGCGCAGGGACAGCCAGGCAGCACCGAGTCACAGGCCGTGGTCCAGTGGCTGACCATGCTGTTGTCTTGTCCTTGATTTTATTTTCTTGTGTTCTTTCTTTTTCTTTTCTTTTGGTTTTTAACTCCAGCTTCCTTTGCTTTTTACTTGACCAAAGATAAGACAATAGCCAGATGGTTAGTGGGGCAGCCAGGCAGGGAGGAGCCAGGGCTGGGATTCTCCAACCTTAGGCCATTCCTGCAGCCCTAACCACCTCCGGCCCCTCCCGGGCCCTCTAAGCATCTCGTGTAGGGACCCACGCAGATGGTCCCGTTCATTCACCATGGCCCCCCACCCTGGGGTTTCGGGTGGTCTCCACAGCCACCATCACTCATGCCATGTTTTCTTCCAAAAAGTCACCTCAGCGGTCTCCCCAGGCGACACAGAGGGAGAGCCCAGACCACCACAGCTGGCCACGACTTTGCCCTTAAGTACTATCCATTGGCCAGAGAGCGCAGACTGGCTACGCACAGCATCCATGTAGCTGATTTCTGGCTTTTTTTTTTTTTCTTCCTGCCCCCCTCCTGATCAAATCTGTCTTGCCAGGGAACTGGGAGCAACCGGTGGCAAAGGGAATGGGTGGCACCATGACTATCGGGACCATCGAGCCCCTGTGCAGCCCACATCTGGGGGCCCTGAGTCCTGGGCTGGGCACCACCTTTCTCGCCCCGAGCTTGCCTCCTGGGCTCACTTGGGACCTTGGCTGAGTATAGCAGGCAGAAGCCCATGCCGGGCAGCATGTTGTGGTTGGTTTAGTTCTCCCCGCCTCCCCCCATTTATTGGAAAAGATATAGGGTCCCTGTAGGGCAAAATTCCCAGGCACCTTGCTGCAGACAGAATAAGACAAAAACACCAGGAACCGGGATTCCATGCACACCTCTGCCGTTTGGGTTCACAGAAGGGGGTGCTGTCATCCCTGGGTGGAAGAGAGAGTGTTGGTTTGGGGTTTGTTTTCTTTTCACATGTATGAAACTGACATCTTCTCAGACCTTGTCCCACCCTCCTCCCAAAGCCCCGATCACCCACCCCTGCTATGGACACCACACCCATGCCAGGCCCCCCCAGTCTCACTCTGGGGTCTGCCCATTCTGTGGGAAAGAATAGGGAGGCCTCCCAAGTATATGCAAATTGTCCCCATTCCGTGGGGGCACCTGACCCTGACCCGGGTGGAGATGGGGCATGGAGGAGTAGGAAGACCCAGCCCTATTTGTCTGGGGAGAGAGGGATCTGGAGTCCTTCATGCCCAGGTCTGGAACCCAGGTTCTGACCCCAAAGCCCCACCCTGGGCTAGACAATCAGATCGCAAAGGAATGCCAAAGGGGACCCTGTTGGGAGATCCGCTTAGGGGCCAGACCTGGGTCCCCCTGCAGGTCCCCAGGCAGCAGGCAATTCCACCTTCCGTGCCCCAGGACCTTCAGAGACAGCAGCATCCCAGGCACAGACAGACTTGGCTGCATCCCACTGTCCCTTGCAAGAGAGGTCCTGGAGCCGGGAGCAACTGTCCAGCCCTCCAGAAGAGACAGCAAGCAGGCCCCCTCTACACCCTGACTTTCCCGATGGTACTTCGACCTCCAGTGTAGGGCTCTACTATACATATATATAATTTTGGAATGTGTTTCTCATAATACAGAGTATACAGTGGCTACCTTTTATCTTGGTCTGGATTCTCTCTCTGAGACCCCGGATTTTACTTTCTCTTCGGAGGGCGCTGGGACATACGTCTGTCAATCCAGCTTCCTCCGCATCCTCCCATCTTTCCCCGTTTCTGTCCCATCAGACACTTCCTGAGAGTCTCACCTCCAAACTGACACCACTGCCCATCTGTCGCTCAGTGGTACAGAGTGTGGGGTCAGTCCACCACCCTTGACCTCCCCACAGGGCGAGGGGAGGAGGCGGACCCAAAGCACCACCAGCAGGACTTGTTGCCAGTGATACCAAAACAGACTTTTCCCCAGCAGTGCCTCACATGTCTACTGGTGTAGCTTTGGGATTCTCCTGCCGCCCCCGCCCCGAGTCCCTGGCAGCCCCCTCCCCAAGGCTTTGCTCACACCTGAGACAGGAAGGAGGAAGGGGATCCAACAGGAATAAGGGCCCCAGAGAGGAAGGAAGTCATGCACCCCCAAGCCACCACCTCCCAGCCGTCCACGCACATCTCCTGGCTGGAAGAGAGCCCTCTGAAAAGGGGACACGGGCTGCTCCGGCCCCTCAACTGCATCCACACCGCATCTTCTCATCTTGAGTCCCAGCCAGGCCCCCCCAAAACCAAAGTCCCCTCAAGTTCAGGAGTCCCAGCCTGTGCCCCCAACTTCCTACCCACCTGGCCCCGAGCATCCGCACACAGAGAAGGAACAAGCAAAGGCTCCGGGGGGACAGGATGGGGCAGGGCATACAGTGGGGGGTCGGGGGGCAGCAGGAAGGAGGGAGGAACAAAACATTTTCCTTTGGGTTTTTTTTTTTTTCATTTTTTTTTTCTTTCTTTTTTTAAACCCTCCTTACTCTTTGGGTGGTGTTGCTTTTCCTTTCCTTTTCCCTTTGAGATTTTTTGTTGTTGTTGTTTCCATTTTGTATTTTACTGATATTACCAGGATAGTTTACTCTCCTTCTAGCTTTCTGCTTACCGCACACCGGATAACACACACGTACACACCCACAAAAATGCTCATGAACCCAATCCGGAGAAGGTTCCGGCTGGGTCCCCCGCCCTCCCCACCTCCTGCTACTCCTCTCGACGGTGAGGACAGGAGGGGGACAAGGGGACACCTGGGCAGACCCGCCGGCTCTCCCCACCCCGCCCCACCCCTCACATCATACTCCAATCATAACCTTGTATATTATGCAGCCATTTTGGTTTTCGCGGACGCGCCTACCTAAGTACCATTTACAGAAAGTGACTCTGGCTGTCATTATTTTGTTTATTTGTTCCCTATGCAAAAAAAAAAAAAAAAAAAAATGAAAAAAGGGGGATTCCATAAAAGATTCAATAAAAGACAAAAAAAAAGAAAAAAGAAAAAAATGTATAAAAATTAAACAAGCTATGCTTCGACTCTTTCTGGCTGTCCCGGGTCCTCTTTTCCGTGTCCCGTGTGGGTTGCTGTGTGTCCTTTGCAAAAGTGAGGGGCAGAGGCTGCAGGGAGCTGGTGGGGGGACCCCGAACCCTGTGGATGGGCAGGCTGGGATTCTGAAGGCTTCAGATCAAGTGTCCCCCGGGGGCATTAGACAATGTCTGGGGACATTTGTGGTTGCCATGACTGGGGGATGCTCAAGGCATAGAGTCGGTGGAGGCCAGAGACACTGCTCAGCATTCTGCAGTGCCCAGGACCAAGATTCATCCACACAAGACGTCCACAGTGCCTGGCGGGGAGAGACCTGCTTTGATTATTTGGAGGAAATAAAAAAAATCAGATTTGCGGCTGGGCGCGGTGGCTCAAGCCTGTAATCCCAGCACTTTGGGAGGCCGAGACGGGCGGATCACGAGGTCAGGAGATCGAGACCATCCTGGCTAACACCGTGAAACCCCGTCTCTACTAAAAAATACAAAAAACTAGCCGGGCGAGGTGGCGGGCGCCTGTAGTCCCAGCTACCCGGGAGGCTGAGGCAGGAGAATGGCGTGAACCCGGGAGGCGGAGCTTGCAGTGAGCCGAGATCCGGCCACTGCACTCCAGCCTGGGCGGCAGAGCGAGACTCCGTCTCAAAAAAAAAAAAAACACGGGCGCGGTGGCTCAAGCCTGTAATCCCAGCACTTTGGGAGGCCGAGGCGGGCGGATCACAAGGTCAGGAGATCGAGACCACGGTGAAACCCCGTCTCTACTAAAAAATACAAAAAACTAGCCGGGCGCAGTGGCGGGCGCCTGTAGTCCCAGCTACTCAGGAGGCTGAGGCAGGAGAATGGCGGGAACCCGGGAGGCGGAGCTTGCAGTGAGCCGAGATCGCGCCATTGCACTCCAGCCTGGGCAACAGCGTTAGACTCCGTCTCAAAAAAAAAAAAAAAAAAAAAAAAAAACAAAAACAAAATCAGATTTGCTTCCTGCTCATGGTAGACACCAGGGTAAGCTCCCAATGGGGTGGATGACAGAGACCAGAGAGACCCCCAGCTCCCCCCTCAGGGTGTGGATTCCAATGTGTGCAGCCTCTTAGGACCTCAGCAGGGTGGAGGATCATGGGACGCAGTCTACTGGGGGGTCCCTGAAATCCCCTAACCCAGGGAGTCTCACCCAAGGTTGATCCTGCCCCCCAGAGGACACTGGGTGATGTCTGAGACATCTGTGGTTGTCACGACTGAGGCATGCTCCTGGCATGGAGTGGGTGGAGGCCAGGGACGCCGCTCAGCACCCTGCAGTGCCCAGGACGGCCCCACCCCAGAGAGTGATCCAGCACGGATCTCCACAGTGTCCGGGGGTGGGGGAGACGCACTTTAGATGGTGGCTTTGAACGAGCTTCTGAGGCCAGACCTGTCCCAGCAACGCCCCCTGGTGGCTGGTAACCTCTTCGCCTTTGTAGGATGGGCTGTTTCACATACCCCTGGGCCTTTGCTCATTCCTGCCTCCCCATCTGTGCAGACCTTTTCACACGGGTGTCCTCCTCTGCGAGGAAGCCTTCCCACCTTTCTCCAGCCTGGTTCCCTCCCGCAGCAGTCTCAGAGCTATCGGTGAATCCCATGAGGCATCTATGGGGCACCCACTCCATGTCAGGCACAGGGGATTCCGCCCCCTCCCTTACGCCTTGGAGTCGTCCAAGCCTGGCACACAGTCGGTGCTCAATAAATGCACAAAATGCCTTCTCTTGCCACCTGGCAAACTCCCAGTCACGGAGCAAAGACTTCCTGAGTACAAGCACTGAGACCCAGCAGTGAACAAAACACTGAAAATCAGGTCTCCTCTTGGAACCTACAGCTTCCTCCAGGTGAGGAAGAACAATAAACAACAAACAGAAGTGGCCGGGTGCAGCGACTCACACCTGTAATCCCAGTGATTTGGGAGGCCAAGGCAGGAGGATTGCTTGAGTCAAGGAGTTCAGGACCAGCCTGGGCAACATAGTGAGACCCCATCTCTACAAATAAACTTAAAAAGTTAGCTGGGCGTGGTGACACACCTGTCGTCTCAGGAGGCTGAGGTGGGAGGATTGTTTGATCCCTGGAGGTTGACGCTGCAGTGAGCTGTGATTGCACCACTGCTGTCCAGCCTGGAGTGCAACAGAGCAAGACCCTGTCTCCAATCAATCAATAAAATAGAAGTAAAAGAAGTCAGAGGAGGTAAGTGATGAGTAGGCCATTGAGCAGAGGAAGGGTGGGGGGTGGTCCCATCTAGACAGAGGCCCGGAGGGAGGGAGGGAAGGAGCGTCCTCAAATTCTGGCAGAAGTCACAGCCCCTGCAAAGGCCCCAAGGCGGGACCATGCCTGCTTCATTGGAGGAACAGTGAGGAGGCCCGTGTAGCTGGAGCAGAGTGAGGAGAGGGATTGAGGGACGACTGGAGGTTGGGGGGTGGGGGGACGGGGCAGGTCATGCAGGGCCTTGTGGGCCACAGGGAAAACTTGACTTTTCCTCTGAAGGAGGTGGGAGCCATGGAGGGCTGGGGGCAGAAGGATGGGCCCCAACATGGTTCCAACACGCCCTCCTCCAGGAAGCCCTCCCCACCTGCCCCAGCAGAGCTTCTATCCCCGATCCCTCCTGACCCAGCCGTGACCACTCATGGGCATGACCGTATCCAGCTCTGTCCCCTCCAGCCCGGGAGCCCCTCCCACATTGAGGTCAGAGAGGGAGGGAGGCTGGGGCCCGGGAGAATCAGGAGTGTGAGAGGGGCTGGCTGCGGTGGCTCACGCCTGCAGTCCCAGCACTTTGGGAGGCCAAGGCATATGGATCCCTTGATTCCAGGAGTTCGAGAACAGCCTGGCAACTTGGCGAAACCCCATCTCTACTAAAAATACAAAAATTAGCCCGGCGTGGTGGCACGTGCCTGTAATCCCAGCTACTCAGGAGGCTGAGGCACAAGAATCGCTTGAGCGCAGAAGGCAGAGGCTGCAGTGAGCCAGTATCTCACCACTGCACTCCAGCCTAGGGAACAGAGTGAGACTCAAAAAAAAAAAAAAAAAAAAGTGAGAGGGGGCAGGTGTGGTAGCTCATGCCTGCAATCCCAGCGCTTTGAGAGGCAGGCAGATCACTTGAGGTCAGGAGTTTGAGACCAGCCCGGACAACATGGTGAAACCCTGTCTCTACTAAAAATACAAAAATTAGCCGGGTGTGGTGGTTCACCCCTGTAATCCCAGCTACTCAGGAAGCTGAAGCAGGAGAATTGCTTGAACCTGGGAGGTGGAGATTGCACCACTGCACTCCAGCATGGGCAATGGAGCAAGACCCTAACTCAAAAAAAAAAAAAAAAAAAAAAAATTAGCCAGGCATGGGAGTGCATTCCTGTAGTCCCGGCTACTTGGGAGGTGGAGGTGGGAACATCCCTCGAGCCCGGTAGGTAGAGGCTACAGTGAGCCAAGATCGCGCCACTGCACTCCAGCCTGGGCGACAGAGCAAGACCCTGTCTCAAAAAAACCAAGAGTGTGAGAGACTATTTTTTGGGGAGCTGAGATGGGGCCCTCCATTCTGTCCCCCACTCCAAAACCCCAGGTTGAGCCCTTTGGGGCAAAAAAAGCTCTTTGCCCCATGGGCTGCTTCCGTCTTACCCACAAGACCACAAGGCAGGGATGATCCTTTTTGGCAAATGGGGAAACTGAGGCACAAAGAAGCGAGGTAAGGTGCATTAACAGGGCAGCAGGCACACAGATACACGGCCCCACGCCTTCCTGGTGACAGGCACCGAGGACACCGAGGATGGGGGGTTCCAGGCCCCTTCCACGTCCCCCTCCCAACTTCGGTGGCCCCCACCACCCTCTGCAGCGAGGTTTTGGCGCCCCCTTGTGGGCAGACCGGGAACCCCACCCACATTCCCCATCCCTGCTCCTCTCTGCAGCCAGAAAGGGGGGCTCCAGCCAGGCCAGAGGAGGCTTCTTGTAGAGCAGGGGTTGAGCCGAGGTCAGGGGGTCAGCCGGGGCTGGGGTGGAAATTCAGAGGGGTGGAAACCTAGCCTCCCCTTGGATCTTACGGAAAACCTCGGTCGTGTCCAGCCTTTGGCTACTGAGTGATGAGATTCCTGGCTGGGAGGTGGGGGCCGTCGCAGCACTGCAGGCTGTTGGGTTGGTCACCCCGACTCCCCACCCTAAAACGGGGGCAGGCTTGTGACAACCCAAAATGCCCCCGCAAAAAAATTCCAAATGTGGCCGGGTGCAGTGGCTTATGCCTGCAATCCCAGCAATTTGGGAGACCCAAGATGGGAGAATAACTTGAGGCCAGGAGTTCGAGACCAGCCTGGGCAACATAGCGAAACCCTAGCTCTATCAAAAAATAAAATTAGCTGGGCACAGGGGCTCATGACGGTAATCCCAGCACTCTGGGAGGCCGAGGAGGATGGATTGTTTGAGCCTGGGAGTTTGAGCCCAGCCTGGGCAAGATGGCGAAACTGCGTCTCTACTAAAAACATGTAAGTTAGTCGGGTATGGTGGTGGGTGCCTGTAATCCCAGCTACTCAGGAGGCTGAGGCATGACAATTGCTTGAACCTGGGAGTTGGAGGTTGCTGTGAGCCAAGATCGTGCCACTGCATTCCAGCCTGGGCAACAGAGGGAGACCCCGCCTCAAAAAAAAAAAAAAAAGTTAGCTGAGTGTAGTGATGCGCGCCTGCAGTCCCAGCTACTCAGGAGGCTGAGGCAGCAGGATTGCTTGAGCCCGGGAGGTCAAGGCTGCAATGAGCTATGATGGAACCACTGCACTCCAGCCTAGACAAGAGAGCAAGACCCTGTCTCTACAAAATATTTTATTATTTTTTTTTAATTTGCAAATGCCCCCTAGCGGAGAATTCCTGACCCCTGCACTCCAGCCTGGGAAACAGAGTGAGACCTTGTCTCAAAAAATAATAACCACCATCCTGGCTAACACGGTGAAACTCCATCTCTGCTAAAATATACGCAAAAAATAGCCGGGAGTGGTGGTGGGCCCCTGTAATCCCAGCACTTTGGGAGGCTGAGGCGGGTGGATCACGAGGTCAAGAGATCGAAACCATCCTGGCTAACACGGTGAAACCCCGTCTCTACTAAAAACACAAAAAACTAGCCGGGCGAGGTGGCGGGCGCCTGTAGTCCCAGCTACTCAGGAGGCTGAGGCAGGAGAATGGCGTAAACCCGAGAGGCGGAGCTTGCAGTGAGCCGAGATTGCGCCACTGCACTCCAGCCTGGGCGACAGAGCGAGACTCCGTCTCAAAAAAAAAAAAAAAAGAAAGAAAGAAAGGAAAAGAAAAAGGTCCTCGTTAAGAAATGGTCACTGTGGCCAGACTGAGGCTGGAGAATTGCTTGAACCTGGGAGGCGGAGGTTGCAGTAAGCCGAGATCACACCATTGTACTCCAGCCTGGGCGACAGAGCCTGGGTGACAGATCACTCCATCTCAAAAAAAAAAAAACGAGAAATGGTCATTGTTCGGGGCAAGGTTCAGGGCCTGGAGAAGGTGAGGGGAAGCAGGAGAATAGAAACTGGGAAAAGGAAGTACTAGTCCCTTTCCAAGATATTGCAGAGCCCTGGGGCACCCCCACCCTCCAAGATACAGCTCCCAGGAACAAAGTCACGTGCCCCAAAACGTGGTGGAGGGGGGGAAGGAGCAAAGATTTCCGTGGAGACGGCGCTCAGGGCTCAAAGTCCGGGGCTCAGAACAGCAAAAAGCCAGATTGCCGGGGGAGTGTTTAATCTGCCCAGGGCATCTGGGCACCTGTGCAGCCTGAGCCTCCTTGTCATCCGCCCAGCCATCATCCCCAGCCCCAAAAGCAGCCTCCTTCCCCAGAGGTAAACTGAGTCCCAAGAGATGACAGGAGCCCTTCCAAAGGGCTCTTATGAATGCTTTAATGCAGGCCATCGGGAAGCAATCCTCAGCTGGGAGTGGGTGCGTGGGAGAGGGGAAGTTCTGGCCAGTAGACATCAGGCAGAAAGAAAAGAAATCAGGCAGTGGGTAGAAGCAGGTGGAGCCATGAGATTGTGGAGGATTGTGGGTGTCTCCTCAACCAGGGATGCTCTTCAAGTATGAGAAGAATCACCAGGCAGGGACCAAGGTCAGGAAGAGGGGTGCATGAAAACCATGTTTGCCCAGAGAGCCCCCACTGAGGGAGGTGGGGTGGGTTCCAAGCCTTCTTCGCTTGAGAACCCTGTATTCTGAATCCCAGATGGAGTCATTTCACTGGATTCAAATCCAGGGCATTGCTTGTAGGGGACAGAAGAGGTATCTCTGGGGGACTGCCTGGAAGAGGTAGCCGGGAATCTTCACATGGCTGTGTTCTTTGGTCTCTCTTGGTATCTGGGCTCTTCTTCCTCCAGCTCCAGTCCCAAGTTGCTCTCTCCTTCCTTCCCTGCCTTTTTCTCCTTCTTCCTCTTCTCTTCTTTCTCCTTGGCCGCTTTCTTCTCTCTCTTGTCTTCACTGTAGGGATACAAAGGCCCCAAACCATAATAAGAAACAGGGACACTCCTATTTAATAGTCACTCACTGGAACCAGCCCATGTGATGAGTGTTTTACAAGTGGTATCTCAGTGAATCTTCAAAATAACCCTAACTACGCAGCCTCACGATTTCCATTTCACAAAGACAGCACCTACGACTCAATTGCTCCATGGAAGGAGGGAGGGATGGATGGATGGACATAAGCCAAAGGGCCCCAGTTGCCTCTTGGGACTCAGTTTACCCCTGGGGAAAGAGGCTGCTTTTGAGGCTGGGGGAAATGGCTGGGCAGATGATATGGAGGTTCACACTGCATATTCATCATTGCAACTAAGACTCAATTTCTCCATGAATGGATGGATAGATAGGTAGGAGGGTAAAGAAGTTGGGGAATAGGGCCGGGCGCGGTGGCTCAAGCCTGTAATCCCAGCACTTTGGGAGGCCGAGACGGGCAGATCACGAGGTCAGGAGATCGAGACCATCCTGGCTAGCCCGGTGAAACCCCTTCTCTACTAAAAAATACAAAAAAAAAAACTAGCTGGGCGAGGTGGCGGGCGCCTGTAGTCCCAGCTACTCGGGAGGCTGAGGCAGGAGAATGGCCTGAACCCAGGAGGCGGAGCTTGCAGTGAGCCGAGATCCGGCCACTGCACTCCAACCTGGGCGACAGAGCGAGACTCCGTCTCAAAAAAAAAAAAAAAAGTTGGGGAATAGATGGGTAGATGAGTGGATGGGTGGGTGGATAGTGGGTGGGTGGATGGATGATCGATGGTTGTATGAATGAGAGGATGAATGGGTGGATGGCTAACTGGGTGAGCGGTTGGAAGGATGGATGGATGGGTGGGTGGGTGGATAGGTGGATGATAAATGGATGAGTAGACAGATGAATGGGTGGGTGGTTGGATGGGTGAGTGAATAGTTGAGTGGGTGGATGGATGATAGATGGATAGGTGATGGATGGATGGTGGGTGAATGGATGGGTGGGTGGGTGGATGGGTAAATGTGTGGGTGGATGGGTGAATGGGTGGATGAATGGATGGATGAGTGGGTGGATGAATTAATGAATGGGTGGGTGAACAGATGGGTGACTGAGTGGGTGAGTGAATAGATGAGTGGGTGTGTGGGTGGGCAGATGATGGGTGGATGATGGATGGATGGTGGATGGATGGATGATGGATGGGTGGATGGATGAATGAATGGGTTGGTGGATGAATGGATGGATGAGTGGGTGGATGGATGAATAGGTAAGTAGTTACATGAATGGATTGCTGCATGGAGGTTGAATAAATGAATTGGAAGATAGATGGATACATTACAGGAAAGAGAATGATGGAGGGATGGAGAATGGAGAATGGGTGGATGGGAGTATAGATGGATGTATAGATCAATGAACTAATGTATACATGGATGGATGGATGAGTAGATAAGCAGTTAGGTGAATTGATGGTTGCATGGAGGGAGGGACAGATTAGTAAGTAGATGAGAGGAT
Source organism: Macaca mulatta (assembly GCF_049350105.2). Lineage (NCBI taxonomy): Eukaryota > Metazoa > Chordata > Mammalia > Primates > Cercopithecidae > Macaca > Macaca mulatta. The sequence continues at coordinate 4,283,995 of NC_133424.1, forward strand.
GAATTGGAGGAAGAAGAGAATGACATATCAATGGATAGGTAGATGGAGGATGAATGATACTGTACGTGGGGGGATAGATCAATGAGCTAATGGATAGGTAGACCGATGGATGGGCAGTTGGAGAGTGAAGACTACATAGTTTGGTGGATGCATAGGTGGGTGGGTGGGTGTGTCAGTGAGTGGACAGATCAATGGGCTAATGGGTAGGTGGACTGATGGATGGGTGGTTGGAGGGTGAGGACTGCATGGGCAAACCAATAGATGGATGTACCGGTGGATGGTTGGGTGGATGGATGGAGGAATGAACAAGGCAGAAAGGAAGCTACAGGTTCAGGTGTACAGGTGGGATCCAGATCCCCCAGTACATCCTGGGAATAGGAATCAGATTTTACTGGGGCTGAACCAAGTCTTAGACAAAGTCACCACTCAGGTCCTCTCCCTCAGGCACGTCTTGGACTCAACTGAGACTCTCCCAGCCAGGCTGGTCACCTCCCAGCGGAAGGTCACCCCCAGTCCTGGATGGATGGATGGATGGATGGATGGACGGATGGATGGATAAATGGATGGGTGGATGGATGGCTGTGTGGGTGGATGAGTGAGTGAACAGATGGGTGATGGATGGATGGATGGATGGATGGATGATGGATTGATGGGTGGATGAATAGATGGGTGGGTGGATGAATAGATGGGTGGGTGGATGGATGGTGAATGGATGGGTGATGGATAGATGGGTGGGTAGATGGATGGGTGTGTGAATAGATGAGCGGGTGGGTGGATGAGTGAGTGAGTGGATGGGTTGGTGAATGGATGGGTGAGGGGGTGGGTGAGTGAATAGATGGGTGATGGATGGATGGATGGATGGACGGACGAATGACAGATGATGGGTGGATGGATGGTGGGTGGGTGGATGGGTAGGTGATGGATGGATGGGTGAGTGGATGGATAAGTGGTGGGTGAATGGATTAGTGGGTGGGCAGGTGGGTGAGTGAACAGATGGCTGATGAATAGATGATGGATGGATGGATGGGTGAATGGGTGAGTGGGTGAATGGGTGAGTAGGTGAATGGATGAGTGGGTGGATGAGTGGGTGATGGGTGGATGGATGATGGATGTCTGCGTCCCTGAGCCCTTTGTGGGCAGTGTCATAGGAGACACTGAGTCCAGGTGGGTCACCCATACCTAGGCCTTGTACAGACACCTACACAATCCTACACCACAGTCTTCTTCAACAGGTATTTATTAAGCACTTCCTGTGTTCCAGGCCCAATGCTGGGTATGAGGACACAGCCAGGACCAAAACTAAGTTGCCTACACAACTGGAAGGCACCATGTAATGTCTCAAACTTAGTGAATGACTAAGACCGTTCTGCTGGTGATAAACGTGAATGAGACATGGGGCTGGGGACAGCGTCGGGAAGGCTGGTGGCCAGGCCGGAAACCCCTGAGTGGGGACTGGAAGAGGAGGAGGAGCTGCCAGAAGATAAAGGAAAGGTGAAGGTCCCAGGGCAGTAATGTGCTTGAAGGATTCAGGACAGTAAGGTCATCAGTGCACACCTGTTCCCCCACCCCGAGGAGGGGCTCACACAGACCCCTGACACCCGCCCGCAGGCATAGTACCTCCCATCCTGGTATGGGTTGGACTCCATTCTTAACGTGGTCTCCTCGTCCTCAGCCCTGCAGAGATAAAGGGAAGGGTGGAAGGGGGTGGGAGGGGAGTAGGGGGAGGTAAAGGGAAGGAAGCGGTGTGACAGCCTCAGCCTCTGTCCCAACCTCCCAGCCGGGGCTCATGAACCCCAGGACGCAAGGAAGGGCTGGGCTGCCGGGCCGGTTATCTTGGGGAGAGAGGCGGGGGTGCAGGCCCGGGGTCTGGGCTCTGAGAGTAGGGGTTGGAGGAGCAGCAGGGCAATGGGAGACCTTTGGACATAGAGGCTGGTGATGGGGGGACCAGAGAGGGTTGGGAAGCTGGGGGCGGGGGCAGCGCTTTGGGCAGGGCTGTAGGGGCAGCGGGGTGGGGCGGGCGCCCACCTGGCCTTGGAGCACCAGAGGCGGTTGGCCAGCAAGACCACATAGACGATGAACAGGAAGCCGACTACTGCAGCCAGGCCCACGAGCCACGGCTTCAGGCGACGCTCCGTGGCTGCAGGAAGTTGGGGAGGCTCGACTCAGAGGAAGGACAGGGCAGAAGACCCCCATTCCCCCACCACCCTAGCAAAGAGAGAGAGAAGGGCACTGGGGGTGCTCCGACAGAGCGGGTATTGGAAAGGGACGGAGCTTCAGAGACCGGGGTGGCGTAGGGGGGTCGGCGGGGTTTAGAGAGGGAGAGGGTACCTTACCAGGGTGGGAGGGAGCCTGGGGGCCCAGAGAGGGGAGGGGCTCATAAAGAAGGGGGGCTCGGAGGGGACTGAGTTTACAAATCAGGAGGGCTCTGAAGGGGCGGGGCTTATAATGCAGGAGGAAGCTCAGGGGGAGGGGCTTCTAAAGGAGGCGCTGAGAGGGGAGGGGCTTATGACAAAGGAGGGGCTCAGGGGTGGGGTTTACAAAGGAGGAGGAGCTCAGAGGAGGGGCTTCTGAAGGAGGAGGAGACTCAGGTGGGGAGGGGCTTGTGAAGAACAGGGTCTCAGATTGGGAGGAGCTTATAAAGAAGAGTCTGGGGGGGTTGGGCTTACAGCAGAGGAGCTCATGGGAGGGGCTTATAAAAGGAGGCGGAGCTCACAAGGGAGGGGCTTACAACAGAGGAGGGGCTCAGGAAGGGGTTCATAAAGGAGGAGGAGAAGGAGGGGCTTACAAAGGAGGAAGGGGCTCAGATGGGGAGGGGCTCGTGAACTAGGGGGCTGAGTGGGAGGGGCTTAGAGAGGAGGCAGAGGCTCAGGGGGAGGGGCTTATAAAGGAGGAGGTGCTCAGAGGGGAGGGGCTTATAGAAGAGGAGGGACTCTGGGAGGGGCTTATAGAAGAGGAGGGCCTCTGGGAGGGGTTTATAAAGGCGGAGTAGTGAGAAGGAGGGGCTTACAAAGGAGGAGGGGGCTCAGATGGGGAGGGGCTTGTGCAAGAGGCAGGAGCTGAGAGTGGAGCCAAGCTCAAGCCGGGCTCAGCCAGGTGTGCTCAGAAGGGCTGGAGAAGGGAGAGGCTCAAGTGGGCAGTGGGGTGGCCCTTACAAAGGAGGGCAGAGCCCAGCGAGGGGGAGGGTGGGCGGGAGGGGTTTGAGGAGGGCCCCCAAGCCACCCTTCCTCTTCTTCCTGCCCCCTCTCCTCTTTCTCGCCAGGGAAAGTTGGGAGATGGTGATCACCTGACCAACACCCCCATCCCACGACGCCCCCTCCCCTGCACCTACTCTGCTGGGCCTCCGCCGGGGAGAGGAGCAGAAACTCCAGCACCAGAAGGACCCCCAGGGTCTCCATGACGGTCGAGCGAGCCAGCAGCCAGCCAGCGGCAGTCCACAGGTTTGGTGTGGGCGAGGCCCTACCTCCCCGTGATAAGGCACAGGCGGTCCGGGGGCGGGGGATGCCTGACACCTGGGAGCAGGGCCCGCCCCTGGCACCATCTGGTTGGGCATCCTGCCCTCCCCTGCCAGCTCCTGCCCCATCGCTCTCCCTTCGGGAGGCCAGACTCTGGACCTGTGTAACAATTAACTGAGGGAGTCCCTCCTCCCTGCACCCTACCCTGGGGACCATCAGCCTCAGAGCCGCCCCCTCGCGATCCCTGCTGCAGGGGCGGAACTGAGATGACTGCGACCTCCTGTCCCGGCCCAGGCCCCTGCCACTCTGTGCACAGGGGGAACTGACAAATACAACTAGAATATCTTTAAAAGGGTGCACCCGCCCGGTGCCTCACGCCTGTAATCCCACCACATTGAGAGGCCAAGGCGAGCAGATCCTTGAGCCCAGCTTGGGCAACTTTGTGAAGCCCTATCTCTACAAAAATAGAAAAATCAGCCAGGCGCGGCGGGCGCCTGCAGTCCCAGCTACTAGGGTGTGCCGAAGTGGATCTCTTGAGCCCAGGAGTTTGTGGCTGCAGCCAGTTATGGTCACACCACTGCACTCCAGCTCGGGTGACAGAGGAAGACCTTGTCGCAAAAGAAATAAAGAGTCACCGGCCGGGCGTGGTGGCTCACGCCTGTAATCCCAGCACTTTGGGAGGCCGAGACGGGTGGATCACGAGGTCAGGAGATCGAGACCATCCTGGCTAACACGGTGAAACCCCATCTCTACTAAAAAATACAAAAAACTAGCCGGGCGAGGTGGCGGGCGCCTGTAGTCCCAGCTACTCCGGAGGCTGAGGCAGGAGAATGGCGTGAACCCGGGAGGCGGAGCTTGCAGTGAGCTGAGATCCGGCCACTGCACTCCAGCCTGGGCGACAGAGCAAGACTCCGTCTCAAAAAAAAAAAAAAAAAAAAGAAAGAAATAAAGAGTCAGCCGGGCGCGGTGGCTCAAGCCTGTAATCCCAGCACTTTGGGAGGCCGAGGCGGGAGGATCACGAGGTCAGGAGATCGAGACCATCCTGGCTAACACGGTGAAACCCCGTCTCTACTAAAAATACAAAAAGAAATTAGCCGGGCGTGGTGGCGGGCGCCTGTAGTCCCAGCTACTCCGGAGGCTGAGGCAGGAGAATGGCGTGAACCCGGGAGGCGGAGCTTGCAGTGAGCCGAGATCGCGCCACTGCACTCCAGTCTGGGCAACAGAGCTAGACTCCGTCTCAAAAAAAAAAAAAAAAAAAAAAGAAATAAAGAGTCACCAAGGCCAGGTACGGTGTCTCACGCCTGTAATTCCAGCACTCTGGGAGGCCAAGGCGGGAGAATCGCTTGAGACCAGGAGTTCCAGACCAACCTCCTACCGTCTCTAAAACAAAAAATATAAAACTTAGCTGAGCATGGTGGCCTGCACCTGTAGTCCCAGCTACTCAAAGAGACTGAGCTGAGAGGATCGCTTGAGCCCAGGAGTTCCAAGCTGCAGCGAGCTACCACTGCACCACAGCACTCCAGCCTGGGCAACAGAACAAGACCTTGTCTCTAAAAACAAAATTAATTTGAGAGTTGGCTTTTGTGTTCTCAGAGCACACACAAGGTTCCGTGCTCGGCAGTTTCACAGATCGCATTTCCTTTCTTAACACCCCGCGAAATGGTGCCAGTCTTATTGTGCAGAGCCCAGGAAAGTCAAGGTCACACAGCAGGTCTGACCTGGGATTTGAAGCTGGGTCTGCCTCACCCCCAGCTTATCCTGCCTCGCCCAGGTTCTTGGCCCCTGGGGACCCACAGGCAGCCGTGGGAGCACACGGGGACAGGAAAGGTGTGCAGAGGCCACATGCCCGTGGTCCACCTGCAAACCTGGAAGCTCTCACGTGGGGATGCCCCGAAGGGCTGATGACTCAGGATCCAGGCTCTCCCGTCCTCAACTTTGGTCCCTCGGCTGATTAGATAGCAGGCCCTGCCCGGGCGAAGGGTGACCCCACCCCAGCTGACACGGGAGCAGCCATGGCCCAGGCGAGTGGTAGGAAGGCCCAGCGTCATCATCGCACATGTGTTTATGAGCGCCTGCTGCGTTGCTGCCACTTCCTCTCTTCCAGAGGTCTGTGCATGACCGCTGAGCAGACAGGCCACTCAGCAGGACTGGGCTCACACGTCCCAGCTCGAGGACGGCCACAGGTCTGCCTGAACAGCCAGGCAGGCATCTATTAACCTCTTACTGTATATCCCATCTTGTGCAGGGCTTGAGAGGGAAGGAGGCCTTGCTGCTGTCTGGGAGCTCTCCATCTGGTTAGGAAGTCAGGACCACCCCCCAGAGACAAGCCCACCCAGCAGCCGAGGTGGGGGCTGGAGAAGCTTTGGAGGTAGGGGAGCCCAGTAGAGGGGGTGGGGGTGGGACCCGCCTCGGAGATCCTGCCCTCCAAAGTCAGTCAGTTGCCTGGGCTTTTTCTGAGAGAAGCACTCTGTGCTCTGAGACCTCGGCGAAGCCATTTCACCACTGCGTGCCTCGGTTTCCCCCATCTGTTAAATGGGGGCGATCAGCTCTACCTTGGAGGACTAAATGAGATATTGCATAGAAAAAGCCTGCTCTGCCCAGCAGCAGGTACGCGCTAAGCGCTAGGTAAGGTTGGCCGATACTATTACCATGTTTTAAATCGCTCTAGTGCTTCTAGTTCACAGTTTGCTGATAGCTTGGCCGAGGCTGAGCCGAGCAGGCTCTGAGAGTGTGAAAGTAGCCAGCGTCCAACCCCCGGAACCTGCTGGCTGGGGAGGAGAAAGCCGTCCGCTGCGACCAGGGAGCTCAGGATTTGCAGAAAGGGCTCCAGTGCGCACAAGTTCCATCTACACGACCGCCAAAGCGTCCAGAACCCGGATTCAGGATTCACGTTCACATCAGCTTCCAGAAGGAGCTTCCGGATGGGGGATCCTTGAAGGCAATCGAGGGGCGGCGGGGCTCCGGGAGAGGCGGGGGTTCGGAGGGGGCTGCCCCACCACCCCCGCCGGCGTCCTCCTCGCCCTGCCAGGCCAGGGCCAGCTGCAGGTCCAGCCCCTCCAAGTCCTCTCCGGTCAGGCTGGGGCGCAGCTCCCGGGGTGCGGCCTCCTGGTCTGGCTTCGGACCAAACACGCAGTCTGCAGCAAGGGGGCTCGTGAGGCAACTCCCCGGCCCCGGCCACCCTCCTCTGTCCCCTCCCCAGCTAGGAGAAGCCCTTGGATCCCCTGACCACCCACCCAGTGTGGTCCAGCAGCAGCCCAGGCTAGGTTTCGGTGGGGGCAGCTCACCGGCCAGGTCGTGGGCGAGGTCTTTGATGAGGTGCCCGACGATGGCGTAGGCGACGGCCACCACCACCAGTGCGGCCAGGAGCAGGTACAGCACGTACCTGGGCAGGCGGATGGTGTCCAGGGGCGGCGGCCGGTACTCCTCGTACAGCGGCGGGGACGGGCTCCAGCCCTCGGCCTCCCCCTCGGCCGCCAGCCCCGGCATGGTGTCCGCCCGGCACAGGGGAGTCCCAGAGGTGACCCACGCAGCGGAAGTATTAAGGGGCTTTGAGCTAAGAGGATTGGGCGGCTGCCCCGCGGCCACCATCTGCCTGGGTTAATCACATTGCAAATCACTTCCGCCCACCGGCAACGTACTTGCTCAGCCCCAGTTACCACTCTGCCCAGCTATCCCCATCTCGGGGCCTCCGCACCGGCGCTTCTTTCTCCCAGGAATGCCCTGCCCAGATTTCCTCCCGGCCGGCTCACTCTCTTCATTCATTCATCTTTTTAATTCTTATCATTTTATTTAATTTTTTTCGAGACAGAATTTCACTCTTGTCGCTCAGGCTAGAGTGCAAAGGCGAGATCTCAGCTCGCTGCAACCTCCGCCTCCCGGGTGCAAGTGATCCTCCCACCTCAGCCTCCAGAGTAGCTGGGATTACAGGTGACCGCCACCACACCTGGCTACTTTTATTATTATTTTTGAGACAGGGTCTTGCTCTGTCGCCCTGAGTGCTGGAATGCAGTGACCCGATCATAGCTCACTGCACCCTCGACCTCCCGGGCTCAAGAGATCCTCCCGCCTCAGTCTCCCTAGTAGCAGGAACTACAAGTCCTCACCACTGTGCCTCGCTCTTCATTCATTCATCGAATGTGTATTGAGCAGTGACTAAGGCTGGGCACTCTCTTAGGTGCTGGAACACAGCTATGAGTAAGAAAGACTAGGCCGGGCGCGGTGGTTTACGCCTGTAATCCCAGCACTTTGGGAGGCTGAGGTGGGCGGATCACTTGAGGCAGGAGGTCGAGACCAGCCCGGCCAACATGGTGAAACCCCATCTCTACTAAAAATACAAAAACTAGCTGGGTGTGGTGGCGGGAGCCTGTAGTCCCAGCTGCTCGGGAGGCTGAAGCAGGAGAATAGCTTGAACCTGGGAGGTGGAGGTTGCAGTGAGCCGAGATCATCCCACTGCATTCCAGCCTGGGCAACACAGCGAAACTCTGTATCAAAAAAAAAGATAAATAAATAAAGGAAAAAATAAAAAAAGAAAGACCAAAACCTGACATTCCAGGGAAGGAAATGGATGCTAAGAAAGAAATGTAATCTTAGAGTAAATGACGTATTAGGTTAGAAAGGGAGGTGTGGCTGGGTGCAGTGGCTCACGCCTGTAGTCCCAACACTTTGGGAGGCTGAGGCAAGAGGATCACTTGAGCCAGGAGTTCAAAACCACCCTGGGCAACATAGCAAGACCACATCTCTACAAAAACTTTAAAAACTAGCCAGCCGTGGTGCGTGCCTGTAGTCCTAGCTACTTAGGAGGCTGAGGCGGGAGGATTGCTTGAGCCCAGGAGTTTAAGGCTGCAGTGAGCTGTGATTGCACCACTGCACTCCAGCCTGGGTGACAGAGTGAGACTATCTCAAAAAAAAAAAAAAAAAAAAAAAAAAAGGCTGCCGAGGCATCACTGAGGAGGTGACATTTGAGCAAAGACCTGGAGGAAAAAGGGAACCAGCCATGGGAGAACCAGGGGAAAGAGAGTTCCAAGCAGAGGGCACAGCCCCTGCAAAGGCCATAGGGCAGGACTGTGCCTGGCATGTTGGAGGAACAGTGAGGAGGCCAGTGTGGCTGGAGCAGAGCGAGCTGGAGGAGTTGGGGGGGAGGGGAGGATGGGGAGCTGTTATGCAGGTCCTGCAGGGCTGTGTAGACTGTGAGGAAGACTTGGGCCTAGACCCTGAGGGAGGTGAGAGCCATGGAGGGCTGTGGGCAGAGGAGGGACGGGTCCTGACACAGGTGCTCATAGGTGCCCCCTGGTGGTTTATTTGGGGGAAACAGACTGTGGGGGCCAGAGGGGAAGCCAGGAGGGGACTGAGCTCGACCTAGTGGAAGGAGAGTGGGCAGATTTGAGATGGACCTTTCTTTTTTTTTTTTGAGATAGGGCCTTGCTCTGTCACCCAGGCTAGAGTGCAGTGGTGGGATCTTGGCTCACTGCAGCCTTGACTGCCCACGCTCAAGCGATCCTCCTACCTCAGCCTCCCAAGTAGCTGGGACTACAGGTCTGTGCCACCACACCTACCTAATTTTCTGTATTTTTTTTTTTAAATAGAAACAGGGTCTCACTATGTTGCCCAGGCTGCCCTTTAACTCCTGGGCTCCAGTGATCCTCCTGCCTCAGCCTCACAAAGTGCTGGGATTATAGGCGTGGGCCACCGCACCCAGCCTTGGGATAGATTTTTCATTAGCCAAACCTGTGGTTTTTTTGTTTGTTTGTTTGTTTGTTTGTTTGTTTGTTTTGAGACGGAGTCTCGCTCTGTCGCCCAGGCTGGAGTGCAGTGGCCGGATCTCAGCTCACTGCAAGCTCCGCCTCCCGGGTTCGGGCCATTCTCCTGTCTCAGCCTCCTGAGTAGCTGGGACTACAGGCGCCCGCCACCTCGCCCGGCTAGTTTTTTTTTTTTGTATTTTTTAGTAGAGACGGGGTTTCACCGTGTTAGCCAGGATGGTCTCGATCTCCTGACCTAGTGATCCGCCCGTCTCGGCCTCCCAAAGTGCTGGGATTACAGGCTTGAGCCACCGCGCCCGGCCCAAACCTGTGTTTTTAGACTAAATGCCTGCAATGATGGTGTTGCCATTTCCTGAGTTAGGAACACTGCAGAGGAGAAACCTGGGGAGAAACACAGGGAATTCCAAGCAGCCAGGGGCCAGGGAGCCAGGACAAGGCAGTATAAGGTGGTGGTGAGGAAGACCTGGGTTCAGATCCCAGCTCTGCCCATCACAGCATGACCTTGGCTCTCCGGGGTTCCCTGGCTTCTCTCTACAATGGGGTGGGTAAAGTCTCCTGGGGTTTTGAGAGGAGGAGATGCAACGATGTGGAGAACTGTGTGAGCATTCCCGGGCGCGGTGGCTCACATCTGTAATCCCAGCACTTTGGGAGGCCGAGGAAAGCTGATCATGAGGTCAGGAGTTCAAGACCAGCCTGACCAACGTGATGCAACCCCATCTCTACTAAAAATACAAAAATTAGCCAAGCGTGGTGGCACGCGCTTATAATCCCAGCTACTCAGGAGGCTGAGGCAGGAGAATTGCTTGAACCCAGGAGGCGGAGGTTGCAGTGAGCCGAGATCGCGCCACTGCACTCCAGCCTGAGTGACAGAGCGAGACTCCATCTCAAAAACAAAACAAAACAAAACAAAAAAAGTGTGACCCTTGCCAGGCACAGTGGCTCATGTCTGTAGTCCCAGGGACTTGGGAAGCTGAGGCAGGAAGATTGCTTAAGCCCAGGAGTTGGAGGCTGCAGTGAGCTAAGATTGTGCCACTGTACTCCAGCCTGGGTGACAGAGCTAGATCTTGTCTCTACAAAAAAGGGGGCGGCTTTTTATTATATTTGAGTTTTGTTTGTTTGCTTTTTTTCTTTGAGACGGAGTCTCGCTCTGCCGCCCAGGCTGGAGTAAAGTGGCCGGATCTCAGCTCACTGCAAGCTCCGCCTCCCGGGTTTACGCCATTCTCCTGCCTCAGCCTCCCGAGTAGCTGGGACTACAGGTGCCCCCCCCCACCCGGCTAGTTTTTTTGTATTTTTTAGTAGAGACGGGGTTTCACCATGTTAGCCAGGATGGTCTTGATCTCCTGACCTCGTGATCCGCCCGTCTCGGCCTCCAAAAGTGCTGGGATTACAGGCTTGAGCCACTGCACCCGGCTTTGTTTGTTTGCTTTTGAGACAGAGTCTGGTGGTGTCACCCAGGCTGGAGTGCAGTGGTATGATCTCTGCTCACTGCAACCTCCACCTCCCAGCTTCAAGCAGTTCTCCTGCCTCAGCCTCCCAAGTAGCTGGGACTACTTTCCAGGGTTTTGTTGTTGTTGTTGTTGTTGTTTTAAGGCTCAGTCTCCCTCTGTTGTCCAGGCTGGAGTGCAGTGGGGCGATCTCAGCTCATTGCAAACTCCACTTCCCAGGTTTAAGCAATTCTCATGCCTCAGCCTTCCAGGTAGCTGGGACTACAAGCGTGTGCCACCATGCCCAGGTAATGTCTGTATTTTTTGCACCATGTTGGACAGGCTGGTCTCTAACTCCTGACCTCAAGTGATCTAACTCAAGTGAGGTAGATCAGCCTCACAAAACGCTGGGATTACAGGTGTGAGCCACTGTGTGCAGCTTTTTCTTGTTGTTTTAAAAAATTACAGCTGGTCTGTGCTGATGCGTAAAGAGAGGAAACCAACGAGGCAGGAGAGGAAAGGGGGAATGGCTGAAGTGACGGCTGTGAGTTGATGAGAAGGACCAGGAGTTGGTGAGCAAAAGAGGTAGCTCAGGCAGCCAATGTCACATGGGAAGGCACTACCTTGGAAGTGGCTCCTTCGCTCCCAGTCAAGCCTTCAGATGAGGCAGCCCTGGCCGAAAGCTTGACTGCAACCTCATGAAACACGCAAAGCCAGAAACATCCAGAGAAGCTGCTCCCAGACTCCTGACCCACAGGAAAGGTATCTGTCTTCTTTCCTCTATCTCTGGGGGTTTTCTTGTCTTTTTTTTTTTTTTTAAGATGGAGTATTGCTCTTGTTGCCCAGGCTGGAGTGCAATGGTGCACAATTTCAGCTCACTGCAACCTCTGCCTCTTGGGTTCAAGTGATTCTCCTGCCTCGGCCTCCTGAGTAGTTGGGATTAGAGGCGTGCACCACCAAGCCCAGCTAATTTTTGTATTTTTAGTAGAGATGGGGTTTCACCATGTTGGCCAGGCTGGTCTCGAACTCCTGACCTCAGGTGATCCACCTGCCTTTGCCTCCCAAAGTGCTGGGATTACAGGTGTGAGCCACTGCCTCTGGCCTTGTCTTTTGTTGTTGTTGTTGTTTAGGAGATGGGGGTCTCACTATGGTGCCCATGCTGGTCTTGAACTCCTGGGCATAAGAGATCCTGCCTTGGCCTCTAGAGTAGCTGGGACTGTAGGCATGTGCCACCGCGCTCAGGTCTACTTCTCTGTCTCTATAAGGACACTGGTCATTGGATTTAGGGTCTACTTTAAATCCAAGACAATTTCATGCTGAGATCTTTAAGAACATCTGCAAAGACTCTATTTCCAAATCACGTCACACTTATGGGTACCAGGGGTTACCACCTTGGCAAGTCTTTTGGGGGGACACGATTCGACCCAAGTCCAGCTGTTTGAAGTTGCTAAGTTTGGAGGAATTTGTTGTACGGCCATAAGGATCTTAAGTAAGTCTTGGCTAGCAGAACCAACAGTTCACCAGCCAGCATTAGCGGGCAGGAGGGGAGGCAGCGTGCCCGGCACGGGGGCAGGCAGGTGGGCACAGCTGTTGGTGGGGGTGCACGGAACATCTGTTTGATTTTCTCACCGAAGGCGAAAGCAAGGTCATCAGCTGAGTGAGGATGAGGGAGGTTGGAGGTCAACGAGAAAGTGACAGAGAGGACAGATGGCAAGAGAGAGAACCTCACGGAACCACAGTAGAATGGATGCTGGCTGCTCAGGAGGCTGACGTGGGAGGATCACTTGAGCCTGGGAGGCAGAAGTTGCAGTGAGCTTAGATCAAGCCACTGCACTCCAGCCTGGGCAACAGAGCAACACTCTGTCTCTAAAACATAAACAAGATGGCCAGGCACGTGGCTCATGTCTGTAATCCCAGCACTTATGGGAGGCTGAGGAGGACAGATCATTTGAGGCCAGGAGTTCGAGACCAGCCTGGCCAACATGGTAAAACCCTGTCTCTACTAAAAATATAAAAATTAGCCAGGTGTGGTGGCATGTGCCTGTAATCCCAGCTACTCAGGAGGCTGAGGCAGGAGAATCGCTTAAACCTGAGAGGCAGAGGGTGTAATGAGCCGAGACTGTACCACCGCACTCCAGGCTAGGCAACAGAGTGAGACCCTGTCTCAAAACAGAACAAAACAGGCCGGGCGTGGTGGCTCACACCTGTAATCCCAGCACTTTGGGAGGCCGAGGCCGGTAGATCATGAGGTCAGGAGATCGAGACCATCGTGGCTAACACGGTGAAATCTCGTCTCTACTAAAAATACAAAAAATTAGCCGGGCGTGGTGGCGGCGCCTGTGGTCCCAGCTACTTGGGAGGCTGAGGCAGGAGAATGGCGTGAACCCGGGAGGCAGAGCTTGCAGTGAGTGAGCCGAGATCATGCCTCTGCACTCCAGCCTGGAAAACAGCAAAACTCTGCCTCAAAAAATATATATATTAAAAAAAAAAAAAAAAAAAAACAGAACAAAACAAAACATATTGAGACCCCGTCTCTACAAAAAATACAAAAATTAGTTAGGCATAGTAGGGCAAACCTGAGGTCCCAACTGCTTGGGAGGCCAAGATAGGAGGATCGTTTGAGCCCAGAAGGTCGAGGCTACAGTGAGCTGCAGTGATCCACCACTGCACTACAGCCTAGGAGACAGAGCGAGACCCTCTCCATTAAAAAAAAAAAAAAAAAAAAAAAAAAAAAGATGGGCCAAGCGCAGTGGCTCACGCCTGTAATTCCAGCACTTTGGGAGGCTGAGGTGGGCAGATCACAAGGTCAAGAGTTCAAGACTAGCCTGGCCAACATGGTGAAACCTCATCTCTACTAAGAATACAAAAATTAGCGGGGCATGCATGGTGGCAAATGCCTGTAATCCCAGCTACTTGGGAGGCTGAGGCAGGAGAGTTGCTTGCAGCTGGGAGGCAGAGGTTGAGGAGAGCTGAGATCGCGCCAATGCACTCCAGCCTGGGCGACAGAGCAAGACTCCATCTCCAGGGGAGGGAAAAAAAAAAAAAAAGGCTGGGCGTGGTGGCTCACGCCTGTAATCCCAGCACTTTGGGAGGCTGAGGCAGGCGGATCATGGTCAGGAGATTGAGACCATCCTGGCTAACATGATGAAACCCGTGTCTACTAAAGATACAAAAAATTAGCCAGGTGTGGCAGTGTGCGCCTATAGTCCCAGCTACTCAGGAGGCTGAGGCAGGAGAATGGTGTGAACCCGGGAGGCGGAGCTTGCAGTGAGCCGAGATCGCGCCACTGCACTCCAGCCTGGTGACAGAGCGAGACTCCATCTCAAAAAAAAAAAAAAAAAAACAAACAAAAAAAAATTTAGCTGGGCGTGATGGTGCATGCCTATAATCCCAGTTACTTGTTAGGCTGAGGCAGGAGAAATGCTTGAGCCTGGCAGGTGGAGGTTGCAATGAACCGAGATCGCACCATTGCACTCCATCCTGGGTAACGAGTGAAATCCCATCTCAACAAAAATAATAATAAAATAAATTAAAATTAAAAACCTATAATCAAACACGTGACTTTCAGGCAGGTGTCTCAACCTCTGCACTCATTTGGGGCTGGATCATTCTCTGTTGTGGAGACTGAGTGCTGGAGGGTGTCTTCTAGCATCACTGGCCTCCCCCGACTCTGACTAGACGCCAGCTGCACACCGCGCCCCCCCCCACCCCATGACAAGCGAAACTGACACCCGCGGGCAGGATGGAGCACTCCGGTGGAGAACACTGCTCAGTGGACAGTCGGTTCCCGTCGCGTTTGGCCGCCTGTCTTCTGGTTTTGGCTTCTCTGGCTGCAGACCAGGAGCTGTGCACCTGTGATTCTACGGCTATGCCCATTTTACAGAGAGGTAAGTGGGCTGTCCCTGGCCACACACGGAGGAGCTGGGAGAAGATGGGGGTCCGGGAAGGGCCAGGCTGGAGGGCGGTTTCCCCAGAGCCCCCTTGGAGGGAGTTGGCTGGGCACACGCTCTTGGGCAACGTTTCCCGAAAGCCCCCACCTCTCCCTCCCTCCCACGCTCCCCTCACCCAACACACTCAGGAGTCAATGTTTGGCAAAAATAATTTAATATTCCATCTGGGCAGCGCTGTGGGGTCTGCTTGTCCCTCCCTGGCCGCTGTGCCCCACCTGACCCACTCAGGGACCACCACCCCATCCCTGCCCAGGCCTGGGGGTGGGGGAGTCAGAGGCCCCCAGACCCTGGGCCTCATTCCTAGTGAAACTGAAGCCACCATAATGCCAGCCTCTTCCAAGAGCTCCAGCTCTGCCCCTGGCTTCCCTGGCAATCCTCCCCTGTCCTGAGCCGGGCATCCCAGAGCCTCCCGCAGAGTCCCACCCCTGAACCTGGAAACTTCCACCCTACAGCCCTGCGCTAGGCCCCGGGGAGCTGCCAGTGGACTCAGGGAGTCACAGCACAAAGGCAGCTCCTGGGTCCCAGAGAAGGACAGCAACCGTGCACCCAGCAAGACACAAGCGATGACACCGATTCACACACACACTCAGTTTAGACGCCAAAGCCCTGCGGGGGAGGAGCGGCCCTCAAGAATCCTCAGGGAGCCCCAGGTGAGGGCGGGGCCCTAGGAGGGGGCCCCGTGTAGCTGCTCCAGGCCGTCCGCGTACTGGAAGGCTCGCCCGGTCTCGTGCTCATACATGTCCAGAGCCACCTCGCAGCTCTCACGCACCACGCGCTCTGGGTCGTCCGCGTGAGCCTGCAGCGCGGCCAGGCAGGCGGGCCGGGCGATGGCGCCCAGGGCCTCCGCGCACTCGTGCCGCACCATGGGGTTCTCGGCGCACCGGGCCAGGGCAGCTGCCAACTGGGGCACCGCCGCCTCATGCTGCAGCTGTCCCAGGACGTAGCCGACCTCGTGGCGGAAGAGGGCGCTCCCACAGTGCAGGCCTGCAGGGGAGAGGGGCACTCGCTGGGGCCAGGAGAGGTGGGAAGGGGAGCTCTGTCTTTTCTTAAGACATGGGGTCTTGCTATGTTGCCCAGGCAGGTCCCAAAGTCCTGGCGATCTTCCCACCTCAGCCTCCCAAAGTGCTGGGACGACAGGCGTGAGGTACCATGCCCAACCTGGAGTGCTCTATCTTGAGGACGCCCCTCCCCCAGCCCCAGTGATTAGGGCTGTCCAGGGGAACTGACCGCAGCTATGGGGGCGGGAAGAGCTGGGAGGTGTGGGGACCCAGGGACGCTCGCACGGGTTCTTAACAGGCCCCATGGGAAATGCTTGGGGCCAGGCCCGGTACGCCGTTCCCTGGGGCAGGCAGCGGTCCCACTGCACAGATGCCATCACTGAACCTCACAGCGAGGCACTGCCCAGGACCCCACCCGAGGAGCCCCTCCTCACCCTCGGCCAGCGCCAGGGCGGCCTCCTCGCCTCCCGCGTTGCGCAGGGCGAACATGGCGCGGTATCGCTCGAAGAGCGGCCGGGACTCGTCCAGCAGCGCCTCCCGCAGGCGCCCCACGTCACGCTCCTCAGCCGGCGGGGCAGGGTCCACGGAGAGGTAGGGTCCTGCCGTCGGCTCCCCGCCGTGCTGCTGCAGCCACTCCAGCCTGCGCACAGCCAGCTGGCAGGTCTCGGCCACCTGCGGGGAGGGAGTAGGCAGACAGCAGTTGGTCCTGGGGGTCCACGGGGGCCCTTCCCCATCCCCCCGGGATGGCAGCTTAGCAGGGGAGAGAGCCACTGGCAGGGTAACTAACCGATCCTTCCAGGCAGGAGGTAAGCCAGCGGGGGTGGCTGACTTGTGAGTGATGGGGACAGCTGGAGGGCTGGGGAGGGCCTCAGGGAGGAGGTGATGTGGAGGCAGAGACCTCAACCAGCTTAGGGAGGGAGTCAGGTGGAGACCCGGGGATGGGGAAGCAGGTGCAAAGGCCCTGAGGCAGGACCCTGCGGGAGGGGTGAGGGCCAACGGGACACGCAGGGCCCAGCCTGACTAGGTAAGGCCTGCGGGCCATGGAGAGGGCTTGGGATTTCGTTCTAAAGGTGATGACACACGGTGAGAGCTTTAAGCATGGAACAGAACAGCAGAATTGAGGGTCACACGTACCCGCTGCTGCCCCGGAGGAGGAAAGACTGAGGGTCAGGGTGGGATGTGGACGAGTGGCAGGGGAGAAAGGAACACGCATGTCCACACAAACACATGTACACACATGTCCGTGGCGGCGTGACTCATAATGGCTAAAAAATAGAGATAACCCAAGCATCAGCCACAGTGAGTGGACTGACACGGCATGAGCCGTCTACACCACGGAACGTGACTCAGCCACAGAAAGGAAGGACGGGGCCGGAGGCAGTGGCTCATGCCCATAATCCCAGCAGTTAGGGAGACCAAGGCAGGAGGATCACTTGAGCCCAGGAGTTCCAGACCAGCCTGGGTGACAGAGTGGGACCTCGCCTCTATAAAGAAAAAACTAATAAAAAAAATTTGTTTCATTATTTTTTTTTCTTTACAGAGATAAGGTGTCCTGGGCGCCAGCCTCTACTATGGCGGATGCGAGTAGTAGCAAGAGAGAGGGGGTAAGGAGTCAGAAGCTTATGTTATTTATGCAGGGGAATGCCATGTCAGGAGCACCAATTATTAGGGGCACTAGCCAATTCCCAAAGCCTCTGATTATAATGGGTATTACTATAAAGAAGATTATGCCCGCTGTGTCGCCCAGGCTGGAGTGCAGTGGTGCGATCTTGGCTCACTGCAACCTCCCCCTCCCAGGTTCAAGTGATTCTCCTGCCTCAGCCTCCCAAGTAGCTAGGGCTACAGGTGCCCGCAACCTCGCCAGGCTAATTTTTTTATTTTTAGTAGAGACGGGGTATCTCTATTTTGGCCAGGCTAGTCTCGAACTCCTGACCTCAGGTGATCCACCTGAACATAAAAGAATAGGCCAGGTATTGTGGCTCACGCCTGTAATCCCAACACTTTGGGAGGCCAAGGTGGGCAGATCATTTGAGGTGAGAGGTTCAAGACCAGCCTGGCCAATATGGTGAAACCCCATCTCTACTGAAAACACAAAAATTAGTCAGGCGTGGTGGCGGGCACCTGTAATCCCAGCTCCTGGGGAGGCTGAGGCAGGAGAATCGCTTGAACCCAGGAAGCGGAGGTTGCAGTGAGCGGAGATTGTGCCACCATTGCACTCCAGCCTGGGCGTTGCAGCGAGACTCTCTCTCAAAAAAAGAAAGAAAGAAAAAAAAAAAGCCTGGCCAACATGGTGAAACCCCGTCTCTACTAGAAATACAAAACCTAGCTGGGCGCGGTGGCTCAAGCCTGTAATCCCAGCACTTTGGGAGGCCGAGACGGGCAGATCATGAGGTCAGGAGATTGAGACCATCCTGGCTAACACGGTGAAACCCCGTCTCTACTAAAAAATACAAAAAACTAGCTGGGCGAGGTGGCGGGCGCCTGTAGTCCCAGCTACGCGGGGCTGGGTAATCCATCCGCCTTGGCCTCCCAAAGTGCTAGGATTACAGGCGTGAGCCATAGCACCTGGCAATAAAGCTGTTATTTTGAAAAACAAGAAGAAATGTTGGAAGGAAGCCAGAGACCCCTGAAGAGGTCTGGTGGGCCCGGGCAAGGTATCAGAGGTAGAGGGCACTGGGTGGGTTCAGAGGGGTCTTGGCAGAGGGACTGGACGTGGGGGTTCAGAGAAAGGGGGTCAGGCCAGCTCAGGGGCTCAAGGCCCAGGATGGAAGCGGGTAAGCAAAGCTGGTTGTCGCCGTTTTGCCAAATGGGGCTCAGCAAGTGTCTGTCCGGGTTCTTGCCCTCGCCTCCCTCATCCCTGGGGCATCCTTGGCCAAATGGTGGTCCTGGCAATCAGAGATGGGGAGGGTTTGAGGCTGCTCCAGGCCAGGGCTGGGGCAGGGCTGGCTAGGGCTTCCCAGGGACCCGAGACTGGCAGGGAGACAAGCGGGGGCCTGGTTACCTCGATGACGGGGTCCGAGGAATATTGCTTCAGGAGCTCCAGAACCTCCGGGTCCCCGATGGCCCCCAGGGCCTCCCCTGAGAAGCAGCAGCCAGAGAGTTCACGTTAGTGGGATGGATATGTGGAAAATGCCCGGCTACCTGTGGGACCAGAGGACACCCCTCCCACGGCTCTGCCCCTGTGGGGAAGCCCCGCCTCTGGCCATGGCTGATTGGAGCAGCAGTGGGTACAGGCTCCCCGCTGGACCAATCAGCATCCCCTCCCCAGAGCTAGGCATTGCCTGGAACCGCACCGGCTGTTGCTCAGAGCAAAACGGACCCGATCCCGGCCCGCACCATGAGACAGGGAGACAAGTATGTCCCTGCAACTCGGGATCACAGCTGACAAGCAGTTCCAAGAACCCAGGCGGTCAGGGTTGCAGTGAGCTATGATCACACCACCGTACTCCAGCACGGGCGACACAGTGAGACCCTGTCTCAAAAACAAAAAACAAACAAAAAATGCCCAAACAGGCCAGGCCTGCCGGCTGGAGACTCCACTTTGGGGCCACTGGTGCTGCACTTGGGTGGGTTCGGGTGCAGGCGCAAGTGCAGGCGTAGCAAGCCCAGGTCGGAGCTAGGCTGGCGGCGGCTCCCTGCAGAGCTCTGGGTGCAGATGTTCATTTTATTTTTTTCAGAATCGAGTTCAAGGGCCCTGCCTGTGAGGCAGCTGAGCTGGTAGCTTTTGCCTTTCCTGAAGGTTGCAGTTTGCATTTGTGCACCTGCCTGAAAGGCTCCCTCTGCCGGGAAGAGTCAGTCCCTGTTGCGCCAACACACGCTCTGTGTCAGGCACCTCCCACGCGCTAATTGCAAATGAACTCACTGGTTACAGAAACACAGAAACAATCTCAGTGACACAGACGCGCCAACTACCTGAGTCACTGGCGTCCTTTCCTTCCTTTCCTGTCTAGGTCCCTTGCTACAACGGTCCATTTTTTTTTTTTTTTTTTTTTTAGACAGAGCTTTGCCCTTGCGGCCCAGGCTGGAGTTCAATGGCGTGATCTCCACTCACAGCAAACTCCGCTTCCCGGGTTCAAGTGATTCTCCTGCCTCAGCCTCCCGAAGTAGCTGGGATTACAGGTGCCCGTCACCACACCCCGCTAATTTTTTTGTGTTTTTAGTTGAGACGGAGTTTCACCATGTTGTCCAGGCTAGTCTTGAACTCCTGACCTCAGGTGATCCACCCGCCTCAGCCTCCCAAATTGCTAGGATTACAGGTGGAAGCCACCGCACCTGACCTGAACAGTCCTTTTTTTTTGAGGCAGGGTCTCGCTCTGTTGCCCAGGCTGGAGTGCAGTGGTGCGATCATGGCCCCACTACAGCCTCAACCTCCCTGGTTCAAGTAATCCTTCTGCCTCAGCCTCTTAAGTAGCCGGGACCATAGGCGTGAGCCACAATGCCTGGCTTGTATCTGTCTTGTCACTGTTTTGACTCTCACATACGTGACAGAGCCTGGCATACAGTAGGTGCTCAAAAAGGTATGTCCAATGAGTGGAGTAAATCTAACATACGTTAGGAGTGGGGATCTATGGCTTGTCGCCTGTTTTTATATGAGTAAAAACTGATTTTTAAAACACTTTTAAGGGTCTAAGGCTGGACGCAGTGGCTCACGCCTGTAATCCCAGTACTTTGGGAGGCCGAGGCAGGTGGATCACTTGAGGCCAGGAGTTCAAGGCCAGCCTGGCCAACATGACAAAACCCATCTCTACTAAAAACACAAAAATCACCCAGGCGTGGTGGCACACACCTGTAATGCTAGCTACTTGGGAGGCTAAGGCAGGAGAATCACTTGAATCCGAGAGGCAGAGGTTGCAGGAAACCAAGACGGCGCCACAGTACCCCAGCCTGGGTGACAGAGTGAGACTCTGACTCAAAACAAACAAATAAATGGTTTAAAACAAAAAATCAAAGGGAGAGTACTTCCTGATGGGTGGAATTTATATGAAATTCAAATCTCAGCATTTACAAATGAAGTTTGTTTTTTATTTTTTTACAGACAGGATCTTACTCTGTTGCCCAGGCTGGAACGGCTCACTGCAACCTTGACTACCCAGGCACAAGCAATTCTCCCTCCTCAGCCTCCCAAATAGCTGGGACTACAGGTGCATGCCACCGTGCCCAGCTAATTTTTGTATTTTTTCCAGAGACAGGGTTTTGCCATGTTGCCCAGGATGGTCTTGAACTCCTGAGTTAAAACGATCCACCTTCCTGGGCCTCTCAAAGTGCTAAGATTACAGGCCTGAGCCACTGCCCCTGCCCCCCACCCAGTTGGGATTGTCTGGGCACACAACCTTAGCCATTTAGTGACAGACGACCCACGCTGGCTTCGCTGAATCGCTGTCTGGCTGCAGAGCTGCAGGTATTTACTATGTGGTGCCTTCTGGGGCAGTTGGCCACCCTGATATTTATTACCTGAGTGAGAATGGGGACACATGGGGTCATGAAGAGGTCAGGCAGGAGGGAGCAGGTGCCTGGGACACAGACAGGTGCTCACCTGCCTCATGGCGCACCATGGGCTCCTGACGGGTGTCTTGCAGCACGTCCACCAGCACGGGGATGGCGCGGGCATCCTGCATCTGGCCCAGGCAGTAGGCCAGCTCATGCTTGAGCAGGGCGGAATCATCACTGAAGGCCTGGCTGATCCAGGCAATGGCGCCTGGGCCACCGAGCCCGCGCAGCGTGAACAGCGCCCGGAAGCGGGCCTGCAGGGGCTGCTTGGGGTCCACCAGCGTCTGCCCAATGGCATCCACCTCCTGCTCCGTCACCATCGTGCTGTGATGGGCCCCGGCCTTCCACAACCCTGCTCAGGCTAAACCTCGGGACGCGGGCGTGTGAGAACCTACAGCAGAAAAATGAGAGCTCAGGTTAGAAGCCCCCTTCACCAGCTCGTTGGCTTGTTCCTAGGATCTGGGCGGGGCAACTTCCTACCCACTGACCAACCTGAGCATTTGGGCTGAAAGCTCAGCTCCAACCCCCCACTACCTGTGCAGCGTTCCATAAGTTGCTTTCTCTCTCTGGGCCTCAGTCTCTGCACTGCCTCTCGCCTATAGGCCTATCAGAAATGACCTCCACTGTCTGCTCTCCACACAGCAGCCAGAAGGACAGCTGACCCCCAGAATGCCCCTAGCAATCCCCACCCGATATTCATGGCTTTATATTTTTAGTAGAGATGGGGTTTCTCTCTGGCCGGGCGCGGTGGCTCAAGCCTGTAATCCCAGCACTTTGGGAGGCTGAGACGGGCGGATCACGAGGTCAGGAGATCGAGACCATCCTGGCTAACACAGTGAAACCCCGTCTCTACTAAAAATACAAAAAACTAGCCAGGCGAGGTGGCGGGCGCCTGTAGTCCCAGCTACTCGGGAGCCTGAGGCAGGAGAATGGCGTAAACCCGGGAGGCAGAGCTTGCAGTGAGCTGAGATCCGGCCACTGCACTCCAGCCCCAGCGGCAGAGCGAGACTCTGTCTCAACAACAACAACAAAAAAAAGGGGTTTCTCCATGTTGGTCAGGCTGGTCTCGAACTTCCGATCTCAGGGGATCGGAAGGCCCATCTCGGCCTCGCAAAGTGCTGCAATTACAGGCTTGAGCCACCGCTCCCAGCCAATAATGAAGGAATTCTTAATGGGACCCGTTTAGGATTAAACAAGTTTTACTGGGTGTCTGAAGAACTCCCCAAACCTCCATGATTTAGCAGGAGACAAGTTAAGGGCAATTACCTCAGCACCTTGACCCATTCAGATTAAGTAAATTTACTGAGGTTCCAAAGGAAGGTCTTCAGGATTCAGATCTTATAGATTAAAAGAAGTTAGTCACTTATGTCTTTAAATGAATGCACACTTACATGTAGATGTATAGCTTAGAGGGTATATAAGCTCTGGAAAACTTTGTCATTTTGAGTTGGTCTAGCGATATTTTCCAGGCCTTCTCCCTGTAACTGGTTACAGAAATAAAAACTCTCTTCCTCCCCAGTTAATCTGCATCTTGTTATTGGACCACGAGAAATAGCAGCCCGACCCTCAGTTTGGTCCAGGAACACCCGTGCTCCTCTCACGTTCCTGGGTCTCAAATGTCACTTCCTCATGGAAGCCTTCCCTGATCACAATGGACAATGTTGTCTTTCATCTCTTTTCGCTTGCTCGACTTTATTTTTCTCCATGGCACCGAAGACTCCTAGATATCATATTGGAAATTATTGGTTTAGTTGTTTGTGGTTGACCTTATCCCTCATCAGAATAGAACTCTGAAGGCTGCGACTGAGTCTATCTTGGTCACTGTTGTATTCCCAGCACTTAGTGCAATGACCAGCACGCAGTAGGGACTCAATAAAAACAATAACCGGCTGGGCGCGGTGGCTCCACCTGTAATCCCAGCACTTTGGGAAGCCGAGGTGGACAGATCATCTGAGTTCCGGAGTTCGAGACCAGCTGACCAACATGGTGAAACCCCATCTCTACTAAAAATACAAAAATTAGCTGGGCATGGTGGTGGGTGCCTGTAATCCCAGTTACTCGGGAGGCTGAGGTAGGAGAATCGCCTGAACTCCAGAGAGGCGGACGTTGCAGTGAGCTGAGATCGTGCCATTGCGCTCCAGACTAAGTGACAGAGCAAGACCCTGTCTCAAAATAGATAAATAAAAACGATAACCATGACAATAGCCGCTGACACTTACATAGCATTTGCTATGCGCCAGGCACTCCATGCTCTTTACATTCATTAATTTATTCAATCCACATCACTACCCTATGAGGTAGTTACTAAGATTGTCCCCATTTTACAGGTGAGGAAACTGAGGCACAGTTTGGGACTGTGCTTGGGAACTTGCTTGGGAGCAGCGTGAAGAGTTAGGAATCCAGGAAGTCTGGCTCCAGAGTCGGGCTCTAAACCGCCAACGCTTTGTTGAATGATTTAGGATGAAAGAACACAGCCAAGGAGGGGAGAAGGGCTGAGAACCTGGAGGATGAGAACCTGGAGGATGCTGAAAACCTGGAGAGATGCTTCATCTCAGGACAGGCAGGCTATGGCATGCCGGCAGCCCTCGCTGGTTAACAGTGGCGTCAGCAAGGCTGCCTGGGCCTGACGAGGGCGGTGTAGCCACCTAAGCACAGGTGACCATCACTGGAGAGTGACACCTTTAAAGAGGGATCATCAGAAACCACAGAGGCCAGGCCTGTGCGAGCTGGCAGGGCACTGGGGACCATCGAGACCCAGCCGTACGACATAGGAGCTTCAGGACGTGAGGCAGGCACTCTTTCATGTAAAAAATCCCAGAGGAAAGAGATCGCCGGGACTCGAGACCCCTTAACCGGCCCCATCCACAGCCAACGAATCCCTGAGAACAGATTCCCTAACGAGGCGCTCCCAGTGCCACCGTCCGCCAGACCCGGGCCCCGCACCGTGATCGCCGCCTCCGGGACGCCTCACCGAGCTCTGGAGACTCAGGGCCCGTCGGCCCGGCCAGTTCCCGCGGACGCCTCCGCCACCACCGCTTCACCTGCCGCGACGCTCGCAGTGCGGTCTGGGGGTCGCCATTTTCTCGCCCACGTGACCGTGCCGGACGGCACCAACGTAGCCCCGGGGGAGACCTAGTGAGAGGCTCCCGTGCAGGACAGAGGCCCGGAAGCCAGAGTCGGTGCTGGTGCCATAGCTCATGCAAGCACAGGAACGGTATTCCTAGTGCATTCCTCGGGGAACGGGACGGGCAACGTATGACCTTTCACGGGAAAAAATTATCACCAACCCCCCCCCACTGCGGTACTAGAAGTGAGAATGGTTTCTGCCGATTCTGCGCCGAGCCTGGGCTGGCTAGCGACGGAGCATGCGCAGTGTTTCTAGGCGTGGTCAGACTCCAGAGGCGTGGCCAATGGGCACAGGGAGCTGGAACCCTAAGTAGATGAGGAATAAAAAAACGAAGAAATGTAGCCGTTCATTCATTCACGTATGTAATAAATAGTACATGGACCTCGAGGACAAGACAGCCTGCAGCCCTTACCCTCGTACGCCTCACAGTGTTATTACGGAGACAGAAAATAACAGGATAAGTAAACGCAATACCTATTAGATAGTGAAAAAGGCTAACGAGAAAAAAAATTCGGTAGCCAAGGGCGGTGTATGGATAGGGGGAGCAGTTTCAGGAAGGGTGGCCAGAATGTGAGGTGGTGACATCTGAAGAAAGACCTGAAAGAAGCCGGGTGCGGTGGCTCACACCGGTAATCCCAACACTTTGGGAGGCCGAGCTGGATGGGTCACCAGAGGTCGGAAGTTTGAAACCAGCCTGGCCAACATGGAGAAACTCCGTCTCTACTAAAAATACAAAATTAGCCAGGCGTGTTGGGGCATACCTGTCATCCCAGCTACTTGGGAGGCTGAGGCCAGAGAATCGCTGGAACCCAGGAGGCAGAGGTTGCGGTGAGCCGAGATTGTGCCATTGCACTCCAGCCCGGGCAACAAGAGCGAAACTCCGTCTCAAAAAATAAAGAAAGAAGCAGAGAGAACAGAAATATGCAGGTGCCAGATTAATTCTGAAGAAGAAACAAACAGGATTTGTAGATGCATTGGATGTGGGAATTTAGAAAAATGATCCTAAGGATGAGTACAGGTGTTGAGAGGAGCAGCTGGAGAGGTGAACCCCACATTAATTGTTCTCACCTCATCATCCTATCCATCCACAGTCCTGTAGACTCTCCCTCTTAAACAGAGTCAGAATCCAATCAGCTCACTCATCTTTACTGCCCCCGTGGGAGCTTTTTTATGTATTTATGCTTTTGATCTTTTCTTTTCTTTCTTTCTTTTTAAAAATTATTTATTTTTTAGAGACAGAGTCTTTCTTTGTCACCCAGGCGGAGTGCAGTGGTATACTCAATGCTCATTGCAGCCTCAAATTCAAGCGATTCTCCCACCTCAGCTGCCCTAGTAGCTGGGATACAGACGCATGACACCTCGCCTAATTTTTTCTCTTTCTTTTCTTTTTGGAGACAGAGTCTCACTTTGTCGCCCAGGATGGAGTGCAGTGGCACGATCACAGCTAGCTGCAACCTCTGCCTTCCAGGTTCAAGCAATTCTCCTGCTTCACCCTCCCGAGTAGCTGAGACTACAGGTACCTGCCACCACACACAGCTAACTTTTTGTATTTTTAGTAGAGACGGGGTTTCACCATGTTGGCCAGGCTGGTCTTGAACTCCTCACCACAGGTGATCTACCTGCCTTGGCCTCCCAAAGTGCTGGGATTACAGGCGTGAGCTACTGTGCCCCGCTTACAATCTCTCATTTTTTAAATGTGGGCGATTGCCAGGAGTGGTGGCTCGTAACCATAATCCTGGCACTTTGGGAGGCTGTGGGGTGAGAGGATGATTGCTTGAGCTCAAGATTCCAAGACCAGCCTGGGCAATGTAATAAGTCCCCGTCTCAACAGAAAAAAATTTTTTTTTAATTTAGCTGGGCGCAGTGGCTCAGCCTGTAATCCCAGCTACTTGGGAGGCTGAGGCAGGAGAATCTCTTGAGTCTGGGAGACAGAGGTTATAGTGAGTTGAGATCCTGTCACTGCACTCCAGCCTGGGCAACAGAGCAAGACTCTGTCTCAAAAAAAAAAAAAAAAAAATCAACTGGGTGTGGTGGCTCATGCCTGCAGGCCCAGCTGCTCAGGAGGCTTGATAGCTTGAGTCCAGGAGTTCAAAGATCCAGTGAGCTGTAATCACACACACCACTGCATTCCAGCCTGGGTGACAGAGCAAGACTCTGTCTCAAAAAAAAAAAAAAAAAAAGTGAGCAATTAATTAAAAAAATATGGCTGGGCACGGTAGCTCACACCTGTAATTCCAGCACTTTGGGAGGCCAAGGCAGGTGGATCACCTGTGGTCAGGAGTTTGAGACCAGCCTGGCCAACATGGTGAAACCCCATCTCTACTAAAAATACTAAAATTAGCTGGGCGTGGTGGTAGGTGCCTGTAATTCCAGCTACTCAGGAGTCTGAGGCAGCAGCATCAAGTCTGAGGCGGGAGAATCGCTTGAACCCAGGAGGCGGAAGTTGCAGTGAGCCAAGATCATACCACTGCACTCCAGCTTGGGCAACAGAGCGAGACTCCATCTCAAAAAAAAAAATTAAATAAAAATTAATGAAAAAACATAAAATGCTGTGCATAGCAAAGAAATCCCTTTGGAAAGCCAACTTCTAGGTTAAGACAACATTCACAAATATTTATTGAGTAACTACTGTATGCTGGACAGTGTCCTTGGCACAGAGAACACAGGACAAAACAGACACAGTGTCTGGCCTTGTAGAACTGACACCCCTTTTTTTTTGAGACGGAGTCTTGCTGTCACCCAGGCTGGAGTGCAATGGCGCAATCTCGGTTCACTGCAAGCTCTGACTCCTGGGTTCACACCATTCTCCTGCCTCAGCCTCCCTGGTAGCTGGGACTACAGGCGCCCGCCACCACACTGGGCTAATTTGTTGTATTTTTTTAGTAGAGATGGGGATTCACCATGTTAGCGAGGATGCTCTCGATCTCCTGACCTTGTGATCCGCCTGCCTTGGCCTCCCAAAGTGCTGGGATACCAGGCGTGAGCCACCGCGCCCAGCCCACCCCCTTTTTTTTTTTTTTTTTTGAGACGGAGTCTCACTCTGTCGCCCAGGCTGGAGTGCAATGGCTGGATCTCAGCTCACTGCAAGCTCCGCCTCCCGGGTTCACGCCATTCTCCTGCCTCAGCCTCCCGAGTAGCTGGGACTACAGGCGCCCGCCAACTCACCCGGCTAGTTTTTTGTATTTTTAGTAGAGATGGGGTTTCACCGTATTAGCCAGGATGGTCTCGATCTCCTGACCTCGTGATCCGCCCGTCTCGGCCTCCCAAAGTGCTGGGATTACAGGCTTGAGCCACCGCGCCCGGCCTTTTTTTTTTTTAATTATTGCATTGCCTTCCTACGTGTTGGAAAGCTGACTGCAGATAACAGGCCTCACTGCAGCCCTCAGCCGCCTTGCGAGGACGTCACCTCAACATGTTTGTGGTTCCGGCTGTTTACAGAGGACTTCCTGTGGACCAGGAGCTGTGCTGACTCAGGAAGGCTACAAGGACAGGGTGCCAGGTATGATTGGCCCCAAGGATGCTCCCCGGGAGGAGATAATCCCAGGGTGCAGGACACAGATATCAAAGCCTCAGCCAAAAGCAAGGCCTGTGTAAGTCAGAGAACTTGGCATCTGGCCTCTGCAGACCTGCGAGAAACTGACAGCAAGGAAGAACCACGCCTGTGCCTTCTGTTCTGTGGTTCCTCTAAGATTGAGCAAGTCCCTGTGAGCCAGAAGTCTGGAATCCAGGTGTCTGCAGAGCTGTGCCCTCTCTGGAGGCCCCAGGGGAGGTTCCTTCCTGCCTCTTCCAGCTTCTGGGGGTGGCCGCCAATCCTTGGTGTTGCTCGGCTTGTGGCTTCGTCACTCCCATCTCTGCCACTGTCATCACCTGGCCTTGACCCCTGTGTGTCTGTCTCTGTGTTTCTGTGTGAGAATCTCCCTCTCCTCTCTTTTATTTTATCTTTATTCTTTTGAGACAGAGTCTTGCTGTGTTGCCCAGGCTGGAGTGCAGTGGTGCGATCTCAGCTCATTGTAACCTCCACCTCCCGGGTTCCAACGATTCTCCTCCCTCAGCCTCCCGAGTAGCTGGGAATACAGGGGCCTGCTGCCACGCCCGGCTAATTTTTGTAGTTTTAGTAGAGATGAGGTTTCACCATATTGGCTAGGCTGGTCTTGAAGGCCTGACCTCAAGTGACCCGCCCACCTCGGCCTCTCAAAGTGCCAGGATTACAGCCGTGAGCCACCGCGCCTGGCTCCTCTTTCAGATCTTTATTAAAACATCGTGTTTGCAATAAGACCATCCCCGAGCACTGCATCTGAAACCGTAACCTCTTGCCGCCTCCTATTCCCTGTTCTCTTTTCTCCTTAACTCAGCTCCAGACAAAGGGGAATTTTTTTTTTTTTTGAGACCGAGTCTTGCTCTGTTGTCAGGCTGGAGTGCAGTGGTGCAATCTCAGCTCACTTCAACCTCCGTCTCCCGGGTTCAAGTGATTCTCCTACCTCAGCCTCCTGAGAAGCTGGGATTACAGGCACGCGCCACCACGCCCAGCTAATTTTAGTATTTTTAGTAGAGACGGGGTTTCACCATGTTGGCCAGGATGGTCTCAATCTCTTGACATCATGATCCACCTGCCTCGGCCTCCCAAAGCAATGGGATTATAGGTGCGAGCCACTGTGCCCGGCAAGAACTTTTTAAATAACAGCTGTATTGAGATATAGTTTACATACTGTACAATTCATCCGTGTTACGTGATAATTGAGTGGTGTTTAGTATATTCAGAGTCAGGCAGCCATCATCACATCAATTTTTTTTTTTTTTTTTTTTTTTCTGAGACGGAGTCTTGCTGTGACGCCCAGACTGGAGTGTGGTGGCATGATCTGGGCTCACTGCAACCTCCACTTCCCGGGTTCAAGTGATTCCCCTGCCTCAGCCTCCCGAGTAGCTGGGACTACAGGTGCGCGCCACCACACCTGGCTCATTTTTGTATTTTTAGTAGAGACGGGGTTTCACCAGATTGGCCAGGCTGATCTCGAACTCCTGACCTCAAGTGATCTGCCCACCTTGGCCTCCCAAAGTGCTGGGAATACAGGTGTGAGCCAGGTGCATGGCCATCATATCAATTTTAGAACATATCCATCAACCCCCCCAAAATAAAGTTCATTCCAGTCACTCCTGATCCCCCTCTTCCAGCCTCTGGCAACCACTAATCCACTTCCTGTCTCTATGAATTTGCTTATGTGGACATTTCATATCAATGGAATCACTCACTGTGTTGTGTCTGGCTTGTTTCACTGCGCACAATGCTTTCGAGGTTCATCCAAGTTGTAGCCTGTGTCAGAGCCTCATTGTCTCATATTGCAAAATACCGTGTCATTGTATGAATGGAGCGTTTTCCATTCATCTGTTGATGCACATTTGGGTTGTGTGTACTTTGTGGCTGTTAAGAATAAAGCTGCCATGCACATGGGTGTGTGAGTTTTTGCATGGACGTTACATGTTTATTTCTCTTAGGTAGATACCTAGGAGTGTTACTGCTATGTCATGTGGAAATTCTATGTTTAACCTTGTTTTTTTTTTGAGATGGAGTCTTGCCCTGTTGCCCAGGCTGGAGTACAATGGCGCGATCTCAGCTCATTGAAACCTCTGCTTCCCCGGTTCAAGCAATTCTTCTGCCTCAGACTCCTGAGTAGCTGGAATTACAGGCACCTGCCACGATGCTCGGATAATTTTTTGTATTTTTAGTAGAGACGGGGTTTCACTATGTTGGCCAGGCTGGTCTCGAACTTCTGACCTCAGGTGATCCACCTGCCTCCGCCTCCCAAAGTGCTGTGATTACAGGCGTGAGCCACCGCGCCCGGCCCAGAATTTTTTTTTGAAACCTGTTTTTGTTTTTTTGGTTTTTTTTTTCAAGACATAGTCTTGCTCTTTCGCCCTGGCTGGAGTGCAGTGGTGCAATCTCGGCTCACTGCAACCTCCGCCTCCTGGGTTCAAGGGATTCTCTTGCCTCAGCCTCCCGAGTAGCTGGGATTACAGGCATGCGCCACCACGCCCGGCTAATTTTTCTATTTTTAGTAGAGACGGGGTTTCACTGTGTTGGCCAGGCTGGTCTTGAACTCCGCGCCTCAGGTGATCCGCCCGCCTCGGCCTCCCAAAGTGCTGGGATTACAGGCCTGAGCCACCACACCCGGCCTAAACACCTGTTTTGTTTCCTGCTGTCTCACTGGGGCCTGGAGGAGCAGCACTTAGTAGGAGCGCAATGCATGCTTGTTGAATAAATGAATGACTCTCAGCAGTGACGTTTCTACGTTCGGCACACGCACCTGGTGTTGGGTCCTATTTGCGCTCGTTAGGCTCAACGTCAATGCCGCACTGTGGTGTGCCTGGCTTCAATCTGCCCTAGGAAGGGTCTGCCCTGGGGCGCCCCATTCCGCGACTGTCCCCAGTGGGAACCACACCCTCAACCTACCAAAGCCATTTCTGCAACGTCTAGCACCTGGCCGGTCCTCTTCCGGTCGCGGTTGCCCTGGGCAACGCGTGGAGCCGCGCTTCCTGTATTGATTCGAATCGCGGGAGACGTCACGTCCTCCCGAGATGCCCAACGCGCGCAGGCGCAGCCACTCGGAGTGGGCAGAGCCTGGCGAGGTGTGGGGCAGGCGGGGGGCGTGGCCGCGATTCGCCGCGCGCCGGCGTGGGGGCGTGGCCGGGTTGCGGGGGTGCGCGCGGCCGGCTGGGCGCGCGCGGCGGAGGGAGGGAGCCGGGAGGCAGCGGAGGAGCGACCGCCGCCATATTAGGGACCGCGGAGCCCGGGAGCCCGTCAGCGGCGGCTGCGGCCGGGCTTGCGGGAGCTGCGGGGGCCGGAGGCGGGCGCTGTGCGGTGCCGGGAGAGGCGGGGTCGGCGGGAGCCAGCGAGCGACGGGAGCGAGCCAGGTGAGGCGACCGGGGTCGGGGACCCGCCCCCCGGGCCCTAAGCGGCGGAGCTCGACTGCGACCCCCCAAAACCGAGACGGCGGGGCAGGCTGCCACCCCCACCCCAGCTCAGGCCCCTCCAGGGGCCGCGAGTCTCCTCGAATGCCGCCTCCCAGGCCGCACTAGGCCCGGGTGACCTCAGCATCCCCGTCTCCCGAGTTAACACCCAAATCCCAGCGTCCCCCCACGTCGGGGCCTGCCGTGACCCCCACCCCGAGCCACCTGCAAGTCGTGACCTCCCCGCAGCCGCAGTCAGCGTCCACCATTCTTTTGAAAATAGGCTGAACTCTGCGCTCCCAACCAGGGGACCCCACTGCGCACCCCTAGAACAGCAGACCCCGCCTCCTAACCCGGGTAATTTCTCCCTGGCCTGTCATCCCCGGGACTTTCCAGTTCAGACCCTCCCAGCTTGGGTCCTGCCCACATGAAGCCCCCCACCATGGCTGAGCCTGTTGTGTGCCATGGCTCGCCCAGGCCCCAACCAGCCCCTCGCCCCAGTAAAATGCAGTCCCAGCCCGGGACACCCGGAAACCTATGTCTGGGGTCACTTGTGTCCACGAGTCCCCGCAGGTACGGGTTGAGTGCATGGGTGTCCCCGTCTCACCTCGTCTCTCTGATTTCTGCTCCCCCACCCTCCCAGCGTGCCCCCTGCCAGCCCCCATTCCCCCCAAATCCAGCTCTCCCACCAAAGCCTCAGACGAGCTAGCTGTGCACAAGTCCTCCCTCCTCCAAACTGAACCTCCGTCCTGCCCGGTGTCTTCTTCCAAACGCAAGCCTGGCCATCTCGGATCCCTAGAATATGGAGTGCGTCCCCCATTCAGAGCCATTTTACCCCTACTCAAACCCGTGACTCCCTCCTGCCCCCCTTCCACCGTCCGGACCCGTCCCCACCCCATGGCCTGAGACCCCCCAATGTGCAGATGTTCAGCCTAAACCTGTTTTGTTTTTTCCCCTGTTTTCTCCACCCCAAACTCATCCTCCGGTTCAGGGCGCCTCCTTCCCCCGCCCTGCCCCAGTCTACCGGGCGATGACCTCATGCCTCCCCGTGGTGAGGCCCCCATCCCAACCTATATGCTTTGAAGGAGGGTGGTTTACCTAAGGGAAAATCAGCTACCCAGAACACACACCCCCGGCGTGAGGGCAGCCTGTGGGGCCTTTGAAGTGAAGGCCAGGTGGGCTCTCTGGGCGTGGGGGTGGGGATAGAAGCTGATGACATCGCCTGGGTTTGGTCCCTGGAGTGGATGTATCTGGGACCGTCTGTCTTGCGGAATTCCGCGTGGGCCTCCTTCTGTGTCAGGGGCCGCTGTGTGTTTTGGCGACACCCGCTTGTTACTTCCTTCGGAATCCCAAGTGGAGGCAGGTGTGCTGGCCACTGGCTGCTGCCCAGCGCCTTGCACAGCGAGCGGAGTTGGGTTGCAGAGGGTTTTGCTAAGGGTGCAGACATTTGCTCAAAGTCAAGCCCGGTACTTTACTGGAGAGGGGTATCTTGGCAAGGTGGTGCCCGCCAATTTGCCCCTGTGACTGCTTCCCAGGTCAAATGTCAGAACCTGCGCCCTGGCTGCAGGCAGTGGTGGGGGTGGAGGTGGGGGTTTGGGGTTTGAAGGACGAGTTCCTAGAAACAAACAAGCCTAATTGGTTTCAAGGTGGGGCTACATTGATTTTCTTTTACTTTTTTTTCTTTTTTCTTTTTTTTTTCTTTGAGACGGAGTTTCGCTCTAGGTTGGAGTGCAGTGGCGTGATCTCAGCTCACTGCAACCTCTGCCTCCCAGGTTCAAGTGATTCTCCTGCCTCAGCCTCCCGAGTAGCTGGGATTACAGGTGTGTGCCATCACGCCCGGCTAATTTTTATATTTTTAGTAGAGACAGGGTTTCACCATGTTGGCCAGGCTGGTCTTGAACTTCTGACCTCAGGTCATCTTCCTGCTTCGGCCTCCCAAAGTGCTATGATTACAGGTGTGAGCCACCGCACTCGGCCTTATGTTGATTTTCAAATCACCTACTGTTTAATGGGACTTCTGGTGAGGGGGTTTTGTAGACTGAGAACTTGTGGGTTTGGGAGGCCCAGAATGGAATTGGTTCTGAGGACCTTTTGTTTGGTGTCACTTAGAGGGGAGAGGATGGAAAGTCAGGGTGTGAAGGGCTGCTCCCGGGAACTCCTGGCAGAGGTGAAGATCCAGGGGCTTGGTCTTCTAGGAACTCACCGATCCCAGCCCTGTCACTCCTTTCTCCTGGAGCAAAGCTCTCCACCGCCCGATTCTGTCCCCAGGGGACACTTGGCTGTGTTTGAGCCACGGGTGCTGCTCAGTGCCCCACTGTGCCCAGGACGGCCCCAATACAGAAAGCAGCCTGTCCCTAGTGTCTGGACTGTGAGCCCCATGAGGGCAGCGAGTGCGCCTGCCTGGTGCCCGCTCCGCCCCCGGCCTGTGCAGTGCCCTGGGCCATGTGCTTGCCAGCAGCGCATCCCCTGCTGGCGCTGCCACAGGGACCCGGGCACCTGCCAGCAGGAAAGGGAATGTTTGACCTCATCTCTCCTCTGCCCCCAACACCTCCCTGTGGTCACCAGTGACCTCCTTGTCCACTCCAGCTGTCACTGCCTTGCCCACATGTCACTCTTCTCCCCAGCCACTGCACTCAGCACAGAGACAGAGCCCCTTCTTGGGCCACTTAGGTTCTCGTCCAGGGACGTTCATGTCCCCAGCAGCCCCAGGTCCCTGTGTGCCTTGGCAGGTGACTGCCTTCCTCTGCCTCAGTGTCCTCATTCATGGATGGGATGAGGGGCGCACAGGCAGCCTTCCTGGCCGCGCCTCATTCAGTCACGCAGCCACCACTGACCACGAATGACACGCCGCCCCAACAGTGAACACCCCCGCTCTCTCGGCTTCCTACTCCGTCTGGTTTTTCCTTCGGGCTTCTTCACTGGCCCTTCTTACTTTCTTTCTTTAATTTTTGCTCGTAGCAGCTTTATTTGGATACATTTCTGCTGCCACATGATTCACTGCTTCAGAGCATGCAGTTCCCTGGTTTTTATATGTTCACAGGCTCGGGCCGCCATCCCCTCTGTCCAATCCTAGAGCATTCTCATCACCCCAGGAAGGAACCGGCCTTGACCCCATCCGCCACCACCACCTGTCTCCCCTACCTCTGTGGCTGGGCCTGTCCCGGACGTTTCATAGAAATGGGATCCCACATTGTGTGGCCTTTCGTGTCTGGCTTCTCTCACTGAGCGTGATGTCCTCAAGGTGTCTAGGCCATGGCCTGAGACAGAGCCCTGCTCTTTTTCGTGGCGGAGTCATGTTCTGTGGTGTGGAGGCCCGGGTTTTGTGCATCTCCGTATTCAGTGAACACCGGTGCAGTTTCCAGTATCTGCCTGTTGTGAGTCGAGCGGCCACAAAGAGGCAGGCGCTGGTGGTTGTGTGGCGACCGTCCTTGTTGCTCTGTGACTGAGGCGCTGGTGCCTCCTCTCGCCAGCCGATCGTGTCTGATGGTGTCACCCCCATGAGCCCAGCTCAAGAGACCTGCCTTCCAACCTTTCCACCTTGTCCTCCTGCCCCCAGTGTGTCCCCTCCACCCCAGCCTTCCCAAATGGCTGCACAGTTCTGATTTTTTTCTTTTGAGATAGAGTCTCGCTTTGTTGCCCAGGCTGGAGTGCATTGGTGCAGTCACAACTCACTGCAGCCTCGACCTTCCAGGCTCAGGTGATCCATCCACCTCAGTCTCCAGAGTAGCTGGGACTCCAGGTGCGCCACCATACCTGGCTAAGGTTTGTATTTTTTGTAGAGATGGGGTTTTACCATGTTGCTCAGGCTGGTCTTGAATTCCTGGGCTCAAGTGATCCTCCTGCCCCAGCCTCCCAAAGCTCTGGGATTAGCGGCAGAGCCAGCATGCCTGGCCTCACTGCTGGGTTCTGGAGAGTGGCAGGCAGGCCGTTCAGATTCCTGTGCCGTTTTGCACACGTTCCTTTCTGTTGTGAGTCTTCCTCTCTCCCAGATCAGATTTGGCCTGGGGACCTCTGTATTCTCATCCCCACCAGGCTTGCAGGCCGCTGGGTCAGTGGTGGAAGGATGATGGGAGCAGAGAGAGGGTGGGCAGCGGGCATCTGTCTGCTTTCACCAGAGGGCTGAGGAGTGTGGGAGGCCAGTGCTGGTCTGTTTGCCCTGGGGAACAACTCTTCCACCTAAGGATCCCCCTCATCCATACATTCCCCACCTGGGTGACTCTGCCCCCACAGGACACTGGGCAACATTTTGGGACCTCTGTGCATTGTCACAACTGGGGGGCGCTCCTGGCATGGAGTGGGTGGGGGCCAGGGATGCTGCCCAGTGCCCCACATAGCCCAGGACTCCCCACCATGGACCGGGATCCGGCCCAGATGTCCCCAGTGCTGAGGTTGGGACCCCTGCCCTGAGCTCCCTGGACTGGGTTTTTCCTGCTGCCGCCTCACCTCACCTGGGACCCGTGGGTGGGAGCTGCATGACACAGACAGAGATGCAGAGATGTGCAGGCCTCGGGAACCTGACGGGGCTCCATCCGATCCTGAGAGGCTGCAGGCTTGGTGCCGCGCTGCCTTCCTCCTCGCATGGGGCACTGCAGCCTTCTGTGCTGCTGCAGACCCGGGTGTCTTTTAGGTCTGAAGGTGTCACCAAGTCAGACAGGGCTCTGGGTGCTCGGTGGTACCAGGAGGCTGGAGATGGGAAACCTCGGGTCTTTCATCTGCAGGCACCATTTGGAAGTGTGGAGAGCAGCTCTCACTGGAGTAGGCCGGATGTGGGAGCCGCCCCCACACAGGGAAGAGGGTGAGGGCTGCTGGCTGAGAAGACCCTGGGGATGCTTCTCGTCCACTCTAGACTGCTGTTCACTCTAGACTGCCTGCCGGCCAGGTGCAGAGGCTCACACCTGGAATCCCAGCACGTGGGAGGCCTCAGCAGGAGGATTGCTTGATGAGCCCAGGAGTTCGAAATCAGCCTGGGCAATATAGGGAGACCCTGAGCCTCGTCTCTGTGTTTTAAAAACAAGAAAAGAAAAATAGACTGCACACCCAGGGGGACAGCAGCTCGGCTCTGCTTTGCAGCGCCTGGGTCGTCACCTAGAACCCACATGGCACATGGCTGGTTGGTGGGGAGGCGGCGGCTGGCAGCTGGCGGCGTGAGTAAATGAATGAATGATGCGCGCGGGGTATGGTCCCGGGGCCCATGCACCAGCCCCCAGCAGTAACGGGCCTCGCCGTGGCTCACACGGGACCCTGGAAGGCGCACTGTCCCTCGCCGAGGGTCTGGGCCCCACCCTTTTCCCCTGGCTACTCCTGGCTGTGTCTTTGTGTACGTAGAGGTCAGAGGCCGCCAGCTCAGCTTGTTCTTCCGCAGGTGGGGGTTGCTCCCTGCAGAGATCTCTGTGCCCCAGCGGTCTCTCTGCTAGGCCCTGCCTCTGGTTCTGGTCCAGAGTCCACCTCTCCCCTGTGTCGGTCTACCCCTGCAACCACGGCCACCTGCCCTAGAAGCCCCATTTCTCTGATGTCCTTCCTCTTCTCTGGGACTGACGGGGGCAGCATGGGAGGAGATAAGTATTGTGGTCTGTGGCCAGGAGGTCACTGGGGCAGCATCCTGGCTGCCAAGGCACCCCTATGCCCAAGGATGAAGGAGCAGGGAGCAGTCTGGGGACCTTCGTGCACCTGTCATGAGTCCCGGGCCCAGCCAGCAGCTGGGAGTCCTGGGCCCAGCCAGCTCTCACTAAGCACCTTCTCTGGATCAGGCTGGATGCCTGCCGCCCTGTAGACGTCGTGCCTGAGTTCACAGCTTCCTGGGTGCACAGCGCTATCCCTGCATGACTGATGAGGAGACTGACCTCCCAAGAGGTGAAGCTGTCCAAAGCTTCGTGGCCAGGAAGGGTTGAACCAGGGACTCAAAGCCTGGGCTGGTCCCGTCGAAAGCCCACACTCTTTCTGATGGACCCTGCTAGAACCTTTTCACGGGACTTGGTTTACTTCTGTGGGAGGACACAGGGAGGGCTGGCAATAAGGGTATCTGGGTGCTTCACCTGCCTTGGGCCCCTGGAGCTGCAGGGCCGAGGGCCTCGTGTGCTGGGTGGTGTGGTGCTGGTGGGGGGCTCACATGTTCTGACAAGGCCATCTATGTGGCTGGCACGGCTGCCCCCTTAATTGCATCATGACACTGAGGGCATCCAAATGGGACCCGAGAGAGCCATCTGGAGTCCTCTTCTGAGGAGCCGCTGGGAATGAGATCAGTGGGATGAGTGATGCTTGTGAAGCCATGTTTCATGAAGGACACTCCTGGGTGCAGGGCAGGAGGCAAAGTCCCCCAGAAACTCCCAGATCCAGTGAAAGCAGAGAGCGGATAGCTGGGCCACCCCCCATTTTTCTTTGGGGGGTCTTTCTCATCTGGTGCTTCTCCCCAGCCCTGCAGAGGATGGCTGGACATCACGCACAGGCACCCAGCAGAGTCCCTTGTCTCTCACACGAGGAGAGGGCTCCCTGAGAGGCAGCTGGGCCAGGGCCTCACAGGTGGTTTGGGGGCACCTGGGACCTCTCAGGCAGGAGCATTTTGCAACTTTGCAGGGGTTGGGACCTGCGAGGGGCTGTGAGCCGGCCCGTCCCCCGGCTCTGTCACCGCCATCCAGTGATCCTTAGTCAGACGTCTCCTGCCGGAACCCCTCTGCGGAGACTCCAGCAGGAAGCAGTGCCTTGCAGCTTCCCTGTGGGCAGGGCCGGGCCGAGTGCTGAGTCGGGGACACCTCGCCTCCTGGGGCAAGGGTCAGGGAGTGGGCACAGAGCCAGACCCAGACTGGCTGGGTTCACGTCCCAGCTCTCCCCTCACCAACTGCACAGGGACCTTGAGCAGAGGGTGCTGTCGCCGTCCCCAAGATGCAGTGGCACCTGCCCACCTGCTGTCCCGAGGACATTCAGGCATACTGAGTGCTTCCAGTGCCCGGTGGGCACAGGCACGGTTCGCCTCTGTCCTAGCCCCATGTGTGTTCCAATGCTCTGCCCCTGGGCCAGGAGCCCGCACGCGACATGGCGGCACCCATGAGGCTCTGGTCGGTGTTCCCTCCTCCCTTACCTGCTCCATGTCCCCTGTGGGTAGCAGGTGCCACCCACCCGCAGGCTGGAGTTACCTTACCCAGGGCGGTCTGCCCCGGTGTCCGCAGGGCCGGGGTGGGGGGCGCCCTGGTGTTTATCACAGGTGGCCTGTCCAGACCATAGTCAGCCTCAACACGTTGAGTCATAAAAGATCCGTCATTGGGATGTTTCTTTTTTTTTTTTTTTTTTTTTTGTTTTTTGAGACGGAGTCTCGCTCTGTCGCCCAGGCTGGAGTGCAGTGGCGCGATCTCGGCTCACTGCAAGCTCCGCCTCCTGGGTTTACGCCATTCTCCTGCCTCAGCCTCCTGAGTAGCTGGGACTACAGGCGCCCGCCACCGCGCCCGGCTAATTTTTTGTATTTTTAGTAGAGACGGGGTTTCACCGTGTTAGCCAGGATGGTCTCGATCTCCTGACCTTGTGATCCGCCCGCCTCGGCCTCCCAAAGTGCTGGGATTACAGGCGTGAGCCACCGCGCCCGGCCAGGGGATGTTTCAATTCCTTTTGTCCGTTAAAGAACCTGAAAAAAATTATGACAACAGTGGGGACCAGTTTTTCCAGCCAAGCAAAGCCTTGCAGGAGTAGGAGCTTGGCTGAGCCTCCAGGAGCGGAGAGCTGTGTTCCTGAGGAAGACTCGGCACCGGGTGAGACCTGGGGGCTTGCACCAGTGGTGTTCCCAGGCCCTGTCTACACGACACACAGCCCTTCATGCTTTGCGTCCCCACTCAGGGACACCGCAGAGTCGAGCCTGGAGACAAATCGTGCCACGTCATTGGCCCCCACAAACAGTGCCTTATCGGCTCCCTTTCCTCGTCTCCCCACTGGTGCAGTGGGGATGGGGCTGGGGGTTCCTGGCCACACTCTTCAGGTCTCACTCATTCAAGTCACTTCCCTGGTCTTGCCCTAGAGCAGGGTCTCTGCCCCTGCACCCTGTGGACATTGGATCCGGATCGTTCTCTGGGGTGCGACCATCCTGGGCACTACAGGGTGTTGAGCAGCGTCCCTGGCCTCCACCCACTCCACACCAGGGGCACCCCCAGTCATGCCAACCACAGATGTCCCCAGACATCACCATATATCGATACCCTGGGGGCAGAATCACCCTGGTTAAGACCCCCTGGGTTATGGGATTCCACAGACCCCCAAGAGACTCTGCATCCCATGATCCTCTGCCCTGCTGAGGTCCCAGGAGGCTGCACACATTGAAATCCACACCCTAAGTGGGCAGGAGAGAGAAGGTGAATCTCAGGAGCTGGGGGTCCCCCTGGTTTGTGCTGTCTGCCCCATCGGAGGCTCATTCTAGTGTCTGGTGTGAGCAGGGGCCGACTCCATTTGTTCCCACATGTTTATCCCAGGGCGTCTCCCTCTGTACAGGGGCCCTGTCACTGCGTTGTCAGGTGACTGGGTCATGCCCATTTCCCAGGGGAACAGGAAGAAGCTTGGAGACTGAAGGCTTGCCCGGGGCAGTGGCAGCAGGGGGCCTCCTGGCTCTTCATTCTGGGGCCCAGGGGGTGAAAGGTGGACCTTTCCTATGAGTTGGCCCATTGGGTTTGTAGGACCCACAGGGCAGTGCCCTGCCAAGGGGATGGGGCAGCAGGAAGCCCGGTGGCCCAGGGCCTGAGTCCACCACCCAGACCAGGGCAACCAAGTTGCAGGTGTCGGCCACACAGGCAGAGCCACAGCAGCGTCCCCACCAGGCACCCCTGGGCCAGGGATGAGAACCTCTGCAGGGCCTGGCAGAG
Organism: Macaca mulatta; assembly: GCF_049350105.2. Lineage (NCBI taxonomy): Eukaryota > Metazoa > Chordata > Mammalia > Primates > Cercopithecidae > Macaca > Macaca mulatta. Next base: position 4,323,962 of record NC_133424.1, read on the forward strand.
CACGTGTCATTCACCGATTCACTGCTGATTGGCAGCGAGGGTCCGGGTTGCTGCTGAACTCCCTCTATCCGGTCTGAGCCTTTCCACACGGCCACGCACGTTGTCTGTGCTCAGGAATTACTTAACAGCAACTTAAGATCCTGATTTCTCTCTCCTCTAACCTTTTATAATGAAACCTTCCGAGCGTCCAGCAGAGGAGTGAGAACGTGGTGGTACCCGGTCTCATCCGGAGTCCGCCTGGCCCATCTCTGCCCGCTGGTTTATTTTTTTGAATAGCTCACAGTTCATGTGATTCAGAATTCAAGAAGTACAAAGTGAGGTGCCAAGAGAAATAAGGCTTCCTTCCTCCCTGATCCCCGTCCTCTCCTTCCTCTCCCCACCTACCCCATGACTAGCCGCTTTTCGAACCTCCTGGGAGCAGTGTGCTCTGCACGGTCCGTTTGTCTGTGCAGTGGGTCTTACAGCCTCTTCCACCCTATTCGGTGGCCTTTTGCGCCTTCCACTATGACAGGCTGCTGCAGTGACTCCATCTCTGCACACACGCACGCGGAATTTCTAAGGATAAATTCTTAGAAGTAGAAATACCACACCACAGAAAATGTACATTTTTTAAATTTTGGAAGCAATTGCCAAATTGCCTTCCTTTGAAGCCGTAGCAGTTTTCGGCTTCTGCCAACCATGAGCGCGTGTGGCTGTCTCTCCCCACGCCTGGGCTGGCGAGGCCGAGTCCCCCAGCCTGCAGCCTCCCCCGTCTGACAGGCGGGAGGGTGGTGTCCTCGGTTGGACTGGCAGCTCCCAACTGCGAGGGAGGACTGGTCCTTTCCCAGTGCGGTTTGTTGGTGTCCTTTGCTTCTTTGGGCTCTCCTGTGGGTGGCCGATGCCTCCCCCAGTTTGTCATCTCTTTTTTAACTGTGTTGGTGGCGTGTCTGCCCTGCGGACTCCCAATCTTCCCGGTGTTGAATTCCACAGCCATGTTTCTTATGGCTCCTGGATTTTGTTCTTCCTGCAGCGCGGCTGAGCGAGGGGCTTGGAGGGGTCGCTGGGGGTCCCAGAGCTGAGCTGAGGGCTGCTGGCAGCACCGGGCAAGTGTCTAGGTGAGGTGCCCTGGGAGGCCCCAGGCCCAGGACCCAGGACCCTCTAGATGTCGGAGGTGGGACGACAGTTTGCACTCCCGCCGTGTGCGCCCCTGCCCTCACTGCAGGGACAGACAGGAGCTGGGTCTCAGGCTGCTGGGCAGGCCTGGGCCCTGTGGTTTTGCCCACCAGCCTTGGCAGCGTGAATGAGTTGTGTGGCCAGTACACTGTGACGGCTGCCGCCCGCCTGCCAACATCTGGGCCACTGGTTCACAGCATCTCTGTTGCCCAGGAGGGCTCATGAGGTGCAGCCGTGTGCTGCAGGGCAGCGATGTGTGCCAGGGGCCGTGTGCAGCTGCAGCTGGTGCTGTGTGTACTTGCTTTCAGTGCTGACTTCAGGGCAGCATCAGTGTTCTGGGGAAGTGGGGGATGATATTTAGCCAATCGCAACCAGACTCTGCCAGCACGTGCCTCAGTGCACGCAGTTACCGCCGCTGCTGCTGGTCACATTTGTTTACATTCTCTCATTCTGGAAAAATGCTGGCCAGGTGCGGTGGCTCACACCTGTAACCCCAGCTCTCTGGGAGGCCGAGGTGGGCAGATTGCTTGAGCCCAGAAGTTCAGGACCAGCCTGGGCAACATGGGAAGGCTCCGTCTCTACAAAAAATACAAAAAGTGGCTGGGTCTGGTGGAGTACGCCTGTGGTCCCAGCTCCTCCAGAGGCTGAGGCGGGAGGATCACCTGAGCCTAGGAGGCAAAGGCTGCAGTGAGCCATAATTGCACCACTGCTCTCCAGCCTGGGCAACAGAATGAAACCTGATCTCAAAAATAAAAATTCTGGCCGGGCCCTGTGGCTCACGCCTGTAATCCTAGCACTTTGAGAGGCCGAGGCGGGTGGATCACCTGGGGTCAGGAGTTCGAGACCAACCTGGAAAACATGGTGAAACCCCCGTCTACTAAAAATATAAAAAAATAGCCAGGTGTGGCGGCGCATGCCTGTAATCCCAGCTACTTGAGAAACTGAGGCAGGAGAATTGCTTGAACCGGGGAGGCAGAGGTTGCAGTGCGCCGAGATTGCACCACTGCATTCCAGCCTGGGCAAAAAGAGTGAGACACTGTCTCAAAAAAATAAATGAATAAAAATTTTAAAAAGATAAAAATTCCAAGTTTGTGCAGTGTTTACCTAAAGGACTCACACTTAGGTCTGTGGAAATGAATTGCATCGCTAAGGTCTCTGTGAAACAAGATAAACAAAAAAGCGTCATCTGAAACGCTGTGATTTGTAACTAAACTCTTTAAGTTCTTCTTTTTTTTTTTTTTTTTTTCCTGAGACAGTGTCTTGCACTGTTGCCCAGGCTGGAGTGCAGTGGCGCAGTCTCGGCTCACTGTAGCCTCCACATCAGCCTCCTGAGTCCTGGGACTACAGATGTGCGCCACCACACCCAGCTAGCTGTTTGGTTTTTTGTTTTTTGTTTTTTGTTTTTTTTTGAGACACAGTCTCACTCTGTTACCCAGGCTGGAGTGCAGTGGCGCGATCTCTGCTCACTGCAACCTCAGCCTTCCAGGTTCAAGCGATTCACCTGCCTCAGCCTCCCGAGTAGCTGGGATTACAAGCATGTGCCACCATGCCCAGCTAATTTTTGTTTTTTAGTAGAGATGAGGTTTCACTATGTTGGCCAGGCTGGCCTCGAACTCCTGAGCTCAGGTGATCCGCCCGCCTCAGCCCCCAACAGTGCCTCTGTCTGTACTTTGTGTAGAAACGGGGTCTTGCCATGTTGGCTGATCTCGAACTCCTGGTATCCTCCTGCCGTGCCTGGCAGCTAAGTTCTTTAATGAATAAGATTTGCATTGTGAAGTTTTTGCATTCTTGGAGAAGGCCTGGCCAAGAGTGCTGAAGGTACAGAAGCCGGAGAGGTTCCCACCAGGACAAGGGAAGGGCTGGGCCTCACCCCCAAAGTCAGATCTGGAGCAGGGGCGGTGCTGGCATGGAATGCAGTCCTGGAGCTGTTCCACTTATACCCGCGCTCCCGCGCCCATGGGTCCCTCTGCGAGGTGCCAGGTCTTGGGGAGACTGTCCTGTGCTGGGGTTTGGAGTCTGCTGGTGCTGTCGTCGATCTTCCTTTTCCTTTGGCAGCTGGTTGTTGGGGGCCACTTTTACAAATGTCCTTCCTTTAGCAGGCATGGTGGTGCATGTCTGTGGTCCTAGCTACTCAGGAGGCTGAGGGAGGAGGATAGCTGGAGCCCAGGAGGTGGAGGCTGCAGTGAGCTATGATCAAACTACTGCGCTCCAGCCTGGGCGACAGAGCAAGAGACCCTGTCTCCATTAAAGAAAGTGTTTCCTGGCAGCACATGCCTCTGCCTAGGATGCTTCTCCACCAGCTTGGTTTTCTCCCACCGCCTCCTCCCGCAGGGAGCTCGCTCCAGTGGGTGGGTAGGTCTGTGGCCCTCTTGTTGGGAGGGCTCCGTTCGTGTGTGTTGGTCAATGAATGACCCTCCCCACCACATCCAACACAGTATGGGGCTGTCAGAAGTCAGGGGCCCGGGGGCACAGAGAGGAAAGAGAGAAGGCAGGGCACCCTTTACGGGGCTGGGCAGAGAGAGGGCCTCCAGGACCGTGGGGAGCATAAGTGTCTCGGGAAGCCCCGTCCACACCTGCCACCCTCTGAAACGTTCAGTCGCACCTGCAGAGTCCCTGCTGCTCTGCAAGGTGGCCTAAGCACAGGTCCTGGGGTCAGGACCCTACGCCCCTGGGCAGTCCGGATCGTGTCTGCCCTGCGGCAGCCGGGTCTACGCGGTGAGTCGCCTGCTGGCTGCATGGGGCCTGTGAAGCCGTCAGTGCTGGGCGACCTGCATGGAGCCGATGGTGGTGGCTGATCTACCCCGAGGAGGACGGAGGGCTGGCCTCTCTCTGGCCTCGGATTTGCTAGACTTGAACAAGTTCCTCGCCTCTTGGCTCTGGGATTCCTGGAGTCTGAGCAGCAGCAGCTCTCACCCCCGCACTGAGGCTCAGTGTTCAGGTCCTGCCTGGTTTTTGGTGTGCCAAGGGGTGCAGGCTACTGTCTGGGCGCTGCTGCCTGTGAAGCAGATGTTTCCAGCTGTCCTCCCCGGCCACGACTGAAGTCCTCTGTGGCTGCACGCACCACCTCTGCACGGCCTGGACGTAGCACTGCGCTTCCGACGGAGACCCCCCCCCACGAGCCCCTGCCCCAGAGTGGGGTTTTCATGGCACAGTACTGCCTTTGAAAGTGGCCTCTGCTCCGCGGTTTCCTTTCTGTAAGTGCTGGAGGATCTGTGTAGATCCCCCTTCATCTGCGAATCGGTCCTGGGGCGCCCACACCCACTGGGGCTCAGGATCTGCGTAGATTCCCTGTTCATATGTGAGTCAGTTCCGGGGTCCCACACCCACCGCTCTCCTGGGGCTCAGGTCTCTATAGCCCCTCTGTCTCCAGGCTCGGGAAATTGTCCCCCAGAGGCTGTCTTCACTGGGGACAGATGCTTAGGCCTCTCCTCGTCCTGGAATGGCCAGTGCTGGCCCAGGAGTGGTCGGGTGTGGTGGGGACACGTGGGCCTTTGGGGCTGCGGGAGGCGGCTGTGCCCTGTGGAGAACCAGTGGGGAATGTGGGTTGGGAGAGGCCAGTCTGGGTGAGGGAGAAGGGGGTGGGGAGGAGGCTGGTGACGTGATCTGGCGCCGGTGGGGGCGTGGGGGCAGGCTGGAAGGAGGGAGAGCTGCTGGCCACTGCTCTGTAGCCGCGTGGACCACCCCGTGCGTTGGGCTGAGCCACGTAGAGAGCCCTGAGCTTTCTGTGTGGCCGTGGGCATTGCTGCTCTGCACTCTGCCTTCCTGTCCTCATCTGCACAGGCGGCGGGCGCTGGCACCCCGTCCATGAGGCCTTGCAGAGGGGACATGAGATAAGCCATGAAAACCCACTAACACAGGGCTGTGGGCTGCACGCTCCTGTCCCTCAGAGCCTGACTGGCCCCATGTGGCCGAGCCAGGGACCCCATGTGTCCCGTGACTGCAGGCCCAGGCAACGCTGCCTGCGGGCTCTTGCAGAAGAAACAGCCCTGCGGTTGATCCTATCTCCAGCCCCAGGCCGGGAGCTCGTCAGAGGCCTCCTGGGGCTGTGGAGGTGGCAATCAGGCCGACCACCTCAGTATCTCAGGACAGAGTGGTGCTCAGGATGACAGGAGCAGCACCAAACCCGCATGGATCTGTCCCTACCTAGTGACGCAAGCTAGTGCCTGCCTCCGGTGTCTGTTTCCTAAAAAAGCAGGTGTCGCCTCGGCCCTCCTGGTCTCTGTGAGTCGGCCTCCTCCAGGGCCCTCCCAGGTCTTTTGTGTCTGGTGTCTCTAAAAGGGTGCAACGTCCCCAGGGCGTGTCCACGCTGTGGCCTGGGTCAGAGCCTTGCTCCTTTCATGGCTGGGTTGTGTTCCGGCGTGTGGAGGGCCGCGCTGGTTCGTCCCTCACTTGTTGATGCGTATGTAGGATTTTGCTGTATTTTGGCTGTTACGAATTGTGCGTCTGTGAGCATTTGTGTACCAGTTCCTGTGCCTTCCCCGTTCTCCTGGGTATGTATCCAGGAAGTGCTGGGTCCCATGGTAACTGTGGGTTTCTCTTCCTTAGACACAACTTTATTATCATTTAACGTCAGTAGCAGAATGGGACACAGCTTTCATCACTGACAGAGTCTCTGTGTTTAATGGTTGAGGAACTTACCTGCCAAAGAAGTCACTAGGGACTGGGGAGAGGGATGGGGAGTGAGTGTTCCACGGGGAAAGAGTTTCAGTTTAGGAAGATGAGAAAGTTCTAGGGATGACGGTGGTGGTGGCTGCACAACCACGGGAATGTGATTAATGCCACTGAACTGTCCTTTTTTTGTTTTTTTTTTGTTTTTGTTTTTGTTTTTTTGAGATGCAGGCCTGCTCTGTCACCCAGGCAGGAGTGCAGTGGCACAGTCTCGGCTCACTGCAAGCTCCTCCTCCCGGGTTCAAGCGATCCTCCTGCCTCAGCCTCCCGAGTAGCTGGGATTAAAGGCATGCGCCATCATACCCGGCTAATTTTTGTATTTTTAGTAGAGATGGGGTTTCACAACGTTGGCCAGGCTGGTCTCAAATTCCTGACCTCGTGATCCACTCGCCTCGGCCTCCCGAACTGTTGGGATTACAGACGTGAGCCGCCGCGCCCGGCCGGAACTGCACACTTAAACGTGGTCAAGATGGTAAACTTTCGGTAAATTTTTTCACTTTTCTTTTTTTTTTTTTTTTTTTTTGAGACAGAGTCTTGCTCTGTCACCCAGGCTGGAGTGCAGTGGCATGATCATAGCTTACTGCAGTCTGAAATTCCCAGCCTCAGGCGATCCTCCAGCCTCAGCCTCCCAAGTAGCTGGGACCACAGGTGCGTACCACCACACTTGAGCCCAGGAGGTGGAGGCTGCAGTGATCCGTGATTGTGCCCCCTGGGCAACAGATGGAGACCCTGTCTACAAAAAGAACCACTGTATTTACAGACCAGCAGCCTGCACGTGGCCTCGGGCTGTGGTTTGCTGGCCCTGGTGGAAAGAGCGTTGTTTCTAGGCTACCTTCTATCGCCACTGCCTACACGGACCTTCACTTTGTTCTTGTGCAAACCCCCTTCCTGCCTCGGGCTGTGCATCTCTCTCTGAAACGTTCTTTGCTGGTCTCCTCACTGCCACTTTTCTTCACGCCTCAACATAAACGCCGCCCTCTTAGAGGGGCCTTCCTGGTTTGGCTGAGCCTGGTCCCTTGTGGGCTCTGCGTGGGCCCCTGGATGTTACCTTGGTTGTAGGTGAATGCGGATGTGGCTTGTCCACAGGAGGCTGATGTCCCCGGAGCCGTGGCCTGGTCTACCTGGGCCTGGACCCACATGGCTGACTCGGGGTCTGTGCATGGCCAGCTCTTGCACACTGCCTTAGAGCTGGTGTGGTTTGTCAAACCCCCTTGCACACGTACACGCGCGTGGGTCCCCGTGGCGCCTCGAGACATGGAGGCTGCCCACGCTCAGGGAAGAGTCCTTGCCGGGACCTCCAGGATTCTTCCGAGCCCCCGCCTCCCTACCGGGGCCTCCAGGGCAGAAAGCCCCTTTCCCGGGCAGGAGGCCAGGGTGTGGGATGTACTGGCTGGGAGGGTCTGTCAGCAGCAACTGAGACCAGGGTTAGGGGAGCCTCACCCAGAATGAGGCTGGGGCTGGCAGGAGGTCCCCACAGAGGAGGCAGGAGGAGCCCACAGTCACTCTGGCTCCCAGGGCCTGGAGGTGCAGGTGAGCCCGTGGTCCCCGGGCGACTGGCCCTGCCCCACTGACTTCTGCCCTTCCCTCCACAGGCTAACCTTGCCGCAGGCCGAGCCCTGCCTCGCCATGGACCAGGACTATGAGCGGCGCCTGCTCCGCCAGATCGTCATCCAGAATGAGAACACGATGCCACGCGTGAGTGCCCCTTCCCCGCCCACCACTGTGGCTCCCCCTCCCCCAGCTGCCTCTGCCCTGGCCAGCAGCCTCGGGCGCTCCCGCTGTTGCTAGAGCCCCACGAACCATTCAGGTCCCAGTCCCTCAGGTCACACGGGGCCTCCGCCTCCTGGGCTGTCGGGGTTGCTGCCACCCCCAGGGCCGTAGTCAGAGCCCAGCGGGGCTTAGATGGACGAGGAGGCTAAAGGCCCGGAGTAGTGGAGCTGGGGTGGCCTGCAGAGCCTTTGGGGACACCTGTTCCTGTCTCCTAGCCCCAGGTGCATCTGGAACCCTGTGGGATTTGGGGGACCTGGCTTTGTCCTTCCTTGTGCTCCATCCCTCCTCCCCAGCCCAGCTATGTTTGTCTTGCCCTGCGCTCCGGGCACTCCACTGGCCACACAGGGTCTCAGGGCTGGCACTCAGGGCTGGCGCCTGCTGTATGACAGCCACATCCCTCATCTGCCTCCCCACGCGACTCCTGCCGGGGGCTGAGGGGCCAGATTGCCGTTGCCGTCTATACAACACGAAGCCTGGGTCAGAGTAGCACGAGGCTTAGCCTGGACGGCCACCAGCCCCTCCCCGTGACAGACGCCTGAGCCATCATTCTCAAAGACTAAGTTGCCGTCGTCCCGAGTCCCTCCCCCATGGGCTGCTGACCTGCACAGATGGGTCTGAGGGGCATGGGCCTCTGGGGAGGGGCTGCCCTGTTGCGGCTCCCTCAGCACCGGCACCCTCTGTGCCCAGGCATTGGGTGGGCCTGGGGCAGGCTCACCTTCAAGGCTTAGTTCAGCTTCAGACCCCAAAGCCTGGGTCCCAGGACCTGCGGGAGCCCACCACAGCCGCCTTCGCCCCGTGCAGCGTGGTCCCCGCAGGGCAGAGTCAGGGAGGCGGATCCGGGATCCTGCGTGGTGTGGCAGGGTCCCCGTTGGTGAAGGGACAGGGCCACTGCAGAAAAAAAGTGGCACAGAATTAGAGGGGTCTTTACAACCTCAGGGATTTCAGAGAGAGAGGCACGAATACACGGGTATCTGTGTGCACAGACAGGGTCTGAATACACGGGTATCTGTGTGCACAGACAGGGTCTGGGCACCACAGCGCCGAGCAGCCCTAGTGCTGGCCCTCGACCTCCAGAGCGTTCTCGGGGCTGCCCGGAGCACAGCGGGAGCCTGAGCGCCCTGTGTGCCTGCAGGCCCAGCAGTGCATGGGAGGGTGGGGCTCAGTGCGAGGACCCAGCACCCTCCACCCAGTGCACTTCAAGTTTCACGGATGCAGCCAGGCCAGGGTGTGAATGGGAGATGGGTGAGGAGCGGGCATTTGCAGTGTGGGAGAGCTCCCCACACACCCGGCCCGCCCTGCAGTCACCCAGCACAGCCTGGACTTTATGACACAGAACCACCTTCCGACCCAGACGGAGTACCAGGCTGTGGAGAGACAGCCCTGGAACCCTTCAAAAGTGTCAGGGCCATGACAGCATCACAGGCTGGGGGCAGGGAGATGTGACAACAGACGGAACTTTATCCTACATAAGCCTGTGTTTCCTGGGGCTCCACCAGAGAGGCCGCAGACGGGGCCTACACAGCACTCGCAGAACCTCTCCCAGTCCTGCGGAGCGGGAGTCGGGGGTCATGGTGTGGGCAGGGCCACATTTCCTCTCAAGGCTCCAGGGGAGGACCTTTCCCACCTCTCCCAGCTTCTGGGGGCTCCTGCTATCCGTGGCTGTGCCACATCGCTCTGGCCCCTGCGTCCGACCTGGAACCGTCTCCCTGTGTCTTTGTGTCCGTGTTTCCTTCTTTCTCTGAGGACGCTTGTCCTCAAATCAGGCCCATCCTAATGGCTTTCTCTTGGGTGTAATCACCTCTGCAAGAAACTCGTGTCCACACAGAGTCCCATTCCCAGGTAGCAGGGCTCAGGATTTCACACTATCCTCTTTGGGACACTGGTCAGCTCATAACAGACTCCTCACAGAAAAAGGATGTCGCGGGGACAGTCAGATGGGGTTAGAGGGTTAGACGGGTGTTGTGGATGGCACGGGGACAGTCAGATGGGGTTGAAGGGTTAGACGGGTGTTGTGGGTGATGGCGCGGGGACAGTCAGATGGGGTTGGAGGGTTAGACGGGTGTTGTGGGTGATGGCACGGGGACAGTCAGATGGGGTTGAAGGGTTAGACCGGTGTTGTGGGTGATGGCACGGGGACAGTCAGATGGGGTTGGAGGGTTAGATGGGTGTTGTGTGTGGCGCGGGGACAGTCAGATGGGGTTGGAGGGTTAGACGGGTGTTGTGGGTGATGGCACGGGGACAGTCAGATGGGGTTGGAGGGTTAGACGGGTGTTGTGGGTGATGGCACGGGGACAGTCAGATGGGGTTGGAGGGTTAGATGGGTGTTGTGGGTGGCGCGGGGACAGTCAGATGGGGTTGGAGGGTTAGACGGGTGTTGTGTGTGGCGCGGGGGCAGTCAGATGGGGTTGGAGGGTTAGACGGGTGTTGTGGGTGGCGCGGGGGCAGTCCGATGGGGTTGGAGGGTTAGACGGGTGTTGTGTGTGGCGTGGGGGCAGTCAGATGGGGTTGGAGGGTTAGACGGGTGTTGTGGGTGATGGCACGGGGACAGTCAGATGGGGTTGGAGGGTTAGATGGGTGTTGTGTGGCACGGGGACACTCAGATGTGGTTGGAGGGTTAGACGGGTATTGTGTGTGGCACGGGGACAGTCAGATGGGGTTGGAGGGTTGGGTGTTGGGGTGATGGCACAGGGACAGTCAGATGGGGTTGGAGGGTTAGACGGGTGTTGTGGGTGATGGCACGGGGACAGTCAGATGGGGTTGGAGGGTTAGACGGGTGTTGTGGGTGATGGCACGGGGACAGTCAGATGGGGTTGGAGGGTTAGACGGGTGTTGTGGGTGGCGCGGGGACAGTCAGATGGGGTTGGAGGGTTAGACGGGTGTTGTGGGTGGCGCGGGGACAGTCAGATGGGTTTGGAGGGTTAGACGGGTGTTGTGTGTGGCGCGGGGGCAGTCAGATGGGGTTGGAGGGTTAGACGGGTGTTGTGGGTGGCGCGGGGACAGTCCTATGGGGTTGGAGGGTTAGACGGGTGTTGTGTGTGGCGTGGGGGCAGTCAGATGGGGTTGGAGGGTTAGACGGGTGTTGTGTGGCACGGGGACACTCAGATGGGGTTGGAGGGTTAGACGGGTGTTGTGGGTGATGGCGCGGGGACAGTCAGATGGGGTTGGAGGGTTAGACGGGTGTTGTGGGTGATGGCGCGGGGACAGTCAGATGGGGTTGGAGGGTTAGACGGGTGTTGTGGGTGATGGCGCGGGGACAGTCAGATGGGGTTGGAGGGTTAGACGGGTGTTGTGGGTGATGGCGCGGGGACAGTCAGATGGGGTTGGAGGGTTAGACGGGTGTTGTGGGTGATGGCGCGGGGACAGTCAGATGGGGTTGGAGGGTTAGACGGGTGTTGTGGGTGATGGCGCGGGGACAGTCAGATGGGGTTGGAGGGTTAGACGGGTGTTGTGGGTGATGGCGCGGGGACAGTCAGATGGGGTTGGAGGGTTAGACGGGTGTTGTGGGTGATGGCGCGGGGACAGTCAGATGGGGTTGGAGGGTTAGACGGGTGTTGTGGGTGATGGCGCGGGGACAGTCAGATGGGGTTGGAGGGTTAGACGGGTGTTGTGGGTGATGGCGCGGGGACAGTCAGATGGGGTTGGAGGGTTAGACGGGTATTGTGGGTGGCGCAGGGGCAGTCAGATGGGGTTGGAGAGTTAGACGGGTGTTGTGGGTGGCGCGGGGACAGTCAGATGGGGTTGTACGGTTAGACGGGTGTTGTGTGGCGCAGGGACAGTCAGATGGGGTTGTACGGTTAGATGGGTGTTGTGGGTGGCGCAGGGACAGTCAGATGGGGTTGTACGGTTAGACGGGTGTTGTGTGGCGCAGGGACAGTCAGATGGGGTTGGAGGGTTAGACGGGTGTTGTGGGTGATGGCACGGGGACAGTCAGATGGGGTTGGAGGGTTAGACCGGTGTTGTGGGTGGCGCGGGGACAGTCAGATGGGGTTGAAGGGTTAGACGGGTGTTGTGGGTGATGGCATGGGGACAGTCAGATGGGGTTGGAGGGTTAGACGGGTGTTGTGGGTGGCGCGGGGGCAGTCAGATGGGGTTGGAGGGTTAGACGGGTGTTGTGGGTGATGGCACGGGTTCAGTCAGATGGGGTTGAAGGGTTAGACCGGTGTTGTGTGTGGCGCGGGGACAGTCAGATGGGGTTGAAGGGTTAGACCGGTGTTGTGGGTGGCGCGGGGATAGTCAGATGGGGTTGAAGGGTTAGACGGGTGTTGTGGGTGGCGCGGGGACAGTCAGATGGGGTTGGAGGGTTAGACGGGTGTTGTGGGTGGTGCGGGGACAGTCAGATGGGGTTGGAGGGTTAGACGGGTGTTGTGGGTAGCGCGGGGGCAGTCAGATGGGGTTGGAGGGTTAGACGGGTGTTATCTGTGGCGCGGGGGCAGTCAGATGGGGTTGGAGGGCTAGACGGGTGTTGTGGGTGGCGCGGGGGCAGTCAGATGGGGTTGGAGGGTTAGACGGGTGTTGTGGGTGGCGCGGGGACAGTCAGAGGGGGTTGGAGGGTTAGACCGGTGTTGTGGGTGGCGCGGGGGCAGTCAGATGGGGTTGGAGGGTTAGACGGGTGTTGTGGGTGGCGCGGGGACAGTCAGATGGGGTTGGAGGGTTAGACGGGTGTTGTGGGTGGCAGGAAATGGGGATGAGGGGACCACACTCCCAGGTGGTTCTGGGCACAGCTGTTCTATGTCTTGTGCCGTCAAGAAACAGTGAATGCGTGACATCCGCGCAGCGCTGGGAGGGCAGTCGGGGTCTTGTGCTCCCTGGCTCTGTCCCCTCTGCCATGGCCCCCATTCCTGCCATTCCATCCTGTCTCATGGCCCTTCCCTCTCCACCCTCCTGCCTGGCAGCGTTGGGAGGCCGAGCCTGCCCGTGGGCCTGGCACCTCCCGGAGGCTTCTGGCACATACATCCCTGACCAAGAGTGACTGTGTGCCTCCACTTGGGTTTGCAAGATCAAAGCCCTCTTTGCTCAGTGGCAGGGGCTCTCAGTGCTGAGAACAGGCCCTCCGCTGATGCCCTTCAGGTCACGGAGATGCGGCGGACCCTGACGCCTGCCAGCTCCCCCGTGTCCTCGCCCAGCAAGCACGGAGACCGCTTCATCCCCTCTAGAGCCGGAGCGAACTGGAGCGTGAACTTCCACAGGATCAACGTGAGGGGCTGGCCGGGCAGGAGATGGGACCCCCCGGGAGGCCCAGGGCCCCTCGTAGCCCCCTTGCTCTAGAGCCAGGAACAAGCAGGCACCTCAACCCCTCCCTCTCTGCTCTCCTCCCTGCAGGAGAATGAGAAGTCTCCCAGTCAGAACCGGAAAGCCAAGGACGCCACCTCAGACAACGGCAAAGGTTAGGGTCCCAGCCCATCCGCCCTGCAGGCCCCCACCCTGCCCTGCCCTGCCCCACCTCACCACACTGTGCTTGGTGCCCGCAGATGGCCTGGCCTACTCCGCCCTGCTCAAGAATGAGCTGCTGGGTGCTGGCATCGAGAAGGTGCAGGACCCGCAGACCGAGGATCGCAGGCTACAGCCCTCCACACCTGAGAAGAAGGGTCTGTTCACGGTGAGCCTGTGGCACCCCCCCAGGAACTGGTTCCCAGTGACAGCTTCCCCAGCCCCCACCTCCCGGGCACCAGCTCTGCCTCCCCGAGCCTGTTTCTTGGGCCCAGCCACGGCCCAGATTCCCACCCTCCCACCCTGACCCTGCTCCTGCTCCTTAGCCAGGCCAAGGGCCCTGGTCCTCTGGGATCTGAGGCTGGAGACCCAGCAGGTGAGCTGGGAAGTGGGGGTGCAGGAGGAATCCAGGCTCAGCCTCTTGGGCTTTTTCTCCCCACACCAATGCTACCTGGGGTCCCGAATACCCAAGACGGTGGGGTCTTGCCCGCAGGAGGCAGCACTGGGTACTCCCACAGGGCTGCACTCTGTCCACATGATCTGGGAGCCCAAAGGCAGAATCACACAGAGCCTGGCTTGGTTCCCTGAGAGAGGGCGGAAGGGGTGGGGGTCCACAGTCCCTGCCGGGAAGGCGTCTTCCTGTTCACAGCTGCTCTGCACAGGGTCTTAGCGCCTGCCTTAGGGCTACGAGCTGTACCAGGAGTGTGGGCTGCTGGGGTCCAGCTCTGAGGGTCCTACGGCCTGGGCGTCTGCTCAGCTGGCGTGTCCCCCACTCTGCAGTATTCCCTCAGCACCAAGCGCTCCAGCCCCGATGATGGCAATGACGTGTCTCCCTACTCCTTGTCTCCCGTCAGCAACAAGAGGTGGGTGTCCCTGTGGGTCCTGGTGGGCGAGGCTGAAGGGGGCTTCCCAGGGCATAGTGGCCTGGAGCTGTGATGTGTCCTCCCCCAGAGTCCTTAGAGTGGAGGGGGCCCAGCCCCCCATGAGGCCATGGTCAGTAATAGAAGTGTACACCAGGCCTAGAGTGGCCCAGAGACCCCCTCACCGAGGGCACACCATGGCCTGGCAGTGTTGGCCTCAGACAGGGGGCAGTGTAGTCAGGAAGGGCTGCCTGGAGGAGGTGTGGGCAGCAGAGCCAGCACAGCTGTGGAAGGGAGCCCAGAGCAGCCAGACACCTGAGGGTAAAGGGCTGTGGGGCCGTCCCCAGGTTAGGATCACGTGGTGGTGGTGGTGATCGGAGGGGCCGGACTGGGCTCCTGGGACTGGCGGGGGAGGAGGTACTTACCATGCGTTTGCAAGAAGTTACCCAAGTGCAGTGGCTGACGCACGCCACGCGGACGTCTCTGCAGCCAGAAGCTGCTCCGGTCCCCACGGAAACCCACCCGCAAGATCTCCAAGATCCCCTTCAAGGTGCTGGATGCGCCCGAGCTGCAGGACGACTTCTACCTCAATCTGGTGGACTGGTCGTCCCTCAATGTGCTCAGCGTGGGGCTGGGCACCTGCGTGTACCTGTGGAGCGCCTGCACCAGCCAGGTGGGTGCCGCATGGGGTGTGCCTGTGCACGAGGGCCTCCCCAGCTCCCAGCAGACCTCAGTGTACCCACCGGGATCCGGGGAGCATCAGTACGAGCCAGGCGCCTGCCATGGCCCTCCTAGCCAGGGCCTCCCAGGCCCCCAGGCCCCCCAGCCATGGCCCTCCCCGCCAGCAGTGGCATCTACAGCAGCATGGGGTGCCCACTGGAACCACAGTCTCTGTTCAGCTGCATAGAGAAGAGACAGGTGTCCCAGCCTGGCTGAGCCCAGGGGCCACCATAACCACCGAGTAGTCACTGTCCTGGAGTGGCCTCTGGACGCACGGGGCCTGCTGGTCCCTGCAGGAAGCCTGGGTTGCTGGTGCAGGGCAGCAGCAGATACTGCTGGGGTGGGGGTTTCAGGGATAACGCCATGCGAGTAGTCTCGGGAGAGCGAGGGTTGGCGCTTCCTCCCATCATCCGCTCGTCCCATGCAGGCCTGTGTCCCCTGCGTCTGTGTCTTTTGTCCACATCCCGCTTGAGCCTGCCGGGTCCCAGCAGTGACCAACCCAGAGACCCCACGGGCCTGGAGTGATGAGAGAGTGAATGAGTGGACAGGAGAGTGGATGGGAGAGTGGGTGGGTGAGTGGGTGGGAGAGTGGATGGGAGAGTGGATGAGAGAGTGGACAGGTGAGTGGACAGGTGAGTGAGTGGGAGAGTGGACGGGTGAGTGGACGGGAGAGTGGGAGAGTGGACGGGTGAGTGAGTTGGGAGAATGGACGGGTGAGTGGACGGGTGAGTGGACGGGAGAGTGGGTGGGAGAGTGGATGGGAGAGTGGATGAGAGAGTGGACGGGTGAGTGGACGGGTGAGTGGACGGGAGAGTGAGTGGGAGAGTGGATGAGAGAGTGGACGGGTGAACGGACGGGTGAGTGGATGGGAGAGTAGACGGGAGAGTGGACGGGAGAGTGGATGGGAGTAGTTGAGGGAGTGGATGGGTGAGTGGATGAGAGTGGACGGGAGAGTGGATGAGAGTGGGTGGGTGAGACAGTGGAGGGGTGAATGTACACATGGATAGACTGGGGCTTCGAGACCAGCGGCAAAGCTCACACTGACCTCTGCCTCCAGGTGACGCGGCTCTGTGACCTCTCGGTGGAAGGGGACTCAGTGACCTCCGTGGGCTGGTCTGAGCGGGTGAGTGCAGAGGGCTTGGCCCCCACCTGGGAGATCCGATGGGGCCCTTGACCATGTTGGGGGCCTTGAAGACCCACAGGGGCTAGTGCGTGGCCTGAGGTCGCCTGTGTCCAAGCATAGGTCTGTGTCCCCCACTGTCCCCGGCCTTGGTGTGGTCCTGGTGGAGGGAGTAACAGGGATGAGCAGGCACCCATCAGGCCCCCAGAAAGGATGGCAGGACCCGTGGGGAAGCAATACCCCGGTTCCTTCCGTGGGACCTGCCCACCCAGGACTCGCTCCCCTGGAGCTCCAGTTTCCACTCAGGGTGGAGTGGGCTTTAGTTCCATTTTAGACTACGATGAGAACATCCCGGCAGCAGCTTTGAAGCATGTCACGGGGAGGGCCTGTGCCCCCTGCCCAGAGCTGCCCAGGGCTGCCTCTAGTGCTCGTAGCCCCTCGCTGTGTCCAGCGTGTACACTCACCCTCCCTCCATCCACATAGATTTTCATGCGCCTCAGTCAGTTGCAACAGCCACACGTGTTGCCCAGCTCCTGGGCATGTGTGGAACCTGGAGCTCGGTGTCTGCAGTTTCTCCTTCCCTCTGTGTGACATGTCCCTGTGGGAAGGTCCACGTATCCTGAGTCTCGGCTGGACTCTGACAAACCCAGGCGTCGCATGCGTGGGGCGTGCCCGCCACCCCAGAATGTGCTGAGGGGATTTAAGCTGCTTCTAAAGAGACATGCATTCAAGAGTCTTTAGGGAGACCATCCCAGAGCCCCGGTGAGGAGAGAGCCTGGCGTGACCAAGTCCAAGCCGGGCACAGTCCCCGGGCCAGACCTGACGCTGGTGCTCTGCCCGTGCCTTCGCTCCTAGGGGAACCTGGTGGCGGTGGGCACACACAAGGGCTTTGTGCAAATCTGGGACGCGGCCGCAGGGAAGAAGCTGTCCATGTTGGAGGGCCACACGGCACGCGTCGGTGAGGTGCCCGGGTCCCATGGCTGGTGAGCTCCCCGAGTCCCCAGCTCCCCGAGGCCAGGAGAGGCTCACCCCTACTTCCGCCTGGCCTCCAGGGGCGCTGGCCTGGAATGCTGAGCAGCTGTCGTCCGGGAGCCGCGACCGCATGATCCTGCAGAGGGACATCCGCACCCCACCCCTGCAGTCAGAGCGGCGGCTGCAGGGCCACCGGCAGGAGGTGTGCGGGCTCAAGTGGTCCACAGACCACCAGCTCCTCGCCTCAGGGGGCAACGACAACAAGGTACCCCTGCCCCGAGCCTGGACTTCCCCTTCCCCAGGAGCCGCACCCCTCACGCTGGCAGGAATGGTGAAGCCTGGGCTGGGGGTGGGCGTGGGACCCACTCCACAGCCATCAGCAGGGCCCTGGGCTTGTCCTTCCTGCTTAGCCAGTCCTGCCCTGTGGCACAGGGTGACGAGCGTGTGCCCCCAGGGGTCCTTGAGGGAGCAGCAGGAGGGGTGTGGGGTGGGGTGCCAGGGCAGGTTATCACCCCTGTGAGGACCGGCCTATGGGACCACAGGGCTGGGACAGCCCCGGCCTCACAGCCCCTGTCCCCCAGCTGCTGGTCTGGAATCACTCGAGCCTGAGCCCCGTGCAGCAGTACACGGAGCACCTGGCGGCCGTGAAGGCCATCG
Source organism: Macaca mulatta (assembly GCF_049350105.2). NCBI lineage: Eukaryota > Metazoa > Chordata > Mammalia > Primates > Cercopithecidae > Macaca > Macaca mulatta. The sequence goes on from NC_133424.1 coordinate 4,341,308, forward strand.
CCTGGTCCCCGCATCAGCACGGGCTGCTGGCCTCGGGGGGCGGCACAGCCGACCGCTGCATCCGCTTCTGGAACACGCTGACGGGACAGCCGCTGCAGTGTATCGACACGGGCTCCCAAGTGTGCAATCTGGCCTGGTCCAAGCACGCCAACGAGCTGGTGAGCACGGGTGACCCGGCCTCCCACCAGGCCTCAGGATGTATGTCCTGCTGGCCCCTTGCCTGCCGTCTGAGAGCGGCCTGTGGGGAGATGGGTCAGAGGCGCTGAAGGGAGATGGAGGAGGGAGGCTGGGCAGGGAGGCAGGGAGTTGTCGGGGGTGGAGGGGGAAGGCAAGGCCCCTGGGCCCCATCAGGGCCTCACCTGGGGCAAGACTTGGAGCCTCTGGGCCCTCGTCGCAGCCACACCTGGCGGCTCTGTGAGGAGCGGGGAGCTCCCACAGCTGCTTCTGCTGAGAGGGGAGGCCCAGGACCAAGTGGGCTCTGCGGAGCACCCTGGCCTGCTTCAGCCACTCCGGGCATGCGTCACCAGGAGAGTGTCAGGGATGACTTGCAGGCGGGGCAGAGGGGCTGTGGGCCTGTGTGGGTCCTTGTTGGGCTCCAGCCTTTGGCGGTGGGTGGAGGGGTACACCTGTGGCCTTCACACCTCCCAGACAGACTCAGGAGGCAGAGCCACATCCCCGTATCCCCTGCTCCTCCCGGGCTGGCTGGCGGCTCCGAGCTCTCTAACGGGCTCGGGCGGGTACATAGGAGGCAGCAGGCATAGCGCCCGGCCTCGTTCCCCCCATCGACCGCGGCGCCCCCTCCACCCTCCAGGTGAGCACGCACGGCTACTCACAGAACCAGATCCTTGTCTGGAAGTACCCCTCCCTGACCCAGGTGGCCAAGCTGACCGGGCACTCCTACCGCGTGCTATACCTGGTGAGTGCACGCCAGGCACTTCAAGGTGCCCTGGGATTCTGGACAAACTGCCGTGGCTGCCCCAGAGCACCTGTCCTGTGTTCTTAGGGAGGGTGGTGTGCAGATGTAAAACCCCGTGGGACCCAGCACCGGGGCTGGCTGTCGGGGCATCTGGTGCTGGTTGTATTGCCAGTGTTGGAATGGGCTTTACCGAACTCCCCAGCCCTGCAGGTGTGGGCCCTGTCCTCCTGGAGGACCTCAGCCTCTTCATTTGTTTATTTTCCCCAAAAAGAGGGGTGAAGAGGAAGGCCAAAATTACCTCACACCTGACCACTCAGATGACCCCGTGGCCGTCCTCGCAGTAACTGTGTGCACGTCGCTGGAAGGGGGCCAGGAGGCGTCCTTGACCCTACGTGCCCTCACTGGCCAAGGTTTTATTTCTTCCCTGAAAAACATGTTTTGTGCTTTCATCCACGCATCTGACAGTCCCTCATCTACTCAGAGTGGACGGCCCCACCTTGCAAAGGGGTGTCCTTTGTGTTTTTGCAAAAATGCTCCAACCTTGGCCAGGTGCGATGGCTCACGCCTATAATCCCTCCACTTCAGGAAGCCAGGGTGGGAGGATCGCTTGAGCCCAGGAGTTCAAGACCAGCCTGGGCAACGTAGCAAGACCCCGTCTCTACAAAACCTTTTTTTAAGTGAGCCAGGTGTGGTGGTGTGCACCTGTAGTCCCAGCTACTCAGGAGGCTGAGATGGGAGGATCACCGAGCCCAGGAGATCAAGGCTGCAGTGAGCCAGGATCGCCCCACTGCACACTCCAGCATGGGTGACAGAGCCAGACCCTGTCTTAAAATTAAAAAAAAAACAAAAAGACTCCAACCTTGGTTTCTGCCTGTGGTGGCCTCGGCTTGCTCCTCCCTCCTGGTCCCAGAGTCTGGGCTCTGCCCATGCAACCTGGTTTGGGGGTCCCAGCCACCCCACACCTTGCTCCCCTTTCCTTCGGTCCCCCAGCACTGTCCTGAGGCACCTAGAGGCCCGGTGACATGGGGTGCTTCCCTCCCGTCCACAGGCAATGTCCCCTGATGGGGAGGCCATCGTCACTGGTGCTGGAGACGAGACCCTGAGGTTCTGGAACGTCTTTAGCAAAACCCGTTCGACAAAGGTAAAGTGGGTCGGTATCAGCGCCACTCGCCCCCGCCCCAGCCTGTCCCAAGGTCGTCCCTATACCCACTGTGTCCTCTGGCGTACCCTCCCCTGGGTTCCCCCACCTCCGAGCTTCCCTTACGTCAAATTCCGGGTCATGTGTCAGGGGCAGTGTGGCAGGCCGAGGCTGGACCGGCACCTCCCAGCCTCAGGACCAAGCCCCACAGCCTCCGGTTCCCTCCAGGCAGCTTCCTCCCTAGGGTTGCGGCTCAGCGCGTCTCCCACCCCCATGTGTCTGCAGGAGTCTGTGTCTGTGCTCAACCTCTTCACCAGGATCCGGTAAACCTACCGGGCAGGACCGCACCACGCCAGCCATCGTCGGAGGACCCCAGCTCCTCAGCTTGCATGGACCCTGCCTTCCCAGCGCTTGTCCCCTGAGGAAGGCGGCCGGGCGGGCGGGGAGCTGGGCCTGGAGGATCCTGGAGTCTCATTAAATGCCTGATTGTGAACCATGTCCACCAGTATCTGGGGTGGGCACGTGGTCGGGGACCCTCAGCATCAGGGGCTCTGTCTCCCTTCCTAAAGGGCAAGAACCACATTGGACGGTCCCGGCTCAGACCGTCTGTACTCAGAGCGATGGACGCCCCCTGGGACCCTCACTGCCTCCATCTGTTCATCACCTGCCCACCGGCGCCGCTGGCTCTTCCTGGAACTGCCCACGTCTGCACGGAACAGACCACCAGATACCAGGGCTGATGGGTGGGGGCCTCAGACCCCCGGTTGCCCGTTCACGGCTGCAGTCCCACTATGTCAAACCCAAGACCAGACCCAAGGCCAGACCAAGACGTGTAGGCCTGGGCAGATGGCTCAGGGCCACTGGCGGAACCGGCCTGTGGATCCAGGAGACAGTCCCCGCCTGGGCTTCACGGCGTCCTTGCAGCCACCTCTGCTGTCACCGCTTGAAGTAGCAGTCTCTCTGGAAGCATTTGTGTCACGGCCGTCACCTGGCAGGCAGTGGGCTTCAGATGGGCCTGTGCATCCTGGCTGAGCGTCACCCTCACACCGGAGGACGTCTGCTCTGGACTCGTCACCCCAGGAGAACTGAACACGGGCCTGCTCACTGCCCTGGCTGGAGAGGAGCACAACAGATGCCACGTCTTCGTGCATTCTTCAACACGTGCCCTCACCGGGCCAGCGTCCCCCTTCCCCGCGCAAGACTTGCGTCCCCCGTGCCTGCTGGGTGGCTGGGTCCTGTGGAGGCCAGCGGCGGTGTGGCCCCCGCTCCCAGGCTGCCCATGTCTTCGCCTGTCCTGTCCACCAGCGCCAGCAGCCGTGGGGAAGCCAAGGAGACCCAAGGGGTCCAGGAGGTGGGCGCCCTCCGTCCTTCCAGAAGCTTCCCGGGCTCCTCTGTTCCTCTGTCTCATGCTCCCAAGCCACACAGCAGGCGGGGAGGGAGGCAAGGCTGGGGAGTGGGGCCTGAGCTGAGCACTGCCTGCCCCCCCACCCCTTCCCATTTCACTGGTGGAGACGTGGAGAGGGTGGGGCGGGCTGGAGTCCGAGGGTCCCACCCGCCACCCTGCTGTGCTTGGGAACCTCCACTCCCCACATCCCAATAGCCTGGTGTCCCCAGTGGGGTTGGTGTGCATGTGTACATATGTATTTGTGACTTTTCTTTGGATTTGTTTTGTGTTTTTGTTGAGCAGTCCTGGAAATGTTTGAGGCTAGACGGGGAGGGGCCGGGACCCACCCACTGCTCCTGGGAGACGGGGTCCTGGTTTTAAAGCCCCGTCGTTTCAAGTGGGTGGATCTTCCGCATTCGCTGGAGAGACTCTCCCCACCTCTGTCCAGCGGGTGTGGACTCCTCGCCGCCCGCCCGTGCGGGGGGAGCCGGTGCACGTGGCAATGTGGATTTTCCATGGTCAAGGTCTTACTGTTTCGGGGTTTTTAAATAGGAAAACCAACCCTGCCTTCGCCCATGCCCGCCCTGCCCACAGCAGCCCCTGCAGTGCCAAAGAGCCGCCTTGTCGCTGTGGGCCTCGGGGCGTGGCCGGCTCAGGGCACAGCCCACGGGGGCCTCCGAGGCTCCTCCTGGGACCGGAACCGCCGCAGGGCCGGAGGGAAGGGGTGAGATTTGTGTTGGGGCTGGTTCTGCCCATGCTGGGGGGCGGGGGACCTCCCAGGACAGATCAGCCTTCTTTCTCATGTAATGCAGTGACGCTGTCATTAAACGCGTGGATTCATGTGTGGCCGGGGCTGGCTGGCTCTAGGTCCCCGGCTCGGGTGGGGTCACACGGTCCTGCCCTTGAGTCCCCATCTGGCCCCGGAGCTGCAGAAGCAACTTCTGAGGGGCTTCCCAGCCCTGCATTTCACAGATGGGGAACTCAGCCCTCGAAGGCCGCAGAGACCCCTCCCGGGCCAGTCTGCCGGGTTGCCGGCCACAGTCTTGCGGGGCCAAGGACTGGACTCCAGGCGAGTCCCTGCGATCCAGCCGGACGGCCCTGTTCCCGGGAGGAGGTGCTCGCCCGACCCCATCAAGGAGGGAGGGTGGGCGCTGCGGGGCTGAGCTCACCCCCAGGGCTGGCCAGATGGGACCAGGAGGGACAGAGCAAGTGGGGTGAAGGCCGTGGTGGGAGGGGCCCATGATGACGGGCCAGGGCTTGTGTAGAAATGGGGGCTTTGGTTCCCCACAGCCCAGGACAGCTGAGAAGGGGTGGAGGGGCCCCAGGGGAGCATCCATCAGGCCTTGCGGGGCACGGGGGCCGCTCAGCAGCGCTGGGGCAGGTGCCTCTGCTGTCAACTCCACCCGACAGACCAAGGCCAGTGGGGCCATCGCTTCCTGGGGCGACCCTGGCCATGGCTGGGAGATGCCCGGATGGAGCGGGAGGCTGACGAAGGGCCCTGCAGGGCAGTTTGTGACTTTTTTGTTGATCCTGGAACGTAGCTGGTGCAGTGAGAGGGAAAGAGAATTGAAGAGCTCAGGCTGCCGCAGGTTCTGCAATGAGAGGTGCAGGAGGCAGGAGCCTGGCCCAGGGGGTGCTGGTGCCTCCCCGGGGTCTGGGAGAACAGGAGGAATGGCTGGGAAGTGGTTGGGGGAGCCAGGAGGCCTGGGGGCCAGGGGCTGCAAGGGAGGCTGTGGGGGGTGCCTGGCAGCCAGGAGGCCCCAGGTGGTTTTGAGGCTCGCTCTTGTACGGTGCCTGAGAAGACGGTGAAGGAGCCAGGGCAGGTCCCGTCCTGGGCATTGGAGATGATGAAACTGAGCAGACCTGGCCCATGTGGAGCTGGCCTGGGGGGCACAGCCCAGAGACAGGAGCTTATGAGGAAGTGAGGCGGCGGCGTCAGAGGGTGCGGAAGGGGCCCTGGGAAAGGGCAGCCTTGGATCAGGGGCTCACCGCAAGCCTGGCATTTCAGCCAGGGCTAGAGGAGGCAGGGACACCTGGGTGAGAGGCAGAGGGCACAGCCATGCAAAGGCCCTGGGACAGCACGGCACCTGGCATGCGGGAGGAACAGAGTGAGGAGAGGAGGGCAGGGCCTTGTGGGCCTCAGGGAGGACTTTGGCACTTACCCCGAGGGAGTGGGGCCCCTGGGTGCCTGTCAAGATGGGAAAGGCAGGGTCGGCTCTGTGGGGACCCGACGCAGGGGCAGGGGAAGCCGAGACCAGGGTGTAAGCTCTGCCCCCACCCAAGCCAGATTCTACCCGAGGCCAGGCCCAGCCAGAGGAGGCAAGGCAGGAGGTTCCTGGATGTTTGTTGGGTTTTATGTTGTTTTTTGTTTTTTTTTTTTTATTGTGGTAAAATACAAAATCTACCATCTTACAGTGAGGTGGCGTTCAGTACCTTCACCACGCCGTGCAGCCACCACCTCCGATTCCAGAACATTCTCATCACCCAGAAGGCAGTCCTGTCCCCGTTACATCACCTAGTCACCCCCAGGTCCGCCTCCCCAGTTCCAGCACCCACGAACCCTCTCCCTGCCTCTGTGGATCAGCCTGTCCTGGACATTTCACAGAAGTGGGATCACAGCATGCCCTTCTGTGTCTGGCTCAGAGGAGCGTGACATCCTCAAGGTGCATCCACACTGTGGCCTGGGTCAGAGCTTCGCACCTCCTGGTGGCTGAATCTCATTCCAGCACATGGCTGGTCCCTCCCCTCACTGGGTGTTCGGTGTTCTCCGCCTCAGGTTGTCACAAATTGTGCTGCTGTGAGGCCCCGTGTGCGGGTCTCATCCTGGGTGTGTTTTACAAACGGACTGGGTGTGAGCGGGTGAGGAGAGAGGAGCTGGGGTGCCAGGTGCCTGCGCCCCTGACTGGGCACCACCTCCTGCGATCGAAGGTGCAAGGGGGAGACAGAAGCCCCTCAAGGGGGTGTGGAGATGGAGAGGCCAGGCCCCAGGTGGGGCGTGCGTAGAGCTGGGGGCTCACAGCCACGGACCCCACCTGGCAGTGGCCCTGGCCCTGCCCACCCACACTGTGTCACCCCCCGTTGTTAAATACTCAGAACGACTCTCCAGCCCTCCCCTCGCTTGAGGCCACCTCACCCCGCCCGCTGCTGGGAGGAGGGAGCCGTCAGCGCTGTTGCCGGAACACTGGGTGGCCTTTATGCTGTCAACAGTGGCCTCGGAGGCCTTCCTGGCAGGAGCGCCAGGGACCCAGGCAGACATGCAAACCCTGAGGCGAGAGGCTGCCCGGCCCTATGTCCCCTCGGGGACCCTCGAGGCCAGCTTCCCAGCACCTCTCTACAGGTGAGCCCCTCCCTCCCTGGGTGTCAGGTTACATGGGGTTTGGTTTGGGGTCTTGCATGTGTCACTCATTATTCCTAAAAGGCTCACGTGTGTGAAGTCCCCTCCAGCTCTTCCTGTTCCCCTCCAGCCTGCGGCCGCTCACTGTGGGGGCCACAGACCTGGAGACAGGCCGAGAACAAATGTGTCTGTGGCCATTTCCAAGGGCTGCAAACGCACTGGGAGCTTCGGCCACAGAAATATCCACCCTCTGAAATCCAGGCGTGTGCGGGCCTGGGCCCTTCTGTGGCTGAGGGAGTCTGTCCCACACCTCTCACAGCCCGTGGTGGCTCTGGGCAACCCCAGGCACTCCTTGGCCCCCAGTCTCTGCTTCTGTCTTCACCCGGCCTTCCTGTCTGCATCCAAGTTTCCTTCTCCTTATAAGGGCGTCAGGCACTGGATTCGGGGCCATCCTAACACGGGGTGACCTCATCTTAGCTGCATCTGCTAAAACCATTTCCAAACAAGGCCATGTCCGGAGGTTCTCAGCAGATGCAATTTTGGAGGTATGCAAGTCACCCCAATACAGTGTCTATTAGCAGTTGTTTAAACAATTATGGAATACTATGCAGCCATGAAAAAGAAGAGTGAAAGCCCTTTGCTCTATTTCCAAGGAAAGAAATTAAACCAAGATGGTGGCTGGGCATGGTGGCCCACTGTAATCCCAGCACTTTGGGAGGCTGAGACAGGAGGGTCACTTGAGCCCAGGAGTTCAAGACCAGCCTGGGCAACATAGTGAGACCCAGTTTTTTGTTTGTTTGTTTGTTTTTCTGAGACAGAGTCTCACTCTGTTGCCCAGGCTAAGGTGAAGTGGCACAATCTTGGCTCACTGCAACCTCCGTCTCCGAAGTTCAAGGATTCTCCTGTCTCAAGCCTCCTGAGTAGCTGGGACTACAGGTGTGTGCCACCATGCCCAGCTCAGTTTTGTATTTTTTTTTTTGTACAGACTCTCGTTCTTGTTGCCAGGCTGGAGTCCAGTGATGCACTCTTGGCTCACTGCAGCCTCTGACTCCCTGCTTCAAGCCTTTCTCCTGCCTCAGCCTCCCAAGTAGCTGGGATTATAGGCATATGCCACCATGCCTAGCGAATTTTTGTATTTTTAGTAAAGACGGGGTTTCACCATGTTGGCCAGGATGGTCTCGATCTTCTGACCTCATGATCTGCTCACCTTGGCCTCCCAAAGTGCTGGGATTACAGGCGTGAGTCACTGCACCCAGCTGTGAGACCCCCATCTCTATAAAAAAATTAAAAGATCAGCCAGGCTGCCGGGTGCAGTGAGTCACGCCTGTAATTCCAGTACTTTCGGAGGCCGAGGCAGGCGGATCACCTGAGGTCAGGAGTTCAAGACCAGCCTGACCAACATGGTGAAACCCCATCTCTACTAAAAATACAAAATTAGCTGGGCATGGTGGCTCATGCCAGTAATCCCAGCTACTCAGGAGGCTGAGACAGGAGAATCGCGTGAACCTGGGTGGCAGAGGTTGCAGTGAGCCGAGATGGCGCCATTGCACTCCAGCCTGGACAACAAGAGCGAAACTCTGTCTCCAAAAAAAAAAAAAAAGGCTGGGTGCACTGGCTCATGGCTGTAATCCTTGCACTTTGGGAGGCCGAGGTTGGTGGATCACGACGTCAGGAGTTTAAGATCAGCCTGGCCAAGATGGTGAAACCCCGTCTCTACTAAAAATACAAAAAAAGTCTGGGTGTGGTGGCAGGTGCCTGCAATCCCAGCTACTCAGGAGGCCAAGGCAGGAGAATCACTCGAACCCAGGAGGCGGAGGTTGTAGTGAGCCAAGATCGCACCACTGCACTCCAGCCTGGGTGACAGGGAAAGATTCCGTCTGGAAAAAAAAAAATCAACCAAGCATGGTGGCACGTGCCTGTAATGCTAGCTACTTGGGAGGCTGAGGTGGGAGGATCGCTTGCGCCCAGGAGGTCAAGGCTGCAGTGAGCCGAAATCGTGCCACTGCACTCCAGCCTAGGCGACAGAGCAAGACTCTGTCTCAAAAAAAAAAAAAAAGTGTCTCACTCGGTTGCCCAGGCTGGAGTGCAGTGGCATGATCTCGGCTCACTGCAACCTCTGCCTCCTGGGTTCAAGCGATTCTCCTGCCTCAGCCTTCCAAGTAGCTGGGATTACAGGCATGAGCCACCACGCCTGGCTAATTTTTGTATTTTTAGTAGAGACAGGGTTTCACCATGTTGGCCAGGCTGGTCTCAAACTCCTGACCTCGTGATCCACCTGCCTCGGCCTCCCACAGTGCTGGGATTACAGGCGTGAGCCACTGCGTTGGGTGCGAGACCCTATTTCTATTAAAAAAAAAAAAAATGGAGATGCGGTGGACAGGCTCCCGGAAGTGGGTAATAATGGAGGTGGGTGTACGTACCACCTGGTCCTGGAAGGAAACACCAGAAAGTAGTGAGTGGCAGGTGGGTACGGGGCCGACAGCAGTGGTGAGGGGGCCCATTTCTCATCAAATGTTATTCTGTGCTGTTTTAATTACTTTTTGTCTGTTTTGAGATGGAGTCTCTCTCACCCAGGCTGGAGTGGCACAATCTCGGCTCACTGCAACCTCCGCCTCCCAGGTTCAAGAGATTCTCCTGCCTCAGCTTCCCGAGTAGCTGGGACCACAGGTGTCCATCACCATGCCCGGCTAATTTTTGTATTTTTAGTAGAGACGGGGTTTCACCATGTTGGCCAGGCTGGTCTCGAACTCCTGGGCTCATGTGATCCACCCGCTTCAGCCTCCCAAAGTGCTGGGATTACAGGCGTGAGCCACTGCGCCCGCTCAATTTTGTGCTGTTTTAATTGCGTTTTAAAAGCTACACGTGTCTTGCAATTCATTTCAAAAGGGCGAGGTTCCCCAGATCTTGAAATTGCCTTTCTAGTGGAAAAGCCGAGTCTACGTGGTGTCCTTCAAACAGGCTCCGTAACTGGCCAGGCTACTCCCATGTTCTGTGGGCACCTGGGAGTCTAGTCAGGATTTAAGCCGAGTTCCTGCCATGAGACCTGGAACCAGGCTTTCCGTGCAGGGCACAGGTGAGATTGTTTTGAGCCCTGCCAGGCTATCTTGGGGCCAACAACCTTGTTCTCTGGGGTTCCTTGGGACATATTCCCAAGAGCAAGGCCAAAGCATAAAACATCTTTGAGTCTTTTCTCCTTTTGTTTTTGAGACAGTCTCACTCTGTCGCCAGGCTGGAGTGCAGTGGCATGATCTCGGCTCACTGCAACCTCCACTTCCCAGATTCAAGTGATTCTCCTGCCTCAGTCTCCCAAGTAGCTGGGATTACAGGCACCCCCAACCACGCCTGGCTAATTTTCGTATTTTTAGTGGAGATGGGGTTTCACCATGCTGGCCAGGCTGGTCTTGAACTCTTGACCTCAAGTGATCCACCTGCCTCAGCCTCCCAAAGTGCTGGGTTTACAGGTGTGAGCCACACACCTGGCCTAGTGCGTCCCCCAGTCCTCCCTGGGCCATGGCTCAGTGCCAGCCCCAGACCACTTCTTCCTGGTGCACCTCTGGGCCGGGGGGGGCTTCCCGAAGGAAGGGACTTGTAGGTCTTGCAGGCTGGACAAGGACTGTAGGAACCCAGGAGTAGCCAGGGCCCTCGTCCTCTTCCCCTCCCTCTTCCCCAGGCAAGAAAAGCTCAGAACAGAAAGGTTTAGTGCTGACTTGGGTGCTTGGGGTGGGACGTGTGGGGAGAGGGGGAGTCAACCTCTCTCCTCTGCCATCCACTCCCTGGGGTGAGGGATCCAGGGCTGAAGGACAGACACCAAGTGGCGAGGGAGGAAGGCCCCACGCCGTGGGCCAGGCCTCTACATCCTCCACCCTGGCAGACATCGCAAAGGGGTCACAGCACTCGCTGTAGAGACGAGCTCAGTCTCTGCCCCCTGCTCACTCTCAGTGATGACTACCTGTCCCTGGAGGGTCCCCGCTGGCCACTGGCCATCAGGCAGGCCACACGCTGGAAGTACACACCCATGGGACGCGACGCAGCTGGCCAGCTGTGGTACACAGGCCTGACCAACTCGGACACCCGGGAAGCCTGGTACAACCTGCCGTTGGACCCGGCCAGCCCCTTCCGCGAGGCCTACAACCGCTGGCACGGCTGCTACCAACGCCGTGAGCACACCATGCCATCGGGTGAGTGCCTGCCCTCCCCGCTCTGGGCACCGGGCCTGCTGGAGGGGGACAGGAATGACCGCCAGCCCCCACCCCACCGCAGCCTACACCCAGCACCTTCGGGAGACCGCCTGGCACGACCCCATCATCCCTGCCCAGTACCAGGTCCCCAGCACCCGGTGGGGGAGCACGCTGTGGAAAGACAGGCCAATCCAGGGCAAGGAATATGGTGAGGCCAAGTGCGGGGCGGGTCCCCGGGAAGCCTGGGGGACGAGGCCACCTAGGCCAGCGTAAAACCGCCAGGGAGGTCTGGGAGCCCCTTGCTGGCCAATGGCGAGGAGGTGGGGGCACAGAGTGACCCGGGTACCATCTACAGTCATCAACAGGAACCGGTACGGGGTGGAGCCGCTATGGAGGGCATCAGACTACGTGCCCTCCCTGTCGGCACCCCAGCGCCCGCCTGGCACCACCCAGAACTACCGGGAGTGGGGTCTGGAGCCGTACTGCCCCTCCACCTGCCAGCGGCCCCTGCCTTCCTCCACGCCCATGCCCCGATAAACGCATGCCCCGACGCACCCACTGTCTTTCTGCACCCAGATGAGGGGGCACTAACCTCGTCCCGGGGACCAGAGGCTTGGGGCAGAGGCAGATGCTGGGCTCGCCGGCTGCCCACAACTAGGGCAGGGCTGTGATGCCCAGGCTACCCCTGCCCAGGGACCCCCAGGCAGACAGGAGCCAGGCCGCCGTTACCTCTTTATTCGCTGCCAGCAGAGTCCACCAAGCCTACTGGGCAGTCCTGCTGCCCACCACGGCGGCGTCCAGACCCAGCCCACCACCCCATGACGGGGTCTCCTCTAGGTCCCAGCCGTCCTGAGGGGGCCCTGGCAGCATCTGGAGCCCCCCAGGCCAGAGGTGAGGGGTGAACTGGACCGAACTCAGGATGAGGGTTCCCCCAGATCCTTCTGGGATTCCTACTTCCTGCCGAGAGGGGCACCCCAAATCCTCCAGAGGGCTGGGCTGGAGTTGAGAATGGGGCACCCTCAAAGCCCAGGGGTCCCTGCAAGCCCCTGCATTCACAAGGCCCTGGCGGGCCTCCCTGCTGCCCTCACCCGACCCCATCCCCGGGAGTGGGGCGAGGATGGAGGGTGGGTCCAGAGGAGAGCTAGGGGCAGTGGGGGCTTCTCCTCGAGGCCCCGGGGGACATCCTCGCGGTTCCCTTGACAGGTGCAGGAGACCATCGGGAATCAGGGCCGGGTGTCAGGGTCCCCTGCAAGGGAGGGGTGGAAATGGCATTAGGGAGGGTGGGGTGCGGCCCACACCCACCCCCACCCCGGTGTGGTCAGTCTCTGGGGAGGGAGGGGTGCGCCGGGACTCACAGCGTCGCAGGCGGATGGGCCACAGCAGGAGGCTGCAGAGACACAGGGCAGCGGCCACACCCACACCGCCCGTCACGGCCACCATCGCCCAGTGGTAGAAGCTCACGCAGGCCCTGCAGCAGAGCTCCGAGCTGTGGGAGGAGGTGGGGGCTAAGTAGGCACCGCGGGGACCCCGCACCCCAGCTAAACCTGTTCCTCCCCTCCCACCCGAGGGCGGCTCCGTCCTGTCCAAGCCAGGAGCTGGGGTCCCTGCAACTCACTCCCTCCTGTCCCACACCCAACAGTTGGGCCAGTCCTGTCGGCCCTGCCTCCAGCGTCCATCCCGAATCCACTACGTCTCCCCGTCCCTGTCTCCCCATGTCCAGCTCCAACACAGCCCACCTGCACCCGCCCAGTCCCCTCCTCCCTGGTCCCAGGCTCCACCCTGTCCCCCACCAGCTGTCCTCCCGGCAGCGACCACCAGAGGGCGTCTTTGAGCGCCTGGGTCAGGGCCTGTCCCTCCTCTGCCCACAGATCTCCATGGCTCCCACTGTCCTCGGGGTCAAAGCCCAAGTCCTCCCCATGGCCCACCAGGCCCTGCACGACCTGCCCCATCCCCTCCTTGCCCTCCCCTCCTCCCTCTGCTCCAGCCACACGGGCCTCCTCCCTGTTCCTCCAACACGCCAGCTGTGGTCCTGCCCAGGGCTTTGGCCTGGAACGCTCTGACATCCTGCAGGTGTCAGGTCCATGTCACCTCCTCCAAGAAGCCCTCCCTGGCTTCCTGCCCTGGCTGGCCAGGCTTCTCTGAGCGTTCACCTTTACACACCACCCACGCCCATCCCAACCACACATTCACCTCTGTGACTATTCACAGGGCTGGCTCTGCCCCAGGCCCAGACCAGCTTTGGTTTCCAGGCCCTGAGCCTCTACAGGCATGAATGCTGTGATGCCGTGGTCTAGAACCATCCGTGTCTGAACCCTGAGTTCTATGGGTCTGGGTTACACAAACTCGGGGCTCCCTTCCAGCTGGGTCCACCCCCGATAGATTTCTGTACAGTGTTTTCAGCACTGCACACACAGACCCAGCGTTTGTTGAATGAATAAATGAAGTGCTCAGTGGAAGAAATGAGAGGTCGCCCTGGTCTATGACTCTCATTGGGGCAGGTGTCTTTGGTCCACAGCTGGATGCCCAGACCCAGAACACTGCTGGGCACACAGCAGGCGCTCAATACCCTCTTACTGAACAAACGAATAGATGAAGGAAAGAATGAATGAATGAACAGCGGCACTTACGGGCAAGGGTGCAGGCTCTGGATGGCCATGACTGCCAGCCCGTTGGCCACCTTATCCGAGAAGCTCATGGAGCCGTACACGAACGCTCCGCTGTTCTGTGGAGACACAGGCAAGGTGGTCAGCATGCATCCCGAGATCTAGGCCCCGGCCTCCCCAGCCCCAGCCCGGCTACCAGCCCTACCGTGTGGGGACCGATGAGGTCAGCCGTCATGGCCAGCGAGGTGACGAGGATGGTGGCACAGCCAGCACCCAGCAGCACAGCCGCTGCGTATACGGCCACGCCCAGCCCCTCTGCCAGCGCCACCCAGGCAGCAAAGGCCAGGATCACCAGGAGGCCCAAGAAGTAGGTCATCTGTAGGGACAGCCCCGGGGTCAGGCCCATACCACTGGGTGCCCCCAAGCCTGGTGCTGGCCCTCTCTGGTCTTCAACCTGCCACCCCTACCTCCAACCCCAGCAAACAAGGGGCATGAGCTGGATGGTCCCTCAGGAGCCCGGGCTCTGGCCCTGGACAAGTCCGAGGCTCAGCAGACCCTCCATGCCAGTGCTGTGCTTTCTGTCCACGCCGTAGCGGCTGCAGACACGTGGCTACTCTGCCTAAAGGCAGGTCAGTTACAACGAAAGCAAACGACGGACTCGGCTCAGTCCCCGCGGCCACATTTCACGCCTTCAGTGGCTGCACAGGGTGGACAGAAAGCACCAGAGCTCTGCAGCCTCGAGAGTATGAACTTGAGACATGCAGAAGCCAGGGTCCCAGCATTCCTCGTTCCCAGATCCGGGGCTTTTTTTTTTTTTTTTTTGAGACGGAGTCTCGCTCTGTTGCCCAGGCTGGAGTGCAGTGGCGCGATCTTGGCTTACTGCAACCTCCACCTCCCAGGTTCATGCCATTCTCCTGCCTCAGCCTCCCGAGTAGCTGGGACTACAGGCGCCCGCCACTGCGCCTGGCTAATTTTTTTTTTTTTTTGTATTTTTGGTAGAGACGGAGTTTCACCGTGTTGGCCAGGATCTCCTGACCTCATGATCCTCCCGCCTTGGCCTCCCAAAGTGCTGGGATCACAGGCGTGAGCCACCGCGCCCGGCCTAGATCCAGGGCTTCTACAAGGCGGGAACTCAGAGGCCTGGAAGCATCCAAGGCTGGAACCCGGAGTGGGTGGAACCTCGGCTGCAGGGCACCCCGTCCTCCGCCCCGGTCCCCGTGCACTCACGTTCCGCCCAATTCTCTTGTTGATGGGCTTCATGAGGAAGGAGGAGAAGAAGCCACTGAGGTACATCACCAGGGGAATGGTAGCGATGAACTTCTGCGGGGGCAGAGCCAGGCACAGCTTGTCAGTCATGGCTCGCCAGGCTGGGGCCGTCCCATCCCAGCATCCCCACCCCAACCCACTCACCTTGGGCAGGTGGAGGGAGTAGGTGAGGTACATGGCCATGTAGGTCTGGGACAGGTTCACGATGAGCCTGGTGGTCATGTACAGCACGCCCACCTGTGGGCGGACAGAGGGACTGGCAGGGATCAGGAGGGCCTTCTCCACTCCCACCAGCAGGGGGCACCGGGGCCGGGGTGGGCGCGCCCTGCAGCTGGCATTTGATCCATTGGTCGTGACTGCCCAGTGGGGTGGGCCGGGGGAGGAGAGCGGCGCTTGATGAGTGATGTCTGCCCCGGGTGTGGGCTGCACCAGCGGCCGCGTGTGCTCTGTGTCTGGACGCAGCTTGCCCCACAGAGCAAAGGCCCGGTGGGTGGGAGAGGAGGTCCAGCCAGCCCCGCCGCCCCCAGCACGCACCTGGTAGAAAGCTGGCTCCCGGAGCCAGTGCTTCCAGAGCAGCAGGGGCTGGGCGACGGCGGGGGCCAACAGGGGGGTGTGCTCGCCCGGCTCCTCCACGTGCGGCCGGCGCCTCTCCCGGGTGCCCAGGTGGAACAGCAGTGAGAACACGGCGCCGACACCCACCACCAGCAGGGACAGGTTCTGGGGACCCGGCGGAAGCGGTCAGTGGCGGCTGGCCCAGCCCCTATCCCTGGCTTGAGGACTTCAGGCGACCCACCCGGGCTCCAGCTCACCCGGAACATAGGCACGTCCTGGCCCCCCAGCTGGTCGCCGATGTCGATGTCCTGGGTGGGCTCCACCCGTGACGAGCCCTGCAGGTGCAGCAGGAGCCAGGCGGCGCCGTAGACGGTGATGTTGGCCACCACGGTGAACGCGTACCTGGCGGACAGGCAGGCAGGGACTCAACGAGACGCCAGGACCCCGGGCCACTTCTTCCCCGCGTGGCCGCACCGTCAAAGCAGCCTGGGGAACCCCTGACTGGTGGGTGATTCTAGCCACCGTCACACTGTGGCCTCCAGGAAGCCCATGCTGGCCTCCATTTCCCCAGCCCACACATTATCTAACGCAGGACAGCTGTGACCCGCAACTCCCTGCTTCGTGCCTAGGACCAGGGTGCAGTGGCTCAGCCAAGCGGAGTCCACGCTACAACCCAAAAGTCTGAGAACCCAGAGACTCAGAAGCCGGAATTCGAGAATTCTTCCCCAGATGCTGGACGGCTACAGGGCGAGGGCTCCCTGGTCTAGAAGCATCCAGGCCGGCCCCTGCCCGCAGCCCGGCCAGGCATGGAGCCCCCCAGGGGGGGCCTCAGAATCCCACCACGAATCAGTTTCTTTCTGAAAGCGGGAACCGGCTGGGCGCGGTGGCTCAAGCCTGTAATCCCAGCACTTTGGGAGGCCGAGACGGGCGGATCACGAAGTCAGGAGATCGAGACCATCCTGGCTAACCCGGTGAAACCCCGCCTCTACTAAAAATACAAAAAACTAGCCGGGCGAGGTGGCGGGCGCCTGTAGTCCCAGCTACTCGGGAGGCTGAGGCAGGAGAATGGTGTGAACCCGGGAGGCGGAGCTTGCAGTGAGCTGAGATCTGGCCACTGCACTCCAGCCTGGGGGACAGAGCGAGACTCCGTCTCAAAAAAAAAAAATGAAAGCGGGAACCATGCCACCTCCAGAGGCCACGTGAGCACAGCAGGAGGTCAGCTGGCAAAGCGATGGCACGTAGGAAGTGCCTGGGGTCTGGTCCCGGTCAGCTGGGGCCCTCAGGGGCCCTGGGCATTGGGCAACCCGTGTCGTTAGCGCCTGCACCTGTCTCATGGCCATAATGGGGAACTCAGATCCGGGGGTGGGGAGGAGGCCAGAGTAGGTGGAGCTGGTGATGCACGGTCAGATGTGGAGACAGGAGCTCCCCCGACACAGAGGCGCTGTGTGGACCCTGGCTTTGGGCACTAGCTGGGGGCAAGCCCTCCTCTGGAGCACGTGGGAGAGAACAGTTCCCACCTCACAGGGAGGGTTAAGGAAGTTGAGATTCATGTTAAGGGCCTAGAACTATGCCAGGCACACATCAGGTGCGCAATACATCATCCTCGTAACCAGAAGAAGCTCTTCCTGTGCCCCTAGCAAGTGAGTGGATAAGCCGGGCACCTGCCGCACCCAGGTGTAACAGAAAGAATTTTTTTTTTTTTTTTTTTGACGGAGTCTCGCTCTGTCGCCCAGGCCGGAGTGCAGTGGCGCAATCTCGGCTCACTGCAAGCTCCACCTCCCAGGTTCAGGCCATTCTCCTGCCTCAGCCTCCCGAGTAGCTGGGACTACAGGCGCCCGCCACCTCGCCCGGCTAATTTTTTGTATTTTTAGTAGAGACGGGGTTTCACCGGGTTAGCCAGGATGGTCCTGATCTCCTGACCTCGTGATCCACCCGCCTTGGCCTCCCAAAGTGCTGGGATTACAGGCGTGAGCCACCGCGCCTGGCCAACAGAAAGAATTCTAAGGCAGCCCCAGAGAGGCCTGCCCGTCCCATCCCCTCCCTGTGGCAGCAGGACCTGTAAGTCTGCCATGGACATTACTACCAGGATGTAGCCGGGGCTAAGTGGCGTTCTATGGCAGAGGGAAAGGGACTTTGCAGACATGTTCTAACCAAAGACCTTGGTCAGCTCGGACATATCCACAGGGAGATTACTGGTCAAACGCGGTGGCTCATGCCTGTCATCCTAGCACTTTGGGAGGCCGAGGAGGGCAGATCACTGAGGTCAGGAGTTCGAGACCAGCCTGGCCAACACGGTAAAATCCCATCTCTACTAAAAATACAAAAATTAGCCGGGTGTGGTGGCGGGCACCTGCAGTCCCAGCTATTTGGGAGGCTGAGGCAGGAGAATCGCTTGAACTCGGGAGGCGGAGCTTGCAGTGAGCCGAGATGGCGCCACTGCACTCCAGCCTGGGTGACAGAGTGAGACTCTTGTCTCAAAAAAAAAAAAAAAAAAACAGGCCAGGCACAGTGACTCACACCTGTAATCCCAGCACTCTGGGAGGCCAAGGCAGGCAGATCACCTGAGGT
The DNA here is from genome assembly GCF_049350105.2 of Macaca mulatta. NCBI lineage: Eukaryota > Metazoa > Chordata > Mammalia > Primates > Cercopithecidae > Macaca > Macaca mulatta. The sequence goes on from NC_133424.1 coordinate 4,359,247, forward strand.
CAGGAGTTTGAGACCAGCCTGGCCAACATGGTACACGGGGAAACTCTGTGTCTATTAAAAATACACACACACACACAAAAAATTAGCTGAGATCGTACCACTGCACTCCAGCCTGGCTGACAGAGCGAGATTCTCTCGAGGGGAGACTACTGTGGGTGGGCCTGGCCAAATCAGGCCATCCTTTGGGAGAGAGGACTTAGGACTTCTTGGGATCAGAGATTCCCCCTGCTGGCCTCAGAAGCAGCAGCCGGCCACCATGATCTGCACAGGTGCAAGACGGCAAATTCCGCCACCAACCACGTGAGCACAGAGGAGGGACCGCCCCCAGCCTTCCCTAAAACCCTAACCCTGGACAACCCCTTGAATGCAGGCTCAAGACAGACCCTGAAGCACAACACCCCTCTCCCCCCAGCTCAGCCATGGAGACTCCTGACCCCCAAAAACTGTGACAGGAGAAATGTGTGATGGCCGAGTGTGGTGGCTTACACCTATAATCCCAGCACTTTGGGAGGCCAAGGCAGGAGGATCGCTTGAGCCCAAGAGTTCAAGACCAGCCTGGGCAATATAGTGAGACCCCATCTCTACAAAACCTTTAAAAAACAGCTGGATGTGGTGGCACACTCCTGTAGTCCCAGCTACTCAGGAGGCTGAGGCAGGAGGATCACTTGAGCCCAGGAGGTTGAGGCTGCAGTGAGTCGAGATCACACCACTGCACTCCAGCCTGGGCAACAGAGTGAGACCCCCCTCTCCAAAAAATAAACATAAGGCCGGGCGCGGTGGCTCAAGCCTGTAATCCCAGCACTTTGGGAGGCCGAGACAGGCGGATCACAAGGTCAGGAGATTGAGACCATCCTGGCTAACCCAGTGAAACCCCGTCTCTACTAAAAAATACAAAAAATTAGCCGGGTGAGGTGGCGGGCGCCTGTAGTCCCAGCTACTCGGGAGGCTGAGGCAGGAGAATGGGGTAAACCTGGGAGGCGGAGCTTGCAGTGAGCTGAGATCCGGCCACTGCACTCCAGCCTGGGCAACAGAGTGAGACTCCATCTCAAAAATAAAAAAAATAAAAATAAAAAATAAACATAAAAGACTGCCTGGTCTCGAGCAGCCGAGTCTCTGGCCACTCGTTACGTGGCCCCACTGACTGATACACCAAGCCAGGGCCCACCCTGCCCACGGGGGAGGGTGCCCAGGCTCCCACCTGAGTGCTGTGAGCTCCACCTTCTCATGGTCGTTGGTGACGAGCTCCGGGATGAGGCTGAGGTGGGAGATCTGTGTGGAGGCCCAGCCGAACTGGAAGATCACGATGAACGGGCCATAGTAGAGGAGGGCAGCCCACTCGGGCGTGGCCGCCCCGCAGCCCAGGCAGGGGCTGAAGATGAAGGGGAAGGACAGCAGGACGCAGACGGTGCCTGTGGACGGGTGGGGTGGTCAGTCATGGGGCCGTCCCGCACCAGCCAGGGCTCCCAGGGTGGGGACACAGAGAGAGGAGAGAGGGAAACCGAGGCGCAGACGGAGACACCCCCCCATGCACACAGTCACGCAGGAGGGAGGGTCTGCAGCCGGGGTCCCCCAGGCTTATGGCCCTGGTGACAAAAGGGGAATTTGATACCAGGTACCTGGGCTCAGCCTGTAAGTCAGAAGAACCCGGGTGCAGGGGGTCCCCCGGAAACCTGCCCCCAACAGGTGCCCCGGTTACAGCCACAGCCTCCCGCGGCTCCTCCCCCTCAGCCACTGAGAAGCCTCCCATGGGGCCTCGGGAAGCGGGAGGCCCAGGTAGGGCTGGGCGGGGCTGGGCTGGACCCTGCCCTCCTTGAGCTCCGCTGTCCCTGTCAGCTCCTAAGGTGACCACTCCCTATAACACTGTGGCGTCCAGGCCTCCAGGGACATTCTGGAAATAGCACTTGCCCCCAACCCGAGATCTGCTGTGCCAAGCCCTGGTTCTTCACATCCTCAGAAAAAACCCCTAAGATACCTTGGAACAAATGTAAGATCCTCCCTGCCGCCCACGGGGCCCTTTGCGACCTGCCCTGTTCCCTCTGTGCCCTGTCCTGCCCTGCCCTCTCCCTCTTCTCTCTCTGCTCCAGCCATGCACGTCTCCTCACTGTTCCGCCAACACCCCAGGCGGTCCTGCCCCAGGGCCTTTGCATGGACGTGCCTCTGCCTGGAGCTTTCTCTCACATCTTAGCAAGACCGGCTTATTTTCACCTCTGGGTTCAACGGGAGTGTCACCTCCTCAAACACCTCTCTCCTGGCCCTTGCAGCTCCTACTTCACCCTTCAGCGCACCAGGGAATTCTCTGTCTGTCTGTCTGCCAGCTTCCTGCCGGCTTTCCTCTGCAGACAGCAGCTTCTGAGGGGCCTGGGGAGACCCAGTATGGAACTCGGGCACTTCAATATCTCCATTTTTTTAGAGAGACAGTCTTGCTCTGTCGCCCAGGCTGGAGTGCACTGGCGAGATCTTGGCTCACTGTAACCTTTGCCTCCGGGTTCAAGTGATTCTCATGCCTCAGCCTCCCGAGTAGCTGGGACTACAGGCACCTGCCACCACGCCCAGCTAATTTTTGTATTTTTAGTAGAGACAGGGTTTCACCATGTTGGCCAGGCTGGTCTCCAACGCCTGACCTCAGGTGATCCACCTACCATGGCCTCCCAAAGTGCTGGGATTATAGGAGTGAGCCACTGCACCCGGCCTTTTTTTTTTTTTTTTTTTTTTTAATTGAGACAGAGTCTCACTCTGTGGCCCAGGCTGGAGTACAGATCTCAGCTCATTGCAGCCTCCGCCTCCCGGGTTCAAGTCATTCTCCCACCTCAGCCTCCCATGTAGCTGGGATTACAGGCGCCCGCCACCATATCCAGCTAATGTTGGTAGGGATGGAGTTTCACCACGTTGGCCAGGCTGAACTCGAACTCCTGGCCTCAAGTGATCCACCTGCCTCAGCCTCCCAAAGTGCTGGGATGACAGGCGTGAGGCACCGTACAGGCTGTTCCTTCACTATCTTCTGAGCAGTGAAAAACAATAGTGGCTCTGACACAGCCTAGAGACGTGGGTGTCATGATCCTCATTTTCCAGATGGGAAAACTGAGGCCCCTAGAGTGAGCCGGAGCCAGGCTCCTTCCCCGCAGCCCTGTACTCCTCTCCTCCCAGCCTGGGGCACCTGGAAGGGCCCCTGTACCACCAAGCCTGGCGGCGGGACCTCCTTCCTCCCTCCAGGCTCCAGAGATGATGTCATCCCCAGACGCTGGGCCAGCCCCCAGAGAACTGGAATGGGGAAGTGAAACCAAAGGCAGCCTCTGCTGCTGGCTTCCCTGGAACTAGGGTCTGGGAGGGTTTGCGCGGATTCCCGGGGTCCTGGCGGGGTCATCCGGGGGCAGAGCATGAACTGTGGACTCCGGTGAGAAGGTCTCTTCCTGGCCGGACTCCCTGTTCCTGCTGGCCAGTCTGGGTTAACCATTGCTGGGGCCAGGCTGCCTGGCAGGGGGAGCTTGGGCAAGTGACTGTGCCTCTCTAGGCCTTAGTTTTCAGAAAGCAGGGATCGTGGCCAGGAGTGGTGGCCCATCCCTGTAATCCCAGCACTTTGTGAGGCTGAGGTGGGAGGATCGCTTGAACCCAGGAGGTCGAGGCTACAGCGAGTCATGATCGTGCCACTGCACTCCAGTCTGGGCGACAGAGCGAGACCTTGTCAAGAAAAAAAAAGAAAGAAAAAAACAATGAAAAGAAATGAAACAAAAAGAGAAAGAAAGGAAAAGAAGAGGCTGGGTGCGGTGGCTCACGCCTATAATCCCAGCACTTTTGGGAGGCCGCGGCAGATAGATCACCTGAGGCCAGGAATTCGAGACCAGCCTGACCAAATTGGTGAAACCCTGCCTCTACTAAAAATACAAAAATTAGCCGGGCGTGGTGGCACACGCCTGTAGTCCCAGCTACTCGGGAGGCTGAGGCAGGAGAATCGCTTAAACCCAGGAGGCAGAGGTTGCAGTGAGCCGAGATCACGCCACTGCCTTCCAGCCTGGGAGACAAATCAAAACTCCATCTCAAAAAAAAAAAAAAAAAGATTGGCCGGGCGCGGTGGCTCAAGCCTGTAATCCCAGCACTTTGGGAGGCCGAGACGGGCGGATCACTAGGTCAGGAGATCGAGACCATCCTGGCTAACACAGTGAAACCCCGTCTCTACTAAAAAATACAAAAAACTAGCCGGGCGAGGTGGCGGGCGCCTGTAGTCCCAGCTACTCAGGAGGCTGAGGCAGGAGAATGGCGTGAACCCGGGAGGCGGAGCTTGCAGTGAGCTGAGATCCGGCCACTGCACTCCAGCCTGGGCGACAGAGCGAGACTCCGTCTCAAAAAAAAAAAAAAAAAAAAAGACAAAGAAGGGTAGTGAAAGTTCCTGCCCATGGGGACGTGGTGGCTCACACCTGTAATCCCAGCACTCTGGGAGGCTGAGACAGGCAGATCACTTGAGGTTAGGAGTTCAAGCCCAGCCTGCACAATATGGTGAAACCTTGTCTCTACTAAAAATAAAAAAATTAGGCGGCTTTGGTGGCACGTGCGTATAATCCCAGCTACTTGGGAGGCTGAGGCACGAGAATCATTTGAATCCGGGAGGCGGAGGTTGCAGTGAGCCGAGATCCCGCTACTGCACTCCAGCCTGAGCAACGGAGTGAGACTCTGTCTCAACAATAACAAAAAACAAAAAGAAAGTTCCTGCCCCACAGGCTGCTGTGAGGATAGAGTTCACGTGTGGCACCAGCAAAAGCTCCATCTACTCTGAACCACTTCCTGCTTCCGCAGCTTCAAAGTGAGGACTGGTCCTACCTTTTCTACAGCTGCTTCTGCTACTTGGAATGTGCCTCTCCACACACTCCTACCCATCCTTCAATATCTCAAAGCTAATGTCCTTCCTTCTGAAGCCCATTTGTGCCACCTGCCCACCCACAGGAGTGTTTGTGTCTGAGTCTGAGGGTCCTCTCAGGATTGGGGGGGAGCCCCCCAGGACTTGTTAAGGGGCAAAGCGAGTCCTTAGCCACCAGCCCCAGACTTGGGGGTGAAATACAGAAGTGGGTGCCATTGCCACAGTGACCTTCACTCAAGTCACCTGCTCAGGCATCAAGAGCGGCTGCCTGGGCTTCTGCTCCCAACAGACCCTCCAGGCCCACCCAGGCAGCCCCCGACTCTCAGCTCCCGGGGCAGGTGCCCCCTCCCCAAGGCGGGGAAGAGGGGTGATGTTGGAGGCCTTGGTGTCCAATTGGAACACCCGTTCCCAAAAGCCTGCTTTGGAAAAACATAAAGCCTTCAGTTACTTTTTCTGTTTGTTTTCTTGTTTGGGTTTGTTGTTGTTGTTTGTTTTGTTTTAGACAGACTCTCGCTGTGTCTGGAGTGCAGTGGCGTGATCTCCGCTGACTACAGCCTCTGCCTCCCAGGTTCAAATGATTCTCCCGCCTCAGCCTCCTAAGTAGCTGGGATTATAGGCACGTGCCACCACACTCAGCTAATTTTTGTATTTTGGTAGAAACAGGGTTTTGCCATGTTGGCCAGGTTGGTCTCAAACTCCTGACCTCAGGTGAGGAGGCCTCCCAAAGTGCTGGGGTGACAGGAGTGAGCCACCGTGCCCGCCCTGCCCAGAAATTATCTTGTGCATCTGTCAAAGAGCTTATCCAACTATTATGATCAAAGAGGAATTTGGAGCCCTGGGCTCCACTCAGGTCCCCTCCCAGCCGGTCCCCTCCCTGTCTGCTGCCACCTCAGGTGACCCAGGAATAGCCCAGACATAGGAAACATGAAAATCCAGTCCTCACGTTGTGCCTCCTGCTGGGCCTGCGCCCTCAGACCACTGGAGATCCACTGCCTCTTGCAAAAAATGTCAACACCCAGAGCCTGGGGCCAACCACCCACCTCAGTCATTGTTCCCAAGGGTGAGGAGGCACCGGCCTGCCCCTCCTGCAGCCTGGAATTCCAAGAACTGAGCAAGATTCCTAGCCCTGCCTCCTGAAATGCCCTGTGTGTCCCAAATGCCAGGACGCAGCCGGCACTTTTGTGAGGGCAAGAAAAGCAGGGAAGGAGGCCGGCTAATCTTCAGGCCCAGGGTCCGGGCGGGGAGAGGAGGGCCGCTGGAAGGCAGTCCTGCAGTCTTATCGATGGGCACCGGGGCAGGGTAACCCAGCCCATGACGCCGGCCTCCTGCCCTCCCAAGAGCCCTCTCTAATCAGGGCACCTCCCCCAGACCTAGGGGAATCCCTGACCCTGGCCAGACAGACAGAGGCAATGCAAGAAGAGGGCAGAGACCCCTGACCCTCCAGTCCCACCCAGGCGGCTCCCAACTCTCAACTCCGGGGCAGCACCCTCCAACCGCCCACGCACCAGGTTGCCCTGGCAGGACAGATAGAGACAGGAGGCTCTAGGCAGCCTGACTGTCCCTCAGCCATAGCTGTCCCGGTTGGTCACCCTAATAGATGAGCTCAGGCTAGACAGACTGAGAGGAGGCACCACCAACCCTCCAAAGGGTTCAGGGCGGCCCGAGAGGTCAAAGGCATTGACACTAGGAAGTCATGTAGTCAGATGGTGAAGGCCCTGCAGGTCAGACGGCAGCTCTGAGGCAGACAGACAGGGGAGGCTGGGCCAAGGGACAGACAAAAGGGATACGGGGCAGTTAAGCAGACACACAGGGGAGGCTCACGGCTCAGGCAGATAGAGAGGCCCTGCACGGTTGGACAGATGGGGGAGGCCCTGCACAGAGAGATGGGGGCGGCTCAGGCCATGGGCAGAAAGACGGGGGAGGCTGGATGGTGGGATAGGCAGGGGAGGTTCAGGAGTGACACCACAGAGGGACCACTGGGTAGTCAGACAGAGGCGGGAGGCTCAGGCCACAGAACAGACAGAGGAGTGAAGACTCAGCTCATGGGGCAGACACACAGGGAAGACTCAGGCCCCAGGCAGGCAGACAGAGGGGACAGGGTGGTGGGACTGATGGAGGAGGCTCAGGCCATGGGCACAGACAGACAGGCAGGGAAGGTTCTGGCCATGGGACAGACAGAGGGGTGAAGACTCAGCCCATAGGGCAGAGAAATAGGGAGGTTAAGGCCGTGGACAGACAGTGCAGGGGGGCTCGGGCCACCGGACAGACAGACCGAGGGGAGACTCCGATCCCGGGCAGGCAGACGGGGTGGCGGGTCAGAGGGAGGAGGCTGCCGGGTCGCGGAGTCTCGGAGAGACTGCCTGACAGGTGGCGGGGCCGGGACGCTTACCGACCAGGTGCCAGGCCTTGCGCGGGCCGTAGCGGGGGCAGCAGCCGGCGGCGCGGTCGGCCTCGTAGCCCACGAGGGGTGTGCACAGCCCGTCGGCCACCTGGCCCAGCAGAAGCAGCAGCCCCGCGCCGCGGGAGCTGTAGGCGCGCACCGAGTGCAGGTAGAGCAGCAGGTAGGTGAACCACATGGACGCGCACAGGTCGTTGAGGAAGTGGCCCACGGCGTAGCTCAGCCGCGCCACCAGGGACAGCGGCCGCCGGGACGGCGCCGCTCCGGCCGCTGGGGGTCCCGGGCCCATTGCGGCGCCGGGCACGCGCCCCCCACCCCCGGGCTCCGCGGAGGGTACCGGGGCCAGGCCTTCGGGGGTGCCGTCGGGAGAGGCGCCGGGGACGCCCAACACGCACCGGGCACTCCGCACTCCGCGCCCCGCTCTCCTCCGGCCGCACCCGCACCAGCGTCTGCGGCGTCCGCCCCAGGCTCGACTCTGCGGCTGCCGGGCCCCAGAGCCCGGAGACTGCGCCGGGCGGGGAGGGGCGGGGCGGTTCCGGTGCCTGAGCCAATCGGAGCCGCGTCCCGGGGAACCGCAGCCAATCGCCAAAGAGAGCGGAGAGGGGCGTGGCCGCAGGGCTGGTTCCGTCTCTACGCCGGGCGCCCGTGCGGTCCTAGCGCCCGCCGGGTATGAGGGCGACCCCCGAGCGCTCCGCGTCAGTGGCCGGCACCCCCATAGACTGGGGAGGGAAATGTACCAGGGGGCACCGCCGGCTCCCACCCAGACCCCGCCTCCAGGCCCGCGCCACCCCAGTCCACCCGGAGCTGGACGGCCCAGCGGGCTGGGGTGGAGCGGGTGGGATGGGCTCTGGGTTTGGGGTCGCGGGGAGGTCTGAGCCCGAGCTGGCCTCGGGGTCCGCTGACTTCCCGACCTAGAGAGACTGGATCGGGAGAGGACGCAACAACACTAATTGGTTACTAACGGTAATAATAGGGGTAATCAACATAATGGTACCAGCTGGCCTTTAACGAGCGTTGCCTGCCAAAAGCCCCACGTGGTGGAGCAAATTTTACTCCCATTTTACAGGCGAGGAACGGAGTTGCCCGGGGCGCGCAGTGAGTCAGGCGCCCGTGACTCCGAGGCCTGTGCGCGCGACCCTCCCCCTCCAACCAACGTCCTCCCTCGAACGGGTCACCGGACTGAGGGTTTCAAGTTCCTCCAAGGAGTGCGGGCGGTTCCCACTACCTCAGGCCCTACTCCTTCCAGCGGCATTTTCTCTTCTTTCCTCTTTTTATTTATTTTAGAAACAGGTTTTGAGGCCGGGCGCGGTGGCTCACGCCTGTAATCCCAGCACTTTGGGAGGCCGAGATGGGCGGATCACGAGGTCAGGAGATCGAGACCATCCTGGCTAACATGGTGAAACCCCATCTGTACTAAAAATACAAAAAATTAGCCGGGCGTGGTGGCAGGCGCTTGTAGTCCCAGTTACTCGGGAGGCTGAGGCAGGAGAATGGCGGGAACCCGGGAGGCGGAGTTTGCAGTGAGCTGAGTTCGGACCACTGTACTCCAGCCTGGGCGACACAGTGAGACTCTGTCTCAAAATAAAAAAATTTAAAAATTAAAAAAGAAACTGGGTCTTGAGACGGGCGCGGTGACTCACACCTGTAATCCCAGCACTTTGGGAGGCCGAGGCGGGCAGATCACCTGAGGTCGGGAGTTTGAGACCAGACTGGCCAAAATGGTGAAACACGTCTGTATCAAAAATACAAAAATTGCCGGGCGCGGTGACTCACGCCTGTAAAAATCCCAGCACTTTGGGAGGCCGAGACGGGCGGATCACAAGTCAGGAGATTGAGACCATCCTGGTTAACACGGTGAAACCCCATCTCTACTAAAAATACAAAAAAAAATTAGCCGGGTGTAGTGGCGGGCACCTGTAGTCCCAGCTACTTGGGAGGCTGAGGCAGGAGAATGGCGTGAACCTGGGAGGTGGAGTTTGCAGTGAGCCGAGATGGAGCCACCACACTCCAGCCTGGGCGACTGAGCAAGACTCCTTCTCAAAAACATAAATAAATAAAATAAAAATAAAAATACAAAAATTAGCCGGGCGTGGTAGCAGGTGCCTGAAATCCCAGCTACTTTGGAGGCTGAGGCAGGAGAATCGCTTGACCCGGGAGGCGGATGTTGCAGTGAGCCAAGACCATGCCATTGCACTCCAACCTGGATAACAAGAGCGAAACGCCGTCTCAGAAAAAAAAAAAAAGAAAGAAAGAAAAAAAAAGAAATGGTCTTGCTCTGTGGTCCAGGCTGCAGTGCATTGGTGCAATCATGGCTCACTGCAGCCTCGATCTTCAGGGCTCAAGTAATCCTCCTCCTGTTTCAGCCTCCTGGGTAGCTGGGACTACAGGCATGCATCACCACATGTGGCTAATTTTTGTATTTTTAATTTTGGAGAGACGGAGTCTCACTATGATGCTTAGGCTGACCTCAAACTCCTGGTCTCAAGCAAGCCTCCCACGCTGGGCTCCAGAAGCTCTGGGATTACAGACATAAGCCTCTGCATCGGGCAGGTCTCCAGCAGTTTTCTTTTCTTTTTGTTCTCTCTCTTTCTTTCTTTTCTTTCTCTCTCTCCCTTTCTTTCTCTCTCTCTCTTTTTCTTTTTCTTTTTGAGATGGAGTCTCCCTCTGTCACCCAGGTTGGAGTGCTGTGATGCGATCTCAGCTCACTGCAGCCTCCACCTCCCGAGTTCAAGCGATTCTCCCACCTCAGCCTCCCCAGCAGCTGGAACTACGGGCACCCACCACCACGCCTGGCTAATTTTTGTATTTTTAGTAGAGATGGGGGTTTCACCATATTGGCCAGGCTGGTCTCGATCTCCTGACCTCAAGTGACCCACGCGCCTCGGCCTCCCAAGCGTTGGGATTACAGTCATGAGCCACCGTGCCCGGCCTACAGCAGTATCTTTAGACCTTGCAGTCTGAGTGAGGTAAGATTGTACCACTGCACTCCAACCTGGGCAACAGCAAGACCCCAACTCCAAAACAAAACAAAACAAAACAAAACAAAACAAAAGGTCCTTGCAGTCTGGAACGGGAATCGTTGGATCCATACTTGGTTCCACTGATTCTCAAGTCTTGTGTTTTTTGTTTTGTTTTGTTTTGTTTTGTTTTGAGACAGAGTCTCACTCTATCTCCCAGGCTGGAGTGCAGTGGCGTGATCTCAGCTCACTGCAACCTCTGCTTCCTGGGTTCAAGAGATTCTCCTTCCTCAGCCTCCCGAGTAGCTAGGATTATAGGCGCCCGCCACCACACCCGGCTAATTTTTGTATTTTTGATAGAGACAGGGTTTCACCATGTTGGCCAGGCTGGTCTCAAACTCCTGACCTCAGGTGATCCTCCCGCCTCGGCCTCCCAAAGTGCTGGGATTAGCCTGAGCCACTGCACCCAGCCTGGGACAAGTCTTTTAACCTCTTGGAGCCTGGGTCTCCCCTGATCTAGAACAGGTACAATAATTACATAACTGGCCTGGCACAGTGGCTCATGCCTGTAATCCCAGAACTTTGGTAGGCCGAGTTGAGAGGATTGCTTGATCCCAGGAGTCCAAGACCAGCCTGGGCAATGTGCCGAGATCCTATCTCTACAAAAAAATTTTAAAAATTAGGCCAGGTGCGGTGGCTCAAGCCTGTAATCCCAACATTTTAGGAGGCCGAGGTGGGCAGATCACTTGAGACCAGGAGTTTGAGACCAGCCTGCTCAACATGGTGAAAACCTATCTCTACTAAAAATACAAAATTAGCTGGGCCTGGTGGCTGTGCCTATAATCCCAGTTACTCGGGAGGCTGAGGCAGGAGAATCACTTGAACCCGGGAGGGCTGAGGTTGCAGTAAGCCGAGATTGCGCCGCTGCACTCCAGCCTGGGCGACAGAGTGAATCTCCGTCTCAAAAACCAAACCAAGGCCAGGTGCGGTAGCTCATGCCTGTAATCTCAGCACTTTGGGAGGCCAAGGCGGTCGGATTACGAGGTCAGGAGACCGAGACCACGGTGAAACCCTGTCTCTACTAAAAATAAAAAATTTAGCCGGGCGCGGTGGTGGGTGCCTGTAGTCCCAGCTACTTGGGAGGCTGAGGCAGGAGAATGGCATGAACCCAGGAGGCGAAGTTGGCAGTGAGCCGAGATCGTACCACTGCACTCCAGCCTGGGTGACAGAGTGAGACTCCGTCTCAAAGAAAAAAAAAAAAAAAAACCCAAGGCTCAAACAGCCAAGGGGTCCACAGCCCCGGCCACCCACGCTGATGCAGGTCACAAACTGTTTTCTGTTTTATGAAAACCAGACTGAAAATGGGTGAGAGAGGTAAAGGAGGTCAAGAGACAGAACCTAGAAAGGAAGGAGGCGAGATAAGAGGCAGACGACTCGGGGAGATAAAGGCATGAGGAGAGATAAGAACCCCAATTCCTTCCTCTCTTCGTGGCATGTTCCCCCTTAGAGTCCTCCTGGCACGTTCCCCTTTAGTCCTCTGAAGAAAATGAAAAAATGGATTTTTGAAGTATTAGCCTAGGGACCGGGGGCCCTGGCTCCCACCTGTAATCCCAGCACTTTGGGAGGCCCAGGTGGTTTTTGTTTTTTTAAGACAGAGTCTTGCTTTGTCACCTAGGCTGGAGTGCAGTAGCGCAGTCTCTGCTCACTGCGACCTCTGCCTCCTGGGTTCAAGCAATTCTGTGTCAGCCTCCCGAGTAGCTGGGATTACAGGCGCGCCCGCCACCACCCCCAGATGATTTTTGTATATTTAGTAGAGATGGGGTTTCACCATGTTGGCCAGGCTGGTTTCAAACTCCTGACCTTAAGTGATCTGCCCGCCACAGCCTCCCAAAGTGCTGGGATTAGAGCCGTGAGCCACTGCGCCTGGCCACCCAAAGTATTTTTATTTTTTGTTTGCTTATTTGAGATGGAGTCTTGCTCTGTCCCCCAGGCTGGAATGCAGTGGCGCAATCTCAGCTCACTGCAACCTCTGCCCCCCAGGTTCATGCCATTCTCCTGCCTCAGCCTCCTGAGTAGCTGGGACTACAGGCGTCTGCCACCACGCCCGGCTTTTTTTTTTTTTTTTTTTTTTTTTTTGAGACGGTGTCTCATTCTTTAGCCCAGGCTGGAGTGCAGTGGCGTGATCTTGGCTCACAGCAACCTCTGCCCTCCAAGTTCAAGTGATTCTCCTGCCTCAGCCTCCCGAGTAGCTGGGATTATAGGTGCCTGCCACCACGCCTGGCTAATTTTTTGTATTTTTAGTAGAGACGGGGTTTCACCATCTTGGCCAGGCTGGTCTTAAACTCCTGACCTCATGATCCACCCGCCTTGGCCTCCCAAAGTGCTGGGATTACAGGCGTGAGCCACCGCACCCAGCTAATTTTTTGTATTTTTAGCTGAGACGGGGTTTCACCTTGTTAGCCAGGATGTTCTCGATCTCCTGACCTCATGATCCGCCCTCCTTGGCCTCCCACAGTGCTGGGATTACAGGCGTGAGCCACCATGCCCGGCCTCACTCAAAGTATTTTAAAATTTTTTGTAGAGATGAGGCCTCATCATTTTGCCTAGGCTGGTCCCGACCACCTGGCTTCAAGTGGTCCTCCCAGCTCAGCCTCCCAGTGTTGGGATTATAGCCATGAGCCTCAGCACCCGGCCTCTGTTTTGTCCCTGGAAGCCAGCTCATATTTCCTAGCCCTGACTTTGTGGAGTGAGCAGGAACTAGGTCTGACCTTGTGCTGAGGAGCCCCAAAGATTCTGAAGCCCCCGGTTTTGAGGGGAGACAAGGATGACCCCTCCCAGTTCTCCTCATCAGGGACAGGGCTGGAGGAGTCAGACCAAGAAGTGTGGTTACATGGCGGGTCAGGAGTTGGGACATTACCCTGAGGTCACGAGGGAGCCATGGTAGGGGTTACAGGGAGGGTGGGGCTGAGATTTAAAAGTCCAGTGGGAGATGAGCAGCTTCTTCCAAACGAAGGCTTCAGCTGCGTGCGTGGGGAAGCCACAGGAGATGACATGCCTCAACAAGAGTGGGGGTTGGACGTGGGGGTAAAGATCAGAGAAAGCCCTGTCTAGAGATGTCAGGAAGACATGATGAAAGCTCAGGCCCTCGGGGTAGGACAGAGGAGTCAGGAGAGATCCTCATAGCCTTTGATGTCCCCAGCCCCTCACCAGCAGCCCCCTGACGCCAAGCCTGCATCCCCCCTCCCCTGGCCGGAGATCGGATGTCCTGATGGCCGCAGTCCAGCCGCCGGGTGGAGTGGAGAACGTTAAGTACCGGAGGCTTCCTTGATCTTCTGTGACCCAGGCCTGGGATGACAGAGGCAGGGGGCAGCGAGGGTTCCTGAGGCTGCACTGAAACTTCCTTAGATCTGAGGGTGGCCATGGTGGAGGCGGGGGAGCGGGGGAGCAAAGCCAGGATCGTATCTAGGCAGTCCCTGACAAGCCAGCAAACTTCAGTTGCCCTCTCCATAAAATGGGGGTGAGAGTAACCGAATCAAATAGAATTTGATTCAACCACACAACTTGGCCAGGTGCGGTGGCTCACGCCTGTAATCCCAGCACTTAGGAAGGCTGGGGCGGTCAGATGGCTTGGACCCAGGAGTTCAAGACCAGACTGGGCAACATAGGGCAACCCTATCTCTACAAAAATAATGATAAAAATAAATAAAAATATATTTTAGGCCTAGTGCGGTGGCTCACCCCTGTAATCCTAGCACTTTGGGAGGCCGAGGCAGGCAGATCACCTGAGGTCAGGACTTCGAGACCAGCCTGGGCAACATAGTGAGACCTCAATTCTACCAAAATACAATTAATTAGCTGGGTGTGGTGACACGAGCTTGTAGTCCCAGTTACTCAGGAGGCTGAGGCAGGAGAATGGCATCAACCCGGGAGGCAGAGCTTGCAGTGAGCCAAGATCGCGCCACTGCACTCCAGCCTGGGCAACAAGAGCGAGACTCTGTCTCAAAAAAAAAAAAAAAAGGAAAGAAAAGAAGGAAGAAAAGGAAGGGAGGGAGGGAGGGAGACAGCTAGGCACGGTGGCTCATGCTTGTAATCCCAGCACTTTGGGAGGCCAAGGCAGGTGGATCACAAGGTCAGGAGTTGGAGACCAGCCTGACCAACATGGTGAAACCCCGTCTCTACTAAAAATAGAAAAATTAGCTGGACATGCTGGCGCGCACCTGTAATCCCAGCTACTTAGGAGGCTGAGACAGGAGAATCGCTTGAACCTGGGAGGTGGAGGTTGCAGTGAGCTGAGATCATGCCACTGCACTCCAGCCTGGGCGATAGAGCAAGACTCCATCTCAAAAAAAAACAAAGAAAAGGCCGGGCGCGGTGGCTCACGCCTGTAATCCCAGCACTTTGGGAGGCCGAGGCGGGCGGATCACGAGGTCAGGAGATGGAGATCACAGTGAAACCCCGTCTCTACTAAAAATACAAAAAATTAGCCGGGCGTGGTGGCGGGCGCCTGTAGTCCCAGCTACTCGGGAGGCTGAGCCAGGAGAATGGCGTGAACCCGGGAGGTGGAGCTTGCAGTGAGCCGAGATCGTGCCACTGCACTCCAGCCTGGGCGACAGAACTAGACTCCGTCTCCAAAAATAAAAGAAAAGAAAGAAAAGAAAGGAATCTGTCCTTCCTTCCTTCCCTCCCCACCTTTTTTTTGAGACAAGGTCTCACTCTGTCGCCCAGGTTGGAGTGCAGTGGCACAATCTCTGGTCACCACAACCTCTGCCCCCCCAGGTTCAAGCGATTCTCCTGCCTCCGCCTCCCAAGTAGCTGTGATTACAGGTGGCCACCACCACACCCAACTAACTTTTTTTTTTTTTTTTGAGATGGAGTCTGGGTCCATCACCCAGTCTGGAGTGTAATGGCAAGACCTCAGCTCACTGCAAGCTCCACCTCCCAGTTCAAGTGATTCTCCTGCCTCAGCCTGCCGAGTAGCTGGGATTAAGGCATGAGCCACCACGCCCGGCTAATTTTTTGTATTTTTAGTAGAGACAGGCGTTTCTCCATGTTGGTCAGGCTGTTCTCGAATCCCTGACCTCATGATCTGCCTGCCTCGGGCTCCCAAAGCACTGGGATGACAGGCGTGAGGCACTGCGCCTGGCCTCTTCAGTCAGTCTTTGCGTGACTCAGTCTTCGCCAGGCCCCGCCTGGCCTTGGGTCCTGTTCAGTACCTAGTTTCCCATTGCCAGAAGGAGCGCGTTCTGTGAGTCTTGTGATTTATGTTTTCACATTGATGCTGGTCAGTCCTCGTGCTGAGAGCAAAACAGGGAGGAGCTGTAACGAAGCGCGGTGACCTCCTGGCACGGCAGGGCCTGGAACTCGGGGGTTTTTGTTGTTGCTGTTGTGTTTTGAGTCGGACAGTTGCTCTGTCGCCCAGGCAGGAGTGCACTGGTGCGATCTCAGCTCACTGCAACCTCCATCTCCGGGGTTCAAGCAATGCTCCTTCCTCAGCCTCCCGAGTAGCTGGGATTACAGGCGCCTGCCACTACACCTGACTAAGTTTTTTGTATTTTTAGTGGAGATGGGGTTTCCCCATGTTGGCCAGGCTGGTCTCGAACTCCTGACCTCAGGTGATACCCCGCCTAGGCCTCCCGAAGTGCTGGGATTCCAGGCGAGAGCCACTGTGCCTGACCAACCTCGGTCCTTCTGATGTTTGGGACCGTATCATTTTTTGTGGTGGGGGCTGTGTAGGATCTCTGGCCTCAACCACGTAGATGCCAGTAGATCCCCCCGAGTCTGACAATGAAAAATCTCTCTAGACATTGCTAGGTATTCCCTGGCGTGACAGAAATGGCCCCGGATGAGAACCACTGAGCTAGAGTGTTTTCTGTAACACGTATTCGATTCTCCCTGGACAATCCCAGCCAGCAACCTCATAAAGGTAGACAAAGCAATTATCCCACTTAACAGATGGAGAAACTGAGGCACAGAGGTTTAGTAAATTGCCCAAGTCCCACAGTTGGGGCTCAGATTGCTTCCTTGAGTTCCTGAGGCTCAGTAGCAGTGGGGTGCCCCCTCCTCAGAGGCCTGAGACCCCTGTCCCATCAGCCCTGTGTTCTGAGCCCTGGGGCCAGGGGCCGCTGGGGGCAGTAGCTCTCAGCTTCCCTATCGCCTTCTCAGCTCTCCAGCATCTGTTTAAGCAATGCCCTGTATTAAATTCCCTCTATAAAAAGCCCCAGGAGGTTTGAGATTGTCCATGACCTGGGAGAACCAAGTACACCCTGACTCTCCCTGGGTGGTGCAGAAAAGTCCAACCATCCATGTTGATTAATATCTATTGAAAATTTAAGGCCGGGGCGCGGTGGCTCACGCCTGTAATCCCAGCACTTTGGGAGGCCGAGGAGGGCGGATCACGAGATCAGGAGATTGAAACCATCCTGGCTAACACGGTGAAACCCCGTCTCTACTAAAAATACAAAACATTAGCCGGGCGTGGTGGCGGCGCCTGTAGTCCCAGCTACTCGGGAGGCTGAGGCAGGAGAATGGTGTGAACCCGGGAGGCGGAGTTTGCAGTGAGCCGAGATCACGCCACTGCACTCAAGCCTGGGCGACAGAGCAAGACTCCATCTCAAAAAAGAAAAAAAAGAAAAAAAAATTTAATGGGGGCATGTAATCCCAGTACTGTGGGAGGCTGAGGCAGGAGGATTGCATGAGGCCAGGAGTTTGAGACCAGAGTGACCAACATGGCAAAACCTCATCTCTACTAAAAGTACAAAAATTAGTCTCGCACAGTGAGTTGTGCCTGTAATCCTGGCTACTCTGAAGGCTGAGGCAGATGAATCACTTGAACACAGGCAGTGGAGGCTGTAGTGAGCCGAGATTGCACCACCACACTCTAGCCTGGCAGGTGGGCAACAGAGCAAGACCCCATCTGTACAAAAATTAAAATAATCAGTCAGGTGTGGCGGTGCACACCTGTGGTCCCAATGGCTCGAGAGACTGAAGCAGGAGAATCGCTTGAGCCCAGGAGTTCGAGGTTGCAGTGAGCTGAGATCCCACGACTACACTCCAGCCTGGGTGATACAGCGAGAAAAAAACAAAGACCAAAGACCCTTTATCTGAGAGATATTATTGAGTAAACAGAACTGGCTGCAGTTGAAGCTTACAGCATGAAGGCACTGGTATCATATACTGTGGAATAGGACCTCACGTTTGTTTGCTTACTTTTATTAATTTTTTTTTTTTTTTGTAGAGACAGGGTCTCACTATGTTGTCCAGGCTGACCTCAAATTCCTGGGTTCAAGCAGTCCTCCTGCCTCAGCCTCCCACAGTGCTGGGGATTACAGGTGTGAGCCACTGCACCTGGCCAGGTCCTCACTTTATTTTTATTTTTTTGAGACAATGTCTCGCCATGTCGCCCAGGCTGGAGTGTAGTGGCTCAGTCTTGACTCACTGAAACCTCTGCCTCCCGGGTTCAAGCAATTCTTGTGCCGCAGCTTCCCGAGTAGCTGGAGCTACAGGTGTGCACCACCACACGTGGCTCATTTTTGTATTTTTAGTACAGACAGGGTTTTGCCATGTTGGCCAGGCTCTTCTTGAAATCCTGACCTCAGGTGACCTGCCCACTTTGGCCTCCCAAAGCGCTGAGATTACAAGCGGGAGCTACCACACCCAGCCTATATTTGTATTTATTTACTTATTTATTTATTTATTTATTTAATATTTTTTCAGAGGGAGTCTTGCTCTGTCACCCAGGCTGGAGTGCAGTGGCGTGACCTCAGCTCACTGCAACCTCCATCTCTGGGTTCAAGTGATTCTCCTGCTTCAGCCTTCTGAGTAGCTGGGACTACATACCCAGCTAATTTTTGTGTTTTTAGTAGGGACAGGGTTTCTCCATGTTGGCCAGGCTGGTGTTGAACTCCTGACCTCCAGTGATTCACCCGCCTTGGCCTCCCACAGTGCTGAGATTACAGACATGAGCCACCGCACCCGGCCCACATCTTTAATAGGAATACACACACGTGTACGTGTGTAGGCATGTGCTGTGGGTGGAATCACATCCCCACAGAATGCACAGGTTGCTGTCCTAATCCCCAAGTCCTCAGAATGTGACCGTATTTAGAAAAAGGTCATTGCAGATGTAATGAGTGATATCATGAGGGTGGGTCCTGGCGCAGTATGACTGGTGTCCTTATCAAAAGAGGAAATTTGGGTAGACACGCACAAAGGGAGAACCCTACGCGAAGATGCAGGCAGACCTCGAGGTGTCACTCCTACAAGACAAGAAACGCCCAGGATTGCTGGACGATGCCAGGAACTGGGAGATGCCAGGGACAGATTCTCCCCTCTGCCCTCACAAGGACCCCACCCTACCCACACCTTTCTCTCGGACTTCTGGCCTCCAGAACTGTGAAACAATACATTTCTCTTGTGTAAGCCCCTCAGTTTGTCGTAATTATTACTGCATCCCCAGCAAAACAATGCAGTGTGGTGTATCTGTGTGTGTCTGTGTGTGTGGCTAGGAAAAATTTAAAAAGAAATGCGGCAGCCGGGCGCGGTGGCTCACGCCTGTAATCCCAGCACTTTGGGAGGCCGAGACGGGCGGATCACGAGGTCAGGAGATCGAGACCATCCTGGCTAATACGGTGAAACCCCGTCTCTACTAAAAATACAAAAAACTAGCCGGGCGTGGTGGCGGGCGCCTGTGGTCCCAGCTACTCAGGAGGCTGAGGCAGGAGAATGGCGTAAACCCGGGAGGCGGAGCTTGCAGTGAGCTGAGGTCCGGCCACTGCACTCCAACCCGGGCG
This sequence comes from Macaca mulatta, assembly GCF_049350105.2. Lineage (NCBI taxonomy): Eukaryota > Metazoa > Chordata > Mammalia > Primates > Cercopithecidae > Macaca > Macaca mulatta. The sequence continues at coordinate 4,378,237 of NC_133424.1, forward strand.
ACAGAGCGAGACTCCGTCTCAAAAAAAAAAAAAAAAAAAAGAAATGCGGCCAGGTGCAGTGGCTCACACCTGTAATCTAGTACCTTGGGAGGCGGAGACAGGCGGCCACCTGAGGTCAGGAGTTCGAGACCAGCCTGGCCAACATAGTGAAACCCTGTCTCTACTAAAAAAAAAAAAAAAAAAAAATTAGCCAAACGTGGTGGTGAGTGCCTGTAATCCCAGCTATTTGGGAGGCTGAGGCAGAAGAATCGCTTGAACCCAGGAGGCAGAGGTCGCAGTGAGCCGAGATCGTGCCACTGCACTCCAGCCTGGGCGACAAGAATGAAACTCCGTCTCAAAAAACAAACAAACAAAAACAAGAAACAAACATAAAATGATATGCCTTTCGGCTATGATTGCTGTTCACTAAGGGCTAGGATTGAGAGAACTTTATGTTCCTAAGAAAAACAGATCTATAACTTGGGGGCAAACCAGATGGGCTTTTTCAAAGAGTTAAGAAGGATGTAATGTCAAATAGTATAAATTATTATTATTATTATTATTTATTTATTTATTTATTTACTTTTTGAGACAGAGTCTCACTCTGTTGCCCAGGCTGGAGTGCAGCGGCACGATCTCGGCTCACGGCAAGCTCTGCCTCCCAGGTTCACGCCATTCTCCCGCCTCAGCCTCCCGAGTAGCTGGGACTATAGGCACCCACCACCACGCCCGGCTAATTTTTTTGTATTTTTAGTAGAGACGGGTTTTCACCATGTTAGTCAGGATGGTCTCGATCTCCTGACCTCGTGATCCACCCACCTTGGCCTCCCAAAGTTCTGGGATTACAGGCATGAGCCACTGCACCCAGTCTATTATTATTTTTTGAGATGGAGTCTCGCTCTGTCGCCCAGGCTGGAGTGCAGTGGGGCGATCTCAGCTCACTGCAACCTCCACTTCCCGGGTTCAAGCCATCCTCCTGCCTCAGCCTACTGAGTAGCTGGGACTACAGGCACCCGCCACCACGGCCGGCTAATTTTTGTATTTTTAGTGGAGACGGGGCTTCACCATGTTGACCAGGCTGGTCCCGATCTCCTGACCTCAAGTGATCTGTCTGCCTCAGCCTCCCAAAGTGCTGGGATTACAGGCATGAGCCACCGCGCCCGGCCCAAATAGTATAAATTATATGTCACTTGTGACAGAATGGGCATGCACAGTTTGCAGGAACTAGACTGAATACCATGCAGTCTGGACTTAAGTTACTTTCTTTCTTTTCTAGAAAATATTCCTGCGACAAGGTGTTTTTGTTGATGCCAAGAAACTCCAAACTGCTTTCAAAACCAACCTGAAAACTCTTCTTTTTTGTTTTTTTGTTTTTGAGATAGGGTCTCGTTCTGTTACCCAGGCTGGAGTGCAGTGGCTCAGTCATAGCTCACTGCAGTCTCTACCTCCTGGGCTCAAGTGATCCTCCCACCTTGGCCTCCTGAGTAGCTGGGACCACAGGCAGCAGCCACCACGCCCAGCCAATTTTTAAATTACTTGTAGAGATGGGATCTCGCTACGTTGCCGAGGCTGGTCTGGAACTCCCGACCTCAAAGTGATCCTCCTGCCTCAGCCTCCCAAAGTGCTGGGATTACAGGTGTGAGCCACCACACCTGCACAAATTTAATTATACATTTAAAAATAACTAATAGAGGCCGGGCGAGGTGGCTCAAGCCTGTAATCCCAGCACTTTGGGAGGCCGAGATGGGCGGATCACGAGGTCAGGAGATCGAGACCATCCTGGCTAACACAGTGAAACCCCGTCTCTACTAAAAATACAAAAACTTAGCCGGGCGAGGTGGCAGGCGCCTGTAGTCCCAGCTACTCGGGAGGCTGAGGCAGGAGAATGGCGTGAACCCGGGAGGCGGAGCTTGCAGTGAGCTGAGATCCGGCCACTGCACTCCAGCCTGGGTGACAGAGCGAGACTCCGTCTCAAAAAAAAAAAAAGGCCAGGCACGGTGGCTCACGCCTGTAATCCCAACACTTTGGGAGGCCGAGACGGGCGGATCACAAGGTCAGGAGATCGAGACCATGGTGAAACCCCGTCTCTACTAAAAATAGAAAAAATTAGCCGGGCGCGGTTGTGGGCGCCTGTAGTCCCAGCTACTCGGGAGGCTGAGGCAGGAGAATGGCGTGAACCCGGGAGGCGGAGCTTGCAGTGAGCCGAGATCGCGCCACTGCACTCCAGCCTGGGCTGGGCGACAGAGCGAGACTCCGTCTCAAAAAAAAAAATAAAAAAATAAAATAAAAAATAAAAAATAAAAAAAAATAACTAATAGAGGCTGGACATGGTGGCTCAAAAAAAAAATCCACCTCAAAAAAAAAAAAAAAAAACTAATAGAAGGCTGGACATGATGACTCATGCCTATAATCCCAGCACCTTGGGAGGCTGAGGCGGGTGGATCACTTGAGGTCGGGAGTTGGAAACCAGCCTGGCCAACATGATGAAACCCCGTCTCCACTAAAAATACAAAAAAATTAGCCTGTTTTGGTGGCGGGTGCCTGTAATCCCAGCTACTCGGGAGGCTGAGGCAGGAGAATCCCTTGAACCTGGGAGGCGGAGGTTGCAATGAGCCTAGATCGTGTCACTACACCCCAGCCTGGATGACAGAGTGAGACTCTGTCAAAATAAAAACAAAAACAAACAAACACAAAACCTAATAGAAAGGTGGTTCATGCCTGTAATCCCAGCTACTTGGGAGGCCGAGGGAGGAGGATCATTGAACTTGGGAGGCAGAGGTTTCAGTGAGCCAAGATCATGCCACCGCACTCCAGCCTTGGCAACAGAGCAAGACTCCATCTCAAAATAAACAAAATAAAAAGGCTGCATGGTGACTCACGCCTGTAATCCCAGCACTTTGGGAGGCCGAGGCGGGTGGATCACGAGATCAGGAGATTGAGACCATCCTGGCTAATGTGGCAAAACCCCATCTCTACTAAAAAATAGAAAAAATTAGCCAAGCGTGGTGGCGGCCGCCTGTAGTCCCAGCTAATCCGGAGGTTGAGGCAGGAGAATGGCATGAACCTGGGAGGTGGAGCTTGCTGCAGTGAGCCGAGATCGCATCACTGCACTGGTGACAGAGCGAGACTCAGTCTCAAAAAATAATAATAAATAAAATAAAATAAACAAACGAATAAATGTACCATTAATTTGTTATTGACTATGGCCGTGAGGGGTGACTCCGCGCCCGGCCTCACCTGCACTATTTTTAAGTGGGCAGAGAGACACAGGGGAGGCCTGGGAGGTCAGACAGCTGATTAAGCAACAGAGCCAGGTCTGGCGTGTGGAACCGTCTAGATACCAGGGCCAGCTCCCCTTCCTCAGCCCCAGGCTGCATCTTACGACAACGGGCTTCTTGAGACTTAACTCACATATAATGCACCCATTTAGAGCATACAATTCCATTGCTTGTAGTATATTTCCAGAGTCATGCAGCCATCACTGAAATCAAATTGTAAAATACTTTCATCCCCAAATGAAAACCGCATCCCGGCCGGGCGCGGTGGCTCAAGCCTGTAATCCCAGCACTTTGGGAGGCCGAGACGGGCGAATCACGAGGTCAGGAGATCGAGACCTTCCTGGTTAATACGGTGAAACCCCGTCTCTACTGAAAAGTACAAAAAACTAGCCGGGCGAGGTGGCGGGCGCCTGTAGTCCCAGCTACTTGGGAGGCTGAGGCAGGAGAATGGCGTGAACCCGGGAGGCGGAGCTTGCGGTGAGCTGAGATCTGGCCACTGCACTCCGGCCTGGGCGACAGAGCGAGACTCCGTCTCAAAAAATAAAAAAAAAAATGGCTCAAGCCTGTAATCCCAGCACTTTGGGAGGCCGAGGCGGGCGGATCACAAGGTCAGGAGATCGAGACCACAGTGAAACCCCGTCTCTACTAAAAATACAAAAAATTAGCCGGGCGCGGTGGCGGGCGCCTGTAGTCCCAGCTACTCAGGAGGCTGAGGCAGGAGAATGGCGGGAACCCGGGAGGCGGAGCTTGCAGTGAGCCGAGATCGCGCCACTGCACTCCAGCCTGGGCGACAGCGTGAGACTCCGTCTCAAAAAAAATAAATAAATAAATAAAAAAATAAAAAATAAAAAAAATAAATAAAAAAAAAGAAAACCGCATCCCTCTCAGCAGTCATTCCCTACCCACTGGCACCCATGTGTCCCCCTCCTCTCTCTGTGGATGGGCCTGTCCTGAACATTTTGATCACACACTGTGTGGTCTTTTGTGTCTGGCTTCTCTCACTGCGCGTGATGTCTTCAAGGTACATCCATGCTGTGACCCGTGTCAGAGACTCGCTACTTTTTTTTTATGGCTGCTAATATTCTTTTCCTTTTTTTTTTTTTTTTGAGACGGAATCTTGCTCTGTTGCCCAGGCTGGAGTGCAGTGGCACGATCTCGGCTCACTGCAAGCTCTGCCCCCTGGGTTCATGCCATTCTCCTGCCTCAGCCTCCCGAGGAGCTGGGACTACAGGCACCCACCACCACGCCTGGCTAATTTTTTGTATTTTTAGTAGAGACGGGGTTTCACCATGTTAGCCAGGATGGTCTCGATCTCCTGACCTCGTGATCCACCCGCCTCGGCCTCCCAAAGTGCTGGGACTGCAGGCGTGAGCCACCGTGCCCGGCTTGTATTTTTAATAGAGCTGGGTTTTCACCATGTTGGCCAGGTTGGTCTCGAACTCCTGACCTCAAGTGATCCGCCTGCCTCCCAAAGTGCTGGGATTACTGGTGTGAGCCACCGCACCCAACCTATGGCCGATAATATTCTGTTGTAAGGATATATCACGTCATTGATCCATGCATTGTTAGCGGACATTTGAGTTGCTTTCACTTTTTGGCTATTATGAATCACGCTGTTATGGGCACTTGTGTACACGCTTTTGTTTGAACACCTGTTTTCAGTTGTCTGGAGTATATTCCTAGGAGTGAACTGCTGAATTGCATGGTGATTCCACATTTATTTAACCCTTTGAGGAAATGCCAGTCTGTTTTCCAAAGCAGCTGACTGCATCTGCCTCCTAGACATTTGAACAATTCAATGAATGTGTATTGAACACCCACCACGGTCACTGCTGTGAACCAAACAGGCAGGCCACAGAGAGGAAACCGACTTACGGAGAAAAAAAAAAAAAAAATCAGAGGCGAGGTCCTGGCTGAGCAGGTGACATTTGAGCGGACTTGAGGAAGAGGAAGGGGGCTGGGCGCGGTGGCTCACACCTGTAATCCCAGCACTTTGGGAGGCCGAGGCAGGTGGATCACGAGGTCAGGAGTTTAAGACCAGCCTGGCCAAGATGGTGAAACCCTGTCTCTACTAAAAATACAAAAATTAGCCAGGCGTAGTGGCAGGCGTGTGTAATCCCAGCTACTCGGGAGGTTGAGGCAGAGAATTGCTTGAACCCGGGAGGCAGAGGTTGCAGTGTGCCGAGATCGAGCCACTGCACTCCAGCCTGGGCGACGGAGCAAGACTCCGTCTCAAAAAAAAAAAAAAAAAAAGAGGAAGTGAGCAGCCCCCAACTTGGGTCTGATCCCCCAGAGCGGAGCATCCTGACCCAACTTCACCAGGTCCTTGCAACCTCCCTTTACCACCATCTTTCCCCAAATACTTCCAGCCCAGCTCCCAACCCCACCCCCTGACTGACCCACACCCCGTTCTCAGCTTCGCAGCATCCCAGCCTCTATGCCCTGGACATCGTGCGATGTCCCCATTGCACAGGAGGGAAAGCCCAGATCCCACTGGGAAAGCCGCCCCTGTGGCCAGAAGCCCTCGGATCCGGATGTCGGGGGTTCTGAATAAATAAATAGGAAACGTCTCCGATGGGTTTTGCAGGATGTTAAGAACAGGTCCCACCTTGTCCTAGGGCTGGGGGCTGCCTCACAGGAACTTAACCCTAGCACCTCCGTCCCCATGGCAACCGGGGCGTGGCCCGACCCGGATCCGCGGGTCGCGCCATCCGGCAGCTGCTGGGAGTATCGCCCTCAGAGCGGGAGGAGGAGTCGGCGCCTCACCTACTGGCCCTTTAAGAGGCTCCGCCCGGCAAGTCCGCCACGCGCTCCCGATTGGTCCCGAGCGCGGCCGAGCGCAGCCGAACTTGACGCACCGCCCGCCGCCTTCCTTACTAACCTCCCACGCGGCTCAGCAGCCTCCCCAGCCAATCGCCGGCCGGCGCGCCGATCGGTATCTGCATGGGCACGCCCCGGGGGAAGGCCTCACCCAATGGGACCGTTCGCCGAGGCCTCATTAGCATGCCGGGGGCGGGGAGGGGCGGGGCAGTCGGCGGGGGTGGGCTGCGGGCGGTTGGTTGGAGCGTCGCGCAGTCGGGAGGTCCGGGAAAGTTTCTTTGGAGGTGAAAACAGCCGCGGAACTCCGGGCCTTGCGAGGGGGCGGGGGTGCGGGGGTCCCAGGGCCGGGTCGGGGTCTTTCCTGGGCCGGGGGGAACCGGCCCAGGCCTCCCGGGGGGCAATCGCCCAACAAAGGATTCTTGGGGCGCCCGCCCTCGAGGACTTCCCCGCCCCCGGATCCGGCCCCCCCAGCGCTCCGGGCCCGGCATCCCGGGGCTCTCCATCACGGGATACCCCAGTTCGCGGTCCGCCATCAATCAGCCCAGGCGCTACTCAACTCCGCCCGCGTCCGTGTTCCAGGTCCGGCCCGGAGCAGCCATGTCCCACGGCCCCAAGCAGCCCGGCACGGCCGCCGCGTGAGTGCTCCGATTCCCTCCCCACGCCCTCGCTACCTTCCCGGCTGCAGCCCTAGCTCCTGAACCCCCGCTCCAGTCACCCCGGCCGGGGTCTCGACCGCCCCCAACCTGGGTCAGGGGGCTTCTCCCTCCATCCAATCCTGCATACCCCACCTCGGCCTCCAGCCCCTCCCAGGAGCCCCGCTTGTCCCACCTTCCGCGGATACTGACCCCATCAGACCCTGCTTCCTCGGGCTCATGCACTCTCGCAGCAGCCCCATCGTCGGGCGTCTAAAAGCCTTGGGGTAGGCGTTTGGGGGAGGGGAGGCTCTAGGGACGGGGCTGACCTCTGTATCCTTGGCTCCAGGCCGGCGGGCGGCAAGGCTCCGGGCCAGCATGGGGGCTTCGTGGTGGCTGTCAAGCAAGAGCGCGGCGAGGGTCCACGCGCCGGCGAGAAGGGGTCCCACGAGGAGGAGGTGAGAGTCCCTGCGCTGAGCTGGGGGAGGCCCCGGGCTGCGGCCCCAGCCTTGAAGTCCCGCCCCAGGCTGGATTTGAATTGCTTGTGGCTCCGCCCACAGCCCAGATTTTCCTCCGGAAGCTGAGACCCCGCCCCGTGCGAGCTGCCACGCCCCTGACAGGTCCTCTGCCTCCCTAAGTCCAGGCCCCGCCCACCACACAATGCCAGCTCTGCCCACTCTAAGGTCCCGCCCACTTCCACTCCTTGGGGGCGGCACCCTCCCCATGGTCCTGTGGGCCCTTTCTCCAAGAAGCCACGCCCACCAAGCAGAGGCCACGCCTACAATCTAAGTAAACACCACCCCTGTGCTCAAACCTCGGCCCATAGTCTCTGGGATCCCCTCATCCCTGGCCAGGGACCCCTCTAAACCACCGTGTCCTGACTCCTGACTGGGCCCTACCTCCATCTCTTCCGGGTTCTTCCTCCCAACTAGGCCCCGCCCCGTCCCCGCCCATACAGCATTAGGCCCCGCCCATGCCCCTCTGAGCCCCGCCCCAGTACGCCAGGCCCCCCTCCCAACGACGCAGCCCGGTTCTGCAGCCGGTGAAGAAACGCGGCTGGCCCAAGGGCAAGAAGCGGAAGAAGATTCTGCCGAATGGGCCCAAGGCACCGGTCACAGGCTACGTGCGCTTCCTGAACGAGCGGCGCGAGCAGATCCGCACGCGCCACCCGGATCTGCCCTTTCCCGAGATCACCAAGATGTTGGGCGCCGAGTGGAGCAAGCTGCAGCCAACGGAGAAGCAGGTGAGCGGGGCGCTGAGCAGGGCCGGCGGACCCCCGTACTACCAGTAGCCCCGACCCCCAAAGGATTCCACGTGCAGGGCTTTTCCTTATGCCTGGTGAAATGCCCACCCATGACCAGTTTTTGTGTGTGTGTGTGTGTGTGTGTGTGTGTGAGATGGAGTCTTGCTCTGTTGCCCAGGCTGGAGTGCAGTGTCGCGATCTCGGCTCACTGCAACCTCCACCTCCCGGGTTCAAGCAGTTCTCCTGTCTCAGCCTCCCAAGTAGCTGGGATTACAGGCGCCAGCCACCACGCCCTGCTAACTTTTGTATTTTTAGTAGAAATGGAGTTTCGCCATGTTGGCCAGGCTGGTCTTGAACTCTTGACCTCAAATGATCTGCCCACCTCAGTCTCCCAAAGTACTGATATTACAGGCATTAGCCACCATGGCCAGCCCATGACCAGCTTTTGGGGGCGCGGCTAGCAAGAGGCAAGACAGATCGAAAACTGGGTGACCAACAAAGATATGTCTAAGAAGTCAGGATAAGGCCTGGATTTTTTGTGAAATCTGATTTTCATATACTGTTAGTTTAAAAATTGCAAAAACATCACGGAAATGTAACAAAAGCCACCGCCGCTTTGCACCCCTGTAAGTGAAATTTCAAAGAGAAAAACGGGTGCAGGAGGGAGTCTAGATATCCACATACCCTGGAGGTTGGGTGCCTGCCCATGACTCTGGCGCCCAGGAGTGTCTTGTCAGGGCGGGAGTTGGGGATGAGCCTGGGGCATGGGAAGTGATGTGGGAGCTCAGAGGTCCTTGAGCAACAGGCTGAGGAGCCGGTTCTGTCTGTCTGGAGGGAATAGGGAACTATGGAAGGTTCAGGAGAGGGGAGGGTGCTGTGAAAGCTGAGTGATGAAGACTGGGTCCTGGCGTTAGAGGCTTCCCCTGCCTCAGGTCTTTTGGTGCTGTCCCCCAGCGGTACCTGGATGAGGCCGAGAGAGAGAAGCAGCAGTACATGAAGGAGCTGCGGGCCTACCAGCAGTCGGAAGCCTATAAGATGTGCACGGAGAAGATCCAGGAGAAGAAGATCAAGAAAGGTGGGAGGGGTCAGGCGCGGTGGCTCACGCCTGTAATCCCAGCACTTTGGGAGGCCGAGGTGGGTGGATCATCTGAGGTCAGGAGTTCAAGACCAGCCTGGCCAACATGGTGAAACCCCCCCCCCCACTACTAAAAATACAAAAATTAGCTGGGTGTGGTGGCGGGTGCCTGTAATCCCAGCTACTCGGGAGGCTAAGGCAGAGAATTGCTTGAACCCGGGAGGCAGAGGTTGCAGTGAGCCAAGATGACTGCACTCTAGCCTGGGCGACAGGGCAAGACTCCGTCTCAAAAAAAAAAAAAGTGAGAAGGGCCGGTGCGAGCAATTGGGGTTCTGCTCTGTGGGGTGCGACCTCTGCCCAGGCAGGGCCTCGGCTCCATGGGGCACAGTCCCGTGGGATGGGCGGGGAAAAGATACATAACCAGAGTGAAGGGGGCTCACTCGCTACAGCGATGGGGGATTCCCAGACGCGGGGGACTCAGGTGGGGAGCTGGAGCCGGCTGAGCAGCACTAACCTAGGGTGCAGGGCATGGTCCCTGGAGGCCTGGGAGGCTGACTCTGCCCTTCCCCTCTCCCGCCAGAAGACTCAGGCTCTGGGCTCATGAACACCCTCCTGAATGGACACAAGGTAAGCGACCTTCCTCTTCTCAAAGCACCTGCGGGAGAAAGGTCTGGAGGCTTCCAGAACCCTGAGCCAGAGCTCCGGGGAGAAAGCGATCGCCACACGCCCAGATGTGTGCAAGCAGGGGCGGTACCACTGCACCGTGGGGACGCTATTGGTGGCACTCCCACCCGGGGTGCCCCAGGAGACCCTCCCAGGCTTGGGACACACCCAGAAAGCGTGGCTGTCCCCTACCACCAGCAAAATTGCCACTTTGTCCCTTCCTGTTAGGGTGGGGACTGCGATGGCTTCTCCACCTTCGATGTTCCCATCTTCACTGAAGAGTTCTTGGACCAAAACAAAGGTGAGCGTTAACTGCGGTCCTGATGCGAACTCCGTGGAAGTGGGTAGTGGAGCGGAGCGTGGGCCAAGAGGGCCCCAAGGCTGGAGGAGACGGTTCGGGAGGTTTCCTATGAGCGCCCAGGTGCGCGCCGTCGCCCTAGCAGCTGATGTGGAGCAGGAGGCAGACGGCGCAGTGAGGGAAGCCCAGTGAGGGAAGCCCGGGCAAGGGGCACGTCCCTGGCAAAAGCCCGGCGGTGGGGGAGAGGGGAGGCGCAGGCTCTGACCCCGTTCCCCCTATGCCCGGCGCAGCGCGAGAGGCGGAGCTTCGGCGTTTGCGGAAGATGAACGTGGCCTTCGAGGAGCAGAACGCGGTGCTGCAGAGGCACACGCAGAGCATGAGCAGCGCGCGCGAGCGTCTGGAGCAGGAGCTGGCGCTGGAGGAGCGGAGGACGCTGGCGCTGCAGCAGCAGCTCCAGGCCGTGCGCCAGGCGCTCACCGCCAGCTTCGCCTCACTGCCGGTGCCGGGTGCGGGCCCCGCCCCCATCTCCCAGTCCCGCCCGGGTCACCGAGCCCCGCCTCCTCCCCCCTTCCGCAGTCACCTGGCCCCGCCTATTGCCCCGCCCTCATCGCACACACACAACCCCCCCCAGCTCCGCCCCCTTCCCCACCCCCGCACCCCTACTCCATTACTCCGTCTGGTTCTTCCCAGACCACCCCCGAGCTCCGCTCCGCGCCCCATTACTCAACCCTGTCCCCGGCCTCGCCCACACCGACCGCGTCTCCCTGCCACGACCTCTCCCGACCTGTCCCCGCTGAATCGCCGACTCCCGCGAGCACCTGATCCCCTCCTCCCGCAGCCCCTTTGTGTCCCTACCTCGGAGGTTCCGGGCACCGCTCCCTACCGGCCCCACCCTCGCTAGCCCCTCTCCCTCGCCAGCCCCCGACCAGCCTGAGCACTGACCCGGCCTCCCCGCTCGCCTCGCCACGCCACGTCCCCACCTCCCCACGCCCCCATCACCCATCCCTCCCCACGCTCTGCTGACCACTGAGCACCCCCTCGCCCCCCAGTCCCGTCCCACGCGACCCCAGCCCCCCAGTGTCATCCCCACTTCCCCGACCCCGTTCCCTCCATCCGTGACTGTCCTCAGCGACCCTGGACGCCCGCCTCCCCACCCTGCCCCTGTCCCCGCCATCCTCCAGGCCCGGCTGACCTTAGCCCACCCTGCGCCCCTCCTGCGCTGGCCCGGTCCTGAGCTCCGAGCGCCCGCGCAACCCGCCCTGAGTCACCCCCTACCTCTGCCCCTGGAGCCCCTGCCCGCGACTCCCCGGCACCCTTGCCTCACCCACTCACCTGTCCCCCAGGCACGGGCGAAACGCCCACGCTGGGAACTCTGGACTTCTACATGGCCCGGCTGCACGGAGCTATCGAGCGCGACCCTGCGCAGCACGAGAAGCTCATCGTCCGCATCAAGGAAATCCTGGCCCAGGTCGCCAGGTGTGTGCCGGGCGAGGCGGGGCGGGGCCGGGATTCTGGCCCCAGGTGTGTCCGCCCTGCGGTTCCCCAGCTCCGCGGGGGCTGCCGGGTGGGGCTCCACAGCATGATCTTACTAGGAGACCACCTCCCGGGGAATCGCCCTGCGGTCGCCCCATGCACCAGTGCTGGGATGGTCGGGGATGTTCTGCCAGACCCCCCGAGCCGGCAGGACCCACTCGGGGGCACCAGAACTTCCCCACAGCTTCTCAGGGTGGATCCCAGTGCCCGGGTTAGATGGGTTCAACGCCTATACCCCAACCCTGGCATCTGTTGGAGCAGCTGATGGGCCATGGCCTCTGGGGTTCCCCAGGGCCGGGGTGGGGGCCAGAGATGATGAGGGTCTCATCCCAGGCCCTCTGCTCTCTTGTTTCAGCGAGCACCTGTGAGGAGTGGGCGGGCCCACGATGCAGAGGAGAAGCTGTGGGCGCGGCCCTGCCCCACCCCACCCCGTGGACGAGAGGCTGGGGGTCCACCCTTTGGGGCCTGGTCCCATCTTGCACCTTGGGGGCTCCAGCCCCCCTAAAATTAAATTTCTGCAGCATCCCTTTAGCTTTCAGTCTCCCCAGACCCCTGAACCCAGAAAAAGCACTCGCTGCGCGCTACACCCAGAAGAACCGCACAGCCGCAGGTGCCCCTCCTCGGAGGACAGCCACACACTATACTGGCTCTCCACTGGCTCTCCAGGCCACCCCCGGGACGCAGGGCAGACGAAACCCACCCCTAGCACACAGCAGGACCCCCCAAATTACTCACTATAGGGGGTCTGTGCCACAGGCCACACAGAGCTACCTTGTGGGGACTTACCGGGGGTGTCCCCCGTATGCCTGTACCCCAGATGAGTAGGGGCCGGCCTTGCCCATCCTGCCCTCCTCCGGCCAAGGGACCCTGGTGGGGGTGGTCCCTTCCCACTGCTGGATCCGGACTTTTTAAATAAAAACAAGTAAAATTTGTGTTTTAAGCTTGTGAGTGTGTAAGGTTGTTTGGGGTGATGTGGAGGGTTCAGAAGGTGCAGCCTGGGCCCCCATGACATCCCTGCTGGGGGCGCCAGGCCTGCTCTCTTACCTCTAGCAGAGCCTCGGAGTTTCTCGGATAGGGAGACAGGAGCCCAAACTTGCCCGGGTCCGAAGAGCAAGTCAATGGCAGGGCAGGCGTCTCCATCCCTCCCCACCTGAAGTTGTGTACTGTGGGCTCAGCACACATCGGGGACTTGAAGCACAGGGGACAGTCACGGCTGCTCAGTTCATCCTTCAACTTGTGTCCGCACGGGGGTTCAAGTCCACTTTGTAGCACACTGACTTTGGGTGGGCCACGGTTTTGTTTATTGTGTAAAATACACAACATAAACCTTACCATTATAGCCATTTTGTTTATTTATTAGAGACACGATCTCGCTCTGCCAGCCAGGCTGGAGTGCAGTGGCCCAATCATAGCTCACTGCAGACTTGAATTCCTGGGCTCAAGCGGTCCTCCTGCCTCAGCCCCCCAAAGCCCCAGGATACAGGCGTGAGCCACCACGTCTGGCCATTTTAGCCATTTTAAAATGCACAATTCAGGCATTTAGTACATTCACAATTTTGTGCAATCATCACCTTTATCTAATGTCAGCACATTCTAATCACCCCCAAAGGAAGTCCCGTCCTCATCAACAGTCACTCTCATCCCCTCCCCAGCTCCTGGCACCCGCAAATCCCCTTCCTACCTCTGTGGATTGACCTGTCCTGGATATGAGACCGCACACAGCATGACCTTTTTTTTTCAGACGGAGTCTCGCTCTGTCACCAGGCTGGAGTTGCAGTGGCGCGATCTCGGCTCACTGCAACCTCCGCCTCCCCGGCTCAAACAATTCTCCTGCCTCAAGCCTCCCAGGTAGCTGGGACTACAGGCGCCCGCCACCACACCCAGCTAATTTTTTGTATTTTTAGTAGAGACAGGGTTTCACCGTGTTAGCCAGGCTGGTCTCGAACTCCTGACCTCAGGTTATCTGCCTGCCTCGACCTCCTAAAGTGCTGGGATTACAGGTATGAGCCACCATGCCCAGACTGTGTGTCCTTTTGTATCTGGCTTCTCTCACTGAGTGTGATTGTCCTCAAAGGTCATCCACGCTGTGGCCTGTGTCAGAGCCTCATTCCTTTTGGTGGCTGTCATGGTCCAGCGTGTGAATGAATCCGCTATATGGACCCATCTATCTGTCAAAGGACTCTAGGCTGTTTCTACCATTTACTTGTGAGTGATGCTGCTGTGAACATTCATGTACATGTTTTTGTTGGAATGACCATTTTCCATTCTTTTGGAGATACAGACTGCTGGGAGTTCTGCGTTTGGCTTATTTTGTGTACGTGTATATGTGTGTGTGTTGCTTATTGACAAACCTTTCCAGAGACTTTTGCATTTAGTGGCATACATAAGACATCCTAAAAAATTTGGAGAAAACCCATCCTGGCTAACAAGGTGAAACCCCATCTCTACTTTAAAAAATACAAAAAATTAGCCGGGTGTGGTGTCGGGTGCCTGTAGTCCCAGCTACTCAGGAGGCTGAGGCAGGAGAATGGGGTGAACCCAGGAGGCAGAGCTTGCAGTGAGCCAAGATTGCACCACTGCACTCCAGCCTGGGCGACAGAGCGAGACTCCGTCTCAAAAAAAAAAAAAAAAGTCGGAGAATAATCTGAACCCCAGAACCTCTGAATGTGACCTTATTTGGAAATAGGGTCACTGCAGATATAATTAGTTAAGATGAAGTCATTACTGGAGTAGCGTGGGTCCTAAGTCCAACATGACCGCTCTCCTTATAAGAAGATAAAATTTGGACACAGACACGGAGAAGAGACAGCCAAGTGACAACACAGGCCAAGACTGGAGTTATACATCTAGAAGCCAAGGAACGTCAAGGAAGGCCACCCACAGCCGGAAGCTGTGGACGTCAGGCAAGATTCTGCCTGGGGACTCTGAGGGCCCTGCCAGGACCTTCCTTGTGGAATTCTGGCCTCTGGAGTTGTGAGAGGATCAGTTTCTGCTGTTTTATGTCTCCCCATTTGTGGTGCTTTTTGTTTATTTTTTATTTTTTAGGGGTGGGGGGGGTCTCACTATGTTGCCCAGGCTGATCTTGAACTCCTGGCTCAAGTGTCCTCCTGCCTTAGCCTCCCAAAGTGCTGGGATTACAGTTGTGAGCCATTGTGCCCACCCCCATCCCACACTGCTGCTGCTGCTTTTTTTTTTTTTTTTCCAGACAGAGTTTCGCTCATGTCACCCAGGCTGGAGTGCAATGGCACGATCTCAGCTCACTGCAACCTCCACCATCCAGGTTCAAGCGATTCTCCTGCCCCAGCCTCCTGAGTAGCTGGGATTACAGGTGCCTGCCACCATGTCCGGCTAATTTTTTGTATTTTAGTAGAGATGTGGTTTCACCATGTTGGCCAGGATGGTCTTGAACTCCTGACCTCAGGTGATCCACCTGCCCCAGCCTCCCAAAGTGCTGGGATTACAGGCGTGAGCCTCCATGCCCAACAGCTTTTTTCTTTGAGACAGGGTCCCACTATATTGCCTAGGCTGGAGTGCAGTGTCACAATCATAGCTCACTGCAGCGTCGACCTCCCTGGGCTCAGGTGATCCTCCCACCTGGTCCTCATGAGTAGCTGGGACCACAGGTGCCTGCCATCACTCTTGCCTAATTTTTTTTTTTTTAGACGGAGTTCTCACTCTATTATAGCCCCAGGCTGGAGTGCAATGGCTCGATCTCAGCTTACTGCAACCTCCACCTCCCAGGTTCGAGCGATTCTCCCATCTCAGCCTCCTGAGTAGCTGGGATTACAGGCACTCACCATCACGCCCAGCTGATTTTTGTATTTTGAGTAGAGACAGGGTTTCACCATGTTGCCCAGGCTGATCTCAAACTCCTGACCTCAGGTGATCCACCCGCCTTGGCCCCTCAAGGTGCTAGAATTACAGGCGTGAGCCACTGTGCCTGGCCAATTTGTTCCTATTTGTGAGATGGGGGTCTTGAACTACTGGGTTCAAGCAATCAGCCTCTCAAAGTGCTAGGATTACAGGCATAAGCTACTGCGCCCAGCTGTTTCTTTGTGGTTGGGACAGGATCTTGGTCTGCCACCCAGGCTGGAGTGCAGAGATGCCATCACAGCTCACGGCAGCCTGCACCTCCTGGGTTCAAGCCATCTTCCCACCTCAGCATCCCAAGTAGCTGGGACTACAGGTGCACGCCACCACACCCAGCTAATTTTGTATTTTTTGTAGAGATGGGGTCTCACCTGGTTCCTCAGGCTGGTCTCAAACTCCTGGGCTCCCAAAGTGGATCCTCCCAAAGTGGACCCCAAAGTGCTGGGATCGCAAGCAAGAGCCACCTCACCCCACCCAGTGTGTGGTGCTTTGTTACGGCTGCCATGGGAGACTCACACAACCCGATACTGCCAACCCCCCTCACTCTCCACCCCAGTTTCACCCTTTCCTGGCACAGATACCACCACCTCAAATTTAGAGTTTCTCATTTCTAGGCAGGCCTGGAAAATACCATTTTGCATCAGTTTTTTTATTTAAAAAAATTTTTTTTCAGCATACAATTCAGTAGGTTTTGGTACATTCAAAAAGTTGTGTGGGCTGGGCACAGTGGCTCATGCCTATAATTCCAGCACTTTCAGAGGCCAAGGCAGGCAGATCACTTGAGACTGGGAGTTTCTAGACCAGCCTGGCCAACACAGTGAAACCTGGTCTCTACTAAAAATACGAAAATAGGTGGGTATGGTGGCACATGCCTATAATTCCAGCTACTTGGGAGGCTGAGGCAGGTGAATCCCTCTCTCTATCTCTCTCTTTTTTTTTTTTTTCGAGACAGAGTCGTGCTGTCTGTCCCAGGCTGGAGCGCAGTGGTGCGATCTTGGCTCACTGCAACCTCCGCCTCCCAGATTCAAGCAATTCTGCTTCAGCCTCCCGAGTAGAGATGGGGTTTCACCATGTTGTCCAGGCTAGTCTCGAACTCCTGATCTCAAGCGATCGCATGCCTCAGCCTCCCAAAGTGCTGGATTACAGGCGTGAGTCACCACGCCAGGCCTTCCATAAACTTTCTTACCTCATCCAAACCCTTCTGCTACTTTCTTTTCTCTCCCCATGTTCAGTTTGTGAGGCTCCTCCCAGGCGGAGGCTGTGTCTGGCTCTGCTGTAGGGCCCGCCACTGCAGGCAGGATGGCTGTTTATTGAGCCAACATTCCTGGGTAGGAATCTGATGGATACATAGGTGTTTCCGGCATTGCATTCCAGTGGATTTTTACCAATGCCTCCTGGTGCCTGGGATCTCCTCCCTCATCTGTGACCTGGACATCCATTCACTCCTCACCAAAGATCACTGAGTACCCGCTGTATGCCAGGCACTGCGCCCTGGGCACTGGGCATGGGGACAGAGCAGGGGAACAGCCCCCGCCCTCCTGGAGCTGACATTCCTCCAGTCCTGGAGACAAACAGGATGCCAGATGAAATAAAATAGCAGCTGGGCGCCAAGGCTTATGCCTGTAATCCCAACACTTTAGGAGGCTGAGGTGGGAGGATCCCTTGAGGTCAGGAGTTCAAGACCAGCCTGGCCAACATGGTTTTAAACCTCATCTCTATTAAAAATACAAAAAAAAAAAAAAAAATTAGCTGGGCGTGGTGGTGTATGCCTGTAATCCCAGCTACTGGGGAGGCCAAGACATTAGAATTGCTTGAACTTGGTGGGCAGAGGTTGCAGTGAGCTGAGATCGTGCCACTGAACTCCAAACTGGGTGACAGAGTGAGACACCGGCTCAAAAAAATAATACTAATAACATTAAAAATAATAAAATAAAATAAAACAATGACCTCGCCTAGCAGAGAGTAAGTGCCCCAGCACCCTCAGCCATCCCTGTCCTTTTTTTTTTTTCTTTTTGAGATGGAGTCTGGCTTTGTTGCCCAGGCTGGAGTGCAATGGCACCATCTCGGCTTACTGCAACCTCCGCCTCCTGGGTTCAAGTGATCTCAGCCTCCCGAGTAGCTGGGATTACAGGCGTGTGCCACCGCCTCCGGCTGATTTTTGTATTTTTGGTTGAGACGGGGTTTCACCATGTTGCCCAGGCTGGTCTTGAACTCCTGACTTCAGGTCATCTCCCAGCCTCGGCCTCCCAAAGTGCTGGGATTACAGGCGTAAGCCACCGCTCCGGGCCTGTCCCTGTCCTTATTTGTGGTCCCTGTTCTTCCAGGGTCCTGAGCTCAGGACCCCCAGACTGCGGGTATCCCCGGGGAGGGCGCAACTGGCCCTGGCAGGGCCCGGACACCTGGGGCCCAACCCACCCCTGCGCAACCCGCGGTGTCGCCTTCCCGGGCGGCTCGGGTTCCCGGATCCCCTTACCCGGCCTTCTCGGCTGTCGCGTCCCGGGCCGGGGGAGGGGAGGCTTCAGGAAGCGACGGATCCGGCGGCGGCGGCGGCGGCGAGGGCCCGGGTGGGTGACCGAACTTCTCCCGCCATGGAGGGCGCAGTGGCCCGGGAGGCCCGGGAGGCCGAGGCCCCGCGCGCGTCTGCGCCCCCGCCCGCGCCCTCGGAGCCCCCGGCTGCGCCCCGCGCCCGCCCGCGCCTGGTCTTCCGCACGCAGCTGGCGCACGGGAGCCCCACGGGCAAGATCGAGGGCTTCACCAACGTCCGCGAGCTGTACGCCAAGATCGCCGAGGCCTTCGGGATCGCGCCCACCGAGGTAAGGACCCCGGACACCCGCGCCCGAGACCATCCGCCTGATGTGGTGAGGGGTGGGGAGCTTGGACGCTGGACGGGAGACCCCAGATCCCCGGATCCCAGACGTCGGGGTGGCTGCCTAATCGCCGGATCTCAGAGACGCAGCCCTCAGAGAACGGGGTGCCACACCCCAGGGTTCCCCTTTGCACGCTCTGCGCAAAACATGGGGAGGTCTTAGGTCTAGCGGACCCCTAGATATTCCAGAAAATCCTCTGCGCAGACCTCGCTTGGAGCGGACCCCAGCCCTCGGGGAAGCTCCTCTGTGCTTCCTGGAAATAGCTGGCATCTGGGGTTCCAGATGGTCCCCTTGGAGATGGGAAGTCTGAGGCCGTGGTGCGGTTGGGGGGTTCCTGGGCATTTTTCCAATCCGGGTCCGTTTGGTCTGCAGCCCCCAGAGGGCGCCAGCAGATTAAACCTGGAGGTCTGGGGGCTGGAGGTCCTGGAGGTATGGAGAGGGGTCTCCACCTGCCGGAAGCCGCCTTCTCCCTCCTCTCTCCATTCTCGGGAGGTCCCACGCCTTGCCCTTTCCCATGGGCTGGGATCCTGGTCGCTGGGGACAGGGGCCTGCGCAGATAGGGCGGCTGCATGGGAGGATGCGTGCCCTGGCTACCTCTGCGTTCCTTCTCCCCCGGGAAGATTTTATTCTGCACCCTCAACAGCCACAAAGTGGACATGCAGAAGCTCCTAGGGGGCCAGATAGGCCTGGAGGATTTCATCTTTGCCCACGTGCGAGGCGAGACCAAGGAGGTGGAGGTCACTAAGACAGAGGACGCTCTGGGGTTGACCATCACGGACAACGGGGCCGGCTACGCCTTCATCAAGGTGCCCGGGAGGGGGTGGGCAGGTGGCCTCCTGGGGTCCAGCAATTGCCCCCACACTCTGGGTCGACGTGGGTTCTGGGGATTCGAGGAGGGTGGCTGGGGTTGCCCTGCCAGCGACGCTGGATCCCTGCAGAGAATCAAGGAAGGCAGTATCATCAACCGGATCGAGGCAGTGTGCGTGGGTGACAGCATCGAAGCCATCAACGACCACTCCATTGTGGGCTGCCGCCACTACGAGGTGGCCAAGATGCTCCGGGAGCTGCCCAAGTCCCAGCCCTTCACCCTGCGCCTGGTGCAACCCAAGAGGGCCTTCGGTGAGGCGGGCGGGCTGGCGGGAGCTCTTCCCGAAGTGGGTCCTACGGATGCCGGGGGTGGAGGAGGGTCGGGGATGGGACGGGCTGGAAGGTTCTAGGTGCACCCGCTGCATGGCTACTAGCTCCTGGCAGGGTAACAGAAACTGGTAGTTTCTATTAATAGATTGTTATGGAACCAGTCTGTGGGGGAGGGGTGGGGGAGAGACTGGGTAAAGTGGAGTGGGAGGAGGAGGCCTCCAGAACCACTTTGTAGCCAGGCTGGGAGCTTTTTTTTTTTTTTTTGAGAGGGAGTCTCACTCTGTGGGCCTTGGATGGAGTGCAATGGCCCGATCTTCAATCTCAGCTCACTGCAACCTCCGCCTCGCGGGTTCAAGCGATTCTCCTGCCTCAGCCTCCTGAGTAGCTGGGATTACAGGCACCCGCCACTGCGCCTGGCTAATTTTTGTATTTTTAGTAGACACGGGGTTTCACCATCTTTACCAGTCTGGTCTCGAACTCCAGACCTCAGGTGATCCACCCGCCTCAGACTCCCAAAGTGCTAGGATTATAGGCGTGAGCCACTCTGTGCGCAGCCTGGGAACTTTTAAAGTAGTGCTTTGAGGTCATGGTGGATTCTAGAGAATGAGAATATGAGAAAAGTTTTCTTTCTTCTTCTTCTTTTTTTTTTTTTTTTTTTGAGGCGGAGTCTCAATATGTCGCCCAGGCAGGAGCGCAGTGGTGCGATCTCAGCTCGCTGCAACCTCTGCCTCCCAGTTCAAGAGGTTCTCCTGCCTCAGCCTCAGGAGAAGCTGGGATTACAGGCGTGTACCACCATGCCAGGATAATTTTTGTATTTTTAGTAGAGATGGGGTTTCATTATGTTGAACAGACTGGTCTCAAACTCCTGAGCTCAGGTGATCCACCCGTCTTGGCCTCCCAAAATGCTGGGATTACAGGCGTGAGCCACTGCGCCTGGCCGTGCCAGCTAATTTTTAATATTTTTCTTTTTTTGAGATGGAGTTTCACTCTTGTTGTCCAGGCTGGAGTGCAGTGGCACGATCTCGGCTCACCGCAACCTCTGCCTCCCAGGTTCAAGTGATTGTCCTGCCTTAGCCTCCCAAGTAGCTGGGATTACCCAGACAAGAACATACCTAGATTGAGGCTCCTGCCACAAGGAGGGTCCCAAGCAGTCCCTAGAAGAGGGAGAATGAGGGCATGGGACTGGGACGTTAGTTCTAAACTTGCTCCATTACACCTCATTCTGGACTTGTGATTTAGTTTGCTGGGGACGGGAAGTGTGGAATCTCGAAAGGGTCTCTGGAGATTCGCCGCAAAGGAGGACTTTGAAGGGGAGGAAGATTCTAGAAAGGCTCGGCTGGTGGCCTCCCAGGGTTTACAAAGATGTGGCTCCACCCAGAACCCATGGCCATCCCTCACTCTGTTCCCTCCAGATATGATTGGCCAGAGAAGTCGGTCCAGCAAATGTCCCGTAGAGGCGAAAGTGACCAGTGGGAGGGAGACCCTGCGGCTTCGTTCTGGGGGGGCTGCCACAGTGGAGGAGGCGGTGAGTGAAGGGGAGGGGTTCTTCCCAGGCTTCTGCACCTGCAGTTCTGCCACTGAGTCAGTGTGGCCTTGGGCAAGAACTTCTCGGAGCCTCGGTTTCTCTGCCTGCAAAATGGGTCCTCGTTGAAAGGTGGGGCAATGATGTGGGTACCAGCACTACTGACTCATGTGAGGGTCCAGTCCACTCTAACCTTAGGGGTGGGGGTCTGGAGGGGCTGGGCTGGAGGGCTTCAAAGTTTTTCACCCCTGACTTCCCTCTCCTGTGCCCTCAGCCCAGTGAGTTTGAGGAAGAGGCATCCCAGAAGGTTGATGACCTGCTGGAAAGCTACATGGGCATTCGGGACCCCGAGCTGGGTAAGGGGCCAGGGTAAGCTGGGGGGCCCTGGCGGCAGGGCAGCCTACGGGAGGAGGCAGGGGTCCCAGCGGGAAGTTTGGAGTGGGGAGTGCCCTCACTGACAACCCCTCCGGCATGGCCCGCAGCGTCCACCATGGTGGAGACGTCCAAGAAGACAGTGAGCGCCCAGGAGTTTGCACGCTGTTTAGACTCCGTCTTGGGCGAGTTCGCCTTCCCCGACGAATTTGTGGTGGAGGTGTGGGCCGCCATCAGCGAGGCCAGGGAGGCCTGTGGCTAGTCTGCCCTGGGGGAGCCCAGCACAGCCCCAGCCTGGAGCCCCGCCCCCTGCCCCAGCCCTGCTCCAGAACCCAGCCCTTCTCTAGAATCCAGCCCAGATCTGAGGCCAAGCTTTGTGCTAGAGCCCAGGCCAGCTCTGAGACCAAGCCCAGCATTGAGAACAAGCCGTATTCTAAAACTCAGGCCAGCCCTGAGACCAAGCCCAGCTCTAGAACCCAGATGGGCTCTGAGACCAAGCCCAGCTCTAGAACCCAGATGGGCTCTGAGACCAAGCCCAGCTCGAGAACCCAGATGGGCTCTGAGACTGAGCCCAGCATAGAGACCAAGCCCTGTTCTAGAACTCAGGCCACCTCTGAGGCCAAACCCAGCTCTAGAACCCAGATGGGCTCCGAGACTAAGCTCAGCTCTAGAACTCAGATGAACTCTGAGACCGAGCCCAGTATTGAGACCAAGCCCTGTTCTAGAGCCCAGGCCAGCCCTGAGGCCAAGCTCAGCTCTAGAACCCAGATGGGTTCTGAGACTATGCGCAGCTCTAGAACCCAGATGGGCTCTGAGAATGAGCCCAGCATTGAGACCAAGCCCTGTTCTAGAACTCAGGCCAGCTCTGAGACCAAGCCCAACCCTAGAACCCAGATGAGCTCTGAGTCCAGGCCCAGCATAGAGACCAAGCCCTGTTCTAGAACTCAGGCCACCTCTGAGGCCAAGCCCAGCTCTAGAACCCAGATGGGTTCTGAGACTAAGCTCAGCTCTAGAACTCAGATGAACTCTGAGACCAAGCCTAGTATTGAGACTAAGTCCTGTTCTAGAGCCCAGGCCAGCTCTGAGACCAAGCCCAGTTCTAGAAACCAGATGAGCTTTGAGACCAAGCCCAGCTCTAGAACCCAGATAAGTTCAGAGACCAAGCCCAGCATTGAGACCAAGCCCTGTTCTAGAACTCAGGCCACCTCTGAGGCCAAGCCCAGCTCTAGAACTCAGGTCAGCTCTGAGACCAAGCCCAGCTCTAGAAACCAGATGAGCTCTGAGACCAAGCCCAGCTCTAGAACCCAGATAAGTTCTGAGACCAAGCCCAGCATTGAGACCAAGCCCTGTTCTAGAACTCAGGCCAGCCCTGAGACCAAGCCCAGCTCTAGAACCCCGATAAGCTCTGAGACCAAGCCCAGCATTGAGACCAAGCCCTGTTCTAGAACTCAGGCCACCTCTGAGGCCAAGCCCAGCTCTAGAACCCAGATGAGATCTGAGACCAAGCCCTGCTCTGAAGCGCAGGCCAGCTCTGAGATGAAGCTCATCTCTAGAATCCAGCTGAGCCCTGACAACAAGCCAAGCTCTGGAACCCAGACAAATTTTAAGACCCAGACCAGCTTGGAGACCAATCCCAGTTCCAGAATCCAGGCTAGTTCGGAGACCAAGCCCTGCTGGAAAACTCGAGCTGACTCTGGAACTCTGGACAGCTCCACAATGCAGCCACACCTGGACACTCGGTCTAGCTCCAGAACCCCAGTTAATTTTGGAACCCATGTGAGATTCATGAAGCAACCCAGCTCTGGAACTCCAGCCAGCTCAGGATTCAGAGACAGCTCCCAAACCAAATCCTATTCAAGAACTCAGACCAGCTCAGAAACCCAGGTCCACACAACTGCCCAGTCCAGATCCCAAGCCCAGTTGCATCCAAGTACCCATCCCCACCCTGCAGCCCAGTCCAGCGCCAGTGACGATTCCAGCTCTGAGACTGAGCCCAGCTCTAGAACCTCACCTAGTGCTACAACCAGGCCCAACTGCAGGATTCAGACCAGCTCTGGAACCCCATCCATCTTGGAAGCAAGGCCCAGCTCCAGCACACAGCTTGGTGCCAAGCCCCACTCTCCCTGCAGAATGCAGGTCAGCTCTAGAATGCAGACCAATTTCAAGGCCTGGCCAAGCTCCAGAGCTCAATCCAGCCCAGGCACTGCACTCAACTCTAGAACTCAGCTCAGTTCTGGAGCACAGGCTGGTTCTGAAATCCCAGCCAGCTCCAAAACACAGACAGTGGCTGAGACCCAGCCAAGTTCCAGAATCCAACTAAGCTCAGGAGTCCTACCTAGTCCTGGGACCCAGGCCATCGCAGCAACAGAGTTAAGCTCCACAGCCCCGTCTAGTTCTGACAGCAGGCCCAACTCCAAGACCCAGCGCTGCCCAGGAGCTCGACCAGCCTCTGGGACTCAATTCGCCTCTAAAACCCTGCCAGGTTCTAGGTACCAGCTCCAGACCACAGCCTCAGAGAGCTCTGGTATTCAACTAGACTTTGGGAAGCAGACCAGCTCTGGAAGTCAGCCTAGCTTTGGAACGCAGCCCAGCTCTGGGACCCAGATAAGCTCAAGAATTCAAGCCAGCTGTGGAAGTCAGCTTAGTTCTGGAACGCAGCTGATTACTGGAGCCCATCCCAGCTTCAGAACTCAGACCGGTTCCGGAAACCAGCTCAGCTCTGGGACCCAGGCCCGTGCAAGAATTCAGCTCAGCCTCGGAGCTCATCTTAGCTCCAGAACCCAGTCCAGTCCTGAGACCGGGCTCAGCTCTGCGGCTCAGCCCAGCTCTGGAACCCAGCCCAGCTCTGGAACCCAGCTCAGCTCTGGGATTCCGTTCGGCTCTGAAACCCAGACTGGCTCAAGAATTCAGCCCGACTCCGGAGCCCGCCTTAGCTCCAGAACCCAGTCCAGCTCTGAGACTGGGCTCAGCTCTGAAACCCAGACTGGCTCAAGAATTCAGCCCAGCCCTGGAGCCCACCTTAGTTCTGGAACCCAGACTGTTTCTGGAACCCAGTCCAGTTCCAGAACTCACATCAGTTCAAGAATCTGGCTGAGCCCTAGAAATGGGCTCTCCCCACAGACCGCTGGCCTTGACCCTAGAATCCAGCTTGAGGGCCCTGCCGCAACCCAACCTCAGCCCGCAGGCCCACCCCCCAGAGACCCCACCCCAGCCCCTAGCAAAGACCCCCAGCCTCTGCCTCAGCCCCAAGAGCAGGTACGTGGCACCCAGGCCAGCCTTGGCCCCATCCCAGGCTTATCCCTCGCTTCCTACCCGGCCCCTCAGCCGCAGGTCTCCTCAACCCCCGAGAAGCCAGCCGTCTCTCCCAAGCCCCAGGTGGGACCCCAGAAATCCACCCCACCCACCATATCTGTCACTCTTAGTCCTGCCCCCAGAGGCCTCCTGAGTTCCCAGCTGTCTGAGTCCCCAGCTCTGGCGCCTGCCCCTTCCCCAACTCTGGAGGAGCCAGAGCCCCACCCTTACCGCGGGGGATCGTAGCTTGGCTGTGACCTAGCCTTGGCTCATGTGGTTCTCACCCTCTCCTGTCCCTCCCAGCCTGGGCCCCCCAGAAGCAGCAAGTGACCTTATTTCCCCAGCAGGCGGTGGTGGCGGGGTGTGTGGTGGTGAAAACAGGGGCTTCAGTTTCACCGGCCCTGGCTCAGATCCAGGTCCTTGGAGGGAAAAGGAGGGCAGGAGATGGGTTGCACCGCATGTACCCTGAGGGTTCATGGTGAATAAAGGCACCTTCCATCTCTGCAGCCTGGTGTGTCATTTTGCAGGGAGTTTGGGGGAATGCCAAGATATGGGGCTGAGGGGTTGACGGAAACTATGGCAACCTCTCGAGCACCTACTGTGTACCAAGCACTTCATTAAGCACCACATAGTGGTGCATGGGACAGGTGCTCCACGAAGACCCAGCCATTGGTCCTTTTTTTTTTTTTTTTTTTTTTTTTCCCTGAGATGGAGTCTGGCTCTGTCGCCCAGGCTGGAGTGAGTGGCGCAATCTCGGCTCACTGCAAGCTCCGCCTCCCAGGTTCACGCTATTCTCCTGCCTCAGCCTCCCGAGTAGCTGGGACTACAGGCGCCCGCCACCACGCCCAGCTAGTTTTTAAATATTTTTTTTCTTTTTTCTTTTTTTTTTTTTTTGAGACAGAGTCTTGCTCTGTCGCCCAGGCTGGAGTGCAGTGGCCGGATCTCAGCTTACTGCAAGCTCCGCCTCCCGGGTTCACGCCATTCTCCTGCCTCAGCCTCCCGACTAGCTGGGACTACAGGCGCCCGCCACCTCGCCCGGCTAGTTTTTTGTATTTTTTTAGTAGAGACGGGGTTTCACCGGGTTAGCCAGGATGGTCTCGATCTCCTGACCTCGTGATCCGCCCGTCTCGGCCTCCCAAACTGCTGGGATTACAGGCTTGAGCCACCGCGCCCGGCCTAAATATTTTTTTTTAGTAGAGATGGGGTTTCACCGTGTTAGCCAGGATGGTCTCGATCTCCTGACCTTGTGATCCGCCCATCTCGGCCTCCCAAAGTGCTGGGATTACAGGCTTCAGGCACTGCGCCCAGCCACCTGGCTAATGTTTTGTCTTTTTAGTAGAGATGCGGTTTCACCATGTTGGCCAGGATGGTCTTGATCTTCTGACCTCGTGATCCACCCGCCTCGGCCTCTCAAAGTGCTGGGATTACAGGCGTGAGACGCTGCGCCCAGCCACCATTGGTCCTTTCTCCCAATATTTATTGAGCACCTACCATGTGCAAGGTGCTGTACAGAACACGGTGGTGTTTGAAAGACTGTTGGGTGAACAAGTGAACGGTAGAGAAAACAGGGGCACCACTCCATGCTTTTGCATCTCTCTCTCTCTCTCTTTCTCTGTTTTATTCATTTATTTATTTAGAGATGAAGTCTCACTCTGTCGCCCAGGCTGGAGTGCAGCGGTGTGATCTCAGCTCACTGCAACCTCTGCGTCCTGGGTTCAACCAATTCTCCTGCCTCAGCCTCCTGCATAGTTGGGATTACAGGCACCTGCTACCACGCCTGGCTAATTTTTTGTTTGTTTGTTTGTTTGTCTTTAGAGACGGAGTTTTGCTCTCGTTGCCCAGGCTGGAATGCAATGACATGATCTCAGCTCACCACAACCTCCACCTCCTTGGTTCAAGCGATTCTCTTGCCTCAGCCTCCCGAGTAGCTTAGATTATAGACATGCGCCACCACGCCCGGCTAATTTTTTTTCTTTTTTTTTTTTTTGTATTTTTAGTAGAGATAGGGTTTCTGCATGTTGGTCAGGCTGGGCTCGAACTCCCGACCTCAGGTGATCCGCCCGTCTCGGCCTCCCAAAGTGCTGGGACTCCAGGCATGAGCCACCACGCCCAGCCATTTTTGTATTTTTAGTAGAGACAGGAGTTCACCATGTTGGCCAGGCTGGTCTCGAACTCCTGACTTCAGGTGATCCACCATCCTCAGCCTCTCAAAGTGCTGGGATTACAGGCATGAACAATCACACCTGGCCCAATTATACCTACTTTTAATAACATGCAGATTCAAAGGTGGTTTGACCAGGGCTAACCTGAAGCCCTCCCATGACAGGCTGCTGGGAGAATTCTAGGCGGTACCACCCATGAAGTGATTACGAAACACTCGAGAAACAAGTGGGGGAGGAACCGAATCCTCTCTTCCCTCCCCATCCTCCCCAGCCTTGCCCTTGTCTGCCCCGGGTGAGGTTCAGTGCACAAAACCCCAGAGACTGACAACTGGACCCCAAGGAAAATAAAACCAAAGGCAGAGATATATTTTGGCAAGAAAAGGGGGTGCCCCCGTTCACATTCAATTTTTTCTGGACAGAACCTTCCCGGTTGATGGTTCAAAAGGAAGCAACAGTACCCCAGCAAGTAGGTCAAATTCAGGGTGAAAGAGCAATGGAAGGCCGGGCGCAGTGGCTTACGCCTGTAGTCCTAGCTGCTCAGGAGGCTGAGGCACGAGAATCGCTTGAATCCAGGAGGTGGAGCTTGCAGTGAGTTGAGATTGTGCCACTGCACTGCAGCCTGGGCCACACAGTGAGACTCCATCTCAAAAAAAAAAAAAAAAAGAAAAAAGCCAGGTGCAGTGGTTCATGCTTGTAATCCCAGCACTTTGGGAGGCCGAGGTGGATGGATCACCTGAGGTCAGGAGTTCAAGACCAGCCTGCCCAACATGGTGAAACCGCATCTCTACTAAAAATACAAAAATTAGCCGGGCATGGTGGCATGCGCCTATAGGCCCAGCTACTCGGGAGGCTGAGGCAGGAGAAACGCTTGAACCCGGGAGGTGGAGGTTGCAGTGAGCTGAGATGGTGCCACTGCACTGCAGCCTGGGGAACAGAGCAAGACTCCATAAAAAATAATAATAATAATAATAGCTATGCAAGACTCTCTTCCAATGTCCCCGCGCCCTTCCTGGGGCTGGGAGGGGCGCAGAGAAGTGGTAGGAGCTCTGGATGGGAAAAGGGAGCCGAGAAAGGGAGAGGTCTTGGTAAAAGGGAGAAGTTGGGGTTCCCCGGGTTGGATTGGGGTCAACCCCAAAACCCTGCTGCTGACGCCCACTGTCCATCCAGCACCCCCAGCTCCCGAATCCTCAGAACAGGCAGATGGGCTGTCCCAGGGGGCCGAGGGCTCCGCGTAAACGCGCGGGAGGGGCGCTCTGTCCACTTCCTACTGCAGCCCGGAGCGCTGCGTGAGCTGCGGCTGGAGGGACAGCGACCTGGGCCGGGTGCTGAGGCGGGGCTGCAGGCGCCGGAGCACGGCGCGGCGGAACAGGATGTACACCCAGGGGTCCAGGATCTGGTTCCACGTGGCCACGCGCAAGTAGATGAGCAGCTGCTGCTCCGTGGCGCGGGACAGCTGCCCGGAGGGGCTCATGGCAGGCGGGTTCCGCAGCACTGTCTGGGCGATGAAGACCTGCAGAGGGGACAGCGGTCAGCCTGGGCCCTGCCTCCAGCCCCACCCGCCCCGGTCCCTGCCCCGGTCCCCTGAGATCCAGGGTCCACTCCGTTTTTTATTTTTATTTTTGAGACACAGTCTCGTTCTGTCGCCCAGGCTGGAGTGCAGTGGTGCGATCTCAGCTCATTGCAACCTCCGCCTCCCCGGTTCAAGCAATTCTCCTCTCTCAGCCTCCCAAGTAGCTGGGATTACAGGTGCCCGCCTCTACACCCAGCTAATTTTTGTATTTTTAGTAGAGACGGGGTTTCGCCACATTGGCCAGGCTAGTCTCGAACTCCTGACCTCAAGTGATCTGCCCACCTCAGCCTCCTAGAGTGCTGGAATTACAGGAGTGAGCCACCGCGCCTGGCCGGTGTCCTCTCTGTTACTGCATTGCTGGGTGACCTCAGGAGAGTTGACTAACCTCTCTGAGCTCCTACTGATGGGTCCATAAATTAGAGCACTGTTAGCCAGACAGTGGCTCATGCCTGTAATCTCAGCATTCTGGGAGGTCAATAGGAGAGAATCGCTTGAACCCAGGAGTTCAAGACCAGCCTGGGGAACATAGTGAGACCTCATGTCTACAAAAAGTAAAAATAAACTAAAAAGTTACCCGGGCATGGTTGCACTCCAGTCTGGGTGACAGAGCAAGATCCTGTCTCAAAATAAATAAATAAATATAATTTTTAAATAATAAAAATTATATTTATCTGTCGGCCAGGATGATAGGAAATTTTTAAACTCTATTTAAAAGTAAATATTTAAAATAAGAATGTTATCTACAAATTAGTATAAAATAATCAATTATATGATAATATAATTATTATTCATAATTATAATGTTGCATATAATTGATATATATCATTTATCATACAATTATATTGTAATAAATGTTACATTATATTAAGATAATTTGTTTGAGACCAGCTTGACCAACATGGTCAAACACCATCTGTATTAAAACATACAAAAATTAGCCGGGTGCGGTGGCACGCACCTGTAGTCCCAGCTACTTGGGAGGCTGAGGTGGGAGGATCCTTGTACCCAGGAGGCAGAGGTTGCAGTGAGCTAAGATGGCACCACTGCACTTCAGCCTGGGCAACACAGCGAAACTCCATCTTAAAATGAAATAAAATAAAATAATTTGGCTGGGCGCAGTGGCTCACATCTATAATCCCAGCACTTTGGGACGCTGAGGCAGGCGGATCACAAGGTCAGGAGATTGAGACCATCCTGGCTAACACGGTGAAACCCTGTCTCTACTAAAACTACAGAAAAAATTATCTGGGCGTGGTGGCAGGCACCTGTAGTCCCAGCTACTTGGAAGGCTGAGGCAGGAGAATGGCGTGAACCTGGGAGGCGGAGCTTGCAGTGAGCCGAGATCGAGCCACTGCACTCCAGCCTGGGCGACAGAGTGAGACTCTGTCTCAATATAATAATAGCACTAATAATAGCAACAATTATATATATGTATATATAGTTGTTTTTTTTGTTTTTTGTTTTTTTTTGAGATGGAGCCTTGCTCTGTTGCCCAGGCTGGAGTGCAGTGGTGTAATCTCAGTTCACTGTAACCTCCACCGCCTGGGTTCAAGCAGTCCTCCTGCCTCAGTCTCCTGAGTAGCTGGGATTACAGGCGCCTGCCACCATGCCCAGCTAATATTTTGTATTTTTAGTAGAGATGGGGTTTCACCATGTTGGCCAGGGTGGCCAGGCTGGTCTCGAATGCCTGGCCTCAAGTGATCCACCTGTCTCACCCTCCCAAAGTGTTGGGATTACAGGCATGAGCCACTGAGCCCGGCCAAAATAATTTATATTATATTAGAATGCATCACTATATTAAAAGCATTTCCTGGGCCTGGCGCAGTGGCTCACACCTGTAATCCCAGCACTTTGGGAGGCCGAGGCGGGCAGATCACAAAGTCAGGAGTTCAAGACCAGCTTGGTCAACATAGTGAAACCCGGTCTCTACTAAAAATACAAAACAATTAGCTGGGTGTCTGTAGTCCCTGCTACTTGGGAGGCTGAGGCAGGAGAATCGCTTGAACCTGGGAGGCAGAGGTTGCAGTGAGCTGAGATCATACCACTGCACTCCAGCCTAGGCAACAGTAGGAGACCCCATCTCTAAATAAATCAAATAAATAAACAAATAAAGAAACAAATAAATAAATAAAATAATTTTCTGAGCACCTACGGTAGGCTGGATGAAGCAGCAATCGCAGCCAAGAAACACCCAGGGCACACCCTCATAGGCTCACACCTCTAGTCGGGAGACGGACACTGGGCCTGGGGGGTTACGGCATGGGGTGGGCAAAGCTGTGATGAGGAAGCGATGTCAGAGCCCAGAAGAGGTGCCTGACCTGGCCTGGGGAAGTCACTGAAGGGCAAATGGGAGTGGGCCAGGTGCATCTGCAGGAAGTGCCTGTGAGGACTTTCTTCTGAGGGTAATAGGGAGTCATGGGAGGGTTTAGAGCAAGGGTTGACCCATGGGCCAAATCTACCTGTCACTTGCTTTGGGTTTTTTTCTTTTCTTTCTTTCTTTTTTTTTTTTTGAGACGGAGTCTTGCTCTGTTGCCCAGGCTGGAGTGCAGTGGCACGATATCAGCTCACTGCAAGCTCTGCCTCCTGGCTTCATGCCATTCTCCTGCCTCAGCCTCCCGAGTAGCTGGGACTACAGGCCCCCACCACCACGCCCGGCTAATTTTTTTGTATTATTAGTACAGATGGGGGTTTCACCATGTTGGCCAGGATGGTCTCGATCTCCTGACCTCGTGATCCGCCCACTCGGCCTCCCAAAGTGCTGGGATTACAGGCGTGAGCCACCACGCCCGGCTGTCACCATCAGGATTTAAATCCACCCTGGGTGACCAGAGGTCCAGTCAGGAGGGTAGCAGGACCCCACAGAGCCCCCACTCACCAGCAGGGGCAGCCAACACACGCTGGCCACCAGCATGATGCCCAGGAGCTGAGCCATCATCTCCACCTCGGAGTCCCGGGGACGCTGCTGGGCCGCCTCCTGCCCGTGGTAGACGTGGCACAGGGTGGCCACGCTGACGGTGTTCAGCAGGAAGGACAGCCCAACCGAGAGGCCGCCCAGCATGGAAAAGAGCAGCCCAAAGGCCACGTCCCCAGACTCGGCGCCCAGCGTCAGGAAGCACCAGGACCCCGGGTATTGCACGGTGTAGCGACCCAGGCCCAGCAGGGGCAGCAGGCCCAGCGCCAGCGCGGCCGCCCACACCAGCCCCACGGTGGCCCAGGCGCGGCGCTGCGAGGTGACCGCCG
The DNA here is from genome assembly GCF_049350105.2 of Macaca mulatta. Classification (NCBI taxonomy): domain Eukaryota; kingdom Metazoa; phylum Chordata; class Mammalia; order Primates; family Cercopithecidae; genus Macaca; species Macaca mulatta. The sequence continues at coordinate 4,409,789 of NC_133424.1, forward strand.
GGCGCGAGAAGGGCCGGGTGATGCCTAGGAAACGCTCCGAGGCCATGGTGGCCCCCAGCAGCAGCGGGGACAGGCCGAAGAAGATCATGACGACGCCCATGAAGCGGCAGAGACGGCAGCCGGGGTCCACGGCATGCCACTCGAAGAGCGCGGCGTGCTGGGACACCACGATGGCACCGGTCACCAGCAGACCCAGGAAGTCAGTGAGGACGAGGCCGCAGAGGAAGGTGAGGAAGGAGGAGCGCGTGTGCGAACCCCCCTGCCGCGCCCCCGCCAGCACGCTCAGGGCCAGCAGGTTGGAGGCCAGGCCCACCACGCAAAAGGAGGCGGCGAACCAGGGCGAGGCGATCAGCCGCCTCTCCTCCAGGGTAATGTTTGTGGGCCGGAAACAGGGCCCCAGGGAACTGCCATTGGGCCACATGGCTCCGGAGCCCTGCGGGATCGGTCACCACCCCATCAGGCTGATGCTGGAGACAGGGCAGGCTGGCACTGGTTCAGGTACACCTGGGAGGCGAGAGAAGATTTGCTTGTGATTAATTCTGCATTTCAGTGTAAGCAGCTCTGGTGAACTCCTACACAACCTTCAATGCCCCAGCTCAAATATCCTCTCCTGGTCTTCCTTCCTTCCTTCCTTCCTTCCTTCCTTCCTTCCTTCCTTCCTTCCTTCCCTCCTTCCCTCCTTCCCTCCTTCCCTCCTTCCCTCCTTCCCTCCTTCCTTCCTTCCTTCCTCCCTCCCTCCCTTCCCTCCCTCCCTCCCTCCCTTCCTTCCTTCCTTCCTTCTGTCCCTCCCTCCCTCCCTCCCTCCCTCCCTTCCTTCCTTCCTTTCTTTCGAGATGGAGTCTCACTCTGTCGCCCAGGCTGGAGAGCAGTGGTGTGATCTCCACTCACTGCAAGCTCTGCCGCCTCCTGGGTTAACGACATTCTCCTGCCTCAGCCTCCCTAGAAGCTGGGACTACAGGTGCCCGCCAACGCGCCCAGCTAATTTTTTGCATTTTTAGTAGAGACGGGGTTTCACCGTGTTAGCCAGGATGGTCTCGATCTCCTGACCTCGTGATCCTCCCGCCTCTGCCTCCCAAAGTGCTAGGATTACAGGCGTGAGCCACCGTGCCTGGCCTTTTTCTCCATTTTCATGGTGTCGCTTTTATAATAAATAAACCCTGAAATCCAGTTCTATTTTGGGAACAAAAAACATAACTTCTTCGGAATGGCAGGTTCCCCAGGGACGGCTGGTAGAGAGCAGCAGGCGGGGACCCGTTACCCTCTGTGGGGCTAAGCTCAGTCACACTGCACAACATCAGAGCCAAGCCGGGTGCAGCGGCTCACGCCTCTTATCCTAGCACTTTGGGAGGCCAAAGTGGGCGGATCACTTGAGGTCAGGAGTTCGAGACCAGCCTGGCCAACACAGCAAGCCCCTATCTCTTAAAAAAATATATCTGGGTGTAGTGGCATGCACCTGTAATCCCTGCTCCTCGGAAGGCTGAGGTTGGAGGATTGCTTGAGCACCAGATATCGAGGCTGCAGTGAGCTACAATTGCACCACTGCACTCCAGCCTGGGCAACAGTGAGACCCTGTCTCAAAACAAAAACAAAAACAAAAACAACGCTAAAAAAAAAAAAAATACAAAAAATGGGGCCAGGTGTGACAAGTGAAGTAAAAATAAAATGAGATGGTTCAAGAACCGGCTTCTGGCCGGGCGCGGTGGCTCACGCCTGTAATCCCAGCACTTTGGGAGGCCGAGGAGGGCAGATCACAAGGTCAGGAGATCGAGACCATCCTGGCTAACACGGTGAAACCCCGTCTCTACTAAAAACACAAAAAATTAGCCAGGCGTGGTGGCGGGCGCCTGTAGTCCCAGCTACTTGGGAGGCTGAGGCAGGAGAATGGCGTGAATCCAGGAGGCAGAGCTTGCAGTGAGCCGAGATCGCACCACTGCACTCCAGCCTGGGCGACAGAGTGAGACTCCACCTCAAAAAAAAAAAAAAAAAAAGAGGCCGGGCGCGGTGGCTCAAGCCTGTAATCCCAGCACTTTGGGAGGCCGAGACGGGCGGATCACGAGGTCAGGAATCAAGACCATCCTGGCTAACACGGTGAAACCCCGTCTTTACTAAAAAATACAAAAAACTAGCCGGGCGAGGTGGCGGGCGCCTGTAGTCCCAGCTACTCGGGAGGCTGAGGCAGGAGAATGGCGTAAACCTGGGAGGCGGAGCTTGCAGTGAGCTGAGATCCGGCCACTGCACTCCAGCCTGGGCCACAGAGCGAGACTCTGTCTCAAAAAAAAAAACAAAAAAAAAAAGAAAAATAAAAAAACAAAAATTTGCCGGACGTGGTGGTGCACACCTGTAATCCCAGCTACTCGGGAAGCTGTGGCAGGAGAATTGCTTGAACCCAGGAGGCCGAGGTTGCAGTGAGCCAAGATCAAACCATTGTACTCCAGCCAGGGTGACAAGAGTGAGACTCCATCTCAAAAATAAATCAATACATAAATAACAACAACAAAACAAAAAGGTCCTATTAGGATCCTCATTTTGCAGATGGTGAAACTGAGGCACAGAGAGGTTAAGTCACTTGTCTAAGGTCACAGCACCTGGCTGGAGTGGATGTGAGGTTTTATTTAGTTTTTATTTTATTTTTTTATTTATTTTTTATTTTTGAGACAGAGTCTCGCTCTGTCGCCCAGGCTGGAGTGCAGTGGCCGGATCTCGGCTCACTGCAAGCTCTGCCTCCCGGGTTTACGCCATTCTCCTGCCTCAGCCTCCCGAGTAGCTGGGACTACAGGCGCCCGCCACCTCGCCCGGCTAGTTTTTTGTATTTTTTAGTAGAGATGGGGTTTCACCGGGTTAGCCAGGATGGTCTCGATCTCCTGACCTCGTGATCCGCCCGTCTCGGCCTCCCAAAGTGCTGGGATTACAGGCTTGAGCCACCGCGCCCAGCCTTAGTTTTTATTTTTCAGAGGTGGAGCCTGGCTCTGTGGCCCAGGCTGGAGAGCAGTGGCACAATCTTAGTTCACTGCAGCCTCGACCTCCTGGACTCCTGCCTTGGCCTCCACAGTGCCAAAACTACAGGTGTGAGCCACCATGCCTGGTCTAGCATTTTCTTAAAAGTTGGTCAGACTAGACTGGAACCCTGGCTTCGCTGTGTGCCCTCTCATTGACCTTGGAATTGGCATGTTTCTACTGTGAGCCTCAGTTTCCCTTCCTATAAAATGGGACTGATATGGCTGACGCCTGTAATCCCAGCACTTTGGGAGGCCGAGGCGGGCAGATCACCTGAGGTCGAGAGTTCGAAACCAGCCTGACCAACATAGAGAAACCCCATCTCTACTAAAAATCCAAAATTAGCTGGGCGTGGTGGCGCATGTCTGTAATCCCAGCTACTCGGGAGGCTGAGGCAGGAGAATTGCTTGAACCACCAGGAGGGGAGGTGATGTTTTGGGGCCAGAAACGGGGCCCCAGAGCCAAGATCGTGCCACTGAACCAGCTTGAGCAACAAGAGCAAAACTCTGTCTCAAAAAAAAAAAAATGTGGGGGTGGGTGCTGGTGACGGGAATGAACTGATCCACATGAAGCACCCAGCACACCACAGCAGGCGCTCAGTGCTTGCTGGCCCTGAGGCAGTGCCTGGGCTGTGGGGTTGCAGCAGCTAATGCGTTCCAGGGCGGTCCAATGGGTGACTGTGGCCCTCACTCCCCATCTCATTTGTGGCTCTTTGGCCCAGCTGCTGGGTTTGGCTACACTTTATCCAGCCTCATAAATTATCCAGCTCCCGACAGCAGCATTGCGCTCCCTTCCTGGGCGGACAGCTAAGGCCATTGCCGCTGTGGTGGGAGGTGGGGCTTCCAGAGGAGAAACTGAGGCCTGGAGAGCAGATGCGGTGGGGGGCTCCTCGCGGCCTCTGGCAGTCATTGCCCTCCACCCCGGGCTGCTTTGATGCCTGGGATTTGGATTCCTGCACTTGGATTTCCCCTGGGACAAGGCGTTCCTCCCTCGAGAGCTGGTATGTGCCGTTTCTGAACATTCCTTGGGACTCGGCTGTCCCTGCAGCCACTGCCCCGACCTCTGCCTGGAGCAACTTCCAGTCCCTCCTGGGTCTCAGGGTCTCCTCGACCACACTCCACTCACCGGGGGTCACACACCCGGAACTCCCTCACACCTCCCGTGGCTGGGAGCAAATGCATGGCCCAGAGCCCTTGGCCCAGGGGAGCCTGGAAACTGGCACTGAGTCCTTCTGGCCACAGCTGGCTGTTTCCAGTCCCCCCGCCACCTCCACTCCCCACCCTGGGTTCAGGTGATGGAAGCCGTCTCAAGTTCTCCAGGCAAGGAGGCCAATGGGGGGACCAGGCAGGGCCTCCCTTCCCTCCTGCATTGGCCAGGAGGGGCAGCAGGGGCCCCCACCCCGTGGGGGAGTAGAGCAGCACCGTGCGGCTCTTGGGAAAATTACGGTCGCTCCCTGTGTCTGGGGAGAGGTGTGGACCCAAGATCCCTTTTTCATGCTGAATAATTCCAGAATTTTGCAGCCTGAGAGCAGGCGTTTGCCCTTAGTGGGTGCAGGGTTCCGGAATTCTAACATGCTTCCTTCAGTCCCGGGACGCAGAATGCCTCTCCATTCTAGAATCCCAGGAGGCTGAGGTCCTGCAACTTTGATGGGAATTTGCCTGGGTCTCGGGTTCCAGAAATCTCTGTCTTAATTCCCGGCTTCTTTCTGGAAGGCGGACAGTGAGTTCCTCCTCATCCGATGCCACCCCTGACAGGGGACCCGGCTCACGGGGCGCTGTTTCCAGAGGCCCAGGCGCTCGGCTGGGCGTGGGCACCAGGCCTGGCTCCCCCAAGCCTGGTTGCCAGTGGAATGTGATCCTCGGTTCCCAAACAGCAGGCCTCTCCTCCACTCCACGTTCCATCCTCATGCCCCGTCCCTCCTTCTCCTCCTCCTGCCTGGAGCGCAGCCCCTCATCATCCATCCATTTCTCAACAAGTCCCCTCTCTTCAGCGCCCCACCCTGCCCACCCCGCCTGCCTGTCATGGCCTGAGCCCATCCCGCCTCCCCCAGACAGGCTTGGAGGCTGTAGTCCCCGATCTGCCACTGCCAGGGTGGGGCTCCACCTTGCCAAGCCTTAGTTTCCCCGCTCGGTGCAATTGGGGGTGAGATTCTGATCTCCATGCCTGTGCGTGCTCAGCCCAGGCCTCCCTGGCTCTCACCTCTCCAGGGCGCCTGGCTGTACTCACAGCTCAGCTCCCTGCAAGGTGTCTGGGCAGCCAGGAGGGAGCCCTGAGGCTCCGTGTCACCCCGGTTGACCTTGGACCTTGGACCCACAGGGCCCTTTTGGGCCTGAAACTTCAGGGACCAGGCCAGATCCTCCCATGCCTGCTGTAGACCCGAACGCTCATGGGCACGGACCCTGCACGGATGTGGAGGCAGACACATTCCATACCCTAATGGGCCCACCTCCCCTCACCGCAAAGCTCCGTTTCCGGGAACATTTCCTGTTTGTGACACCAACAGGGTCCCCAGCCCATAGGGTGCAGGGCGGGGACTCCCCCAGCCAGCCAGACTCCCACCAGCCTTGTTTGGGCCCTGAGTCACATGGCCCCCTGTGAGCCTCGGTTTCCCCATCTCTCTAGTGGGGGCTCCCCCAGGGAGCACGCAGGGAGCCTTCTTCACTCAGGGGCTGGCAGGGGACCAGGGGGCGGGACCCAGGCAGTGTGGCTGGTGGTTAATGGTGGACCACGAGCTACAGTGATTCCACCAACACACACCTCAGGCCACCGCCGTGTGTGCACACTCGAGACACACACAGATAGCCAGACACACACAGGCAGAAACACAGCAGACACAGGCAGAAATGTGACAAACAGAAACACAGCAGGTAGACGCACAGACATGTACAGACACACACACAGAAACATGGCAGACACACAGACACACAGAGATAGACACACACAGAAACACAACACACAGACACACACAGACAGACACAGGCAGAAACACTACAGACACACAGACACACACACAGACAGACACATAACAGACACACAGACACACACAGACACACACAGACACACACAGACACACACAGACACACACAGGCAGAAACATAACAGACACACAGACACACACAGACACACACAGACACACACAGGCAGAAACATAACAGACACACAGACACACACAGACACACACAGACACACACAGGCAGAAACATAACAGACACACAGACACACACAGACACACACAGGCAGAAACACTACAGACACACAGACACACACAGACAGACACAGGCAGAAACATAACAGACACACAGACACACACACAGGCAGAAACACTACAGACACACAGACACACACACAGGCAGAAACATAACAGACACACAGACACACACACAGGCAGAAACACTACAGACACACAGACAGACACAGACAGACACAGGCAGAAACACTACAGACACACAGACAGACACACAGGCAGAAACACTACAGACACACAGACACACACACAGACAGAAACATAACAGACACACAGACACACACACAGGCAGAAACACGACAGACACACAGACACACACAGACAGACACAGGCAGAAACACTACAGACACACAGACACACACACAGGCAGAAACACGACAGACACACAGACAGACACACAGGCAGAAACACTACAGACACACAGACACACACACAGGCAGAAACATAACAGACACACAGGCAGAAACACGTCAGACACAGACACACAGAGACACACATAGACACACAGGCAGAAATGTGACAGACACAGACAGAAAAACACAGACACACAGGCAGAAACACAGCAGGTGCATAGATACACACAAACACACACAAACAGAAAGATGCACAGATGAACACATAATGTTTAACAGTCCCACACGCTCGGCAGAAACAAACACACAGTCACACACACACAACCGCCACACACGCACAGACACAGACACACAACCAGAGCCACGCATGGTTCACTCCCAGAGACAAAATCACACACACACAGCCACACAACCACACTCGATCCCTGCCACATCCAGGGCCTGGGCCCCCTCCCCAGCTGCAGCCACCTGAGTCTGGGACCCCTGTTCACAGCCATGTGGCCCCACAGAGACCAGAGAGCACCCCCAACAGAATCAGCCTGGGCCACACCCAGATCCAGCTGCCTGGGCGCCCAGTGCAGGCCTCAGGGCACCCATGCCACCCCCGGGCCACACAGGGGACACCTGGCACCTGGCCGCTGTAACCGAGGGCTTTTGGACACACCCACAGCAGGGCAGGGCCAGCGCCGGATGCGCCCAGCAGCCCGGGCTCAAGCCAGAGCAGCGCATCCCGCCGTGAGCCGGCAGGGCGACCTCACCTTCAGAGACCTCATCTGCGGGGCTCCCACCTGGCTGGATCCTGCGCACGGGGGTCCGGGCGCCGTCTGGAGCTGGGCAGGCAGATGTGCGGGCGCCGAGGCTGGGGCGACGGCTGGGGGAAGGCAGAGGGAAGGGAAGGACGGGCTCCAGTGGGGCCTCCCAGGGAAACTGAGTCAGTCTGGCTGTGGCCAGGGGCGGGCCCAGCAGAGGACCCTGGCGCTGCCCCGTCACCGCGGGACACCGATGGAGGGCGTGGCGGCACAGGATGCCCCGGGGGCGCGGCCTGGAGGAGTTCGCGGGGGCTAAGCCGAGCTGGGACGGGTAGGGGCCGCTGGCAGCCCGCGGCTCGCTCTCTCGGTCCTGTCTCTGTCTCTCGCTGTCTCTCATCAGCCCCGCCCACCCTGCGTTGGCCACGCCCCTCGGGCCCAGGCCTGGCTGACTTGGGGTCAGTGGGTGCCCCCAGCACGCCGGGACTTCCCCGCTGGGGAAGATGGTGCCCTTGGGACCCCCAGGCCGCAGGTGGCAGGGATGCAGTGGCTGCGGTGGGGGTGGCAGGGGCCCCTCCTCGAGAGCCTCAGCCCCTCCAGCCGCCCAGCGCCCTGCCAGGCCTCTTCCCGGCGCTCCCGCCGCCAGGCCCGCATTATTCACCATCTGGGCAGCACCCAAGGCCTGGAGGGGGCGGGGCAGGTCCAGGCGAATCGGCGCCCCGGGGGCGCCCAGACTCCAGGGCTCCAAATGCACTGGGTGGCTGAAGCCCGGCACACAGTAGTGTTATGCCCTGCTTAATACATGCAGGACGTGTTTGAGGCCCCTTCCAGGGGTGGGGTAGGAGGACAGAGGAATGGGGGTTGCACCAGACTCCACAGCCAGACTGAGAAAGGTGGTCCCAGAGCAGGTGAGCCGGGAGGGCTGGGGTGATGGCATTGCATGGGAGAGTCTCTTGAGGAGGAGGCTGGGAGGTGGCTTTGGAGCCAGAGGAGGAATGGTCTGGAGCCGGGCGGCGGCAGTGGGGGATGGGCACTCTTTCCTGCCCACCCCCAGCTCAGGCTGGGGAAGGAGGGAATGGAGCCGGACAGGAATGACTGAGAAGGTGCGGGACACAGGGCCTGGGACCATCTCTTTGCAGAGGGGGGTGCTTTGGCCTCCTTGGCCTTGTTTGCACACCAGAGCCAGACACAACCTTGAGTTAGGGACCGGACAAGTTGGCCTGGCCCTGACTCCACCCCACCCAGTCCCCTGGGCCCGGGAGGGCTGCAAGTCCAGGCTGAGTGAGGGGGATTCCCACCCTGGCCCGGTCCTCTCGTCAGCCCAGTCCGGAAGCCCCTTCCCCGGCTACCCCGCCCACTATCCTTCCTCCTCCTGGCCTTCAGCCACACCCAATCTCCCTTCCGAAGCTCCATCCCATTGAGTCACCAGCCATTTAACACAACTTCTGTCTTCCCTGGCAAGGAGCCCGTCCAACTCCTATGGATCTGGCAAAACCCTGGCTCCAAGGCCGCTGTTCCGTGAAGCCGACCTGAATCTCCAAGTCTTACTCTCCCCAATGCCTCTCTGTGTTCCAGCCTATACAGTGGGACAATTATGAGCTCCAAGTGAGACCTGAAACCAGGTCTGCCCTTCAGGATGCCCTAGGCTGGAGAAAGAACTGGACACAGACTGTTCTAGCCCCTCGGAGTCAGGGCTGGGCCAAAGGAAGTGACAGGGTCTAGGGAAGCCCAGAGGTGAGTTAGGAAGGCATCTTGTGAGGAGAGGGCATGGGAAGTGGGGTTTTGTGAGATGAATAGGAGCTCCCCAGGTCTGGGATACATGGCAGTGACAGGAAATGCATGTATAAAGCTTTGGAGGCAAAAGAGAGCGTGAGGCCCTTGCTACACTAACTGCAAGGAGGGCAGATGTGGGGGGAGGAGGATGTGGGGCTGGGGCTCCAGATGAGGGGGCAGTGAGAGGTGGAGGAAGGCTGTCCTGTCCCCACTTCCTCCATCCTTGGCCCTGAGATAACAAGGACAATGTCTCTTCGGGGAAACAGCCTGGGCAGGGTTCAGAGAATGACACTTGCATTTAGCTTAAGTCTCACCACATCTCTGCAAGGCAGGGGGTAAAGATACTCTACATTTTAGAGATGGGGAAACTGAGGCACGAAGGGGGAACGATGCCACGCCCACGTGTGGGATTGGAACATGAGCGCTGGGCTTCCCAGTCGTCTGGGGCTGGTTGCTGGAGGTCTCCTGGTCTTGGCCCGCCCCCCACAGGCACCTCGGGTTCAATGGGAGCACAGGAGGCTCTGGTGGGCGGAGTTGTGAGGGGCTGGAGGGCAGATGGTGGGAACAGAGGCCAGGCTCAGGATGTGCCCCCCGTGGCTGCGGTTTCCGCAAGGACCGGGCAGGGAGCTTCTATTCTTAGCTCTGGACACAGCTAAAGTCAGGAAGTTGGGGTGGGGGCGGAGCAGCTTCCAGGACACTGGGTGAACCTGGGGCCAGGGTTGGGAGTCATGGGGCAGATGGGGTGGGGGTGTGCAGAGCCTAACCCTGGCCCCCACCTCCAGTCTGCCTACAGAGTCTCCCTGACACCCAGCTCGGAGGCCCTCCCCGGCTCACATGCCCTCCGTAGCTCCCTGGTGCCCTGCTCCCCCAGGCTCCTTAGCTTGGCCTGAGCCCTGTGTGCCCCCTGCCCTGGGAGGCCTCTGGCAAATCATATGCCTTGCCAGTTAGATGACAGCCATCTCCCTTGGGGTGCAAAGGGCACGTGAGGAGGAGGGAGCAGGATGTTGGGGCTGGGGAGACCTCTGCAGGGGCAGGTGGGGAAACTGAGGCAGGGACAGGGATGGTGGTCTGGGATTGGCATTCTCCAAGGTAGAGAAACCCAGTTTCTAATACTGGCTCTGCCACTTTCTGGGCTCGAAAACGTGGGCTTTTGTGGGCCTCAGTTTCCCGAGCAGCCAAATGGAAGTAAATACTGTCACATACTGCTGGTGTGAGGTCTGGGTTAGGCCCGGTACGGGCTGGACTGCGCCAGCCACGCACACACAACCTGGGCTGTGACTACAGAACCCAGCCTGTCTCAAACACCACTCTGGGCTCAAAAGTGCCTTGTGGTGTTGAGGATGTAGAGCTGCAATCACGCCACTGTACTCCAGCCTGTCTCAAAAGAAGAAAAAGTGCCTCCCGAGTCCAGCCCGGACTCAGCCCTGCTCCCAGCAGCCTGTCCTGATCGGCGGTGGAGCTGGCCAGGGACTCACGCAAGAGGCTGCCCAAAGGATTCTAAGATGGCTCTGGCCATCTGCTATCGACTTGTGATGTCTGCTAAAGGTTAGGCCGGGGATGGCAGTGCCGTGTGTGCTGCAATGCGATTTGGGATTCTGGAGGAGGCTGGTCAGGGTCTGCAGCGTGGAGAGGGGACTCTGATCAGATGCATTTCCCTGGCCAGTTCCCAAGCCCTGTGCCAGAAACTCCTGGGATCCTGTTAGAGGCCGGGTCTGGGAGGTGACCAGTGACCGGGGGGAGTGTAGGATCTGCCTCCCACCTCTGCCTGCTGCAGTGAGGACATTTGGGGAGGCTCATCCTGGGCACTGCGGCACGCTGGGCAGCATCCCTGGCCTCCACCCACTCCACGCCAGGAGCAGCCCCAAGGCGGGACCACCATGAATGTCTCCAGGCATGGCCAAGCGCTGCCGCCACAACAGCCTGGGCCCAGGCCGGCAGCTGTGTCCACCCTTGTACCCTCCCTCCCGTCGTCTGGGGAATGGACCATCACCCCACTGTGGGAAGCAACGCAGAGGGGGTGGGGGGCAAAGACAGACCCGGGCACTAACGCAGCTCCCGAGGGACCACCGGGCCCCAGTTGGGTGCTGTGTTGCTGCCAGCAACTAGGGCACAAACGCTGCCAGCAACTAGGGCAGTGGGTGTGGGGCGCTGGGGACGCTACACTCTGCATTTCGGCAAACCTGAGATTATTCTAAAATAAAACGTTTATTAAAAAAACATGCAATCTTGTCAATAGGCCAGTTCCATGAGAATAAAATATCTTTTTTCCCACCTACAAAAGTCTTTTTAGAGAAACAAACGAAACTATTTCCAGATGAGGCAGGGCGTCTGGGCGGGGCTGTGGGTGGTCTGGGGCTGGTGACTGGTGAGGTTCAGTGGCCCTTTGGGGGTCCGGGAGGCACATTCCATTTTGCTTCCTTTGGAGATGTTCCCATCAGATGCTGAAGGAACAAGCCTGCCGGCTGGGCCACTCCAACCTGGGCTGTGGCATCCGTGTGGCCCTCGGCCCTCCTGGCCTGAGAAAGGGGAATGAGAAGAAGCTACTGTCCTGATATGGGCAGAACTCGGGGTCACTGGTCTCCTGCCCCAAGGCCCTGTGAGCAGGCCAGATGGGGGGATCCCTGGGGGAAGCCCCTCACCATTCTCCAACCCCCAGGCTTGGGGAGCCCCTGCCCTCCAGGCCCTGTGCTCGGAGGCTGGGGGAGAACGGCTCAGTGGCTTTTGGTTCCCATGACCATGAGAGGAACGGGCACCCCGACGCACCCTCCCCACCCCGCTGCGGGGAAATGGAGCCACAGCCAGCACAGTGAGTTGGGGGACGGGCCCTGCAGAGTTTGGGTGTCCACAGATGGTCTCTTCCACAGTGGCGGATCGGGTGCCAGCAGCGTCCTGGCCTCAATGCTGCCAATGCGGGTGAGGGTGGCCTGTGGGCAGGGCTGGAGCTGCCCCACAGCCGCGGGCTCTGCCTCACACCCAATGGGTGCCCCGTGATGTGTCGGGGCTGGCCTTGAGTTTCCTGCTTCTCACAAGCCTGGCGCCGCCAAGCCTGGGCCCCGCTGGCCCATCTCCAGGGCACCTGTGTGGCTGCCGACTGGGGCAGGGCCTGTGGACCCCACACCCAGCCTGGCTGAGGGGCAGCGGAGTGTGTCCGCCTGGGCAGTGAGGTCAGCTGGCAGCTGCTGGCCGCCCTCGTGCTCTAAAGATGCCCCCAGCGCCCCCTCCGATGCATCGGGAGCCTGGGCCAGCCTGTCCCAGCGTGTCCTCAGCTCACCAAGGCAGGCTCTACGGTGACCCTCCTTTTACATAGGGGGAAACAGAGGCCCGGCGAGGGGAAGATGCAGCCTGAGGTGAGACGTGAACCCGTGGCCCTTCAGCCCAGACAGTGGCCCTGGAGTGACTGTCAGCTTCACCAAAGTCCCTTTATTGCGGCCCCCGGGGACACCTGCCTGCCGTTCCCCGGGGCATCACCGCCGGTAGCGGTAGCGCTTGAAGTGGAACCACAGCTGGAAGATGCCGTTGGCAAACTGGCAGCGGAAGCCGTGGCGGTGCGAGTATTCCCACTCGCGGTTGACGATCTTGAAGGCGATGTCCTCATAGGGCGGCCCTGCGTGGAAGCGCAGGATGGCGAAATCCTTGTTGTCGGGGCAGGCCTCCAGGAAGTACTCGGGCGTGGAGCGCTTGTCGATGAGGTCGGGGTAGAAGATGTTGAACTTGTAGCCCTGCACGATCTTGGGCGGCGGGTTGTCGAAGTCGTAGTGTGTCTGGTTGTACTTGTTCCACTCGAAGCCCGTGTGCACGCGGTTGAAGAAGCGCGGCTTGCGTGGCCGGTACTTGTCGGCCCACAGGTAGGCCTTGCCGGTGAGCGGCATCTCCACGCTGAACTGCGCCTCGTCCTGGCCCATGCCCTCCTTGGCCCGCCGGAAGAAGATGTCCTCGGCGCTCTCGCTGGCGTCTCCTGTGGGCGGGACGGCGTTCACCCGGGCCTCGGCCTCCCCCTGCGTCCTGGCCTCCCTCCCAGCCTCTCTGACAGGGGAGGCCGCTGGTGTCTCCCACAAAAGGGAAACAGGCTGGGGCGGGCTAAGGCACATGGTGGGGGACAGGGCCTGGGGGACCCTAAGACCCGCACTATCCACCCTGGGCCCCGGACCTTGGTTGTCCTATCTATCGTCCTCCTGGGTGGGGACCAAGCGCAGCGCGCTTCCCCGCCAAGCAGCAGGAGAGCCTGGTGGTTAGGGCCTGGCTGCGGAGTCCAGCCCCACGCACGACCCCCGAGGGGGTCCTGGCCCAGGAATTTTCTGAAGCTGGTATTTTCTCCTCTGTCTTAGGACGGAGGCCGCCCAGGGAGTGCTCGGACAGCAGCCGGTGAAAGCTACCACCACCTGTGGCCCCAAGGCCAGCGGGCCAGCAAGCCCAGGATGAATGAGTGAACGCCCCAGGGCACGTGCAGGTGACTGAATGGATGCTCAGAGACCCGGGGAACAAGAATGGAGCAGCTCCCCATTGACGCCAGGGGCTTCCCCCAGGAAATGAGGCCGGAGGAGCCCCGCCCCCTGCATCTCCAGCCCCGCCCCCAGCTCGACCCACTGGCCCCGCCCCCTGGCCTCCAGCCCCGCCCTTACCCGTGACCTGGAGCTGCTGGCGCGAGAGCTGCAGGCGCTGCAGGTCCTCGTCCGGCTCCAGCACGTGCGCGTCCAGTGGCAGCTCGTGCGCCGTGAGCAGCCGCGGGCTGTACCTGCCAGCGTCGTAGTCATCCAGGCTTTGCTGAATCAAGTCCTCCTCCATGAGCACCGCCTCGCCCTCGCCCTCGCCCTCACCGTCGCCGTCGCCCTCGCCCTCTGTCGGGGCTGCGCCTTCCACCTCGGCCTCCACGGGGCCGCCCTCCGAGGAGGGCCCGGGCGGGGTGGGCGCCGCGTCCTCAGGCTCCAGGCTGGGGAGGAGAGAGCGTTGGAGGGGCGGAGGCCGCCCACGGCCCCTCCATCCTGTTCCGCATCTGCATCGGCGTCCCGGGGTGCCGGCCGGGCCGGGCCTACCTGCGGCTGGGGGACTGAGGCTCCTGCTTGAGGATGGGGAACAGTGGCTCGCTCTCCACGCCCTGCTCCTGCTTCAGTTTGTACAGCTTCTGCCGCAGCACGTCCTGGTGGCGCTCGCGCAGCCTGGGATGCAGGGCCGGGGTCACCCACGTGGAGGCGAAGGGGCTCCGCGCCCCACCCCCACAGAGATTCTCACCCCCCTTTTTGCTGCAAAGACCCTGAGAAGGTGGCGAGCAGCCACAGCTCTGGCTGGGACGCTTGGCCAGTTCAGGGTCAAGGCTTATGGGAGCGAGGACGAGGGGACCCAGCTACCCGGAGAACCATCCTGGGGCAGGGAGGGGTGGGTCTGGGTCTCACGTTGGAGTCTCAGTGTCTTGTGGCTGGGGCTGGCCAGGAGAAGGGGCCCAGCAGGACACCAGCCAACAAGCATGATAAATTTAGAGACGTTTACGGATTAGCAAGGGAAACATGTATTTACACAGCGGTGCCAAAAGCACTCCAGGAATCTGTACACAGCCAGAGGCCAGGAGGCAATAGCGCCGGGAGGGCGCGGGCCTGGGTGGAAGGCAGCGTGGACAGGCAGGCGGCCTCAGGGCTTCCCGTGATGCCATGGCTGCTGGAGCCAAGTACTCGTTAAACGGCAGAAGCTCCTGGGGAGCCCTGTGAGACCAACGGGGCTCAGGACTCCGGGTGAGGGCACCGGAGCATCCTGGGGCCTTCCCGCGAGGGGGCGGGCCTGCGCGACCCCCGGCCCTCCTTCATCACTCATATAGGTGGGCCCCGGCCAGTTGGCACTTTCCTGCCCCTCCACCCCACAAGGTCCCAGGAGGAGGCGAGACCCACCCCACCCAGGACCCAGGAGGAGCGAAACCCACCCCACCCAGGACCCAGGAGGAGGCGAGACCCACCCCACCCAGGACCCAGGAGGAGGCGAGACCCACCCCACCCAGGACCCAGGAGGGGCGAAACCCACCCCACCTGGACGGCACCACCCCTGGTGCCCGCACCCAGTGCTCACCGGGCCCGCGCCATGTGGGCACGCAGCTGCTGCAGGAGGCTCTCCCAGTAGCCCATGTCCAGGTTGGGGCCCCCAGCGCGGATCTTGCCCTCGATGCCCTGGAAGATGACCTGCAGCTGGTTGTATGTCTTCCCCTTGAACACCGACTGCACATCGGAGCTGACGGAGGCGTTGACCCCCTCGCGGCGCTCACCTGCAGCGGGGTGGGGCCATGGGGGTGGTTCCACATTGCCTGGATGCTCCTCCACCCCATCAGGGCCTCCTCCCCTGCCATGGGGGGGGGTCCCTCTCCCTCACTCTTCCCCCACAGGGGTCCCATCCAGTCCCGTTCCCTCCCCTCACAGGGGTCCCGCCTCCTCCCTGGTCTCAGGTTGCCCCCGCCCTGGCCGCAGCGGAGGGGAGGGGTGGGCGGAGGCTGGGAGCCATGTTAAAATGCAGATGCTGCCTTGCCTGGAGGCCCAGGCCCCTAGCGTCGGGGAGGCCACAACTGGCATTCTCAGCCCTGAGAATGACCTCCCTAGGTGAGTCTGACGTGGGTCTGGGAACCCTGGTCGTGGGCCCGGCCCACCAACCTGGCGCAACTCTGCCCTGGCCTTGGGCAGCCCATGAGGGGGTGAGGGGTGTGCTCGGTAGCCAAGTTCTCTGGAATTCAGATCTGCTCTGCCAGCCTGGGCTGTGTGACTGTGGGCAAGTGGCTTGCCCTCTCTGGGCCTTGGTTTCCCTCTGTGAAGCCCAATGATCCAGGGAGCTCTGCCCTGGCAAAGAAGGCCGCCCTGCTGGCCCCTGGGGAAGTCCTGGGGCCGCCCCCCATCCTACAGGGAGTCTGTCTGGCATCTACCACTGGCCCGGGGGCCCGAGGCTCAAGTCCCTCCTCGACAGACGGGGAGGCCACTGACGGCGGGAGTGGGTGCTGGGAGGCTGGAGCCCAGCCTGCCTCCACGTGCTCTGCCCACACCACGTGGCATGCTGGCAGCCTCAGGGCTGCTTTGAGGACACTGCCACCCACCCCGCTGGGTCTGGCCTCACCTCACAACCCTGCCCCCACCTCACAACCCTGCCCCCTTGCTGCCCATGCCTGACCCCTGCCACCTCTGGGCCTTTGCACGCGCTGTGCTTCCTGCCAGCCACCCATCCTTCTCTGTCCCGTTCGCCTCCTGCATTCCTCGCATCCTCCATGCTCAGTGAGAACATCCCTTCCGCCAGGAAGCCCTCCCTGACCATCCAGCGATGGCAGCTTCCCGAGGCGGGCACTGAGGCTCGCTGCTGCCGCTCCCCGCACCGTGCTGGGCCCACAGGCAGCTTGGTGTATGGTTGTTGGGGACACACCAGGTGGAGGTGACCAGCACAGGCACCCTGCTCGAAACCTGCCTTCTCCAGTCCCCACTGGCGGACAGAGGGTCAAGAGGCCCACACCCAGACCATAGGGGACTGGATAGACTCCCCTCCAGCCAATCACCTGGGACCGTGGAATCGGCACCCAGAGCTGCAGCCCCTTTGCTGGGCCCTAAGTGGCAATGGAAGCTGTGGCAGCCGCAGCCAAGCAGAGCGTGGCTGTGCTCGGACAGGCGGGGCTGCCACGAACACTGAAACCCGAGCAGAAGAGCCCAGCTGCGCGGCTCCCGGGACGCCAGGCGCCGCCGAGTCAGCGTTTATAGAAAGTCGGTCTGGACGTGCTGCTGCATGTCTGGTCACCTCCCGAATGCCCACAAGGGGACCCACAGGGTTTAGGGGGGCCCCAGCAGCTGCTAGAGGCTGGGGGTGCAGGCCAAGGGCCCCAGGGTTGCGTGGAGAGAGGCCAGGCCCTATACAGGGTGGGAGGCTAATGAGGCTGAGCTGGGATGACACCCATTTTCTACTGCACAACCTACTGTAGGGTTAGAACTTCCTAGAAAAAGCTAGGTGCACCAAAATCTCACAAATCACCATTAAAGAACTCATTCATGTAACTGGCCAGGCGCGGTGGCTCACACCTGTAATCCCAGCACTTTGGGAGGCTGAGGTGGGTGGATTACGAGGTCAGGAGATCAAGACCATCTTGGCTAACATCGTGAAACCCTGTCTCTACTAAAATACAAAACATTACCCGGGTGTGGTGGTGCGCCTGTAATCCCAGCTACTTGGCAGGCTGAGGCAGGGGAATCACTTGAACCCGGGAGGCAGAGGTTGCAGTGAGCTGAGATCGTGCCACTGCACTCCAGTCTGGCGACAGAGCAAAACTCCGTCTCAAAAAGAAAAAGAAAAAAACCAAAAACAACAACAAAAACACCTTATTCATGTAACCAACACCACCTGTTCCCCAATAATGTACAGAAATAAAAAACTTAAATAATTTTGTAAGAAAAGAAAAAGTATGCAGTGGCTCACGCCTTTAATCCTAGCCCTTTTGGAGATGAGGCAGGAGGATTGCTTGAGGCCAGGAGTTCAAGACCAGCCTGGGCAACACAGTGAGACCCCATCTCTACAAAAAAATTTAAAAAGTGGCTGGGCACGGTGGCTCACACCTGTAATCCCAGCACTTTGGGAGGCTGAGGCGGGTGGATCATGAGGTCAAGAGATTGAGACCATCTTGGCCAACATGGTGAAACCCCGTCTCTACTAAAAATACAAAAATTAGTTGGGCGTGTTGGCACGCGTCTGTAGTCCCAGCTACTTGGGCAGCTGAGGCAGGAGAATCGCTTGAATCTGGGAGGCGGAGATCGCAGTGAGCTGAGATCGCACCACTGCACTCCAGGCTGGTGACAGAGTGAGACTCCTTCTCAAAAAATAAGTAAAATAAAATAAATTAGCTGGGTATGGTGGTAAGTGCCTGTAGTCCCAGCTACTAGGGAGGCTGAGGCGGGAGGATCACCTAAGCCCAGAAAGTCGAGGCTACAGTGAGCCTTGATCATGCCACTCAACTCTAGCCTGGGCGACAGAGCGAAACCTTGTCTCTGAAAAATGAAAAGTAAAAGAAAAAGCGCAATTAATTTAAGAAGACCAAGACAGAGGCTCTGTGGGTCTCTGGGGGGACAGCAAAATCAAGACCCCTCGTTTCCCTACTCCTGGAAATCATGCTGAAAGGAGAATCAGAAAAACTCCCTCAGAGAACACCAAAGCCACCTGGGGTCCCCAGCTGTAATGTGTGAGGGGGAAGGTGGGCTGAGGCAGACGTGGTGGAGGCAGAAGGCCATGGAAGGGACGGAAGAGGCTGGGGCCTAGGACAATGGGGCATGCTGGAAATACCTCCCAGGCTTATGGGAGAGGGCAGGGCCTAGGCAATGGTGGAAATACCTCCCAGGCTTCCTGCAGCCAGCCTGTAGGGTCTGGGGCTTCTGAAGGAAAATGTGCTGCCCCCAGAAGTCTTTCTCCAGCCCTACTGCCACCAGCAGGAGCACACAAAGACCCTTACGGACACATCTCTGATGCTGGAGAACTGCCCTGCCTCTCTGAGGTTACGGGAGGATGCGCCCCACCGAGGCAACCACTGGAGGGACGGGACGGCTGAGTGACCTCCACCTCTGGGGAAGACAAGCTCCCCTGGAAAAGAGGAAAGTCACAGGCTCTTTCCTAGAAGGACCTGCCACAGACCATGCTAAGGGCTGTAAATGACACTGACCCAGCCTCCAGGGATCCTCGGCCACCATGGGCTGGTGGCAGCCAAGGCCTGAGAGAGAGGGCAGCGGAAGGACCGGGTCTGCTGACAGGGATGCGTGGCCCATGAGAGCCAGGCATTGTTACAGCAGCTGCTGGGGTGTGGATTTTGGGGGAGAGGGGCCGGGGCTGCTGTGGTTGGCTTTTATACGGGGGGTCCCATCTAGGGCAATTCTGCCCCCAGGGGACTCTGGGTGATGTCTGGGACATCTGCGGTTGTCAGGACTAGGGATGTTCCTGACCCGGGGTGGGTGGAGGCCGGAGACGTTGCTCAGCACCCCGCAGTGCCCAGGACGGCCCCACCCTAGGGAACGGCCCAGCCCGAATGTCTGCAGTGCTCGGGGTAGACGCTTTAGAGCGTCCCGGGTGACCATATGTGTGCACGGAGGGGAGGGAAACGTGATTTTAAAAGCCCATCAGGTTGGAGGAGCATGGACTGACCCGTGGGAGGAGGAGCGCCCTGAACCAGGGCTGCACGGCCTTCAGGCCGCGTGGAGTGAGACCTGCTCACACAGGCAGGACCACCGTGAGCACTGAAACCCGAGCAGAAAGCCCTGCAGCTCCGGGAGGCCAGGCACCGCCGAGCCATCGTTTACCGGATGCTGGATCTGGACGCTGCTGGCCCTGCACCCCAGACAGAGGCCCGCCCCCCTGCACCCCTCCCAGGGCCTACTGCCTGCTGCTGCCGCCCCCTGGTGGCTCGGCCCAGAAGGGGAGGCTCCAGTTGGGGAAACTGAGGCCTGAAGAGAGCACCAGGCCCCACAGCAAGTCTGAGGCTTCCGGGTGAACCCTGCAGCCCCCGCAGCTCCCCCAGAGCCCAGGTGCACACCCACAGTTACCTGGCCCCTTGCCCGAGGCCTCCAGCTTGCGGAGCTTGGAGATCTCGTCCTCGGTGATGGTGGTCATATCCCGCCAGAAGTCGGCATTCTTGCCCTGCTCCAGCTCCATGTAGACCTGGGGGCAGGGGGCGGGGGTCAGGGCACAAGCGTGGCTGGGGTGGGCCGAGTGTGCAGGCTGGAGGAGCATCGGGTGGGACCGGGTACCTGGATGTCCTCCAGCAGGTCCTCCATGTCGGCCACGGTGAGGCCGTTGAGGAACGTGTAGGGCTCGTGCATCTCCACGGCCAGGTCGTCATCCTCGGCGCTGATGTACTTGGCCAGCAGGTCGATGGGCTTGGCCCGCCCGTCCCGGATGCGGATCTTGGAGCTGTGGGAAGCGGGGAAGGTGGTGTCAGAGCCTGGGCTGTACCCTCCACGCTGAACGCCCTGCCCTTGGGGTGACTGCACCAGTGGGAGCTGGGAAGGGGGCCTAACATGCTGGGGGTGGTCAGGGAAGGCTTCCTGCAGGAAGAGGAGGAGGCACAAGGTAGAGTGAGCCGGGTCAGCCAGAGGGCACAGGCCAGCAGGGCAAAGTGCACACAGCGTGGGCCCGGAGCGTGGGCCAGGTGGGAGGGGCTTCCTGGAGGGCCTCTGGGCTGTGCCCGGGAGGGCGGCTTCTATGTGGACGGTGATGGGGAAGAGTGGAGGAGCGGAAGCAGAGGCAGGCTGAGGGGCCAGAGCACTCCCTGCCTCACAACCACCTCCTCCCCCAGGCAGACAACTCGGGCCGGAGAGCCAGGGCTTCTGCTCTGGGCCTGCAGGGGTACGTGTGGCGGGCGGCCCCTGGTCCAACCCAAGAGAACCCGTCACCAGGCAGGCCTGAGCTGGGAGGAGCCTGATGTCACCCACCACAGGGCCCAGGGCAAGCAGGAATACCCCGGAGCCTCAGCTTCCTTGTCTGTAAACCGGGTGGACAGGGGCGCCGCCCTCGTGGGCAGAGTGTGGGAGGGACACCCGCGGTCGGTGCAGGCCCGGCGTCCAGCACGCACGGTGGCGTGGGGTGCCGTACACCTGGGCCCGTCTCCTCTGCACCCAGTCCAGCGGGGGAGGGCAGGAGGCAGGAGCCTCGCTGCCCGGGAAGGGGTCAGGAAGCGAAGGTTCCAGGAAGTGCCGCGTGGGACCCTGAGGGGTGGGAGAGCAGTGGCCTCCAGACAGGGTGCAGGGTGCCAGCCAGTGCCCGGCCCTGGCTCGAGTCTGAGTCGGGGGAGGGGAGGCCCCGGCGCACCGCAGTTTGGCCTGCTGGAGGTGGAAGTTGTCCTCCTGCTCCTCCCACGTCTTGAAGTGCTCCGCCTCCTTTTCACGCTGCAGCATCTCCAGCTCCTGCTCGCGCATGGCCTTCTCGCGCTCCCGCTCCAGTCGCAGCTGCTTCACCTGCAGGCACAGGAGGCTGAGGGCAGCCGGGGCCGTGGGGTCTGCTGGGCTGCGATGGGGGCCCAGCCCCCACCTGGCTGCCCTGGGCACAGGGATTGGTCCGGAGATGCCTGTGCTGGTGGACAGACCTTGGGAAGGGAGGGCCCTCCTGCCTTGAGACTCAGCAGCTCAGAGCACTGGGGTCCTCTCGGCGACCCTGAAGGGAGCATCTCGGAGTGAAGGCCCGAGGCCAGCAGAGCCAAGGTGGAGGGAAACGGCTTCCTGGGTCCATGGTCTGAGACCCTGGATCCAGCCTTACCTGAAGCCAGCCCCTGGGACTTCCCACCTAAGCCCCTTCAAGTTCCGCCACAGGGGGTGGGCCTCCAGGCCCTGGAGAGGGAGGGCCCTGCCCAGCAGGCTGGTGGGCGCCTACCTTCTGCAGCTCCAGTCGGTTGTCCTCCTGGATCCTCTTGTTCCGCTCCTTCAGCTCCTTCTCCTCCAGGTGGCTGATCCCCTTCTTCTCTAGGGCCTGGAAGCACCAAGCACACCCGTCTGAGCACAGACCTGCCCCCTCGCCTCCCTCCTCGGCTCCTTCGTCCAAGAGATTGACCACGGCCCTCGTTTTGCAGAGAGAGGCAACCTGCCCGCACTGCACGTCTTCCAACCCCCTCCTCAATGCTCCTGAAACCAAGTGGATCCAATTCAGCACAGACACGGAGCCCCACTGGGAGTGAGGTGTATGCAAAGGGGAAGAAGGGGCCACCCCAACTTCCAACAGGGGCCTCACTCAGGGCCACCCCAATCCCAACAGGAGGGACTTGCTTGGGGCCACCCCAACTCCCAACAGGAGGGCCTCGATCAGGGCCTCCCCAGCCCCCAACAGAACAGCCTTGCTCCGGGCCTGCTGACTCGCTTTACCCAGGAGTCTGGCTGCTTCGGATGTGAAGGCCATGACCTCAGCAAGTCAGGGTCCCCCACTGCGCGTGGAGGGGGGCAGGAACAGTGAGTGGAGGCAGCAGCGGCTCTGAAAGCAAACCTGTGGGGTCATGGGGCCCGGCCCACACAGCAGGGCACAGGGCAGCCATGGATGGGCACCGTCCCAGCCTGGAGCCCCTCAAAGCTGGCTTCTTCCAGCAGCTATCTAGGAGCCTGGTACGGAGCCCCCACTTCCCAACCACCCTCCCCAGGTTCCAGGCGCCCCGTCGCCATGAGGGTGTTCCAGGACCCCCTGCCACCCAGAAGAACCTGCCTCCAGGGACACAGGCTGCCCGGCTGGGGACCACCCCCTAGATGCCCAGGCCACTCTGTGGTCTATCCAGCCCAGCCTGGGGCCACTTCCACAAGTGTTAATGATGACCGCATCTTCCTCCTCCACGGCTGCCCTCCCAGGGCTCACGGCGGTGCCCAGCACACCGCAGGCGCACAGCACACAGTGGCGATGAAGTGCCAGGCAGCAGTGGGTGCCTCAATAAAGAACCCTGGGGGGCCTGGGGAGCAAGGGGCCAGGAAGGGCTCTCTCAAGGGGGGACATGTCAGTTGAGGCCTGACAAAAGAGAACAGCCCGGGAAGGGGCAGAGTGTGGCCAGGCAGGGGTGCAGCGGGGTGAGGGCCCCAAGGCGGAAGGAGCCCGCTGTGTTCTCAGATGACACTGGGCAGAAGCCACCTGGGGACCCCACAGCTCCCAACTGCACAACCGGCGAGCAGGTGCAGTCGGCCCAGCCCACCCGTTGCCTGCTCCACCCCCTCCACAAGTGGGCGCTGCTTCAGATGAGCTGTGTCCCCCACAGGCACATCCCCGTCTGAACCCCTGTAGCTATAACTGTGACCCTATGTGAAAGGAGGTCTTAGCCGGACACGGTGGCTCACACCTGTAATCCCAGCACTTTGGGAGGCCAAGGCAGGCGGATCACTTGAGGTCAGGAGCTCGAGACCAGCCTGACCAACATGGTTCAACTCCATCTCTACTAGAAATACAAAAATGAGCCGAGTGTGGTGGCACACGCCTGTGATTCCAGCTACTTGGGAGGCTGAGGCACGGGAATCACTTGAACCTGGGAGGCGGAGGTTGCAGTGAGCCAGGATCGCGCCATTGTACTCCAGCCTGGACAACAGAGCGAGACTCTGTCTCAAAAAGAAAAAAAAAGTGATGACGTCTCGCAGACGTAGGTAAGATGACGTCATCCTGGAGGTGGCAGGCCCTCATCCAACGCCTGGTATCCTCACGAGAAGAGGAACATTCAGACACAGACACACGGAGGAGAAGGCCGTGTGGAGGCGGAGATGGGAAGAGAGCCAGCCACGCAACACAGGAACAGACCGGGTTCTGCGGCTACGAGCCAGGGAGGGCTCAGGAATCACCAGCCATGACTGGGAGCTGGGAGAGGCAGGAGGGGCCTCCCCTCGGCCCCCGGAGGGAGTGCGGTCCTGCCCACACCTGCCCGCGCCTTGATTTTGGACTTCTGGCCTCCAGAACGAAGAGATGAAAAGTTCTGTTGCTTTTTGCCACCAGTGTGGCTAGTGGTTACATGCGAGGCGCAGAACGAAACAACCAGCTCAAGACGACAGAGCACCTGGAACTGTGGAACCCTGTCCTGGGTACGTGATGCCAAGAGCTGGCTCTCCAGACAGGTTTCAGGTTGGGCTGGTGTTCGGGGCAAAGAATAGCTGAAGCTTACACCGCAAGAGACACAGCTAATGGCAAGAAAGTGATGGTGAGCCGGGCGCAGTGGCTCACACCTGTAATCCCAGAACTCTGGGAGGCTGAGGTGGGAAAATCACTTGAGCTTAGGAGTTCGAGACCAGCCTGGCCAACACAGTGAGACTCCATCGCTACAAAAAAATACAAAATTAGCTGGCCATGGTGGTGGTGCTTGTGGTCCCAGAAAGTCAAAAGGTTGAGGAACGAGGATCGCTGGAGGCCAGGAGGTCAAGGCTGCAGTGTGCCACAATCACGCACTGCACTCCAGCCTGGGCGACAGAGCGAGACCCTGTGTCCAAAAAAAAAAAAAAAAAAAAAAAGCTGATGGCGGCAGAAGCTGGCTCATGCGATCTTTCATGATTGAGTGCGGGCTGGGAGTGTCTCAAGTGTTGGGGTCTCCAGAAACAGCGGAAATGCTACAGGGACAGAGGCCGCCACCCGGCGGGGCCCACCTTGTTCCAGATGAAGGTGCCCAGCAGGTTGTTGTCTCCGAAGGGGTTGTCGGTGTTGGTGTAGCCCATGTACTCCTCACCCCAGCCCATCTTCTCCCGCTTCTTGCGCTCCTTGGCCTCCTTCTTGGCCAGCCGCCGTGCGCGCTTCTCCTCGGGCGTCTCGAAGGCCTTCATCAGCTCCTCCTGCTGCTTCCGCTCCTCCCGCAGGCGCAGCCGCTCCTGCAGGTTCTGCTGCTGGCTCAGGGCGGCCGCGGCCGCCCGGGGGCTCTGGGATCGCCGTGGAGATGCAGAGCTGGATGCTGAGGAGCTAGGGGACCAGGAGCGCGCACGCCGTCGCCGGTGAGCCCACTGGCCCCGTGACTGCTCCTCTCCCGAGTCTGACTGAGAGGACCCATCCCTCGAGCACCACCGGGACCGCGGGGGGCTCCGGCTTCGCATCCCTGAGTGCTGCCACCGCTCTTCCTCCGAATCTGACCTGCAGAGAGGACCCATGGACGCCTGCTCAGTGCCTGCTGCTGTCATCTGCTCCACAGATGCTTACTGGGTGCCCATAGGGGGAGGGGGCAGGCACTGTTCTAGGCTCTGGGGATGTAGCAGTGACTCAAATACTGATGGCTTCTGTCTTCCTGGGCTTACCCTCTGGTGGGTCCCAACAAGGAAGAGAGCAATAAATAAACACACCATGCAACAGCAGGCAGAGGCAGAAGCCACAGAGAGTAGATGCCGAGCACAGGGGCTGGGGCTGCAGGGCCCAGGGCAGAGAGGGGCTCTCTCAGGAGCTGACACTGAGCCAAGGTCTGGAGGGAGTAGGGAGGCAGCGATGGGTGGATTTGGAGGGAGAGTGTTCGAGGCAGAACAAGAGTAAGGGCCTAGAGGCACTGACTTGGCACCTTGTAAGAACAACAAGGAGGCTGTGTGGCTGAGACAGAGTGTGGCGGAGAGGGAGGAGGCGACGGCAGGGAGGTGGCTGGGGCTGGTGGTGCAGGAGTTATAAGGGTATGAACCAGGCGACCCGAACGCATCTAGGTTGTCAAGGGAGGGCTTCCTAGATGGAAGTGGCATTTGAACTGGTCCCACAGGATGGACAGGAGTTAACACAATAGAGCGCAGGGAATGGAAGATGCACAACCCCAGGGGTGGTTCAAGGGCCTTTAATTTTATTTATTAGAGACAGGGTCTATTAGACACAAAGTCTACTGGAGACAAGGTCTATATTTTTATTCATTAGAGAGAGGGTCTGCCTCTGTCACCCAGGCTGGAGTGCAGTGGCACGATCAGAGCTCACTGCAGCCTTGACCTCCTGGGCTCAAGCCATCCTCTCGCCTCAGCCTCCTGAGTAGCTGGGACTACAGGCGCACACCACCACACCCAGCTAACTTTTTACATTTTTTGAACAGAGGGGTTCTTGCTATGTTGCCCAGGCTGGTCTTGAACTCCTGGGCTCAGGCAAGCCTTCTGTCTTAGCCTCCCGAAGTGCTGGGATTACAGATGTGAGCCACTGCACCCAGTCACGTTTAGGCATCTTTGTACACACAGAACTGCCAAATATTTTGTTAAATGTTCTACCCATTAAGCTCATACCAAAAAATCTAAACTATGTTGAAACCAATCATTGCGGAGCCCTTAAATATTGGCCACAAATTCGATTGAATTTTCCTGAACATTAATTCTAACATTAATTCTATCTAGTGTGGCAAATTATTGCAAATAATTCCACTACCAGAAAATGGCAGACAAAAACACACAAAGATGACATTAACAAGACTTATGCGGCCAGGTGCAGTGGCTCACACCTGTAATCCCAACACTTTGGGGGGCCAAGGTGGGCGGATCATGAGGTCAGGAGGTCGAGACCATCCTGGCTAACACGGTGAAACCCCTTCTCTACTAAAAAATACAAAAAAAATAGCCAGGCAAGGTGGCGGGCGCCTGTAGTCCCAGCTACTCGGGAGGCTGAGGCAGGAGAATGGCGTGAACCCGGGGGGCGGAGCTTGCAGTGAGCTGAGATCCGGCCACTGCACTCCAGCCTGGGGGACAGAGCGAGACTCCATCTCAAAAATAAAAAAAATGGCCGCACGCGGTGACTTAAGCCTGTAATCCCAGCACTTTGGGAGGCCGAGACAGGTGGATCACGAGCTCAGGAGATCGAGACCATCCTGGCTAACACGGTGAAACCCCGTCTCTACTAAAAAAATACAGGCCGGGCGCAGTGGCTCAAGCCTGTAATCCCAGCACTTTGGGAGGCCGAGACGGGATGATCACAAGGTCAAGAGATCGAGACCATCCTGGCTAACACGGTGAAACCCCGTCTCTACTAGAAAATACAAAAAACTAGCCGGGCGAGGTAGCGGGCGCCTGTAGTCCCAGCTACTAGGGAGGCTGAGGCAGGAGAATGGCGTGAACCCAGGAGGCGGAGCTTGCAGTGAGCCGAGATCCGGCCACTGCACTCCAGCCTGGGTGACAGAGCGAGACTCTGTCTCAAAAAAAATTAAAAAAAATAAAAAATAAAAATAAAAACAAGACTTATGGCCAGGCATGGTGGCTCACGCCTGTAATCCCAGCACTTTGGGAGATCTCTTGAGGGCCAGGATTACTTGAGGTCAGGAGTTCAAGACCTGCCTGGCCAACATGGAGAAACCCCAGCTCTACTAAAAAATACAAAAATTAGCTGGGTTGGCAACATGCACCTGTAATCTCAGCTACCCGGGAGGCTGAGGCTGAAGAATCGCTTGAACCCGGGAGGCACAGGTAACAGTGAGCTGAGATGGCGCCACTCCACCCAAGCCTGGGCGACAGAGGAAGACTCTGTCTCAAAAACAAACAAACAAACAAACAACCACAGCAGATGAGTGAACATGGCCCAGAGTGAGGCAAAACTGGCCTGAGTGTCACAGCCACGAAGGGGCTGAGCCAGCACTGGAGCCCCGGTCTGGGAATCAGTCCCTGTCACCATTCTGGTTTCTCTGTACAGGACCCAGCTCAAGGCAAATCCGACTAAGTGTCCCATCTCCAGAAGCAAAGGACCGTGGGCAGTGGGGAAGCTGAGATTAAGGTACTAGGAGTCAGCTGTGAATCCTGCCAGCTGACACCGAGTCTTCTTCCCTCCCACAGTCCACCTCCATTAGCAAATGCTGTCACCTCTACTTCCAGAATCCCTCTGAAATCTATGCACTTTCCCCGCTGTGGTTGCCTACAGCCTCTCTCTCATCGAGGCTGCCATCATCTACTCTCTGGACAACCGTGCCGTCCTCCTCTGGTGCCGCTCCTGCCCACCCCGCTCCATCCCTTCTCCACCTCAAAGCCAGAAAGTTTGCACAGTCAGTCAGTCCACGTCACTCCCCTGCCCAAATTCCTCTCAAGGCTCCCCATTTCCCTCCGACTAATAACCAAGATCCAATGTGCTGAGCACAAAGGGCTCGATATGATCTGGTCTCTGGTTACCTCCCCGCCGCTTCGCTCACCCGGCTCCGGGCTGTCCCTCCAACCACCCGGTCCCCTGCCTGGAACGCCTCTCGCCTTCCTTCCGCTGCCAAGTTAACTGCGACTCGTGGTCAGTTGTCCCCTTCTCCAGGAAGCCCTCCCCGAGTAAGTCGGGGATCTCCCAGTTCCCCGGGATCTCCAACCCTCGGTCGGGCGCTCCTGAGGTAGGAGCCGGATCCCCAGCGCTGCTCCCGCAGCGACCCCACCTACGCTCCCGGCTCCGCCGCCTCCGTCTGCGCCGTCCCTCGTCCTCCCGGCGCCGCCGGTTTCGCCGCCCATGGCTCCTGCTCCGACTTCGGCTCCGGCTCCCGCTCTGGCTCCGCTGCCTTCGGCCGCGGCGACCCGCTGACCGCGAGCGCGAGCGTGTGTCCCGACCCATCGGCTGGGCCAGTGGCCGCGACGCTGACACCAATAGCCGAAGCCGGCGCTGGGGGCCTTTCTCGCTCACGGCGCTCTCCAGACTGCCCCGTCCGGGCCTGAGCCAGGAGAGAACAACCCATCACGCCGCCACAGCCTGCAAGGACTCCGACGCCCCAGACTCTCTACTACATCTGAAAATGTGGACCGCGTGATCGACTCCACTGACATTGTAGGCTCCAGGGCGAGGGGTTCTCCTTTCAGGCAGTGTCGGAGGCAGCCCCAGGCGGGTCCCCGCGCCTCAGGGGGCCTGAGAAACTGTGGGCCGGGCAAGGGCAAACTAGGCACCTTATGGGGGGAGGGGCCTGCGGAGGCGGGACCAATAAGAAGCGGGTCTAGACCCGAAGTGGCACTTCATTGGCGTGACCAGGGGCGTGGCCAAGGAGAGGCGTGTCTGGGGAGCGAGGTCCCCGAAAGGCAAAGAACCAGGAAGGGCTTAGGTACCAGGCAGCTCCAGAGGGCAGAGGGTGGGCGCGGGGACAGAAACTGAAAAGCCTTCCTATGAGAGTCATCGTTATGCTCCACCACCTGCCAATGAACCACCTGCCAATGAACACCTGTGTATTTTGGGAGTTAAGCTTTAAAAAAAAAACTTTGATAACTCCTTGTATTGCCCCATCAACTCATTTTAGAGATGGGGAAACTGAGGCTTGGGGGGAAGCTGAGGCTCAGGGAGGGAAAGTCACATTTAACACCTACCTTCTCAACCCAGGCTGCCCAGCTTTGTGGTGTGGGTGCTGGGGACCCGTGGGAGGGTTGTGAGCAGGGTTTGGGGGACTTGCTGTTGAAACAAGTTTGGCATGGGAGGACGGACTTCAAGGGCAAGGCTGGAGGCACCTAGAAGACACTGATGTGCCGTCTTGGGCTCCCCCAGCCCGTGGTCGCTGCTACCACCACGCCCTGCAGTTCTAACCACTCAGAGCTAGGAAGGCCTGTTTCTGGAGGATGATGGTAATTGAAGCAAACTTTTAAAATGTTTATCTTGGTCGGGTGCAGTGGCTCACGCCTGTAATCCCAGCACTTTGGGAGGCCCAGGCAGGCGGATCACCTGAGGTCAGGAATTCAAGACCAGCCTGGCCAATATGGTGAAACCCTATCTCTACTAAATAATACAAAAATTAGCCAGGTGTGGTGGCAGGCACCTGTAATCCCAGCTACTTGGGAGGCTGAGGCAGAGAGAATCGCTTGAACCCGGGAGGCAGCGGTTGCAGTGAGCCGACATTGTGCCACCGCACTACGGCCTCGGTGACAAAGCAAGACTCTATCTCAAAAAAAAAAAAAGAAAAAAAAATTAAAATGTTTATCTTGAGTCGGGCACAGTGGCTCATGCCTGTAATCCCAACACTTTGGGAGGCTGAGGCAGGTGGATCTTGAGGTCAGGAGTTCGAGACCAGCCTGGCCAACATGGTGAAACCCCGGCTCTACTAAAAATACAAAAATTAGCTGGGCATGGTGGCACGATTGTACCACTGTAATCCCAGCTGTAATCCCAGCTACTCGGGAGGCTGAAGCAGAGAATCGCTTGAACTCAGGAAGCGGAGGTTGCTGTGAGTTGAGATCGCACCACTGCACTCCAACCTGGGCGACAGAGCAAGTCTCCGTTTCAAAATAAATAAATAAAATGCTTATCTTGGAATACAACTTCCTAACATCCCCACAAACGCTGGCTTTGTATGCTTTGCTTGCTGTTAAGGCAAGGATGGAATCTTACAGAGGAAGCAGACGACCATCTCCTGACACTCTAG
The DNA here is from genome assembly GCF_049350105.2 of Macaca mulatta. Taxonomy (NCBI): domain Eukaryota; kingdom Metazoa; phylum Chordata; class Mammalia; order Primates; family Cercopithecidae; genus Macaca; species Macaca mulatta. The sequence continues at coordinate 4,439,597 of NC_133424.1, forward strand.
ATGATGACCTTGCCGGTCCTGAGATGTGGGTTGTCATGGTGTTGGGATGGTCCAAAACAACGCGAAGGCCCGACCCTGTGCTTCCCAAAATTCAGATGCATCCTTGCAGCACATTAGAGATTGGCTGCATGGGCTGGGCACAGTGGCTCAGTCCTGTAATCCCAGCACTTTGGGAGGCCAAGGTGGGTGGATCACCTGAGGTCAGGAGTTCGAGACCAGCCTTGTCAACATGGTGAAACCCCCATCTCTACTAAAAATACAAAATTTAGCCGGGTGTAGTGCCGGGCACCTGTAGTCCCAGGTACTCGGGAGGCCGAGGCAGAACTGCTTGAACCTGGGAGGCAGAGGTTGCAGTGAGCCGAGACCGTATCATTGCATTCCAGCTTGGGTGATAGAGCGTGACTCCATTTCAAACAAACAAACTAACTTAAAACGAGATCACCTCCATGTTCAGTTTATAAAACAGCTGTGCTGAAAACGGCATTGTTCCAAGGGCTCCCTTACTAAAGGCAGGATCTTACTTTTCTTTCTTTTTTTTTTTTTTGAGACAAGAGTCTTGCTCTGTTGCCCAGGCTGGAGTGCAGGGGCGCGATCTCAGCTCACTGCAAACTCTGCCTCCTAGGTTCAAGCAATTCTCTGGCCTCAGCCTCCCGAGTAGCTGGGATTACAGGTCTGTGCCACCACGCCTGGCCAGGATCTTACTTTTTTTTTTTGAGACGGAGTCTTGCTCTGTCCCCCAGGCTAGAGTGCAGTGGCCGGATCTCAAGTCACTGCAAGCTCCACTTCCCGGGTTTATGCCATTCTCCTGCCTCAGCCTCCCAAGTAGCTGGGACTACAGGTGCCCGCCACCTCGCCCAGCTATTTTTTTTTTTTTTTTTTTTTTTTTTTTTGAGACGGAGTCTCGCTCTGTCACCCAGGCTGGAGTGCAGTGGCCGGATCTCAGCTCACTGCAAGCTCCGCCTCCCGGGTTCACGCCATTCTCCTGCCTCACCCTCCCGAGTAGCTGGGACTACAGGCGCCCGCCACCTCGCCCGGCTAAGTTTTTTTTGTATTTTTAATAGAGACGGGGTTTCACTGTGTTAGCCAGGATGGTCTCGATCTCCTGACCTTGTGATCCGCCCGTCTCGGCCTCCCAAAGTGCTGGGATTACAGGCTTGAGCCACCGCGCCCGGCCTTTTTTTTTTTTTTTGTATTTTTTAGTAGAGACGGGGTTTCACCGTGTTAGCCAGGATGGTCTCGAACTCCTGACCTCGTGATCCACCCGTCTCGGCCTCCCAAAGTGCTGGGATTACAGGCTTGAGCCACTGCGCCCGGCCTATCTTACTTTCAATGTAGTTTCTCAATCTGGGAGACCTAAGAGAAATCTTTTCCCTTCAAGGGGTCCAAACCTCACTGAATTTGAACCGCCCTAGCAGAACAAATACAAACTTTGGAGGGCTGCACAGATGTTGGAAGCACAGATGTTTTCTGAGCTGAACTGGGACCTAAAGGAGGTTCACAACTGGTAAGGTGTTTGGGTTCTATTACTGATATTAGCATCAATCTCACAAAGGTTTCTTTCTTCCCTAAGAATCAAAGTCAGACCTCAGGCCGGGCGCGGTGGCTCATGCCTGTAATCTCAGCAATTTGGGAGGCTGAGGCGGGCAGGTCCTTTGAGGTCAGGAGTTTGAGACCAGCCTGGCCAACATGGTGAAACCCCGTCTCTACTAAAAATACAAAAAAATTAGCCGGGCGTGGTGGTGCGCGCCTGTAATCCCAGCTACTCGGGAGGCTGAGGCAGGAGAATGGCTTGAACCTGGAAGGCAGAGGTTGCAGTGAGCTGAGATTGCACCACTGCACTCCAGCCTGGGTGACAGGAGACTCCATCTCAAAAAAAAAAAAAAAAAAAAAACCCAGAAAACAAAGTCAGTCCTCAAACTCCCAACCAGACCCCGGAACCCACAGAAAGGCAGACAAGCGGGTGGATGCTTATTACCCGATTTATTAGAGAGACCTCTAAAAAGACGGGGTGTGGTGGGGATGGGTGGGCGGGGAACCTGGGCTGCAAACCAGTGTTGTTTGGGGCCAGGAGTGGCTGTATGGTTTCAGAGGCGCCCACGGCTCTGGGTTTCAGGGACACAGCACCCTCGTCTCGGCCACGAGGCGCAGCGCTTTGGATTGTCACGCACCAGACCACAGGGCAGAGGAATGCAGTGGAATCCCCGGGGGGAGTTAAGACACACGAGGTTTGCAGTTTCGTTTTGTTTCAGAATCAGTTCAGCCATAAAAATGGGACTGGGGTGGGGACAGGAGGAGCGATTGACCACCGGAGACGAGGAGGAGGTGGTGGGCGCCTATCCTGGGGTGGGGACTGAGGGGCTGTGGAGACAGTACCATGGTGAAGGACCCCATGGCAACGGGAGTATTGCACTGAGCCAGGTTTCGGGGGAAGGGGGACATGTTGGGATGGCGTAGGGGGACAGAGCCTGGCAGGAGACACATGGAAGTTTCTGCCTTGTCAGTCTCAGAGAAAACGCCTTTTAGTCATTACAGTACAGGAATTTGGACACTGTCCACATTCTCAGTGGACGGCGGCCATCAGAGGTGACCCAGGAGGGGAAGTGGGCATTGGTCACCAAGGTATTTACAGACTTCTATCGTGGGGGACAGCGGGGTGGGTCCAGCGGCCTCCCTCGCGGGGGATCTGAGGGAGGCCGAGTTTGCTAAATATTATAAATAGGTCTTGCGGTCCTCCTGCCCCTGCCCCTCGGCACAGTCAGTGGGGCACTTCAGCCTCGGTTTACAGTTCTCTGAAAGGAACCAAAAAACACAACCAACAAAGTAGATCTCCAAAGGGGCCTTGGAGACAACACAAAAATGGAAATGTGGTATCCACAGAGGTTTGCAAATTTCTCCTGCAAGGGAGTGTTGGCCGGGCACTGGTATCATGTGACTCGCTCAGCGGAGGGAGGCTGCCCTGGACGTGGTGCTGCCCGCCCGGGACCACACCTGCTGCTCCGAGTCACCCCCACAGGCTCTCCACGTCTCTGGGCAGGGGGACTCGAGGGCTCCCTGGGAGGCTCAGTGTGGCCTCTGGGGGTGTGGGCCTTTGAGATGACGACCATGCCCCTGTCCCTGTTGGTCATCCAGGTCCCAGACACCCCTTCTGATTTCTGCCCCCGCCTCCCCGGGGGATGCCTGCCGGGTGTCCTTCGGAGAGATGGGGGAAGCTGATTGGTGGATGCCCGGTGCCAGCAGATGAGCACCAGGCTGTGAACTGGGGCCAAGGTGGCTTCCCGGGGCTGGACAGACCCTTCAAGCAGGCAGGGAGGACCCCACGCGGGCTGGTCCTGACGGGAGCTACGCGGGTAGCTGGTTCCCGAGGAGGGTGAGCCCCTCTCCTCGGCGGAGAGTGGAAGGGCTGCTCTCGTGGAGCGTGTCCTCGCTGAGGGCCTCGGGGATGGGGCCGGCTCCTCCACAGCAGGGCCCTTCCAGGCGCAGCGCGTGGGCTGTGCGGGAGGCCGACAGGATGTGAAGAGCGGGTGACGTGGCGTCGTACAGAGCTTGCAACAGACAAAACACAGAGCCCTGCCTGGGAGGTTCTGTGACCGTCTCAGACCCCACACCAGGCTCTGCCAGGGCTGGAGAGGAATTCTTCCCGAAGGTGCAGCTTCCACGCCAGCTCCTCCCATCCTGGGCACATCTTGGGAGTGGGGAACCCCACGGCCGTCACCAACAAGCCCCTCTCAGGGGTCCTGGGGAAGGGCAGGGTGGGCGACTGTGCCGAGCTCTCGACTCCAACCAGCACCCTCTGAGCGCAGCGGCCCCAGGAAGCTGCCCCAGGGCAGTCTGGGCTCAGTCCCACCACCGGGAGTGCTGCCCTCTTGGAGGGGGATGAGCCGGAAACAGTCTCTCCTCTCCTCGGAGACATCACGTCACTTAACCAAGAAAGAGGCCGCGGCACCCACGCCAGTCCTGAAGGAGACTCCTGTGGAGCCGCGCCTGGCCCCCTAGGCCGTGCCTCCAGGTGGAGGGGTCGGGGAGCCTGACCTTCCACCCTGAGCTGGTATCCTGTGGCCCAAGGCCCGGCCTCCCGCTCCGTCCGTCCGCGGAGTAAGCGTCTCTGTTGCCTGAGCCCTCCGTGCCAGTTGCCGAGTGGCCCACATCGGAAGAGAACGACAAGTCCCCAGCCCTGAGCTCCGCCAGAATGGGTAGTGGCCTGGGGGAGAGGAGGCCTGGGCCTCCAGCTGTGGTGGGTCTGGATCGGAGGCGCCAGAGGTTTTTGCTCAAGGGGCACCTGGAAGGTGGGTGTCAGGGCCCCACTGCGGCGGGAACACAGCTGCTGAGTGGCCGCAGTGCTTGGCAGGGCGAGGGCTGTCCCCACAGTCGATGCTCAGGCCAGATGTCCTGCACTGAGGCCCCCAAACCCAAGCTGAGGGCCGGAGGGTCCGCTTCCCAGGTGGACGGAGGCAGAGTGGCTTGGGACCCCAGCCGTCCCCTCTGCAGGCTGATGGGGCCCCTGGGGCTCAGGTCCCAGAGGCCACCGGGAACAGCCTGGCTCCCTCCTCAGGACACATGCAGGCACAGCAGAGAACCAGAGTGCAGTGGGCGGGGGCTCTTCTTCGTCTGGTTTGGGTTTTTGCTTTTTTGGTCTTTTACTAAAACAGCACACACGTGCTTCCGTCTCTGGGCCGAGTAAGGACTCAAATGCGATTTGCCGCTCGGGAGGGTCAGTCTCACTGGGGCAGGCTGCCGACAGGGCTGCCGGGGCCCTGGGAGGCTTGCTGGGGAGGGGTCCGGCCATCGGCATCCGTGCAGGGGGAGGATGAGGTCCAATGGGGTGGCGAGGCGGGCATCTCCCGAGCTCTGGGCCTCAGCAGGGTGGGCAGCGCCTCCAGGGGCGGCCGGAGCGAAAGTGGAGCTCGGCTCTGGGTTGGGGACTGCATAGAAATTACTGTAAGAGCAAGAGGACAAATGAAGGTGGGCGACGGGCGGGGCGAGGCCCACCCCAGGCCACCCGCCAGGCCCCCTGCCAGGGACTGGCTTCCTTGGGCCAACACAGGCCCTGAGACACTTACCCCACGGCCACCTCAGAGCCAGAGAGCCCAGGGTGGAGCTCTGGGCCACCTGTGCCCTCCCGCCCCAGGCCTCAGTCCCTGCCTGTCCCAGTGGCTGGGGACCACGCTCAGTAGGACCTTGGAGCCCACAGGGCCGGCGGGCGCACCTGGGCCGCACTTACTGTGTCGCTCTCGCCGTCGGAGGCCGGGGGGGCCTGGGCGCTATAGTGGAGTGGGGAGTACACCCAGCTCCTCTCATCGGTGGGCTGGCGGGTGGGCGCGCGTGCAGGAGGCGCAGAAGAGCAGGGTGCGAGGAGGCGCAAGAGAGGCAGAGGGAGGAAGGAAGAGACAGGAGAACATAAAAGAGGCGAATCCCCCACGGAGGACAAGGGGTGGCTCAGCCTGGCTGCCCTCTCTGACCCGGTGGACCTGCTCCCAACCTGGATGGGCCCGGGTCTCAGCTCAGCGTGGCAGGGCGGGGCGGGCGGCAGAAAGCGGTTAGTTCAGTCAAGGCAGGGCCTGAGACAGCAGGTGACAGAGCCGGCGGAAGCGGGTGGGGGTCACAACCTGGAGCACCGAGTGTTCCTCCTCCTCCTCCACAGCCCGGCCCCACCACAGCCCCCAATCCTGCCTATGCCATGGGCACCAGCGCACAGGCTCCTGGGGGCTCTCTGTGAGGGTCCTGGGAGGTCAGGGTGCCGGACGTACTTCCCAACCCAGAAGCCTTTCAGGACCTGAACACATGGCTGCCCGTGGGCAGGGCCAGCCCCCTCTGCCAGCACAGATGTGCTCGGGAGAGACTAAGGCTCAGACCCCCCACCCTGCAAGAGCCAGGAGACACCTTCCTGAGCAGCGGGGCAGAGGGAGGGCCAAGTTCAGGGCTAGGCACAGGCAGGGCCGTGTGCTGGGACACGGACATCTCTTCCCAGCTGTGCCTGCGTCAGGGGTCCCAGGTCTGGGTGGGATCTGGGGAGGGAGGAAGGGTGCGTTCCTCAAACACCTCCACCCCGCCCACTGAGGAGCCCCCGACCCCTCAAGCTCCCTCTGCTTCTCCTGCCCCCAGGCTGCTTCCTCAGGGCTCCAGCCTGGCCTCCCTGTCTTCTTGTTGCATCCTCTTCTCTCTTGGGCCTCTGTTACCCCCCCCAGCGTTCAACGCCCCTCCCAGCACAGACGACCTGTGAATTTCCACCAGGCCCGGCCTCAGCCTGAAGTGCCAGGCCTGAATACACAGCTGCCTGGCCACGTCCACCTGGCAGCCCTCGGCCCCTAAACTTATCACAGCCACAGCCCAGTCCGTCACCCCAAGACCCACTGCTTGTCCTTCCAGTCAGGACAGCACTGCCCACCCACTGCCCAGGCCAACCCATGCCTCCTTATCAGGCCTGCGCCCCTGCCTATGCCAGCTCCCAGCTCCCAGCCTGGGCCAGCAGGAGCCTCCCTCGAGCTCCAGGTGAGCCCAGGCCTCACCTGCAGAGGCACTGCTTCTCCCTGCCTCGCGTCCTGCCTCCATGCCCCCTCTAAAGGGCTCACTTCTGTGCTTACTCCACCCTGCCTGATCCTACAGCTCCCACCAGACCCCCGTTCCCGGCCCCTGGGCACCAAGGGCAGCGCGCTCCTACCCTGCGAGGCCGCCATCGCGGAGGACTGACTCCTGCACCGAGGGGCCGTGACCCCAGCGCAGGCCTTGCCCATTCCTCTGGGAGGATAGCAAATGTAGCCTGGAATTTCCGATGTGGGAACGGCAGGTCAGGTCCGCCCCTGCAATGTCCCTCGAGAGCCAGGTGTGGGAAGCCTGCGTGTGTGCTTGGTACTGATTTGGTGGCTGCACTGATGGCTCCCATGGGGACTTGAAAATGTGGGGCCAAAACAGGGTCCCCACCTGAGCCCTGAAAGAGCTGGTCCGCAGGGAGGAGGGTGGCAGCAGCCACTCAGAGCTGCTCTCTAGGAGGGGTGTCCTGGGCGGCACCGTGCACACAGCACCTGGGCAGGGACGATAGTACCCTTCTGCTACAGCGTTAGAAATGGGGGTACAGGCCAGGTGCAGGGGCTCATGCCTGTCATCCCAGCACTTTGGGAGGCCGAGGCAGGTGGATCACTTGAGGTCAGGAGTTCCAGACCAGCCTGACCAACATGGTGAAACCCCATCTCTACTAAAAATACAAAGATTAAGGCTGGGCGTGTTGGCTGATGCCTGAAATCCCAGCACTTTGGGAGGCCGAGGCAGGCGGATCCCCTGAGGTCAGGAGTTCGGGACCAGCCTGACCAACATGGTGAAACCCCATCTCTACTAAAAATACAAAAAATTATCAGGGCATGGTGGCAGGAGCCTGTAATCCCAGCTACTCGGGAGGCTGAGGCAGGAAAATTGCTTGAACCCAGGCGGCGGAGGTTGCAGTGAGCCGAGATTAAGCCACTGCATTCCAGCCTGGGCAACAGAGTAAAGCTCCGTCTCGAAAAAAAACAAACAAAAAACCCAAAATTAGCCAGGCGTGGTGGCAGGCGCCTTTATTCTCAGCTACTTAGGAAGCTGAGGCAGGAGAATCGCTTGTACCTGGGAGGTAGAGGTTGCAGTGAGCTGAGATCATGCCATTGCACTCCAGCCTGGGCGACAGAGCGAGACTCTATCTCAAAAAAGAAAAAAAAAAAAGGGCAGAACAGCTGGTTTCCTTGTCCTGCAGGAGTTGGGGGGACAGAGAGGGACCTCCTCAGCCACCAGCTGGGCAGAGAGGGGAAGTGGGGGGCAGTGGCAGCTGGGACCCAGAACCGGGTGACCCCAGGAAGACCAGAACCAAGGGCACAGCCTCTTCAGCACTCAGGCCTTGGGGTGCTTTGAACGGCTGCCCTGCCTCCCCTCTGGCCCCCACACTTCTGCTGTGCCTGCTGCCGAGACCACCCTCCCCACATCTGCCCTTTCAAACCAGGTGTTTTCCAAAGTCCAGGCACCCCCCTCTGTAGGCGGCCTCTGCGAACGGCTCCCTGCCTGTGGTGGGGTGACCGGCAGGGCCGCTGGGTCTCTCCAGTGCTCCCCCTCCCAGCAGGCCCCTCTGGGAAGCTCCCTGACGATCTCCGGGGCGTGGGTCTGCGGTGGCTGGCTTCCTGCTGGCTCTGTGGGACGGAGCTGCCTGGAGCAGCCAGGGAAGTGGTCTCCACCTCCCGGGGATCACTCCACAGTGCCTGGCACACAGCAGTGTTCAGACAGGTCTGCTGATGGGCGGGGAGTCAGGGCGGCCTCGGCGGGGGCTTTGTCTTGAGGAGACACTCTTGCTTTGGGTCTGCGCCCTGTTCTGGCTGTGCGGCGCTGGGCAGGTCTTTTAGCCTCTCTGGGCCCCTTGCTTATTGGTCATAATGACCACAGCAGGCCCTGAGGATCTCACGGCTACGTGGGGCCCATGTGGCGTCCCAGGGGGAACTCCTTGAGAGCTCGGGGATTTGGATTTTGACTAAACCGTGTGGTCTCCCAGGCTCCCAGGGGAGCTGAGGCCTCAGCACCTCCATCTGTGAGGTGGGTGCGGAGAGACCATCTCCTTCCCGTCTCCATGGCCCTGCAGTTCAGAGCCCGGCTCTGCAGCCACTCTGCTGACCTGTGCGACCTCCCCTATACAGTCAGGTAGGCCAGGGGAGCCAGGTCTATACGAGTGAGAAGCATCCACCCAAGACACCCTGACATGGGAGGGCTAGGTCCAGGGGCAGAGAGGGGCTGGTTGGGGTCCGGCCGGGGTCCGAGGCAGACCCTAGGCCTCAGCTGTGCACGTGGCGATGGTGCTGCCCTATGGAGTGCCCGGTTCGACTTGGGGCTGAGTGACATTCCCAGTGGTGCACCCAGCCCAGCACTCGGTCCGGGGCCAGCGTCGCTGACCTCAACCACGGCCGTCATTTCCCCAAAGCCCTTCTGGAAAACAACGGATGTCAGACACTGAGCTTCCGGCCGGGGACCTGCAGCTCCCTGCTGCCCGAGGGGCACCGCCCCTTCTCCCCAGGGTGGCCGGCTGCGGTCACTTACAGTCCCTGAGGCGCTCAGCGTCATGGCCCGCAGTCGGCGATGGTGGGGAGAGTAAATCCAGTACCTCCCATCCGTGAACTGGACGGGGCAGGCCGGGCGGGCCAGAGGAGGAAGGAAAACAGAGGATAGCGGATGAGGCGGCTACCCCCGTGGTCGGGTGGGAGAGGTGGAGGGAGGCAGCGGGGAGCGGGTGGGCACAGCTGACTGCCAAGCAGAAGGTGGGGGGTGCCAGGGTGGGACCGAGGACCCTTCTCCCTTCTCCGCTGCCCACCCAGCAGGGCATCAGCACACAGACACACAGCAGGACGTGGCCCCCAGGGCCCCCGTACCATCCAGAGACCAGGACACGCACGAACCAGTCCTGGGGAAAGGGGTGACGACATGGGGTGGCTGGGGGCACAAGCACGCGGCCCGTCCCTCCCTTCTCCAGGGCCAGGTCGGGGCATGGGGACCCCAGAGACGCCACTGGAGACAGAGCAGGGAGGTTAGTTATGAAGCAGCCAGTAGGTGCCCGCAAAACAGGCCCTGAGGCCTGGCGCCTGTGCCCAGCCCACCTTCCCAGGAGGGTAAGAACAAACCATCTGGGAAGTGGGCCGCAGCCTCCAGCCCTCCCTGTGACCTGGGGCTGCCTGACCTGAGTGGGACCACTGGGGAGTGGAGACGCTACCTAGATACCCCAGGCCTTGCTGGTTGCCCGGCAGCTGTCTCACCCAGACCCTGGCAAGGGGGAGCAGGGATCCCAGGTCCGGGCAGACTCAGCCCTGCCCAGTAGCAGTCATGAGTCCCCAGCCCACAGCGTGGGAGCGTGAAGCCCTCCTGCCACTGCCCAGTCCCCTGGTCCTCCTCAAGGATGAGCCCACCTGGCCACGCCCATGGCGACAGGGAGAAGGTCCAGACAGGCCTGGTCTGGAGGAGATTCTCACTCCGTGGGGTTAGACCAGGAAGAGAAGGTGGGTGTGAACGTGGCTGGTGGGTGCGTGTAGGCGTGTCGTGAGAGTGCTGGCTGGTGAGAAAGCATGTGGGTGGGTCGACAGAGCACACTCACGTGCCTGTGTGTGGCTGTGTGTACACGGTGTGCACACAGTGGAGCGTGTGTGAGAGAGTCTGGTTGACGAGCCGGTGGCAAGAAGAGCCTGGGGCACTTACAAAGTAGATGTCAGTGGCGGGCGTGTCCTCCTCGTCCGAGGCCTGGCTGGCGGGTGCGCCCTCCTCGTCCGAGGCCTGGCTGGCAGTTTCTGCTTCAACAGCGGCAGTGGCACCGGCCATGGAAGCCTCCACCCTGGGGACAGGGATAGACAGAGGGTCTTGACCCTCAGCCCCTACACAGAGGCTCCCTGCGCCCCCACACTCAGGATCCAGGCAGGGGCTTCACACGGTCATCACTGAGACGAAATCCCAAACAGCTGATCACAGGCCACACGCTCCTGCGCCGAAAACCCAGACAGCTGATCACAGGCCACACGCTCCTGTGCCAAAAACCCAGACAGCTGATCACAGGCCACACGCTCCTGCGCCAAAAACCCAGGCAGCTGACCACAGGCCACGCGCTCCTGTGCCTGCCATTTAACGCAAATCAGAACAAACCTCCCAAGAAGCCCCCAAATGCTGACCCTAGGAGTGACCTGCCAGCCCACTGACAGCGTGGCCCTGCTACTCCCAGCTCAGACACACACACCTGTGGGCAGGTGCTGGCCTCACCCTCACCAGCTGTGCCACCCTGGGAGGGCCGGTTCCTCCTCTGAATTTCAGTTTCCTCATCTGTAAAGTGGGGAGAGATGGCACCTAGCCACTGGGATCAGAGCTTCTTTCTTCTTTATTGATGTGTTTGAGACAAGCTCTCGTTCCATCAGCCAGGCTGGCATGCAGTGGTGTAATCACGGCTCACTGCAGCCTCCACCTCCTGGCTCAAGCGATCCTCCAACCTTGGCCTCCCAAGTAGTTGAGACTATAGGTGTGTACTGCTACGCCCAACAAATTTTTTTTTTTTATTCTGTAGCGATGGGGTCTCACTATGTTGCCCAGGCAGGTCTCCAACTTGTGGGGTCAAGCAACCCTCCCGCCTCAGCCTCCTTTAGGAGGGATCACAGATGGGAGCCCCCAAGCCCAGCCTCTCTCTCCTTTTCACTGAGCACTTACTACATGCCAGGGCCGGCTCCTGTGATTAACCCACTGAGTCTATCAGGGGGGATGCAGAGGGTGCGGCTACTGCTGTGTTGCATTTGCGGAAATGGAGGCACAGAGAGGAGGTGAGGAACGGCCTTGGCCTTGGCTATGGCCACACGGTGCACAGTGTTCATCCCATGAATGAGGGTAAACACGCCCTCCTGCCACATTGGAGGTTCAGTTCCTTTTAGCAAAGCCTGAAATTTCATGGTGCGAGGTTTGGCAATGGCAAGGAGCTGACAGTGGCAGGAGCACCGGGTGGAAGATAAACCCTCAGGGCTTTATTTTTCGGTCTGTGCTGCTGTGAGTGCTAAAAAAGCTCTCTTGGAACAAAAATAAAAAAAGCATCTCATGCAAAAATCATTAAAAAGGCAGGAAGAATCTGGTAACAATGCAAGCATGGGATTACACACACCAGACAGATGACAAAAAAGTAAAGACAGGCCGGGCGTCAAGCCTGTAATCCCAGCACTTTGGGAGGCCGAGGCAGGCAGATCACGAGGTCAGGAGATCGAGACCATCCTGGCTAACACAGTGAAACCCCGTCTCTACTAAAAAATACAAAAAATTAGCCGGGCCTGGTGGGAGGCTGAGGCAGGAGAATCACTTGAACCCAGGAGGCAGAGGTTGCAGCGAGCCGAGTTCACGCCATTGCTCTCCAGCCTGGGAGACAGAGCAAGACCCTGTCTCAAAAAAAAAAAAAAAGGCCGGGCCCGGTGGCTCACGCCTGTAATCCCAGCACTTTGGGAGGCCTAGGTGGATGGATCACGAGGTCAGGAGATCAAGACCATCCTGCCTAACACAGTGAAACCCCATCTCTACTAAAAATACAAAAAATTAGCTGGGTGTGGTGGCGGGCGCCTGTAGTCCCAGCTACTCAGGAGGATGAGGCAGGAGAATGGCTTGAACCCGGGAGGCGGAGCTTGCAGTGACCCGAGATTGTGCCACTGCACTCCAGACTGGGTGACAGACCAAGACTCCACCTCAAAAAAAAAAAAAAAAAAACCACGAAAAAGTAAAGACACGCAGGGGCCAGCCCGGGGCTCACACCTGTCATCCCAGCATTGTGGGAGGTCGAGGCAGGAGAATCACCTGAAGTCAAGAATTCGAGACCAGCCTGGTCAATATGGTGAAACCCCACCTCTACTAAAAATACAAAAAAATAAGCTGGGCGTGGTGGTGAGCGCCTGTAATCCCAGCTACTCAGGAGGCTGAGGCAGGAGATTCGCTTGAGCCCAGGAGGTAGAGGTTGCAGCGAGCTGAAATCACGCCACTGCACTCCAGCCTGGGCAACAGAGCAAGACTCTGTCTCAAAGAAAATAACAGCAGGTGACGCCATATCCCCAAAAGGGCCACAACCATTGTGTCCTACGTTTTTTAAAACATAGATACTTCTTTTAAACCTCTTTTTTCAAATCAAAACTCAATAAAATTAATCCCAGCATTCTGGGAGGCCAAGGTGGGCAGATCACTTCAGATCAGGAGTTTTTTTTTTTTTTTTGAGGCAGAGTCTTGCTCTGTTGCCCAGGCTGGAGTGCAGTGGCACGATCTCGGCCACGCCCGACTAATTTTTGCTATTTTTCAGTAGAGATGGGGTTTCACCGTGTTAGCCAGGATGGTCTTGATCTCCTGACTTCGTGATCCGCCTGCCTCAGCCTCCCAAAGTGCTGGGATTACAGGCGTGAGTCACCGTGCCCGGCTGAGGTCATGAGTTTGAGACCAGCCTGCCCAGCTGGGTGATGGGAGAAACCCTGTCTCTACTGAAACACACAAAAAAATTAGCCAGGTGTGGTGGTGGGCACCTGTAGTCCCAGCTATTCGGGAGGCTAAGGCAGGAGAATCACTTGAACCCAGGAGGTGGAGGCTGTAGTGAGCCAAGATAAAGCCACTGCCCCCCAGCCTGGGCAACAGAGCAATATTCTGTCTCACAAAAAAAATAAAAATAGGCCGGGCGCGGTGGCTCAAGCCTGTAATCCCAGCACTTTGGGAGGCCGAAACGGGCAGATCACGAGGTCAGGAGATCAAGACCATCCTGGCTAACATGGTGAAACCCCGTCTCTACTAAAAAATACAAAAAGCTAGCCGGGCGAGGTGGCGGGCGCCTGTAGTTCCAGCTACTCGGGAGGCTGAGGCAGAAGAATGGCGTAAACCCGGGAGGCAGAGCTTGCAGTGAGCTAAGATTGTGCCACTGCACCCCAGCCTGGGTGACAGAGCAAGATACTGTCTCAAAAAAAATTAAAAATAAATAAAAATAAAGAAATTAAAATTAAAAATAAAACAAAATAAATACTAAAAAGGTAAAAAAAAATTCATTAAACGCTTGGAGGTTCAGAGATGTTCTTATACAGCCCTTAACCCAGGGTCTCTTGCCTCGGCCCTGTGGATACTGGAACCAGGTCCTTCTCTGGGGTGAGGCCATCCCGGGCACTGCAGGCTAATGCTGAGCAGCGTCCCTGGCCACCACTCACTGCCACAAATGCCCCCAGGCATTGCCCAGTTTCCCCTGGGGGCCAGGATCACCTCGGCTAGTGAAGAACCACTCTCTTCAATCAAAAAATAACCTTATGGGAAAATCCACTGTCTGCGGATACAACCCAGTAAGAAAGAACGGCTTCAGGACGAAACCTCGGGATGCTCTTGGCTCCTTCTGGCCCGCAGGGGGAGGGCACCCCGATCTCCCACCAAGCCAGGCTCACCCTGCGTCCTCCTCTTTGGGGACCACGATCTCCACACTGCACGCAGGCTCCACCTGCACTGTAATCTGCTGCAGGTCCTCTTCTGCGGGCGGCTCCTCCTGCGGCCTGCAGGCAATGGGAGGTTGTGTCTCAGTTTCCCTCCTTGCTTCCCCCCGTTCTACCCCCAGGAGTGCCCAGTGAACTCCAGGGCCAGTCCCAGAGGGGAGTTGGGAGCCTCCTGCTTGGGCCTGGTCTTTCTGGCTGTCACTCCCAGCCGGGGGACTGTCCACCTGGGTCCCTTGGTGACTGTGGTGCTGGCAGGGCCTGGGGTGTAGCAGGTTCTGGGGGCGTATGAGCGAATGGCAGCCCCGACCAGCTTGCGTGCCACAGACGCTGCCCACCGCCTGGGGGTGCCTGCACCTGGCAGCTGAGGCCTGACACAGGTGAATCAGCATCCCAGCAGCCGGGCCTGGCTGTGTAGCCTCTCCAAATGGCACGCTGGACCAAGGGGAGGGCCACATCCCACCCATGGCACCAAGGGGTTTCTTTCATCAGGCGGCAATGATTAAAACACCGTTAAGGAAAGCAACACCTCGCCACTGCCCCGGTGTTCACAAGAGCGAGACCCCGGGAACCTCACAAATGTCCCCAAGGGCTGGGCATTAAAGCCAGGTGCAGTCCATGGGATGGAAGGACGGCACGCAGGCGTGACAGGAACGGTGCACACCCGCCCAAGATCCCCGTCAGTCGAGTGACAACAGCAAGATGTGGGCGGCACGCACGGGTGTGCCCACTGGTGTGAAAATAAAAGAGGAACAAAAGTCTGGTGCACGTCTGCTGTGTTCCCAGAAAGTATCTGCCAAGAGACAAAACCCACAGTCCCAGTGGTTGCTCCTGGGGAGGAGACCGGCCTTGGGCAGGAGGGGAGCATTTCACGATGTTCCCGCTGTATCGTAAGTTAAAAAAAACTTGACCGGGCGCGGTGGCTCAAGCCTGTAATCCCAGCACTTTGGGAGGCCAAGACGGGTGGATCACGAGGTCAGGAGATCGAGACCATCCTGGCTAACACGGTGAAACCCCATCTCTACTAAAAAATACAAAAAAAAAAAACAAAAAAAAACTAGCGGGGCGAGGTGGCGGGCGCCTGTAGTCCCAGCTACTCAGGAGGCTGAGGCAGGAGAATGGCGTAAACCCGGGAGGTGGAGCTTGCAGTGAGCTGAGATCCGGCCACTGCACCCCAGCCTGGGCGACAGAGCAAGACTCCGTCTCAAAAAAAAAAAAAAAAAAAAAAAAAACTTAATAGAAGAAGAAAAAGAAGGATCCAACAGGCCACAGCTGTCCCAGGGTGTAAGAAAAACAAAGTGGCTCCAAGATTGTGTGCAGTGCTAAGGCCGAGTGCTGGAACCTTAAATCTGTTCCCAGAAAAGGCCGGGTGCGGTGGCTCAAGCCTGTAATCCCAGCACTTTGGGAGGCCGAGACGGGTGGATCACGAGGTCAGGAGATCGAGACCATCCTGGCTAACACGGTGAAACCCCGTCTCTGCTAAAAAATACAAAAAACTAGCCGGGCGAGGTGGTGGGCGCCTGTAGTCCCAGCTACTCGGGAGGCTGAGGCAGGAGAATGGCGTGAACCCGGGAAGCGGAGTTTGCAGTGAGCCGAGATCACGCCACTGCACTCCAGCCTGGGCGACAGAGCGAGACTCCCTCTCAAAAAAAAAAAAAAAAAAAAAATCTGTTCCCAGGAAAGAATGGGCAGAGAGCACGGACTGGGGGGCAGGAATGGGCTGGGGAGCGGGAATGGGAGCGGGAATGGGAGCTGGGAGCTATGCAGGAGGAGCTGGTGAGACCCAGGGAGGGAAGGGGGCAGGGTCTCACCTGCCATCCTGTCCGGAGGACTGTGTGCGCCGCCTGTAGAGACACAGCAAACAGGTGACACCCAGAAAGAGGATGGCCCGCCTGCTCAGTCTACCTGCCCTGCCTATCCGCCTGCCTCCCTGGCAGCCCCGCCCACCTGTACAGATGCCCCTCCCTCCTACACATCGGATGCCCTCCTCTTCTGTACATAGAATGCCCCACCCACATGCGCAGCGAATGCTCCGCCCACATGCACAGCAGATGCCCCACCCTTCTGTACATAGGATGCTCCGCCCACATGCGCAGCAGATGCCCCACCCTTCTGTAAATAGGATGCCCCACCCTTCTGTAAATAGGATGCCCCACCCTTCTGTAAATAGGATGCCCCGCCCTTCTGTACATAGGATGCCCCGCCCACATGCACAGCAGATGCCTCACTCTTCTGTACGTAGGATGCTCCACCCACATGCGCAGCGGATGCCCCGCCCACGTGTACAGCGGAGGCCCCGCCCACGTGCACAGCGGATGCCTCCGCCCACCTGTACCGAGGTTGCTCCGAAGTCTCCGAGGGGGACCGCTCAGGAATGGAGAGGGATGTGGATGACAGAGTGGTGGCAATGGAAGCTGTAGTGGCTTCTTCAAAAGAAGGTGGCGTGCAGGGCAGAAGGTCAGGCCGGCCTGTGGGGAGAGGACTGTGGGTACCTTGCGGAGCCTCCAGGCCCCCAAACACACACAGTGGATTCTCCCTGAGGCTTGGCTCACCCTGGGAACCCATGCCCAGTGCCCGCCCGCCTCCTGGACATGCCCACCTCCCCACACGGCAGGGAAGGACGACTTTCCCCTTCACACGAAGGCTTCTGACCGCTCTCAAAATAGAATCCACAGCCCTACACAGCCCAGAGGGCCCTGTGCAGCCTGGCCCGTCACCTCCCTACCCTCTCTCCCCACCCTCTTCCCCTCCCCACTGCTCTCTTCCCCTCTCCCTCTCTTCCCCTCCCTGCTGTTGGCTCCTTGCTGTTCCCCCAGCAGTGTGGTCCTGCCCCAGGACCCTTGCATGGCTATGTCAATTCCTTCATTCTGTCCCCTGCCCTCCCTGACATCAGGCGTAGCCTGGGGGCTGCATGCTTTCGATGGCATCCTGGTGCGCCTCAGATAACAGTGACAGTGAGAGAAGGCGGGAGCTGTCACCACCCCACCCAGTGGAGCCTTCTACACTCAGCTCTCCCTGGGCCCTTCCCTGGGGCCGTCCCAGAAGCCCCCAGTCCCTGGGCAGGAGGTTCTGCAGATCGTAGATCCGGAGGGGAAGGCTGAGTGATGAGTACTCAGGATGAGGCGGCGCCCCACCCACTGGGCTGCTGCTGACACACCCTGGAGCCCCCACAGGCGCACTCTGCCTTCTGCCCCTCACCTTCGTCCTCCAGCGTGGGGTAGCTGCGGGCCCCCCGCAGGTCGTACTGGGCCTCCTCCCGCTCGCTGGGGATTTGGCTGGCCGAGAAGGCAGCTGTGGGCCCCAGGGGTTTCACAGCCAGCAGGGCTCCGCCGCGCCCCTTCTTGGAGGGCGAGGACTTCAGGGCTGCAGGGGAGGGTGGGTGTTGGCGCTTGGGGTTGCTGGGGGCTCATAGCAAAGCCCAGACGGCCGCTGCCCGAATATACCCGTGTCCCTGAGACCCACCAGGCCCCTGCCCATCCCTGAGGCCGGGAAGCAGCCAAGCCTCTTGGTGGAAAACCGAGCTCTGCCCGGGGAGGGACTGAGAGCCTGAGTTGCCTGTCCTGCCCACCCGACCGTCTCTATGACACACACTGGGACCCTGGCACAGTGCCTGCCCCTCCCGGGGTCCTGCAGACCTGTGACTCCCGTCTATCCAGCTGGCCAGGGATGCCTGCAGGCTTTATCCCCTTCCATGTGTGGCCCAGCCCGGGCAGGGCCCCCATTTTCAGATGGACACTGACAGTCTTAGACAGCACCAGGTATTGTGGTTAGAGAAGCCAATGGTTCAGCATGTAGGGCCTGAGCCCAGATCCAGGCTCGCCCGCTGGCTGTGTGGCTCAGTCTCTCTGGGCCCCGTTGGCCGATCTCAGCAGTGGGGTGTGGTGCAGCAGGTGATGCCCACACAGGGCCGAGCCTGTCCTCAGTGTTGTGCGAGCTCTGCCTCCTCACCAAGCTCTTGTGACCTCTGCCCCCAGAATGACCCACACAGCTCCTGGTAAACAGTAGGTGCTCAGTTTGCCTTGTGCAGCTTCCTACAGTCGCCAAAGGCTGGCAAACAGCCCTGGATGACTGGGAATGATCCTGTGGCATCAGTCCCAGAGGGTGGGGTGCGGGGACAGGCTCGACAGCCAGCTCTCTGGAGACAGATCCCGATGCGTGGTGTCTGCCAATTCCCACGGTGTCAATGAGAGGGGGTCCCTGGCCTCGGGGCCGGGAGCAGGTGTGCAGGCTGGGAAGAGCAGCCTGACTGCAAGTGCTGGGCACTGGTGTGCCTGTCCCTGCTGTCTCCCAGGAGCAACCCCGTGGGTGCGGACCCGCAGATCATTCATGCCCACCCGACACTTCCCAAGCACCTGTGTGTGCCAGGCCTGTGCAGGATGCTGGGGAGCCCGAGAGCCTTCTAGTGGGGAGGGTGGCTGAGAAACAGACCCCAGGGAGGAACCCGTCTGGCAGCAGGTGGGCCACGGGCTGAGCTCTGTGCGGGGGCCTGGAACCCTGAGTCTGCGTCCAGATGCTACAGTGGCCCATGAGGGGAAGCTGAGCCCTGAGAAATGGGGACCTCCCCCGGGTACCCTGTGGGTGAACCCTGAGTCCCCACCTTCCCCACCATTGTTTGCCCTGTGACCTCCCTGGCCACGCCCTGCTATGCCAGCCTCCTGGGTTCCCCTGCCCAGGATGCGTTTCCGTGGTGATGGTGATGCTGTCGGAGCCCCACACACTGAGCTGCCTGCTGGGCCAGGCCCGCCCATCCCATATATCAACACTGTACTCTCACAGTGCTGTGCCAATGGGGAAACCGAGGCACAGAGGGAAGTGCCTGTTCAAGGCCACAAGGCAGGACGAGGCCAGGCCAGGATTCAGGATTCAGGCTCCAGCGGTGGCTCCTGTGCAGAGCAAATGTCCCGACTATCCTGCCTCTGGATGAGGCCCGGTCTGAGGGGGACACAGGGGCTCTGGGTTTACTGCCTCCCCCAGAGTCCCTCCCGCCCCACGGGGCTCTCGGCCTCCCCCGAGGTCCCTCCCACCTCGCGGGGCTCAGGTGGCTTACAGGAGTTCTTCCGAAAGACTGTGTTGCTCATGAACTTGAAAAAGCGCTCGGCATAGAAGCTGGGGCGGTGGACAGACACCGTATCCTGGAAGAGAGTTGGGGGTGCCCGGGGGCAGAGGGCGCATCAACCAACAGCTGGAGACAGCCCTGGACAGACGCTGTATGTGTGCGGGGGGCACCTTCTGTGTGAAAAGGCTCGAGATGGGTCCATGGTGCTGTGGCTTCCTGGGAGGGGCTCACGGAACAGGGGACAGTGGCTCCCTCTGGGGAGGGAGACTGGGTGCCCGGGAATGGGTAGAAGCTTTTCCGCCAGAGACCTATTCGCATTTTTGACTTTTTCAACCAGCTATGAATAAAGTATTCCGGCCAGGCGCAGTGGCCCACATGGACTTGTAGGGGAGGCTGAGGTAGGATGGTCTGGCTGGGGCCCTGCTGGGATGTGACCCTTGGCCTCCCAGAATGCAGCCTCCTTTCCT
Source organism: Macaca mulatta (assembly GCF_049350105.2). Classification (NCBI taxonomy): domain Eukaryota; kingdom Metazoa; phylum Chordata; class Mammalia; order Primates; family Cercopithecidae; genus Macaca; species Macaca mulatta. The sequence continues at coordinate 4,459,057 of NC_133424.1, forward strand.
AGCCTCCTTGGGTGAGGAGTGGCCACGTACCAGGACTGTGAATGACTCCACCCTCGAAGGCTGCAGTGGGAGGCGGTGCCCGGCCACTGTGGGCCGGGGGACAAGGACAACCCCAGCGATGTAGGGTGGCAGCACAGGACACCCTGGCCAGCCTCGTCAGAGCAAGACAGCACTCCTATCTGCCCTAGGCTCGGGTTCTGGGCCTTGGCAAGGTCTAAGACATCCCCAGAGGCCTCTGCTGGCCGCCACCCTGACATGCTCAATGCTTGTTCTGGAAGCTCCTGCCTGGACCTTCTACACACTCTTGAAAAATGGGGGTGCCTGTTGGGATCTTGGATTCTACAGGCTGTTAGTTAGTCCTCAATGCTCGGCCCCAGGAGGTAGTCTGCGTTTGGGGAGTGATGGATGGGAGGAAGGCCAGGACGACCGACAGGAGGACAGAGAAAGGATGGGAGGAGGGGTGCAGGCGCTCACCCCATCATGGACGAGGGCCTTCCAGGTGTGCTCCAGCTTCTTGATGAACCTGTGGAGAGAGCGCCCGGAGTGACAGCTGACATCAGCCAAGCCCATGCCAGGCCGCCTCACTCAGGGGCCACTGTGCACCCCCGAGGACACTGGGCCATGGCCTTGAGCAATCGTGGCTGTCAAAACTCAGGGTGGCAGGCGCTCCTGGCAGGCAGTGGGTGGAGGCTCTCTGCTTAGTACCCTGCAGTGCCCAGGACGGCCCCACTCCAGAGAACCATCTGGTCCCAATGTCCATAGTACCGAGAGAGTGACCCTGTCTTTCAACATTCTAGAGCCCCAGCCAAGCACGGTAGCTCACACCTGTAATCCCAGCACTTTGGGAGGCCAAGGTAGGTGGATCACCTGAAGTCAGGAGTTCGAGACCATCCTGGCCAACATGGTGAAACCCCGTCTCTACTAAAAATACAAAAATTAGCCAGGCATGGTGGCACGTGCCAGTAATCCCAGCTACTCGGGAGGCTGAGGCGGAAGAATAGGGTCGACTCAGAAGGCGGAAGCTGCAGTGAGCCAAGATCGCACCACTGCTCTTCAGCCTGAGTGACAGAGCGAGACTTTGTCTCAAAACAAACAAATGAAAAACCAAAAAACAAATATTCTCAAACCCACTCCTTGGATTTTCTTTTTTCTTTTTTTTTTTGAGACAGGGTCTTGCTCTGTCACCCAGCCTGGAGTGCAGCACGGCCATCATAGCTCACTGCTGCAGCCCTGAACTCCTGGGCCCAAGGAATCCTCCTGCCTCGGCCTCCTGAGTAGCTGGGACTGCAGGAGCACGACCAAGCTCGGTTAATTTTTTTGATATTTCGTAGAGACGGGGTCTTGCTATGTTGCCCAGGCTGGTCTCAAACTCCTGGGCTCAAGCGATCCTCCCGCCTCGGCCTCCCACAGCGCTAGATTACAGGTGTGGACCACTACGCCCAACTCACTCTGGATTTTCAAGGTGACCAGACACCCTCCTTTAGGGCTCAAGAAGGGGCAGCCAAGCAAGAGCTTTCCAGAAGGTTGAGGAAGCCCCGAGAGCTGCTGGTGCAGCTGTTTCCACAGGCAAGCGCCTCTGTGCATGGGTGTCCTGGGGGCACCCACCCACCTGTGGGGCTGCAGACCCGGGGTGTCCACCTGTAGGACTGCAGACCCGGGCACCCCCCTGTGGGACTGCAGACCCTGGCACCCACCTGTAGGATTGCAGGATATCAATGATGCCAATGTGCAGCAGCAGCCGCTCCCCGCGGCCGTTCACAGCGGGGATCCCGCCCATCCTGGGGAGAGAGGATGAGGGCACCGTCAGCATCCCACAGAGCCGGGACTCAGGGCAGGCAGGGCTGGGGACTCCAGGGCTGGGGAGTCCACCTGCTCCCGTGGGTGGCAGCTCGGCCAAGCTCTTGGAGTGGGGCCTGGCACCCGGGAATCTCCGTCCTGATGTCCCTCCATCATCCCCAGTCTCAAACCCAGGCCCAGGCGCTGCTGAGGAGTCCCAGCTAGGAGGCCCGGGCACATACCCTGCCACCACACACGTGTGCATGGACACACACATGCACACACATGTACGTGCACACACACGCACGCTGCATGCCCAGGTAGGGCCACGGGGTCTCAGGTACAGCTTGGGGAGTTAATTGTCACCCAGCACCATGCCCAGCGCAGTTAGTGAGGTCACATGTGCAGCAGCCATCCTGAAGCCACCAGGAGCCAGACCCGCTGGGCCGGGGCCCTGCACGCTCTGCTCACGCCACAGGCTGGTGCGCTCACCTGCTCCCCTGCCAGGCCCACGAAGACCCTACAAACGCCAGGATGGTCTGACGGGGAGCTGTGCCTGGCCTTGGCTCCCGCACTCCCCACAGCTACACCCGGGTTGGGGCCCCGGCTCCTCCTCTGCCATCCATGGGAAATACCACCACCTTTGCAAACCAAAGCCCAGCTAGTGGCCTAGTGCGAGCCGGCACCACCCCTGGGGCCAGGCCAGGTGGGACTTGGCTCCACACCTGCGTGGCTCCGCTGGGGAAGGCTGCCCCCCAACCTAGGAGCCTACTTCCTCAGCTGGAAACGGGGGAAGCCCACCTCCCTCCTCCAAGGCTGCTGTGAGGACCGAACAGGTACCAAAGTGAAGGCTCGGGCCTGCCCCCACTGTCAGGGTGCTGCTGTGACCAGGGCACAATCTCAGCACTGCTATACGACACCTGTCCAACCCGCCCCCTGGGGCCACATCTGGGGACATCTGTGGTTGTCACAACTGGGGGATGCTCCTGGCCCGGAGTGGGTGGAGGCCCAGGACGCTGCTCAGCACCCTGCAGTGCCCAGGACAGCCCCAGGACAGCCCCATACCAGCGAATGAGCTGGCCCTAACATTCATAGTGTCCCAGAAGGGCTCTGTGAGAATCTCCCCAACCAAGCCCCAAGCCCTGTGAGGGCAGGGCCGGTCTGCTCCCTCTGCCCCTAGCATCCAGCAGAGACATAACTGTAGGCCACTGAGGTGTGGCCTCCTCTCTCTACCACCGTTCCCATCTTCTGTGGCAGCATTTTTTTTTTTTTTTTTTTTTTTTTTTTTTTGAGACGGAGTCTCGCTCTGTCGCCAGGCTGGAGTGCAGTGGCCGGACCTCAGCTCACTGCAAGCTCCGCCTCCCGGGTTCCCGCCATTCTCCTGCCTCAGCCTCCCGAGTAGCTGGGACCACAGGCGCCCGCCACCTCGCCCGGCTAGTTTTTTGTATTTTTAGTAGAGACGGGGTTTCACCGTATTAGCCAGGATGGTCTCGATCTCCTGACCTCGTGATCCGCCCGTCTTGGCCTCCCAAAGTGCTGGGATTACAGGCTTGAGCCACTGCGCCCGGCCATTTTTTTTTTCTAAGACAGAATTTAGCTCTTGCTGCTCAGGCTGGAGTACAACAGCTCAATCTCGGCTCACTGCAACCTCTACCTCCTGGGTTCAAGCAATTCTCCTGCCTCAGCCTCCCAAGTAGCTGGGATTACAGGCATGCACCACCATGCCCAACTAATTTTTTGTATTTAGTAGAGGCAGGGTTTCACCATGTTGGCCAGGCTGGTCTGGAACTCTTGACCTCAGGTGATCCGCCTGCCTCGGCCTCCCAAAGTGTTGGGATTACAGGCGTGAGCCACCGTGCCAAGCTTTTTTTTTTTTTTTGAGACGGAGTCTCGCTCTGTCGCCCAGGCTGGAGTGCAGTGGCGCAATCTCAGCTCACTGCAAGCTCTGCCTCCCGGGTTCACGCCATTCTCCTGCCTCAGCCTCCCGAGTAGCTGGGACTACAGGCGCCCGCCACCTCGCCCGGCTAGTTTTTTGTATTTTTTAGTAGAGACGGGGTTTCACCATGTTAACCAGGATGGTCTCGATCTCCTGACCTCGTGATCCGCCCGTCTCGGCCTCCCAAAGTGCTGGGATTACAGGCTTGAGCCACCGCGCCCGGCCATTTTTTTTTTTTTTTTACGACAGAATTTAGCTCTTGCTGCTCAGGCTGGAGTACAACAGCTCAATCTCGGCTCACTGCAACCTCTACCTCCTGGGTTCAAGCAATTCTCCTGCCTCAGCCTCCCAAGTAGCTGGGATTACAGGCATGCACCACCATGCCCAACTAATTTTTTGTATTTAGTAGAGGCAGGGTTTCACCATGTTGGCCAGGCTGGTCTGGAACTCTTGACCTCAGGTGATCCGCCTGCCTCGGCCTCCCAAAGTGTTGGGATTACAGGTGTGAGCCACCGTGCCAAGCCTTTTTTTTTTTTTTTTTTTTTTGAGACGGAGTCTCGCTCTGTCGCCCAGGCTGGAGTGCAGTGGCCGGATCTCAGCTCACTGCAAGCTCCGCCTCCCGGGTTCACGCCATTCTCCTGCCTCAGCCTCCCGAGTAGCTGGGACTACAGGCGCCCGCCACCTCGCCCGGCTAGTTTTTTGTATTTTTTAGTAGAGACGGGGTTTCACCATGTTAACCAGGATGGTCTCGATCTCCTGACCTCGTGATCCGCCCGTCTCGGCCTCCCAAAGTGCTGGCATTACAGGCTTGAGCCACCGCGCCCGGCCGCTTTTTTTTTTTTTTTAAGACAGGGTCTCACTCTGATGCCCAAGCTGGAGCGCAGCGGTGTGATCTCGGCTCACCGCAACCTCCGCCTGCCACGCTCACGCCTGCCACACCTTCAGTCTCCCAAGTAGTTGGGACTACAGATGCACATGCCACCATGCCCAGCTAAGTTTTATATTTTTTGTAGAGAGGGGGTCTCGCTATGTTGCCTAGGCTAGTACTGAACTCCAGGGCTGAGGCAGTCCTCCCACCTTGGCCTCTCAAAGTGCTGGGAGCACAGGCATGAGCCACCGTGCCCGGCCAGCAGTCACTTTGATCTCTGTGGAATCAGATTTTGCAGTCCCTCCTTTTCGTGGGCTGTGTCCTGCTGTGAACCCTGCCTCGCCCGATCTCTCTGGCCTCCCATGCGCCTTCCACACCTCTGTGGCTCCTGTCCGCACAGGCAGCGAGTGGACCCCTCTGAGTGCCACGGGGAAACGCTATCTCTGTCTCATTCCTGTGGATGGCCAGTGGCCTCGGCCCACTCACGGGCGAATGGGAAATGCTACCACCATTGCAAGCCAAGGCCCAATACTCAGCACTCAGCCTGCGGCCCGCACTATGGCCTGGCTTCGCTCTGAGGCCCTGGCGTGAGGCTCTCAGACTCTGTCACCACGGATGCCCTCGCCAACCCTCCTTGCCTGCTTTTGCTTTGAGGCCCCGGCGTGAGGCTTCCAGACTCATCTCTCTGTTGCCGCGGATGCCCTCGCCAGCCTTCCCTGCCTGTTTTCACACCTGAGCCGGGGATGGGGGACCGGAGCCTGTGGGGAAGGGAAGCGGGACGGGTCCGGAGGCCCCCCGCCCACCTACGTGTCATCTGACTCGATGGGTTCTCCACGCGCGGCGCCGCCCTGGATGGACTCCATGGCCGTGGAGTAGAGCGCCTTCTGGCCTACTGGCCGCTTCTCGTCCGAGGTGCCCCGGGCGCCCTGCGCCTGCCGCTCGCGCTCGTGCTGGTCGATGTTGTGCACACCCAGCAGTAGGCTGTAGTCCATGATCTTGAAGCTCTCCAGGACCTGGCGGGACAGACGGGCAGGAGCACACCACGCCATCAGCTGTCTCCACCCCCACCACAGCTCCTGGACCTTATGGGGGCCTCAGCCTGAACAGCTCTGTGGGCTCGGGCATGAGGGATGGAGTCCCACGGCCATGCAGGGGTGGGGGTTCTAGTATTATCCCGAGGGATGGAGGGGCTGCGGTCACACAGCGGCATCAAGGCGGGCCAGAGTGGGGCTTCCAGCCTCACAGCAGGCCGCCCCAAGCACTGGGACGGGGACTCCCTCCCTGGCTTTGCTCCTTCCTGAGAGACAGGGGGCCAGGCCTATGCTCTGACCAGCCCAGGCCCGTGGGCAAGGACCTGCCAGCCTGACAGGTGACACCTAGGTGCGTGGATGCCCAGGGTAGCCTCGAGGCCCCTCAGTGGTCTGCGCAGTTCTCTGGGGGTGTGGGTCAAGTTCTCAAAAGGGTCGGGGAGCTAGGGGTGGTCAGCAGGGGGTCCTGGGTGGAGTGGGGGAGCTGGGAGGTCCCAGGCTCTGCTCGTGACAGGCTGGGGCCTCCCTCCCTGGCTCCATGCCTCGAAGCTGCCGGGGTGGGGCGGGGACGATGGAGCTAACACAGGGAGAGGAAGAGCTGCGTGCATCGTTCTTTCCCTGATACGGAGCCGGTGCAGGCTCCACGGGGACAGGAGCCAGACCCCCCATCGGACAGACATGGGCCCTTGCCATGGCCTGCAGAGCAGGTAGTCATCCTCTTTGATAGGTGAGGAAACTGAGGCACAAGCTCTCATGGCTGGCCGGGAGCTGTGGGCTCGTGACCACAGCATCTGAAGGCTGGGCTCTCTTCTCGGGGGGGTGGGGGGACTCTAGCACTGTCACCATGTAACCTCCAGAGGAACTGCTTCTTAGCAGTGCAGACACTCCCAACCCCCAAGGGCTGGGTCTGGAGACATAAGTTTTCTGTTTTCTTTGTGAGACAGGGTCTCACAGTGTTGCCCATGCTGGTCTTGAACCCCTGGGCTCAAGCCATCTGCCCGCCTCCCAAAGTGCTGGGATCCCAGGCATGAGCCAGTGTCCAACCACGTTTTAGGTTAAGGCCATAAAAGCCTGAGCTGCTTCCGGATCCCACGTTGGGGTGGGGCCTGCTGTGGGCTGCGGGGCAGCTGGGCCTCAGCCTGGCACCCTCCCTGGCCCTGCCTGCCTGGACCGTGGCCTCACCAGGCAGTCCCACCTGCCACCCTCCCTCCCCCGCCCGGGCCGAGCCCTCACCAGACAGTCCCGCTGCAGCGTCTTGACCAGGGCGCTGAAGGTGTCGGCGTCCAGCAGGAGCCCCTCGGGCATGTCCTGCATGAAGTCCAGGTCCTTGTAGGTGGGGAAGCTCTTCTCCTTCTCCTTCTTGCTGGCGCGCCGCTTGTAGGTGGAGCCCTTGAGGTCGAACTTGAGGTGCATCTTGACCACGCGGGGCAGGATGTTGTTCATGACCACCACGCGGATGTTCTTGCCCCCCGACTGCACGCAGTACAGCCCGTAGAACTTGGGTAGCAGCGTCCGCGGGTTCTGGTTAAGGTTCTGCCAGGGGAAGAGGGGACGTCATGGAGGGCGGCCGGGCCACAGACCTGCGGGGGCGCACAGAGCTGGCCTCTGCCTTAGGGTGCTCATGGATGCCCCTGGTCAGCCCCCCTCTCTCCCCAGAAGCCCTCAGGGACCCCTTTCCTCTGCAGGTGCCCAGCTGACCTTCCCACAGCACCCCGACTCTCACAGGCCACAGGGTCTCCCCGCCCAACTGTGAGCTCCAGGAGAGTCTGTTTCTACAGAGCCAGGCCCCGAGGCAGGCGCTTCTGTTCCATCAGAGGCTTCCACACTCCCTGCCTGCCCACAGGACATCGCCCTGGCTGGGCTCGCCTGTTGGGAGGTCTGGAGGCCGGAAACGCAATGCTCTATCCTAAAATACATACATATACATACATATATGTGTATGCACACACGCACACACACACGCACACACACACATATGTATTTTCTCGAGACAGGGTCTCACTCTGTTGCCCAGGCTGGAGTGCAATGGTGCGATCACACCTCACTGCAGCCTCAACCTCCAGGGCTCAAACCATCCTCCCAGCTCAGCCTCCCAAAGTCCCAGGACTCCGGGCGTGAGCCCAGCCTCTATGTTGGTTATGCTTTGCTGTGTTAGACTGATCAACTCAGACTTTCACTCCAAATCTGGGTCCCCAGGCACAGGTCTGGGTCCTGCTCTGCCCAGTAGACCCCAAGCGGGCACTGGGTGACCCAGGGGCACCCAAGTGAATCAACAGCTTCCCCTGCCCAGAGCCTCTCAATGACGAACCCAGTGGTTTGCTGCCCAGGTGTCGGGGCTGGGACAGACCCACAGGGAGAGGAGTAGGGGGCACGGCCTCAGGCACCAGCCTGGGCAGGCTCAGCAAACTCCAGCCCCTGGGCCAAATCTGGATGCCACCTATTTTTATAGGGCTGTGAGCTAAGAATGGTTTTCCAGTTTTAAAAAGTGGAGAGGGCCGGGTGCGGTGGCTCACGCCTGTAATCCTAGCACTTTGGGAGGCCGAGGTGGGTGGATCACCTGAGGTCAGGAGTTGGCCTAGCCAACATGGTGAAACCCCGTCTCTATTAAAAATAAAAATTAGTTGGCCGGGCACGGTGGCTCAAGCCTGTGATCCCAGCACTTTGGGAGGCCGAGACGGGCGGATCACGAGGTCAGGAGATCGAGACCATCCTGGCTAGCACGGTGAAACCCCGTCTCTACTAAAAAAATACAAAAAAAAAAAAACTAGCCGGGCGAGGTGGCGGGCGCCTGTGGTCCCAGCTGCTCGGGAGGCTGAGGCAGGAGAATGGCGTGGACCCGGGAGGCGGAGCTTGCAGTGAGCTGAGATCCGGCCACTGCACTCCAGCCTGGGCGACAGAGCAAGACTCTGTCTCAAAAAAACAAAAACAAAAATTAGCTGGGCGTGGTGGCACATGCCTGTAATCCCAGCTACTTTCGAGGCTGAGGCAGGTGAATCGCTTGAACCTGGGAGATGGAGGTTGCAGTGAGCCGAGATTGTGCCATTGCATTCCAGCCTGGGCGACAGAGCAAGACTCCATCTCAAAAAAAAAAAAAAAAAAAAAAAAAATGGTGAAGAGGCCAGACATGGTGGCTTACTTCTATAATCCCAGCACTTTGGGAGGCCGAGACAGGCAGATCATGACGTCAGGAGATTGAGACCATCCTGACTAACATGGTGAAACCCTGTCTCTACTAAAAATAAAAAAAAATAGCTGGGCATGGTGGCGGGCGCCTGTAGTCCCACCTGCTTGGGAGGCTGAGGCAGGAGAATGGCTTGAACTTGGGAGGGGGAGGCTGCAGTGAGCTGAGATCATGCCACTGCACTCCAGCCTGGGCGACAGAGCGAGACTCCATCGCAATAATAAATAAATACATAGATAAATAAATAAGTGGGGAAATAGAGAATAGTCTTTGATGACACGTGACAGTGATATGGAATTTGCATTTCTTTTTTTTTTTTTTTTTTGAGACGGAGTCTCCCTCAGTGGCCCAGGCTGGAGTGCAGTGGCTGGATCTCAGCTCATTGCAAGCTCCGCCACCTGGGTTCACGCCATTCTGCCTCAGCCTCCCAAGTAGCTGGGACTACAGGCGCCCGCCACCTCACCCGGCTAGTTTTTTGTATTTTTTAGTAGAGACGGGGTTTCACCGTGTTAGCCAGGATGGTCTCAATCTCCTGACCTCGTGATCCACCCGTCTCGGCCTCCCAAAGTGCTGGGATTACAGGCTTGAGCCACCGCGCCCGGCCAAGGAATTTGCATTTCTTGGTCTATACATAACACGTATGGGCACACGGCCGTGCCCGTACATTCTCATGTGGTCATGGCGGCTTGGTGCCACCCAGGCAGAGCTGAGCCCTGGAGACACAGGACACTGGCTCGCAGAGCCAAAAACACTCACTCTCTGGGCCTTTAAAGATTGAGTTTGCTGAGCCTGATCGAGGGAGCCCGGGCCCCTCGCTAAGCATCACAGAGAGTGGATGGAGGAGGGCTCAAAGGGGAAACTGAGTCACGGGTTGCACGGCGCTGCCCAGAGCCGGGCAGCAGCTCAGGCCCGGCCACATGGGAGGCGCCCACCTCGTCTGGGCGAGTACCGGAATCCCAGACCAGGGAACACAGCCGCAGCCGCCGGCTCCTCCTCCCGCTCAGGGGGCCTGACGCGCCCTTTCTGTGAGTCACGTGGGGTGAGGGGGGGGCCAGATGGAGCTGCCTCACGCCTGCCCGAGCAGCTGGTCTTTTGTGGGGTGCCAACCGGTGGCCCGTCCCCTCCTCTCTGGATCCCTCCGAGGCACCCTTGGGCTGCTTGGGCCTCCGTGGCAGCTGAGACACTGTCCACGGGCCGCCGCTTCTGGGGCCCACGGCTCATAGGGGTGTTGGCCAGGTGGGGATGGGGAGCCAGGCAGGAGCCGATGCCCACCCAGCCCTGCCCGGGGACGGCCCTCAGGGCGTGTGGCCACAGGAGGAAGAGAGGGCAGCTCCTGAACACTGGTGACTGGTGCTGGTGAAGCCTGACGGGGGACCCCCGAGGGTGAGTCCCTGGGGCCCAAGATGCCTCTGGCTGCGCCCCAAGGACGCCTGCCCAAGCCTCGCAGACACCTGCTCCTGTCGGCCGGGAGAAGGGGGCTGATGGAGGAGCCGTCCACCCCGCAGGGCGGGCCACGCACCATGTAGTAGCCGGGGAGCAGCTTCTGCAGGAACTCGGCCTCCTTGTGCATGACAGTCTTGATGATGAACTCGTCGTCGCTGGTGACGTAGAAGAGGGAGCCGCTGGCACCCGGGTTGGACAGCTCGATCAGCGGCTCATTGCACAGGGAATACTGGAAGCAGAGGAGGCGGGTCAGCGGGCCCCGAGCTGCTGGACACACAGACGGCACTGGCTTCCGTCTGCCCAACAGCCCCAGGACCCGACGACGTGTCGCTGCAATTTACAGATGCGGAAAGAGAGGCTCAGAGAGGGGGAGCGACTTGCCTGAGGCCAGCCAGCAAGGACCGGAGCCTGAGGCCGAGCTGACTCTGCAGCCCGAGGGCTGGCCTGCTAGGACGCACTCCCCAGGCTGCCTCCCGCTCTCGTTAGGAGCAGACACCGGATCGTACGGGGGTGCTGATGTGAGTGGCTAAGAGGTGCTCCCAGCACCCTGCAGCTGGGTGTGGCCACAACGCCAGCTCTCCCCCATGAGTCACAAGCAGAAGCTGTGGGGTGGAACTCAGGGAAGGCTCCCCAGATGGGCGACAGGCAGCTGGAGTACCTGCATATTTGCCCTTCTCTCCTTCCCACCTAGTTCCCTCCTGAGACGCTGATGTGATGGCCAGAACCTCAGCAGCCACACTGGACCAGAAGATAACCTCTGGGATGGAAGCTGCATCTCTGCTGGGCAGGCCCCACTCTGGCCCTTGGCACCCCAGTCCAAGCCCTTCCTCCCCACCTCTCTGCCCCTTTTTCTCAGCCCCTGCTGTTTGTTTCATGATGTGCTGTCTGTCTGCCTCCACGCCCTCTCCTAGACATTCGGCAGTAGGTCTGTGGAGGCGAAAGTTTTTGCATCACTGACACACGACAGGTGCTCTATTTGTTAAGGACGAGAGTGAAGATGAGACCCACGGGCGCTACCCTGAGTCTTCTGGGTATGGAACCAATGAAGTGTGCATGTGGCTAAGGCCATCTGGGTCACGCCCTGCAAAATCCTAACTGGTGGCAGATGAGGTCAGAGCCAGCTCCCCATCAGCGGAGTGAGGCAGGCCCGCCCAGGGTTAACGCTGGGTCCGTATCTGCCAGACGACAGAAGGGTGGTCTGTGAGTGCTGAGTGCCGCCTGCCCCGCTGGGAAGAACGCTGCTGTGCTAAGCAGGTGGGGGGTGTCCCCAGAGTCAGGAGTGGTGGCAAGTAGAAGCGAGGGGAGGCCAGGCACAGCGGCTCACCCAGCACTTTGCAATCCCAGCACCTTGGGAGGCAGAGGAGGGAGGATCGTTTGAGCCCAGGAGTTCAAGACCAGCCTGGGCAACAGAGCGAGGCCTCATCTGCACTAAAAAACAAAACAAAACAAAGCAAAACACAGGCGTGGTGGTGCACATCTGTGGTCCCAGCTACTTGGGAGGCTGAGGTGGGAGGATCACCTGAGCTCAGGAGGGCGAGGCTGCTGTGAGCTGGGACAGCACCACTGCCCTCCAACTTGGGCAACAGAGTAAGAAAGACTCTGTTTCAAAAAAACCCCAACAAGGGGAGGGGAACCACCTTTGGAAAATGCTGGAAGAGCCAGAGGCTGGAGGTGTGAGTTGGGTCCCCAACGCCACACATGCTCTGAGGTGTGAATGTGCTTGGGGGCCAGAGGACGCCGGAAACATGAGGTCACTTCAGGCCCAGGGCCTGGGAATGCCCCCCTTCCTCCTTGGGCTCAAGTCACCACCCCCGCCCTCCACTGCCCGAGGTGGTCTGGGGCCAGGGAACGGCGCCATCAGTTATCACACGTCGGTCAACACAGGCTGGATTCTGTGGAGTCAGCAACGGCCCTGCCAACCTCGGCAGCTCAGAACAGCGAGCGTCCTTCCTCCTGCACGCGCTGCTTCTGCCATGGCCTGGCTGGGAGTGACGGTGCAGGGTGAGAGAGCCGTGTGGGGTGGACTCAGAGGCTGGAGGGAGATCTGTCCAGGCCACTGCTGTCGCCCAGCCCGGCCATCTGCCTGCCTTTCTCCGCCCACAGCCATGAGCCACAAGTATCCACGGGAAACACAGAGCCCACGTGGTTCCTCCACCCTTCCCGCCGCAGCAGGATGCCCTCCAGCCTCCCCGATACAGACGCAGCAGTGCAGAGCGAGGGCGGGTCTCTCCTGGGGCTGGTGCCCTCCCTGGGAGGCCAGGGGACTCTGCCAAGCCCTGGGCCACTGTCCTCAGGTCACCTGCAGCAGGGGATGTCCCACGCAGCTGGAGTGTCCCCCCGAGGCACAAATCACTGCTCCCTCTCCACGGTGGCAGGAGGGGGAGGCTGATCTCACCCACAGAGCGGAAAACACTGCGGAAAGGCACGTTCGGCTTTGTGCAAACACCACCAACGACGGAAATTCTGAAGCCACATGGCTCATGGCAGTTGCGGGACTGTGGCCTCCATGGGCCTCAGCTGCCACGGGGAAGCAGGCCCCATGAGTGGGTTTCTGAGCCAGACAGTGTCAGGACAACCCCCCAAGGCCTCCTTCGTCGGTGCTGGGGCTCTCGGCAGCCGTGCCACTGACCTCGGCCTCCTCTCCACCCTCCGCTGGCTGCTGGGCAGGGCTGAGCCCCACCCCGCGTCCAACCTCCGCCTTCTCCTTCCTGGCTGTCCTGAGCTGGGGCCTTGCTGGGGCCACCCCTTTTACCAGCGTGGACTGTGACCTCAGCTGTCCAATCAGAGAAGTACCGGCAACCCCCAGTCCCCCCCGAGCCCCACCTGTCCCCACTCAGGTTCAGGGGCCCTGTGGACGGCAACACACACACTGGCCCATCCTCCCGCCACTGGCTCATGGCCACACGCACACCACAGCCTGGACGGAGGCTGAGGGCCCCCAGGAGAATTCTCACACTCCTGGGGCGGATTCGGGGGTCACCAACACCAGGCTGGCCCCCAAGACGCTGTGGGCGCACACCCGGCCTGAGGCCCCGGAATGCGGTCTCATCAGGTTCTAGGGGAGACCCAGACGGCCCAGCTCGGCTTGTATCCGTCCACTCCTGCTAACGGACGCGGGTGCCGTCTCTGCTATGAGCCAGGCCGCCGCCTCCCGTTCCCGGCCGCCTCACACGGGGGCGTCCAGGTCACCCGAGGGCCATTTCTAGGCAAAAACCCCAGCTGTCTTTTCACTCCCCACTGCCCTGCCGAGCTCAGGCAAACACTGGGACACTGAAGTCAGGAGGCTGGGCCTTGGTGACACAGCCCAAGGGCATGGTGACTCCCGGGCACCTGAACAGGGCTGGCGTTCTCGGGGGGTCGCATGTACCCCCGGCTGCAGCACATGCTCATTCTCCCCGGAAGAGCGCAGCCTCGGGCGCTTCCTACAGCCTGAGAGAAACCAAACGCCTGCACGGTCAGCAACCACCACAGGCACAAGGAACCGACCACCGTGGGTGAGGGCAGGATCGGAGAACCACAGGCTCCCGGCCCCGGGGACCGCGCTGCCGTGACGGCCAGAACGCCAACCGCACTCGTCTGCGGAGTTTGCGTTTTCCCTGACACAAAGTCCTCCGAATGACCAGCAGGCTTGGGAAAAGGCCACCCAGAGCTTTGAGAAGCGGTGCTGGCGCTGGTGAGCTCCGGGGCCGCCGCGGTGAGCGCCGCCTTCCGCACGCCTCTGTCAGGAGCCCGGATGATGGGCTGCTAGGTCAAAGGGGTTGGCCTAGATTTTGACTTTTCTAACTGGAAACAACAAAGCCACGGCTAGAGCTTGGGAGGCCCGACTCTACGCTGGCCCCCAGTGGCACCCACGTCCCAGGGCCTTGTTCTAAGCCTAAGTCTGAAGATGGGTCAGTCACTTTGGCGCCAGGCTGCAGAAGACTGTACCATCTCTTTGGTGAGCGGACGCTTTGATGACAAGACCCACACGACAAGGAATGGAGGAGGCTCCCAGCCAACGCCAGCCAGGACGGAGTTCCGCAGCCGCCAGCGATGTGAGCTTGGAGGCCGATCCCTCCCCCTTCCCCAGAGACTCACGGAGACCCCGGCCCCGAACCTCACCACAACCCTACACCAGGAACCCAGGGAGGCTGCCCCCAGTGCCTGACCCACAGACCCTCCGAGACCCAACACATGTTCTGTTTCAAGCCAGGAAGTCCGTAATAGCAAATACGCTTACCAAGTAATCGTCTGGCCGGATCCCGAAGAGCTCCCGGAAGTAGCGGAAGGCGACAGGTGCATAGGTCTTGAAACGGAAGTCCTGGAAGTGGTGGGCGGGGGTGAGGTTGCTGCCTTCACTGTGGAGGAAGGACAGGAGGAAGCCTGTGAGGGGGGTGGGCACCTCTCCCCCACCCCTGCCATGGCCCCTCCTAGTGCCTCTAGCGGCTCAGCTCCAAGGCTTCCTGGAAATGGCCCAATCCCACAAGCAACATGGGGCTCCTGATGGAACTGTCCCCCAGTAACCACCCTCTCTTCTTTCATTAACAACGGGGCCCACAGTGTTGGTCAGGCACATGGCTGCCAAGAATAGGACCACACCGCCCCAGGCTCTTGCAGCTTGGTGTGGTCATGTGACTGCACCCAGCCAATGACACAAGTGCAGCAGAAACACTGGTTATGTTCTAAAGGGAAGGGTTGTGTTGTTCTCCTTCTCTTTCCTCCTGTGGCTGGAATGCAGCCGTGATGGCAGGAGCCTGGGCAGCCACCTGGGGCCACCGGTCACAGAGCTGTATATTGAGGATGGTGGTGTGGGGTGACCAGAAGGATCCCAGGACCCCAACACCATGGAGCCTCCTGACCAGCCCTGCACTGCCTGCTGGTATTTGTAGATTAGAAAAGAGCGAACTTCTATCTTTTCTTTTTCCTGTTTTTTTTTTTTTTTTTAAACGGAGTCTCGCTGTGTCACCCAGGCTAGAGTACAGCGGCCGGATCTCAGCTCACTGCAAGCTCCACCTCCCAGGTTTACGCCATTCTCCTGCCTCAGTCTCCCGAGTAGCTGGGACTACAGGCGCCTGCCACCTCGCTCGGCTAGGGTTTTTTTTTGTATTTTTTAATAGAGACAGGGTTTCACCGTGTTAGCCAGAGGGTCTTGATCTCCTGACCTCGTGATCCGCCCGTCTCGGCCTCCCAAAGTGCTGGGATTACAGGCTTAAGCCACCGTGCCTGGCCTCTTTTTCCTGTTCTTAAACTGCTTTTACACTGGGTCTCTGATTTAGCAGCAAACCAATGTCCTGGCGGACAGAGGGCCAGAGCTCAAGGCCAAGGAGGCGCCAGGAGGGGCCAGGTGCTGCTTTCAGCAGAGAAGGGCGCTCAGGACGGGCCACTCCATATCACAGCCACACGTGTGCCGGGTGAGGCCTGAGGCTCCGGGGCCCAGCCCACCTGGGGAAGAAGATGCTCTCCACCACGTAGAAGTCCTGCATGAGCACATCGCGCTCGGGCTTGGAGCTCAGGTGGCCTACAGTGTAGCCGATGCCCAGCTGGATGGCGCCCTTCAGGGTAGAGGAGGTGGTCTGCGGGGAGACCAGAGCGTCAGGGCCCCCGGCTGCTCCCCGCGCTGCCCTGCACCCGCTGTGTGCACCAGGGGGTGGAGACCGTGTCCAGCTGCAGCTCGGGACCCCGCACCTGCCAACCCCCTCCCGGTGGCCCCCGGGGTCGCCTGTCCTGCGGCTGTTGAGCCATGGACATCAGGCCAGGGGGTGAAGCCACCCTCCCTTGGGCCACACAGCCAGGACAGGGCTTGGCTGTGACTGCTGCACCGCGTCACTCAGCCCTCCAGTCCTGTTGGCTAGCTAGGTTCTAGAAGGTTCTCACATTTTGAAACAGCTCCAACCTAGCAAGGGTTGGTTCACTGTCAGGGTTTGCTTTTAGGGGGTACCGTTTACAGCGAGATGCCCAGATCACTTTCACGTCTTCAGATGCGGGTTCCTGCTAGCTGCTTTCTAAGTAATGCACGTGGTCACACTGGGCAACCCATATGGCCGCTCTGTGCTTCAGTTTCCCTGCCTGTAGACAGGGACGGGTACAATGGTTCTGGCCCTCTTGGGGACATGGTGTCAGCTGCTGTTATTATTTTTTTTATTTGTTTATTTTTTGAGACAGGCTCTTGCTGTGTCACCCAGGCTGGAGTGCAGTGGCGCAATCTCAGCTCACTGCAAGCTCCACCTCCCGGGTTCACACCATTCTCCTGCCTCAGCCTCCCAAGTAGCTGGGACTACAGTCGCCCGCCACCACGCCCAGCTAATTTTTTGTATTTTTAGTACAGACGGGGTTTCACCATGTTAGCCAGGATGCTCTCGATCTCCTGACCTCGTGATCCGCCCGCTTCGGCCTCCCAAAGTGCTGGGATTACAGGCGTGAGCCACCGCGCCTGGCCGTTATATATTTATTTTTTTTTGAGACAGAGTCTTGCTCTGTTGCCCAGGCTGGAGTGCAGTGGGGCGATCTCGGCACACTGCAGCCTACGCCTCTCAGGTTCCAGTTATTCTCTGCCTCAGCCTCCCGAGTAGCTGGGATTACAGGCACGTGCCACCACACCTGACTAATAATTTTTTTGTATTTTTTTTTTTTTTTTTTTTTTTTTGAGACGGAGTCTCGCTGTGTCACCCAGGCTGGAGTGCAGTGGCGCGATCTCGGCTCACTGCAAGCTCCGCCTCCCGGGTTTACGCCATTCTCCTGCCTCAGCCTCCCAAGTAGCTGGGACTACAGGCGCCCGCCACCACGCCCGGCTAGTTTTTTGTATTTTTAGTAGAGACGGGGTTTCACCATGTTAGCCAGGATGGTCTCGATCTCCTGACTTCGTGATCCACCCGCCTCGGCCTCCCAAAGTACTGGGATTACAGGCTTGAGCCACCGCGCCCGGCCTAATTTTTTTGTATTTTTAGTAGAGACAAGGTTGAGCCATGTTGCCCAGGCTGGTCTCCAACTCCTGACCTCAGGATCCTCCTGCCTCAGTCTCCCAAAGTGCTGGAATTCCAGGCGTGAGCCACTGCGCCCTGCCAGCTGCTGTTATATTTGCCACCAGCATTGTCAGCATTATTCTCACTGTGTGCTCTCGGGGCCATGTTCACGTCAGCCCTGGGAAGCCGGCCCATACCTCTGGTCTCTAACTCTGGCCTCCAGTTCTCCTGTCGCAGGTGCGAGGGGGCAGGGAGGGAGGTCGGGAGCTGGTTTCTGCCACTGCCCAGGTTCGGTCGCTGCCTCCCTCCTAAACCACACTCTGGGTGGTGGGGGTCTGGCCTGCACCTTCACCTCCCCGAGATGTCACGGACAGAACAGACATGTGCCCGAGATAACGTACAAATGGCCCTGAAGCCCGCAAAGACGCTCCATGTCACTGGGTACCAAGGGAAAGCAAATCAAACCACAGGGAGGCCGTGCGCGGTGGCTCACACTTGGAATCCCAGCCACTCGGGAGGCCGGGGTGGGAAGATCGCCTGAGCCTAGGAGTTCGAGACCAGCCTGGGCAACATGGCAAAACCCCTGTCTCTACAAAAACAAACGAACAAAACAACACCTTGAAGAGACACCACCTCACACCCACCCACGAGGACGCCAGAATCAGAGACAACAATCACGAGGGCTGGTGAGGATGCGGGGACACCGGGCCTCAGTCACCGCTGCTGGGCGTGGAAAATGGTACAGCGGCTGCGGAGAACAGTGTGCAAGTTCCTCAAAAGTGACACTGAGTTACACGTGACTTGGCAATTCTGCTCCTGGGTGTCTGCCCAAGACAAACGAACACACGTATCCACACACAGACTCACACACACGAGTCCTCAGCAGCACAATTCACAACGGCCAGGAGTGTGAACCACGCCAGCGTCCACGACGCAGCAAAGGACAAGCGCAGCACGGGCGCCCCACGTGCCAGAACACGACTCAGCCGTGAACAGGAGCGAGGCTCTGCCACGGGCCGCAGCGCGAACGAACCCTGAGGACGCCGCGCTCGGTGAGATGCCAGACACAGCCAGCCACACAGCGTGTGATTCTAGTTCCATGAAACGTCCAGGACAGGCCGATCCACAGAGCCAGGAAAGGGATGCGGGGTGCCGGGGCTGGGAGTGGGGGATGGGGGCGACTGCTAATGGGGACAGGGTTGCTATTTGAGCTGATGGAATGTTCTGGAATTAGAGGTGATGGCTGCACAACTCTGCAAATGCACTAAAAGTCACTTACTGCACACTTTAAAGGCTGAATTGTACAGTATATGAATCACATCTCAGTAACAGTTATTTTTGCAAAAACAAGCCCTAGGTGGGGGTGGGAACAGAGCGGGGGTCAGGCTTCCCACCAACACGGTGTGAGCCAGGCCAGCCTCAGAGTGTCCCGTTCACCGCCCGAGGTGGTGGCGGGGACCGTGACCCCTCTCCCTCACCAGGGCCGGGAGCCCAGGCTCTGCCCAAGGTTTCCAGGACTCAGAGCCGGGCAGACATTGCAGCCAGGCTGAGCCACGGAGCACACTGCCCAGCCGCCCGGCAAGGACAGCAAACAGCGGGGCCTCGTCCAGGACTGAGGACTCGAGTCTCTGCCCTACACAGCCCACACCTGTCCCTGTGCAGACCCTGGTTTGTGTCGGGGGTGACGGGCCCCATCGGTGGTACCAGTGGGAACTCCCGCCCCTCCGCTCCCTCCCGCTCCCCCCAGCCAGCTAAGGGGAGCCGAGGAACCTTCTTGTAGGTGGTTTCGCCAGATGCGTCCACACCTCGATGGCCCAACTTCTTCCCATGGCCAGGGCCCGGCTGTGCCGTCATCGACAGGGCCTGGGAAGAGGAAGCAGGAAGCGTTAACTCCGTAAGGAGCACACCCACCGGGGCAGGGTGTGCTCTGAAACCCTGGGAAGAAAGAGTTTAGTTGTTGGGCCCAGCAGGGGTGCACGGGGCAGGGGGCAGGTCCGGGCAACTCCGAGATGCAGCAGGAGGTCCCTCACCCACGGGCACCTAGTGGGCTGGCTGGGGCCCCTCAGTGTCCCACACTGGACACCCAGAAGCGCTCACTCCGTGGTGGAGACCTCTGGGTCCTCAAGAAGGGAAAGAGGATTGGGCAGCCCCAGCCCCCTAACTTCAGGGTCTCCCCCAGGTGCTGTGGACACTGGGGCTGGACTGTTCTTTGGGGTGCTGAGCAGCATCCCTGGCCTCCACCCACTCCATCCCAGGAGCACCTCCCAGTTGTGACAACCACAGATGTCCCCACACAACTCTGTGAATGTACCAAAAGTCATTTACTGCACACTTCAGAGGGTGAGCTGTATAGCATGTGAATCACATCTCAGGAAAGTGGGTATTTTTTAAAAACAGGACTGCGGGCACCTGTAGTCCCAGCTACTCAGGAGGCTGAGGCAGGAGAATGGTGTGGACCCGGGAGGCGGAGCTCGCAGTGAGCCGAGATTGAGCCACTGCACTCCAGCCTGGGCGACAAAGAGAGACTCCGTCTCAAACAAAAACAAAAACAAAAACAAAAACAAAAAAACAGGACTGAGGTGGGGGTGGGAACACAGCGGGGGTCAGGCTTCCTGCCAACACGGTGTGAGCCAGGCCAGCCTCAGAGCATCCCATCCACCACCTGAGGTGCTGGTGGGAGTCATAACCCCTCTTCCTCACCAGGGCCCCTAACTGTTGGACCCCTGGGCTGGAAGGATTGTAAAGAGCATCTCGTCCTTGAGGGAGACAGTGTCACTGGCCAGGGTCAGGCCCGGCTCCTACAAGCTGTCGGGCAGCACAGGCATACCAGCACATGGATGAGCTGCCGACCCCAGGGGGCCTCAGCCTGCTACCCTCGTGGGAGCCTGAAGGGACACAGAGGCCAACCAAGGAGAACAGCCCCGCCTGGCACCATCATTTAAGGAGCACCACTGCGTTGGCTAGGAGAGGCCACGGATCCTCCACTGGCCAGACCCCATCCCACTGCTATCGGCCCCAGGGACGCTCCTGCAGCCCTGACCCCTGCCCTGCCCTCCCTCCACAGCCGACGCTGCTCAGCCATGTTCCATGCATTCTCCCGGGCGGCCGCCAGGGGGCAGACTCTCCCCAGTAATTCATCCCGCCACCCGCGCCACCCTCCACATTGCCCCTAGGCCGGGGGACTCTGAAGAAGGATCCCAGGGTCCCAGGCCTGGTGGACAAAGCCCTCCCAGCTCTGGCTATGGATGCAGGGCTCAAGGGCGGCACAGGTGGGGCGGGTGCCTTGGGGACTCCTCCTGGGAATGGGGCTCAGGATACAGGTGCCCTGAGGACTGCAAGCAGGAAAACAGGAGATGCAGCAGCTAGAGCGCCCTCGGGGGACGGCCCACCCCACCGCGCCCACTGGGGCTAGGAAGAAGGCCACTAGGTGCCATGGGGCTGGCAGAAGCTGCAAAGGCAGGGCCACTGTGCAGAGAAAGCTCTCCGGAGAAGACAGGCAGCAATGACAGGGCATGGAAAGGACCCATCTACACGCACATGTGCACACACACAGGCAAACATGCACACCGGCAAACACACGTGCACACGTGCACACAGGCAAACATGCACACAAGCAAACACACGTGCACACGTGCACACAAACATGCACACCGGCAAACACGTGCACACACGCACACAGGCAAACACACGTGCACAGACGCGCACACAGGCAAACATGCACACAGGCAAACATACGTGCACACGCACACAGGCAAATATGCACACTGGCAAACACGTGCACACACGCACACAGGCAAACACACGTGCACACAGGCAAACATGCACACAGGCAAACACACGTGCACACGCGCACACAGGCAAACATGCACACCGGCAAACACACGTGCACACGCGCACACAGGCAAACATGCACACCGGCAAACACACGTGCACACGCGCACACAGGCAAACATGCACACAAACGTGCACACACACACAGGCAAACATGCACACAAACACACGTGCAGATGCGCACACAGGCAAACATGCACACAGGCAAACACGCACACAGGTAAACACACGTGCAGACAGGCAAACACGTGCACACGCGCACACAAGCAAACATGCACACTGGCAAACACACGCACACACAGGCAAACATGCACACCGGCAAACACACGTGCACACAGGCAAACGCACACAGGCAAACATGCACACCGGCAAACACAAGTGCACACAGGCAAATGCACACAGGCAAACACGCACACGCACACAAACACACACACGTAGGCTGCACACAGCCTGTGCACTTCGCCTGTGTGGCTCACAGACACCGATGGTATGGGTGGAGCTGGTAGCCTCGGGCATCGCCCTCTGGGCAGCATCTGACCCTCCAGCTGGGTCTTCCATTCCTGCCCCCAGTGCCCCTGTGAGAGCTGCTCTCTCCCCACCGCCCACCCCCCAGAGTCCTGGCTCCACGTGGCCTGGAACCCAGAGAAGCCCTTCCTGCCCCTGCAGCCCTGACCAGGCACCCCTGCCACTGGGGGCGCGGCCCCTCAGATGCGGGGCCCCCTCCTCCATCACAGAATTTCACCCTGACCTCTCAAGACGCGGCTGGCACAGACCTCATGTTCATCCTGCCTGTGGACACTGGATGGCATCTGGGGCCCAGAAAGGTGCGGTGAGCTGCCTCAGGCCACACAGCTTCTCCGTGGGTAGGGAGGAAGCGGTCAGGGTGGGGACCCCACGCCCTTCGTCCCCTCCAGACACTCACCTCTGTTGGGGCCGCCTTCTTCTGAGCCAAACCTGCAGAAGAGACAAACTGGTATCAGACAGGAAACTGGGGACCCCCCAGGAACCCTGGGCCCAGCCCCCGGCCCACCTCCTGGCCCCCCAGGCCTGGCGTGTGTAACTCCGCATGGGGCCTGTCTCAAGGCTACACACATGTGAAGACATGGACTGAGTGTGCTGGGAGGATGTGATGAGGGTGGGGGCCACTGAGACCTGCCATGGTCACCCTGGTTGGCGGTCACTGGGGCCTAGAGCAGGGCAGAGGCTTTGTAGCTTCAGGGAGGTGGGCAGCCAGTGACGCCCAGGCTTGGCACCCACCATGAAGGGCCTGGGGCTTGGACCTGCCTGGAGGAGGGGAGGGGAAGTGGGGAGCAAACTTCCCCCGGCTCTTGACCCCCTTCATGCCCAGACATCAGGTTCTGGGCAGTCACCGGCCGAGCAGGTCTGAACTGACCAAGCCCCCCTTCCCCAGAGGCAGGTGCCAGGAGAGGCTCGGGCATGGGGAAATCAGGTGCCAGCGTGGGGAGTGAGGGGTGCAGGCCCCTGCTGGGGCGAGGGCAGGCTGGAGTTGTGGGGAGTGCCCAGCAGCACCCAAGCAACTGCAGTCAGTGGGAGTTGGCCAGGGGTCCCCAGGGCGGTGCCCTCCCCATCCCTCTCCAGGGTGAGGTTTGTGGAACGATAAGGGAGCCTGCGAGGAGACCCCCAGCCCTGCCCTGGGTCCTGGGCCCACAGCCTCCAGTCAGCGCCTGCAGCAGGGCCTGGGCCGCAGCTCCAGAGAGGACGAGAGACGAGAGGGGCCTGCTGGGTTCAGCTCCAGAGAGGACGACAGGGGCCTGCTGGGTTGAGCCAAAGCTCCCTCCACACGAGGAGGCTGGGACGAGGGGAAAAGGCGAGACTCGGCTCCTAGGACCCAGGACCACATTCGCAACCCTGGCTCCCAGCAGCGGGGCCCTGGGGTCCTCATCTGGAGAATGGGAACAGACTCGACAGCTATGATTACGGGCCCTGAGACCGACGGGAGATGATCCTGGGGGACTTGGGAGTCCGATGTCCTCACAGGGTCCTCACGAGAGGAGGTGGGCGGGTGAGTCAGAGAGAGAGGGGAAGAGGCTGTGCCGTGGCTGTGAGGGGGGAGGAAGGAACCTGAGCCGACAGGTGTGGGCGCCTCTAGACGCTGGGAAAGGCAGGAAACGGATTCTCCTCTGCAGCCTCTGGTGGGCCCAGCCCTGCCCACAGCTTGACTCTAGCCCGGTGAGGCCCTGTTCTGGGGCCGGACTCCTGGCCCGGGAGCCCTGAGGTGGGAAGTGGTGTCGGTGACTGCAGGGAGCGCACGCACTGGCATCCACCACGCGGGCCCTGGGCAGACCTGGCCTCGCCCTCAAGGGGCTCACGGTCCACAGGGGTGGGCGCAGGGCTAGGTGTTTGATGTGGGGTGACAGGTGGGGTGCGGATCAGCAAGGGAGGCTTCCCTGGGCTGGTCGTGTCTGAGCTCAGTGCCGAACAAGGATGCCGGGGGAGCGGGAGGGATCCAGGCGGAGGGAGCCGCGGCGCAAAGGTCACACGGTGGCTGAGGCGGCCGCGCTGCTGCACGGATCACAGCAGCGTCCTCCAGGCTCACACAGAGGCGGCTGCCGAAGGGGAGCGCTTCCCTGTTGGATTCCAACGCTGGCACCACCCAGGGCCCAGGGCATGGAGACAAATGTGTCTTGAATCACACAGGGGCTGTAGGGCAGGGCCGACTCCGCCCCAGCACTGCCTGTACCTTCTCACTCCCTTCCCCAGTCCTAGAGGAACAGGCTGAGGGTCGGGGAAGGGAGGGCTGGCCAAGGTCCTGCAGCCGGGGGTGCTGAGGCAGGCCCTCAAAGGGGATTATTATGAGCCCGTGGAGACGCTCGGGCTGCGCCTGGATGCGGGCAGGAGGGTGTGGCACGTGCCCTGCTCCGTGGGGCTCGGCCCTCTGGCTGCCTCGCTGCTCTGGGCTGGGCAGCAGTGCATTGGAACTGGTCTGGCCCTGGCTTCCAGGCCGGCTGAGGTGAGCAGGGGAGGCCAGGACACGTGAGGGGCCAACTGGGCGAGGTTCAGGGAGGTGCAGACAGGTAAGGAGGTGGCTGTGGAGTCCGGAGTGCAGACGGGGACCGTCGGGGGTGGGGACCCGGCTGGGGGGGGACCGGGGAGAGGGGACGGAGGAGAATTTCCCGAGACAAGAAGTTTTTCTGGACCAGGGCCTCACAAAGCCAGCAGAGCGCGGAGGGAGGGAGCCCCTCTGTTCTAAGACACGGAAAGAGACTGTCAGAGGGAGGGGTGAACCCACCCAAGGTCACGCCGAAGGAGAGTCAAACCCGGGCCTGGGTCATCAACGCCCCGCCCTGTCAGCCCTGCCAGTGCCCCTCAGCCCCCTGCGCTGCTCTCAGTGGGTGCACGGGAGACCCACATGTGTCCCATCTAGAGGCCGCGCCCGGCGACCGCCCTGCCATCTGAAAATACGTCCACCGCAGGCGCTGAAGGCACTGAAGGCACGGCTTTGCTCTGCTGCCAGGTCAGAACCGCCAGGGACCCGGCGAAAGCACGAGGTGGAAAACTTTGCTGGGGTCAGAAGCCTCGGAGCAAGGGGCGTGCCGGGGAAGGGGCCGGGGTCAGGAGCCCGGGGCAGCGGCATGCCGGGGAAGGGGCCGGGGTCAGGAGCCCGGGGCAGCGGCAGGCCGGGGAAGGGGCCGGGGTCAGGAGGCTTAGGGCAGGCCGGAGAGGGGGCCGCATCCGAGACGCTGGTGGGGCCCTGTTGTCGTGATCAGTCCCCATGCCTGCCTGGGGGTGCGGGGTTGGACAGTGTCCCCCCGACGTTCACGTCCTTCCAAGAACCTCAGCCTGCAACCTTATTTGGAAAGACAGTCTCTGCTGATGTCACTGGGTAAGATGAGGTCGTGCCGGAGTAGGGTGGGCCCTGGATCTGCTGCTGTCCTTATAAGAGAAGCCGCTCGGAGAGGCCAAGATGCCATGTGGGGTGGAGGCAGGGAGGGCACAGCTCCTGCAGGCCCAGAGACGCCAAGGATGCCCGGAGGCACGCGGAGCAGAGGGGCGTGAAGCTTCTCCACGGTGGGTCGGGAGGGTGCAGCCCTGCCCACTCCTGGACCTCGGGCTTCTGGCCTCCAGAGCAGAGCCAGAACAAATGCCTGTTCCAGGCTTGCTGCTCCAAGCCCCCCAGTCCCAGGGACTTTGTCTGGGCAGCCGAGGACCTCACACCGGGCGTGGCCCTCCAGTGCGGACCCCGGCCCTGCACGGGAGGGGCGTACTTCTCGAGGCAGCCAGAACAGCGGAAGGGTCCTCCCCTCGGGCCACCTGGGCGCCCTGCGGGGCTGGGTGGGCACCTGGAAGGGCCATGGAAGGAACTGGGGGACGGACGGCGGTGCTCACTGCAGGGGCGGGGGCGGGGACGGAGGGAGGGAGGTGACTCAGGATTCCGCTGCCTGCCCTGGTGCAGGGAAGGACGGGGCTGCTTCTCCGTCCTTCCAGAGGACAGGGCTGGTCGCCCCAGGTCTCTGACAGGCCACACAGGGCCTGCTCTGGGCTGCAGGGGGCGGAAGGTGCTGGATGCTGACGTGATGTTTGGGTTGGCGCCCTGGAGCAGAACAATTCACGGTTTTACGTCCAGGGTGTGGGGGAAGGAAAAGAAGAGAGGGCAGGAAGCCAGTGGTGGGCCGGGGCGGGACATTCCAGACCTCATCGGGGGCCTGGGCGTCCCCCTGCTCGGCCTGTCTGGGGCCTCCCTGCCCACAGTCCTGACTCTACTCCTGAAACCACCCCTCTGGGGCTCCCCCACACCCACTTGGGTGACTCAGCTGTTTTCCTCAGTGGCCCCCAGGCTGAGAGGTCACAGCCCTCGGGTCCACCCCTGCCCGGACTCTCCCAGGCTCCCTACTGCCCAGGGACCGAGTGGACACGGTGAGGCCCTCCAGACCCGGCACTGCTGACCTCACCAGGCACCTCAGGGTCACCTGCATTGGGTCTAGGCCCCTTGCCTCAGTTTCCCTTCCTGGTTCCACATCTTCACCTGCCCAACTCGCCTGAGCTATCTGACAAGGGGGAGAGGAGAAGGGCGGCCAGCTCGGGCCCTGCTGGGAACGGCCCTGCACTGGGGGCCTGTAGGTTAAGGGACTGGCCAGGGCCGAAGCACCAAGGCGGGGGTGGAGCAGGACGGGGAGGGGATGCACTCGGTTGGGGGACCCCAGGGAAAATGTGGGGCTCCCAGGGCAGGCAGGCAGGGACAGCAAGGGGAGACCAGAGCCGAGTGTCCTGTGGAGGAGAGGGGACAGGGGAGGAAGCAGAGCCTTGCAACCACCGCCCAGCCGAGTGGGCAGGTAAGCGCCATTTTCACTCAATCCTTGCTCCCCACGAGGCCCACTCCGGCACGGAGCCTGCCGTGACCCCCATGAGGGGCTGTCATGACATCGAGCTCTGCTCAGCCTGAGACGTGACTAATTATCTGCAGAATGAGCCACCCCGTTTTCGAGGAAATTAGGTTTTAAAAATAGTCGGGGGAGGAGAGGCGTGCCGCGCCGCAGAGCCGGGAGGTGGCCCCTCTGAGCAGTTTCCTCTGGCCAGACTGAGTGCCCGAGGCGGGGGCTCTGCCGCTGGGGCCCCTCTCTCCTGGCCCCATCACAGGACCTGGCGGCAACGCGACCCGGGCCTGCGGCACACGGCTCTGATTGCTGGCTGCACGGTGACCTCATCGGCCACCCCACCTCCCTGTGTGCCCGGGGCTTCTCTCCGAGCCTCAGTCTCTGCCTGTAAAGTGTGGCCGAAGCCAGCTCGAGCCCTCGAGGCACTGCCGTTCTCCACGGGGACACATGGCTGCCTCTGCACCCGCTGTTCCCTGGCCTGTGCCCGGTCTCTGCCCTGGCCCTGCCGTGACCCCTGGACGCCGTGTCCCACACCAGCCACCTTTGCACCCCACCGACGCCCCCCCATCCTGCAGACCAGCCTGGTCTCTCCTGGTGACCCCGGGGACTCCCTCAGGACGGGGCCTGCCCTGGGCTGACAGCCTGGGCGTTTGTTGACTGACTCATGGACTGACAGATACCCGTTCCTCTTCTCTGTGCACACAGGCCTCTGCCAGAGCTTCCTCTCCACATCTGTCCGCGTGGACACTGAGGCCGCGAATGACTAAACTGCGGGAGGAGGCGGACTGTCAGGCTGGCTCCACAGTAAGACCCAGAGTAAGAATGGGGACGGAGAGACCTGGACAGGTGGCCGGAGGGAGGGAGGCATTGCAGGAGAGGAAACAGGGCGCAAGCTAGGCTCACTGACAGAGCGCCGCAGGGCAGAAGGCCCAGTGAGGGCAAGCTCGAGGGTGGGTGGAAGGCACCTCGACCCACGTGGGCACCTGCAGGGCCCCGCGACAGCAGGCGGGACAGGCACAGTGGTGGCCTCATCCCTGCATGACCGAAGTCCAGGCCCCCGTGGCTGTGAGGAGGAAGCCCCAGCCCTGGAGGCAGTGGGGGTTGGGGGAGAGTGGGCAGCGCCCTGGAAGGTCCAGGATGAGGAAGCCGGGGACTGGGGGGCCAGGGAGAGCTCAGGGCAGGAGAGGGGTTCTGGGAAAGGGGGCCCACCCACCCCGTCCCCACCACAGACAAGGGTCTCCCCAGGCCCCACTACAGCCCTGCAGGGTAAAGACCAGGCCCTGTTACCCCACCAGACCGTGCGTGGCCCCCTCCCTGCCCTCCGCTCCTCCCTCTGCTCCAGCCACACGGGCCCTTGCCATCCCTCCAGCACGCCAGCACCAGCGCCACCCTGCGTCACAGCCTCTGCATGAGCGGGGCCTCTGCCTGGCCTGCTGGTCCCAAGATTCCCTCAGGGTTTGTTCCTTTGCTTTACCCCAGACCTGGCTTAAACATCACCCCCTCAGAGGCCTCCCCCAGCCACCCTGTGCCAAAGAGTCCCCTCCTCACTGCCCAGCACATGGCACCACCTGGCATATGGCTGTTGTCATCCCCACAACAGGGGGCCCAGGCCTGCTCTGTCACCTGCCCCCCACAGACTCTGGCAAAGCTCTCTGAGGGCAGCAAGGGAGGGCCAGTGGGAAAGTGGCGGCACTGGGACCCAAGTGTGTCAGAGTAGCACAGGGGGCCTGCACCCCTGGGTGGGGCCGCTGCCCAGAGGGTAGCTGCTGGGCGCCCAGCACAGGTGCGGGCTCACCATGACACTGCAACCCGAGTGCATGAGGACGGCCCAGGCATGGGGTCCTGCGATCCTGCAAGCAGGAAGCAACCCCAGGCCAGAGCTCATGGTCACCTCCCTCATTCGCTGGACAACCCATCCTCTGGCCTCCCGCCGTGAAGGCCTCTGACCACAGGGACCACAGGCCCTTTTGAGGACCTGCCAGGAAGGCCAGGCTGGGCAGCGGCACTCCACGACACAGGCTGGGTTGGGGACCCAGAGGGGGCGGGGCCAACCCTCAGCGCAGGTGAGGCTCAGCCCAGGACCCAGTGGACAAGGGCAGGCCATGCGAGAATCTTCTCTCGCTAAACTGCAGAAAGGGCTTCTGTGGCTGTCCACAGACGGCTGCGATGCTTGGCAGTGGTGTGACTTGGGAGCAAAGGGACAGCATGGGTGTGAAGAAGGCTGGCACTTCTCACTGCGTCTCTGGGAACCTGGGCCATGACGCTCAGAGGCCGGCTCCCTGCAGAAAGGCCGGGCGGCCCCAGCTGTTCCTGCCATCCCAGTTGAGGGCTGGACAGGCAAGTGCAGGACAAGCTTGAATTTCCTGCCACTGCCGACCACAGCCACGGGACTAACCCCAGCTATGACCTACAGAAGAACCACCCAGCTCAACCCAACCCAAAAAACAGAATCGCAAGCAAATACATCGTTGTCTGAAGCCTCTATCTGGCGGTGGTTTGTTACACGGCAATAGCTGACTGAAACAGATCTCAGCTCACTGTAACCTCTGCCTCTTGGGTTCAAGCAATTCTCTTGCCTCAGCCTCCCCCGAGTAGCTGGGACT
The DNA here is from genome assembly GCF_049350105.2 of Macaca mulatta. Lineage (NCBI taxonomy): Eukaryota > Metazoa > Chordata > Mammalia > Primates > Cercopithecidae > Macaca > Macaca mulatta. Next base: position 4,487,994 of record NC_133424.1, read on the forward strand.
ATAGGCACGCACCACCACGCCCAGCTTTTTTGTATTTTTAGTAGAGACAGGGTTACACCATATTGGCCAGGACGGTCTCGATCTCTTGACCTCGTAATCTGCCCGCCTCGGCCTCCCAACATGCTGCAATGACAGACATGAGCCACCGCACCCGGCCTATCTGTGGACTTCTTTGGAACAGGAAGAGTTACAGTTTTTAATTCCTTTGTCTTACTTGGATTTCTTACATTCAAAGGAGCATTAATAATCTGTATAATGGATTATTCAGCCATGAAAAGGAATGAGGCTTTGAAGCAGGCCACGGCACGGATGCACCTTGAAGACGTCATGCTCAGCGAGAGACACCAGACACAAGAGGCCATGCAGTGTGTGACCCCATTTCTACGAAATGCCCAGGACAGGCTGATCCAGAGAGACAGGGAGGGGATGCGTGGGTGCTGGGGCTGGGGAGGGATGGGGAGTGACAGCCACTGGGCACGGGGTTTGCTTTCGGGGTGATAGAAATGTACTAGAATTAGTGGCAGCAACTGAACAACTCTGGGAATACACCGAAAAGAATTTACTCAGTTGCAATAAGTAAGCAGTAAGACGCTTTCAAAGGGTGAATTTTGTGGCAGTGAATTATGTCCCAGAAAAGCAAAATGAAGATGCAGATCCCGTTAGTTGCAAAAGTATTGCCCAGTGACACACACCATCTGGAACCTTCTCCAAACTCTTGTCATCCCCCAGGGCCTCACAGTTTGCTTGTCTCTAAAGGAGGTCGGGGGACTTGGTCAAGGCTTAACCAGAAGGGCAGCCAGTCCTGCAGGCTGGAGCTTCTCACACTGTCTGTGCCTGCAGGACTGAGTTCACTCTTTCTTTTCTCTCCATCATGGACCAAGGCTTTTGTAAATCGTAGTAAACACCAACTGCCAAGGTCTGGAAGGCTGGTGCCGATTTTCGGCTTCTACTCCTCTCTGGTGTGGACTGGGGTGGACAGTCCTGTCCACGGTGACACCAAACGGCCCTGCTTCAGGCCTCTTCTCTCTTGATAGGAGTGTACCAACATGCAAACAGTTTGGGGGCCTCCAGGCACCCCCCAAAGCCCATGCAAACCAGGGTCTCCTCCCTCAGCACTTAGGGCTGGACTGTTTTCTGGGCTGGTCACTGGGGTTGTCCTGGGCACTGCAGAGTGCTGAGCAGCATCCCTGGCCTCTACTCACTCCATGCCAAGGGCATCCCCCAGACAACAACCACAGATGTCTCCAGCCAAGGCCCAGTGTCCCCAGGGGGCAGAACGACCCCAGGTGACGCCCCAATGTGCTGGCCCCTGAGGTTAAACCCTTGGGTGACAAGTTCAACACGGCTGCAACAGCAAATATCTGCTCCAGGTGCCAACCAAGCTCTCCTCACGCAGAGTCCCACCCGGCCTGACCAGGCAGCCACTCCTCAAGGCTTCATCTGACACATGGGGAAACTGAGGCTGGGAGAGGTGGAAGGATTCCGAAAACGCTGGGGAGAAACCACATGGCCAGGCTTCCTGCGCGATCGTCTCTAACCTCATACAGGCCTGGCGTGGTAGGCAATGGCGTCCCTGTTTGGGGACAGGAAGCACCCGACTGACGGTCCCCACCGGGAAGTGACGAGAGACGTGAACTCAGGTACCTGCCTGGCCCTGCAGCCCCAAGACAGGTGAGTCGCCGTAAACTGTCACCCGGTACATCTGCGGTCCCGGGCACCCACCGTTCCCAGCACACCTCGGGGAGTGGCCCGCCTGGGCACCAGCACACCTCGGGGAGTGGCCCGCCTGAGCTTGGTTCTAAGCCCTGTGGTGTTTGGGTTCGGTCAACCTTAGAAATCACAATGTTTTGGAGAAAAACCTGGGTTTCTCCAAAAACAGGCCGATCTAAAAATAAAAGGCTGCACCATCACTCAGTCCCGCCCAGCACGCTCGCCTCTGCCTTCGTCCCCCACGGCCCGCTCCCCGGCGGTGTGTGGCCAGAAGGTGCCTATGGACATCTGATCCAGCTGCCACCTAATTCATGATCACTGTTTGACAGGCCGGGAAATGGGTATTTGGGGACATCTACTAAGTTACCCAAAGCCAACGGTGAAAAACTCTGTGATCCCATCTATGAATCCAGAAAAACCTTCAACGAAATTCAGTATGAATTTCATGTCCCCCCAAAACACTACCAACAAAGAAAAAAAGGAGAAAAAAGGAGACTGCTTCTACTTTAAAAAGAAATGTAAGACCAGGCGACGTGGCTCTAGCACTTTGGGAGGCCGAGGCAGGAGGATGGCTTGAGCCCAGAAGTTTGAAACCAGCCTGGGCAACATAGTGAGCCCCCCCATCTCTACAAAAAAAAATTTAAATATTAGCCAGGAGTGGTGGTGCACGCCTGTGTTTCTAGCTACTTGGGAGGCTGAGGCAGGAGGATCACTTGAACCCAGAAGTTTGAGGCTGCAGTGAGCTATGACTGCACGACTCTCTCTCCCACCCAACCTTGTTCAGGTCTGGATCAAATGTCACCTCCTCAGGGAGGTCCCTCCCTGGTCACCCTGTCCCCGCTTGGTTTACTTCTCTCTACTCCTTGGATCCTCTGAGGCCATGAGCCCAGGGCAGCGACCTCATCTTTCCTCCCGCAACAGTGCAGGGAGCACGAGCATGGCACGTGGGTAAGGCTGCCTGTGACAGCGTTCTCCTCCCGGGAGTCCCACGGAGGTCTGGGTCCAGGGCACAGCGGGCTTGGCTCAGGAGGGAAACGGGGTTGGATGGAGTCAAGAGCCTGGAGGCACAGGCTGCTTCCCGTCTCTAACCCCTGAGCCGCCCTGGAATAGCTGGAGCGTGGCGAGGAGCTGGCCAGAGGCCCGCTAGCCCACCTTTGCCGTGTGTGCGGCGGGGCCCGCACCACGAGAACCCCATGGCTTAGTCATGCAATCGTCCCAACAACCCCGTGATGTAGGCACTGTTACTGCTCCCATTATGCAGAGGCAGAAACTGAGGCTCAGAGAGATCAGATCACTTGCCTGAGATCATGCAGCAAAAACGTGGGGGTGGACGCACCTGATTCCAGGAGGTCAGGCCCCAGGCTGCGTCACCACAGCAGGGATGGGAGGAGAGTGAGGAGGAGCCGGGCGGGGGAAGGGCGGAGGGGCCTCCCAGGCAGAGGCACAGCCAGTGCAAAGGCCCCGGGGCAGAATCGTGTCTGGAGAGTTGGGATCTGTCCGGGCACAACCGGAGAGTCCTGAGCAGAGCACAGCCAGCCCCCACTTCCCCTCCTGGGCAGTCCCACGCCTCCCCCACGTTGGAGCCCCTGGCACCCTGGCCAGTGATGACTCTGCAGCAGGCCCGGCCCCCAGCACAGGAGAGGCAGAGCAGACGCTTCGGTGCCTGGAGCACCGCCCACAGCCTCCTGGCTGGGAAATGGCCTCTGTGTCACCCACTGGACCTCACGATGCTTCAAAATAAAGACAGACCGATAAGAAGAGCCTCCCGCTCACAGTGCGGCGGTGGTAACCGCACCAGTCATGCATGAGCACTTTTTTGCCTTATAATTAGAGGCATCAAACAAGATGAGCTCATTGCCACCCCCTCACCCCCCACACATCAGCCAGCGCACGATCTCACAGCACTCACTGCACAGATGGGGACACCTGCTGCCTGCCAGGATCCCTTTGGTCCCAGGGGCGGGGCCGACCTCCCTCCCCTTGAAAGTGGGCAGGTCTCAAGCCCTGCTTTTGGCCAATCACATGATGCAGAAGTGACACGGGGCGGGGGGGGCGGTGAGTTCTCCCATCAGCCTCTGCTCTCTTGGGATCCCTCCAGTACGATGCTGGGGCCAGGCTGGACAGCAGCAGTGATGCAGAGAGAGGCCTGGGAGAGGAGGCCACCGGGGTGTGCCGGCACCAGCCAGATGCCGCTGCCTAGGTGATCCAGGCCAACAGCAGTGATGGGGAAGAACCAACCTGCTGAGCCCAGCCAAGCCCGAGAAACCAACAGCAAAAGCACTGTGGTGTGAATCCTCTCAGTGTGGCAGTGGTCTGTTGCATAATCCATGACTTCCACCACAGACACACCCAGAGTGGGACCACCACCTGCTCAAGGTCACCCGGCACGTAGGGCCCAGGCAGCAAAGTTCCGGGCGGCTGTCTCCCTCTGAGCACCAGGATCTGGTTCCCTGTGACCCACCAGGAGAACTCAAGCTCTTAGTGCTACGCGGCTTCCACCACTGCAGACACGTCATTCAGCAGTCAGGGCCAGACACGTGAATCTTAGAAGGTTCCGAGTTATTTCTGGGTGTTGGATGGGGGAAGGTCTCTTACTTTGCAACTTGCATCCTTTGGTGCTGTTTGAAATACATATTTTGTCATTTTTATTTATAGAAATGAGGCTTTTCTCAAAGCATTAACACAGTCAACTTGTAAAACAGGCAAAGGAGAAGAAAACAAACAGTGTGAACATCTGAGAAAGACGCCCAGACCCCTCTCATGATAAAAGACGTGATATGAAACTGGCTGCCAGCAATCGGGGGGAGACGCAGGGTGTCCTCACACAGCCGGGGTGATGCCAGTGTCAATGGGTTCACCCCCAGGGGCAGCCTGGCAGCATTTCTAATGTGTGTGCCGTTGGCAGCAACTTCAATTCTAGAACTTTCTCCTAAACTTCAGCACAGGTAAAAAGACAGGAGTCTCGCTGATTATGTTGAAGTCATAGGGTCCTACAGAGACTGTCTAAAGCAGGGGCTGGCAAACCACAGTCCAGGGGCCAAATGCAGCCCACTAAAGAAAGTTTTCTTGGAACACAGCCACAACCATTTCTTCACAAATTGTCTGGCTCCTTAAGTGCTAAAACCGCAGCGTGGAGGAGTCGTGACAGAGACCACCTGGACCACAAACCCTAAAATGCTCATCTAGATTTTTTTTGTAGAGACGGGGTCTTGCACTGTCACCCAGGCTGGAGCACAGTGGTGCCATCATACCTCTGCAGCCTCCAACTCCTGGGCTCAAGTGATTGTCCTGCCTCAGCCTCCTGAGTAGCTGGGACTACAGGCGCCACCACGTCTGGCTAATTCTTTTCTTTTTCAGAGAAAAAGGAGGTCTCGCGTCGTTGCCGAGGCTGGCCTCAAACTCCTGGGCTCAAGGGATCCTCCTACCCTGGCCTCCCGAAGCAGGCGTGAGCCACTGTACTTAAGAGTAAAAGCTAAAAAATTTACTCCTCAGCCCTTTACAGCAAGTTTCCTAGCCAGGCAGTGACTCACACCTGTAATCCCAGCACTCTGGGAGGCTGATCCTCCTAAAGGGCGAATCACCTAAGGTCAGCAGTTCGACAGCAGCCTGGCCAACATGGTAAAACCCTGTCTCTACCAAAAATACAAAAATTAGCCAGGCGTGGTGGTGCACACCTGTAATCCCAGCTACTCTGGAAGCTGAGGCAGAAGACTGGCTTGAACCTGGGAGGCACAGGTTGCAGTGGGCTGAGATCTCGCCACTGACCTCCAGCCTGGGCGACACAGCAAGACTCTGTCTCGAGAAAAATAAATAAAATAAAGACAGATCAAGTGAACTTCATCAAGACTTTTGTGCCTCATAGGACACCAGCAAGAAACTGGACCTGTAGAATGGTAGAAAGATTTGAATCATCTATGTGGTGAGGGCCCCACATCTAAAAGACACGAACTCTCAAGTCACTAATAAGAACCAGGCCAGGCAGTGTCACACCTGTCATCTCAACTCATCTCAACGCTTCGGGAGGCCAAACAGGGAGGATGGCTTGAGTCCAGGAGTTTGAGACCAGCCTGGGCAACAGAGCAAGACCGTGTCTCTACAAAAATACAAAAATTAGCTGGGGGTGGTGGCGGCACCTATAGTTCCGGCTACTTGGGAGGCTAAGGTGGGAGGATCGCACCACTGCACTCCAGCCTGGGCAACAGAGTGAGAGCCTGTCTCAGAAAACAAGAAGCACAGACAACAAGAAGAGCTGGTGAAGATGTGGAAAAATGAGGAGCCCTGTCTGCCGCGGCGGGAATGTAAGACGCTGCAGCCACCGTGGGAAACAGTCTGACAGTTCCTCAAACCGTCCCACACCAGGTTTCTGCGGCCCCGCAATCCCACCCTTGGACATCAACTCAAGAGAAGTGAAAACCTCCGTCCACACAAAAACTATGCAAATGTTCGCAGCGGCACATCCACAACAGCCAAAAGGGGGAAGCAGCCCAGGCGTCCACCGTTGGGTGAATGGGCCAGCACAGCCTGGCCATCCACACGCTGGGGCGGGACTCAGCTGTGAAGAGGACGAGGCTTTGACACAGGCCGCAGCGCAGACGCACCTGGAGGACGTCACGCTCAGCGAGAGGACACAGAAGTGTGATCCCATTTTCCCTTTTTTTTTTTTTTTTTTTTTGAGACGGAGTCTCGCTCTGTCGCCCAGGCTGGAGTGCAGTAGCGCGATCTCGGCTCACTGCAAGCTCCGCCTCCCAGGTTCACGCCATTCTCCTGCCTCAGCCTCCCAAGTACCTGGGACTACAGGCGCCCGCCACCGCGCCTGGCTAATTGTTTTTGTATTTTTAGTAGAGACGGGGTTTCACCGTGTTAGCCAGGATGGTCTCTATCTCCTGACCTTGTGATCCGTCCGCCTCGGCCTCCCAAAGTGCTGGGATCACAGGCGTGAGCCACCGCACCTGGCCCCATTTTCCCACTTCTATGAAATGCCCAGAAAGTGAGTGAGGTGTTGTCAGGGGTTGGAGGAGGGGTGGCAGCGACAGTTAACGAGCTCTCCATGGACAGCTTTTGGCTGATGAGAATATTCTGGAATAAGAGGGGAGAGCTGTACAACTGTGAACATACTAAAACCTATGAACACATGTACACACTACAAATAGGTAAAACGTAGGGTCTGTGAATTATATCCCAATAAAGTTGCTATTTAAAAAGAATTTAAGGCCGGGCGCGGTGGCTCACACCTGTGATCCCAGCACTTTGGGAGGCCAAGGTGGGCAGATCACGAGGTCAGGAGTTTGAGACCAGCCTGACCAACATGGAGAAACCCAGTCTCTATTAAAAAAAAATATATACAAAAATTAGCCAAGTGTGGTGGCACGTGCCTGTAATCCCAGCTACTCAGGAGGCTGAGACAGGAGAATCACTTGAACCTGAGAGGCGGAGGTTGCAATGAGTCGAGATTGTGCCACTGCATTCCAGCCTGGGCGGCAAAGACTCAGTCTCAAATGAAAAAACACTAAGTAAGAAGTCCAAGTGCATTCCAGGCATGGTGGCTCAAGCCTGTAATCCCAGCACTTTGGGAGGCCGAGACGGGCGGATCACGAGGTCAGGAGATCGAGACCATCCTGACTAACAGGGTGAAACCTCGTCTCTACTAAAAAATACGAAAAGCTAGCCGGGTGAGGTGGCGGGCACCTGTAGTCTCAGCTAGTCGGGAGGCTGAGGCCGGAGAATGGCGTGAACCTGGGAGGCGGAGCTTGCAGTGAGCTGAGATCTGGCCACTGCACTCCAGCCTGGGCGACAGAGCGAGACTCCATCTCAAAAAAAAAAAGAAAAAGAAAAAGAAAAAAAAAAAGAACTCCAAGTGCAAAACAAGGTATATGTCCCAAACGCAGGGCAGGAAAGGAAGCAAGGACCCACAGGGGCAGGGAGCGGTGAGGGCCTGTGGGAAGGGGACACAGATGTACATACACGCACACACGTGCACACATGCACACACGTGCACACATGCACACACACAGATACACGCACGGACACGTGCATACACACACGCAGATACACGCACACACACACAGATACACGCGCACACACATGCACACATGCAGATACGCACACACATACACACATACATGCACATACACATGCACACATGCAGACACACACATGCACACATACATACGCACACGCACACATACACGGACACATGCACACACACGCACAGGACACTTGCAGGACACAGCAAGGAGGGGGTGAGCTGGCTGCAGGGGAGGGTACACCTGGGGTACCCCAGCACAGTGGGGGGACAGCCTGCGTTCCACCGGAGTAGTCGGCCGCCCCTCCTCCTTGCCCCGTTTTCCCTTCTCCCTGCTGGGTGCTCCCCACCAGGCCGCAGAGTCATCGCTTTCCCCAGCAGGCAGGCGGGCAGGAGCCAGGGCGGTAAACAGGAAGCCCTGCGCAGGCGGGCGGAGCGTCCAGAACTCCACAGGCCCCGAGCTGTTGGGCCATATCCCAGGGCCCCAGTGTCCAGGGAGAAAGAGGCTCCAACGTCAGCACCAAGCTTCTGGGCGGGTCGGTGCCGGAGGCTGTGGGGCGTGGCCAGTCAGCAGGTGGACGGGTCAGGGTCCACAGGACACGCCGGCCCCTGGGGGAAGCCCGGCCCGTGCGGGTTGCGGGAGATTCTGATGGGCCCCGAGCTGAGGTTCCCGCAGCCAGGGTCTACGCGGGGTCCCCACCCCTTTGCGCGCTCCGTCTCCAGCACAGCAGAGGTGGACGCCCCTCGCGGCTGGCTCCCCAGCGTCCCTGTCCTCCAGGGTCCCTCCGGCGAGTACGGTAGCCCTGAAGGGAATTCCGCCAGGAGCCTGAGGTTAGGCCGCGGTGGGAAACAGAGCAGAGTGCCGCAGGGCAGCCTCCAGGGGCTTGTGTGTTCCTCATCTGCGGGTGGGACGGCCCCTGGCCCCCTGCTGTGGGCGGGGAGGGGTCTGGAAGACCGGAAGGCTATTTCCAGGGCAGCATCACCAGTACTTTGGGGCACACACATCCCCAGGCGGCTCCGGTGAGGCCCCTCGCCCCTGGTTTCAGCTCCTGCTGTGAGCACCTGGCTTTCCCTGGTCCACTGAGGTCTGCGTGTGTTTTGCAGTTTTGCAGGTGATTGTGCTGTTGAAATTGCCCCCCAGGCATTGTCCTCAGGTGGTTTCGTGTCCCTCAGGGCTGGAGACCGGGATGAGCCCGCGGAGAAACCCGCAGTGACAGAAGCTTTGCTCAAACAGGACTGAGAGTGGAAAGAGAGAGAAGAGAGAGGGGGGAGAACGAGAGCAAGAGAGAGACACGGAGCGGGCCGGTCGAGGGAGGGGGACCCCTGCCCACGTGGCCACAGCCCCCTACCCCGTTTTTGAGCCCCCACCCAGCTGAATACATGCCCCGGGGTCCCCCTTCTGACCTCGCTCGCAACCCAGAGCCTGCGAAGGGGGGGTGGGGCCGGGAAAGTGCCCAGCATGGGCGGGGAGGGGGCGGGCTTGGCGCAAGGCCTGCGGTCCGTGAGCTCCCTGTGGATAAATCAACAACATGGGTGTCTTTAAAATTTTCTTAGGATCTCACTCTGTCGCCCAGGCTGGAGTGCAGTGGCGCAATCACGGCTCACAGCAGCCTCAAACTCCTGGGCTCAAGCGATCCAGCGATTCTCCTGCCTCAGCCTCGCAAAGTGCTGGGATTACAGACGTGAGCCATCGCGCCCAGCCCTAAAGAAAGATGCCTTGAAATAGAAACGGACACACAACAAGGTCACGTTATCGACTGGCTGATGGAAACGTCGTGCCCAGAGGCTCACAGGAACCCAACCTTGGGTTTCCCCTGGAGTCAGGGCTCAGTGTGCGCCTGAAGTGTCTGCAGCAGCGTCACAAACTAACTACCACAAACAGGCCCAGCGCGGTGGCTCACGCCTGTAACCCCAGCACTTTGGGAGGCTGAGGTGGGTGGATCACGAGATCAGGAGTTCGAGACCCGCCTGGCTAATATAGTGAAAACCCATCTCTACTAAAAATACAAAAAATCAGCCGGACGTGGTGGCGGGAGCCTGTCATTCCAGCTACTCAGGAGGCTGAGGCAGGAGAATCGCTTGAAACCGGAAGACGGAGGTTTCGGTGAGCCGAGATGCACTCCAGCCTGGGCTAAAGAGCAAAACTCCGTCTCAAAAAATAAATAAATAAATAAAAAATAAAATAATTAAAATAAAATAAAGAACTACCACAAATAACGGAACTGGCTGCTTCAGGCAGAGAGGCACCGTGCCAGCAACCAACATGCAAATGGCCTGACAAAATCACACATGCACACGCTACCTCACGCACTCACACACACAGACTCGCACACACGCACACACTAACACACACACTCCCACACACACAGAATGATAAAGACATGGCAAAACGTTAGCAGCTGGCAGATCTCTGTGCGGGCTGTATGGGTGTTCACTGTAGCATTCCTGCCCCTTCTATAGACTGGAAAGCTTTCCAAACACACTATTTTTAAAAGCCTAATATAATCTGAGGCCCAAGTATACGGACCAGAGAAACACCTGCGGTGACAGTCGTTATCCCCAGAGATGGAGAGGGTGAGGTGGGACTCGCCTTTTACTCACTGCACGTCTGACTACCTTTTTTTTTTTTTTTTTTTTTTTTTTTTGAGACAGAGTCTCGCTCTGTCGCCCAGGCTGGAGTGCAGTGGCCGGATCTCAGTTCACTGCAAGCTCGGCCTCCCGGGTTTACGCCATTCTCCTGCCTCAGCCTCCCGAGTAGCCGGGACTACAGGCGCCCGCCACCTCGCCCGGCTAGTTTTTTGTATTTTTTAGTAGAGACGGGGTTTCACCGGGTTAGCCAGGATGGTCTCGATCTGCTGACCTCGCGATCCGCCCGTCTCGGCCTCCCAAAGTGCTGGGATTACAGGCTTGAGCCACCGCGCCCGGCCCTTTTTTTTTTTTTTTTTAACTGTGAACATGTTATCATTTGTTCAAGACAAAATATGGCTGTAGCATGAAGGCAAAGGCAGAGGAACGGAGCAGAACAGAAAGTCCAGAAATAGGCCAGGCGCACTGGCTCACGCCTATAACCCCAGCACTTTGGGAAGCCAAGGCAAGAGGATCACTTGAGGCCAGGAGCTGAAGACCAGCCCAGGCAACATGGCAGGACCCTGTCTCCACAGAAGATTAAAAATTAGCCATGCACAGTGGCGCACACCTGCAGTCCCAGCAAGTTAGGAGGCTGGTTTGAACCCAGGAGGTTGAGGCTGCAGCAAGCTACAATCACGTCACTGAACTCTAGCCTGGGTGACACAGTGAGACACTGTCTTAAAAAAAAAAAAAAAAGAATTGCGAACAAAAAAGAAGCTAAGTTATAAAAGTCTTAGCAGAATTTAATCATAACCTCAGAACAGGAAGACTTTCCCATCCATGACACCAAACTAGGAAACCAAAAAAGGCAAGAATGATAAGTCTGACCACATAAACCCCAAAATACCTGCCGAGTGTTAACGATCATCATAGGAGAAGATGGGCAAAGAAGTACTTGCACTTGTGTCACCAATACATGAATAGCTGCCATAACAAATAAAGAGCTCCTACGAATCAACAAGATGGTAATAGGTAACTGTAGACTGGGAAAGACACAATCATACAGGTCCCAGAAAATGAGGTCAGAGTTCAACCTGACATGTGTGTGCTTACAAGAAGGAACTGTGCAAGGAAAATGGGCCGGGGAGGGTCGAGGCCGGGGCCATGGAGCTTGCAGGAGCTGAGGCAGCTCGGAGCCGGCCTCGGTGGTGACCCTGTCTCCCTGGTGGGGACACTCCATTTTCTAGCTCTGATAGAAACACAGGTGACCGTTGGGAGGAGCTCGAAGGAGCTCCTGTGGGGCGAGTCCCTTCTCCTCGAGTGGTTTCTGCTCCCCTTGTGGAAACGCAGTTCCAAGAAAACAAAGAGGAAATGCTGAGAAGATCCACGAGGACTTTTTCTCTGAGTCACAGGAAGATGAATATACGTTGCAATGACGCAGGGAGGGAAGAAGTCGCCTCGCGCCCATATGGCTGGTGAGGATGGGAGAGACGGACGCATCCTCTGCTGCCGGAACACGAGCGCCCGGTCTGTACAGTGCTGATGCTGCGTTTTGTTTTCCGGATTTTACGACATCTTGGGGGCCTCGCTGATCTGGGGATGACGGCCCCTTCCAGGGTTAGCGGATTGCTGCGAGCGCACTGTGACGTGCAGAGCAACCAACTGCGAGCCCACACGCCTCATCAAACTCTCACGTGCCACGCCCAGGTTCCCTGTCCTGAATCACCCCAGGGCTAGCTCCCAGACCAGGGACCACCCCAACAGCCAGGAGCTGCAAACAGCTGGGGGTCAAACCAGCCCATCCCAGGCACACCCAGCCCACCTACCCCGCCTGGCCCGTTCCTTCCCACCAAAGCCTCACACAGGCCCTGGCCCGACCCTTCTGCCCTCTGGCTCCTGCCTGACGCCGGTGCTGCATGGGGTGGCCCTGCGTGGGTCGCAGTCGGGCCCCTTCACCCTGCGTGGGTCACAGTCGGGCCCCTTCTCTCGGGAACTGTAACACAAGAGCTTTTCTTTTTTTCTTTTTTTTTTTTTTGAGACGGAGTCTCGCTCTGTCGCCCAGGCTGGAGTGCAGTGGCCAGATCTCAGCTCACTGCAAGCTCCGCCTCCCGGGTTCCCGTCATTCTCCTGCCTCAGCCTCCCGAGTAGCTGGGACTACAGGCGCCCGCCACCTCGCCCGGCTAGTTTTTTGTATTTTTAGTAGAGACGGGGTTTCACCGTGTTAGCCAGGATGGTCTCGATCTCCTGACCTCATGATCCGCCCGTCTTGGCCTCCCAAAGTGCTGGGATTACAGGCTTGAGCCACCGCGCCCGGCACAAGAGCTTTTCAATAGCAGTCACCTCCTGCTCTCTTGGCCTCACCAGACCTGATTAAAACCAATCACAGTGCATTTTAATACACGTACCACCTTTCTGGGTTACAGAAGTATGGAGCCTTTACTGCACTGAGGGTGACAGCACCTCTGTCAACCTGGATCTGAGAGATCAGGGGAGCAAAACCACCATAGCCCCCAACACAAGCAAGAAACAAGCCTCTGGGATGGCCAGGAGAGCGGGGATGTTTGTTTTAGCAGCAGACGCCAAGCCAGGCTGACTCATATGCGCCTGGGGAAATGCATTCGCCCCAGGAGGATGGACCAGCCAGACATGGATGCACTGGGGCTGCAGGCACGGGGCCCCAAGGCAGCTACTCCCACCCCAGGCTCTTTTCCCTGCCCAAGCAGCCCTGCTGATGTCAGCGCACATAGGTGGCCAGGCCCAGCACCGCACGGGAAGGGCGCACAGTGGGAACTGCCCGCTCACGTCCCCCTCCCTGCTCCCTGGGCGCTCACCACGGGCAGGGCCGGCTCTGAGCCTTTTGTGTGCATTGACTCATCTAATCCTCAAGGGACCCTGCTTTCCAAATGAGGAAACTGAGGCACGGAGCGGCTAGCAACCGAACCCGCTCATCTCAGCTGTCCTCCTGCCAACAGCGCGACGGAGCCGAGACACCGTCCACTGAGCACGGCCACCACCAGGGTCCTGACGGCCCCACCCAGTCCCATTGCCGGCTCTCCCCACTGCCCCCGACGCTCCCCACAGGGGCTTCTGGGGTCTTACACGCAGTTCGGCCATGCTGGGCACTGGCGGCCCCCACGCTGCCCTTCCTGCATCTATCTTGGCTGACGGCGGCTCTGTCCTTCCAGGGCTCAGGCTCAAACCTTGATATCAAACTCAAGCCCCCTCAGCCCCACACTCAACCCTTCAAAAGGTCCTGCTGGCTCTGCTCCCAAAATCCATCCCAGGTGGCCCACTGCTCATGTTCCCCTCTGCCCTGGTTCCCCTAGCCCAGCTCCCGCCCTCACCCCATCTGTCCTCCCTACAGCAGCCACCAGGGGGTGCCTGTGAGCTCCTGAGTCGGGGCCCAACCCTCCTCTGCCCTCAGCCCTCCATGGCTCCCACCTCCCTCGGGGTCAAAGCCCAAGTCCTCCCTGCAGCCCACAAGGCCCTGCACACCCTGCCCCGTCCCCTCCCTACCCTCCCCTCCTCACTGTTCCTCTAAAACACCAGGCGTGGTCCTGCCCCAGGGCCTTTGCACAGTGCCTCTGCTGGAGGGCTCCCCCCACACTTCCACGACCCCCTGGCTTCCCCTGGACCTCTGTTCAAGCATGACCCCCGAGTCCCCGGCCTTGAGGGCACCTCCTCTGCCGCTCTCTCCCCTCCTCTGCTCAGCTCTTCTCCCCGGCACTTGTCTCGTCCACTGCGTTGCGTGTTTTGCTTTTCTTTGCTGTCTGCACATCCTGGCCCCACTTCCAGAGTTCCTTCGGGGGCCTGGCCTTCTTGTTTCCCTGGCCCCCAGCACCCGGCCAAAGCACACATAGGAGAGCACATGTTGGCGATATCCGAACCGCAACCCACTCCCCCAAACCGTCATCAGCAGCCCCGCCTGAGTGGAGGACAGCGGCCAGGCAGGGTGCTGGGGTCCTCTCTTCACTCAGCCAGAGGCCCGGTCCCCTGGCACCCCCACGTCAGCTCAGGCACCTGGGGGCCCTCATGCTCAACTCCAGCCCCTCCCAAGCTGGCCTCTCAGCATGGCGGGGAGGCAGGTGCAGGGGCTCCGAGCTAATCCCCTCAGGCTGTAATCCCCACGAGCACTGGCACCACCGCGGGCCCCTGTCCAGCTGGCGCCTGCCGGCAAATCCTTACAGGGTCTTGCCCAGCCTGGTCCTGTGTAAAGGGACATGCTGCCCAAGCCAGGTGGCAGGCAGCAGGAAGCAGGGAGGCCTAGGCCCCGCTCCTCGTTCACGGCCCCACCCTGTGTGGACTTTCCAGCCCTCCTGGAGCCTCGGTTTCCCCATCTGTAAAGAAAGACCCAGGTCGGACGGGCGCGGTGGCTCAAGCCTGTAATCCCAGCACTTTGGGAGGCCGAGACGGGCGGATCACGAGGTCAGGAGATCGAGACCATCCTGGCTAACACAGTGAAACCCCGTCTCTACTGAAAATACGAAAAACTAGCCGGGCGAGGTGGCGGGCGCCTGTAGTCCCAGCTACTCGGGAGGCTGAGGCAGGAGAATGGCGTAAACCCGGGAGGCGGAACTTGCAGTGAGCTGAGATCCGGCCACTGCACCCCAGCCTGGGCGACAGAGCAAGACTCTGTCTCAAAAAAAAAAAAAAAAATACAAAAAATTAGCCGGGCGAGGTGGTGGGCGCCTGTAGTCCCGGCTACTCGGGAGGCTGAGGCAGGAGAATGGCGTAAAAAACCCGGGAGGCGGAGCTTGCAGTGAGCTGAGATCCGGCCACTGCACTCCACCCTGGGCGACACAGCGAGACTCCGTCTCAAAAAAAAAAAAAAAAAAAAAGAAAGACCCAGGTCATGCAGCTTCCCAGGGGCTGGGCCCTCACCCATCCCTGTCCTGCCAAGTACTCAGGACACCTGCAGCTGTCGTTCCAAAAGGCAAAGAAGGGGCCACCGTCGGGGCCATGCCTGTAATCCCAGCACTTTGGGAGGCCGAGACGGGCGGATCACGAGGTCAGGAGATCGAGACCATCCTGGCTAACACGGTGAAACCCCGTCTCTACTAAAAAATACAAAAAAAAAAAAACTAGCCGGGCGAGGTGGTGGGCGCCTGTAGTCCCAGCTACTCGGGAGGCTGAGGCAGGAGAATGGCGTGAACCCGGGAGGCGGAGCTTGCAGTGAGCTGAGATCCGGCCACTGCACTCCAGCCTGGGTGACAGAGCCAGATTCCCTCTCAAAAAAAAAAAAAAAAAAAAAAAAAAAAATTTTAAAACAAAGAGAAGTCACTTGCTCAGAGGCACACGGGTCTCCGTGGCCAAGGCAGGCTCAGCTCAGTCCACACCAGGCTCTGGGACCACCCCGCCCAGACTCCTGGAGGCTCCCCCTGCTTTGGGGGTCCCCACTGCCTGCTCATCCCACATCGGCACACACCTGCCACAGAGCCTGGGCTGTCCTGCTCTGTCCCACAGTCCTGCTCTGTCCTCAGTCCTCGCCACCCTGGCCACCAGCTCCAGGGCTTGGGCCAAAATCCTTCCGGGCCCCTCATCTCCCTCACCAGCCCTCACCTCCCCATGCCCTGTCCAGGCACCGGCGCCACTCACCTGGACACCTGCCCCAACCCCACAGAGCATGGCTGCCCACAGACCATCCCCCACCAGGCGCCGGGGCTGTGAATGGGTGCTCGCCCCCCCACTCAGACGCCAGTGCCGCCCGCTGTCCTCACGTCCAACCTCACGCGACCCTCTCACACCGCACGGACTTCACTTCTGCAGCTCAAGTGGGTGCAGCACGTTCCCACCCCACGGGCTCGGCGCGGCTGTCCCACCGCCTACGTCGCCTGAGCCGCAGCCCATCCTTATTCAGCTCGTGGCGACAGTCACCTGCCTCCGAGTCCTTGGCTGTCACAGGCCTGGCCACTCGACCTCCCAGGTACCCTCCCCACACTCACCACCGCCCAACGCAGCCCGGCTCTGGGCTGGGCAAACATCTTCCATAAAGGACTGGGCAGCAAGTGTTTTTGGCTCTGCGGAACACGCAGTCCCAAGCGTGACACTCAGCTCCCAGCTCTGCCGCTGCAGCATGGAGGCCACCAAGGCCGGCAAGGGAACAAATGGTGTGGCTGTTGCCAATAAAACTTTGTCGACAAGAACTGGCATGGACAGATTCGGGCTGGGGCTCATGTGGCCACTTGTTGCCATCCACAGCCTGACGCCCAACAACTGAGGGCTCCAAGGGGTCAGCGAGGGAGTCCCGTTGGCACCAAAAGACCGGGCACCCTGAGCCCCACCCGGCCCACACGAGGTATTCAACAAAGGTCTGGAGCCCATGCGAGGACCTGCAGGAATGGACCCCACGCTTTCGCGAGCCCTGACTCCCACGGTGGACCCCAGCACCCAGGTGAGCTCGCTTGGCACCTGGTCCCCCCCCGGAAGCAGCACACGAAGGGGACTCCTCCTCCAACGGCAACCTGGGAGGGAGGGGGCATCCTAGCTCTCTCGCGGGGCCGGCTGCCTGCCCTGTGCCTTCTAAGGGCTTTACCCCTCGATTCTCCACGCAGCCCAGGAGAAAAGCAGCCATCACGCCCACTTTACAGACAGGGACACCGAGGCCACACGTCCCCGGCTGGCATGCAGTGGCGCTGGGTGTGAACCCAGGAGGGCCGGCTCCCGAGGCCTCTCCACCGGGACACCCAGGCTGCGGCAGTCACAGTGCCTGACCTGCATCCTGGGAGGAGGCCAGGGCGGGACAGAATGAGGAACTTTCCGTCCCCAGCGTCCTCAGACTCCGCCTGGGCCCTGTTGACTTGCAACGAGAGACACCACAATCCCACTGACCCTTTTTTGTTGTTGTGGTTGTTGAGACACAATTTCGCTGTTACTCAGGCGTGCAGTGGCACGATCACAGCTCATTGCAGCCTCGGCCTCCCAGGCTCAGGTGATCCTCCTGCCTCGGCCTCCTGAGTAGCTGGAACTACAGGTGCATGCCATTACGTCTAGTTACTTCTTTTAATTTTTTTTAGTAGAGACGGTGTCTTGCTACGTTGCCCCAGGCTGGTCTCAAACTCCTGAGGTCAAGTGATCCTCCTGCCTCAGCCTCCCAAAATGCTGGGATTATGGGTGTAAGCCACCATGCCAGGCCTCCCTGACCTTTTATGCAGACCACCACAGCTATAGGGGAGGCCCTGGTGGTGGTGCTGACTCCCTGCCCGGCCCTGTAACCACACTACACTGTGCTCCAGGCACGCAGGGCCTCTGCTGGGGCCATGCCCTCTTCCTGCCCACCACCCACAGGTCTCCCTCAGATGCCACCTTCTTGGCAAGCCCTTCCCAGTCACCCCATTCTACCCTGCCCTTCCTCCCTGGCACTGCTGCCCTCGTGCACCTGATGTTCACCAGGCTCTGCCCTGTGCTGAGCTCTTCCGGGTGCAGGGGATGCCGCGGGAGCAGCACAGACAGCCTTGGCCCTGGCGGAGCTCTCGCTTAGGAGGAGATGGTCAGAAAACACGTCAGCAGAGCCATATGTTTCAGGTGGTGACAAGTGCTATGGTGACACAAACAAGGAAGAGGAACCGGGAGGGCAGGGGACGGAGGAGGGGAGGCCGCTGTGTAGTGACAGCAGGGCGGGGAGGCCTCACGGAGAGGAGATGCTCCCGCAAAACCTAGAGAGTGCAAAGGGAGTGAAGGACACAGAAAGGAGGAGGGGCATTCCAGGCAGGGGGCGAGGACAGCAGTGCAAAGGCCCTGGGGCAGGACCACACCCCGCGTGCTGGAGGAACAGCAAGGGGCCCATGGGCATGCATCAGAGTGCGGAGGGGAGGGCAAGGGCCTGGCGCAGGCTGTGCAGGGCCTGATGGGCTTCAAGGAGGACTGTGTCTTTGACCCTGAGGGAGGTGGGAGCTATGGAGGGCTGCCAGCAGAGGAGGGGTGGGACTTGGGCTGCTGGTTTTTAATGGGGTCCTCCTGGAATGTGGGACAGGGAGCAGAAGAAGAACAGGAGCGCTGGGCCTGGCTCAAGGGGAGAAGGAGAACCAAGCTGGATGGAGGAGGACCGAGCTGGATGGAGGAGGACCGAGCTGGATGGAGGAGAACCAAGCTGGATGGAGGAGGACCGAGCTGGATGGAGGAGGACCGAGCTGGTGCAAGGAGGACTGAGCTAGACGGAGGAGGACCGAGCTGGACCGGGGAAGACCGGGCTGGACTGGGGAGGGTCGAACTGGACCGGGGAGGACCAAGCTGGACCCGGGGGAGGCAGAGGACAGGGAAGGAGTCAGTGGGTTCTGGGCCAGTTCTGAAGGTGAAGCTGACATCATTTGCCGCCAGATCAGCCGCGGGAGTGGGGCAGGGGCAGGGATGTAGCTGACCTTTCAGGGCATCATAGAGACAGATCAGCCGTGGGAGTGGGGCAGGGGCAGAGATGGAGCTGAGCGTTCTGGGGCATCACAGAGATAGGACAGCCTGGAAGAGGCTCAGACACACCCAGGCCACAGCTCAGACCAAACCCCACCACAGGCCATCGGCCCCCACAGCGGGCACAGCCGCATCCCAAGACCCGGCCTTCCCGAGACGGCCCCCATGTGCCCCACAGCCATGGCCCGTGGAGACGCCATTCAGGCCACGTCTCGGGAGCCAGGAGCCCGGGCAATTAGAGGAACCAGATTTTAAACACCAACGAGACATTGCTTTGCCTCCCACCGGATCGGCCAAAATCGCCAAGGACGACGACATTGGGAGCTGGCAGTGCCACGGGAAACGGGCAGCCTCCCTCAGCCCGTCGGACAAGGCTCCCGCTGTAGCTGAGCTTTCTGGAAGGTGTCACCATCGCCTCTAACAGCA
Organism: Macaca mulatta; assembly: GCF_049350105.2. Classification (NCBI taxonomy): domain Eukaryota; kingdom Metazoa; phylum Chordata; class Mammalia; order Primates; family Cercopithecidae; genus Macaca; species Macaca mulatta. The sequence goes on from NC_133424.1 coordinate 4,507,120, forward strand.
AGAGTTGACTCCAGAAACCACCGGCACGGGCCTCAGCAGGGGCCTGGAGGCACTGACGATGGAGAGGCCCGAAGGGGGCGGCCAACCGGCACACAGTCACCAAGCGTGAGTGCCAACTCATCCCAGGCTCAGCCAGCCCCCGGCAGACACGGTCATCACCCCATTTTACAGACAGGACACTGAAGCCCAGGGAAGTGATGGCCACACAGCAACTGAGGCGCGGAGCTGGGAGGGGTACCCTGGTGGGAACAACTCCAGGGGCTCCCCCTTAACCACTGCCTGGCACTCGCCCTCTCTACAAACCGATACCAACATAGGGTGGGGAGACTCCAGATGACCACAGATGAAAAGCAAGCAGTTCACAGAGTCATACACGTGTGGCATTTCTCACCAGGGCCGTCCTGCCCCCAGGGGACACTGAACAATGTCTGGGTCATTTGTGGCTGTCACAACTGGGAGGTACTCCTGGCGTACAGTGGACAGAAACCAGGGGCGCTGCTCAGCACCCCTCATTTCCTGGCTCAACATACCTCTGCCAAGGCAGAGAAGCCCCAGTGAGGCATGAAACCATCTCGGTGAAGAACAAGCAGGCCCCTTTATGTGCTCAGGTCTCCGCGGCCCATCCAGGCACAACCTAAACTCACCAGCACTGACATAGAAGAGATGGCGTTGGAGGAATGAGGCAACTCTGAATTTTAAAATTTCAGAGGCAATATATGGCCAGCTGGGGTCCGATTTCTGTGGATTTCAGGGATGGGCAGAGATGCCGGACCCTGACCTTCCAGCTGTCCCCTCCCCGCCCATGCTCAGCCCCAGCCATGGCTCCTGCAGCTGGCAACTTTATCTGTCCCCAGTGCTCCCAGAGCCCCTGATAAGATGAATGGTCACAGTGCGGTTTTCTCGTGGTCAGCGAGTCCTGGGTTACTTTGTCTCTGAACAGCTGGGGTCAGAGGGCTGACAGCGGAAGTTGGGGGGCCCGAGAAAGGAACCCGGGCTGGGGCCTGCTGCCCTGCCTGGGTTCCTCCACCATGTCTCGTGTTAGCCAGGCCAGGACACTGGCTGCCCGAAAAGAAAGGGGCGAGGCCACTGGCTCTGGGGAAGGAACCGGGTCATCCACCAAGCAGTTCCAGATGGCCGCCAGGAGGGAAGCCACGAGTGTCTTTCAAGGCTGGGGGCGGTGGGGGGGGGACTTGATAACTTCCACACTCTCTCTCTCTCCAGACATCTCCCCCAACTCCCAGGCAGCACGCATCGCCCGCCCGCCCGCTTGCCCGCCTGCCAACCAAGGAAGCTTCGGGAGGCCCGGGGGGAGAAGGAGGACGGATGCCCGTGTGGGTGTCTACAGAGACGTTGCTGCTGCCGGCTGCCTGGGAGGAGCAGAGGATTTTGTGAATCCGGAAACTTCCGATTTGGGAGCTTGTGACCTCGACAGAGAAGGAACCGTTCCCTTCCTCTGGGCCCTGCACACCGTCCCCACAGAAGGGCAGGCCCAGCTGCCCGCACCTACCCGGCTGGAGGGCCAGGAAGTAGCCAAAAGGGGCATGAGACAACCGCGCCCCCCGCCCAGCCCGCAGCCCCACCAGTGTGTCCCGGGGGAAGGCTCAGGGAGAGGGAGAGGGGGCGACAGGGCACCCTGTGTGCACAGCCGGGGCGGTGGAGGCATCTTGAAATGTCACCCTTTTCCTCCCCTCATTGTAGCAGGGAGGTAAACTGAGGCCCAGGAAGGTGAGGAAAGGTCGTGCACCCGGACCCAGGTCTGGGGACTTACAGAAAGGGAGGTGACATCACGAGGTGGACACGCATGGTCTCAGAGACCCCCGCCTTCTCCACCCAAGCAGCCGCCACTCACACGCCGGGCAGCCCCGGGGAGTGGATCCGAGCAGAGGCCGGCAGAACGGGGGGTCCCCAGCGGCGCCCACGCCGAGTCGCCCCCGGCCCTGGAGCGGCGGGAGGTGGCACCCCGCAGGCCTCCCACTTCCCGGCGCGGCCCCAGCCCCGTCCTCCCCGGGGCTCCAGGAGGCTGCCCCGCCCCAGGCTACCGGAACCAGCGGGGACCCCGCAGCGACAGTGCAGCCCCAGTCCCGGCCCCACAGCCCCGCGACCCTCAGCGCTCGGACGAGCCCAGCGGGCCGCAGCCCCCGGAGGCCGGGCCGTTACCTGCCGCCGCCCCGCTCTCCGCCGCCCACGCCGCCTCCGAGGGCACGGCCCCCGCCTCGGCGCTCTCCGCCTCGTCCGGCACCTCCAGCTCCATGGCCGCGCGCGGACGGCGGCGGGGGCGCCCGAGGGGGACCCGAGCTGCGACCGCCGCCGCCGAACAACAAGCGCCGCCGGCCAAGGGAGGGCGCGCCGGGCCGGCGCGGGGCGGACGGGGCGGGGCCTGCGTGCGTGCGACGACGCGGACGGCGCGCAGCCAATCGGGACTCGGGGGCGGGGCCGGCGTGCGACCCGCGGCCAGGAGCGCCTCGAGTGCCCCCTCGCGCCCAGGGGTGGGAGGACAGCGCCAGGCTCGCCATTCCATCGTGTTAGGTAAGAAAGATTGACAGGCACGATACCTAACAATAACATTGCTGTGCACACTGCATACCAATGACATGGAACTACACAACACATCCCAATAATATGGATCTATACATCACATGCCAATAATATGGATGTACACAGCACATGCCAATAACATGGATCTAAACAGCACATGCCAGTAACAGGGACCTGCGCAGCACATGACAGTAGCATGGATCTGGCGGGGCGTGGTGGCTCGCGCCTGTAATTCCAGCACTTTGGGAGGCCGAGGAGGCGGATCACCTGAGGTCAGGAGTTCAAGACCAGCCTGGCCAACATGGCAAAACCGTCTCTACTAAAAATACAAAAATTAACTGGGTGTGGTGGCAGGTGCCTGTAATCCCAGCTACTCGGGAGGCTGAGGCAGGAGGCTCACTTGCACCCGGGGGGAAGAGTTTGCAGTGAGCAGAGATCGAGCCACTGCTCTCCAGCCTGGGCGACAGAGTGAGACTCCAGACTTCGTCTCAAAAACAAACAAAAAAGCAGTGTGTACAAAGACTGGAAATCTTACCCCCAGGATGAGCTGGGGCTTGGAGCACTGATTTTCTGCTCTGTGATTGGATTTTCCAATCTCCCCACCCCTCTCAGTGACTCCTAATAAAATGCACCCTTGCTTCCACTTTCTAGCCCCTCTTCGCTGCAGGGAGGCGCAGCTTGTCCTTGGTGGGCGCCTCTTTCAGGGGTGGGGGGACCCTGCCAGCTACTTTGGGAACCCCGAGCAAGAAGGGCCTATTCGAAAGGGCCCGACTGCCGCGTGGGCTTAGGGGTCCTGAAGCCCTGCAGCATTTTCACACACACCGGGAGGTGCGGGGTCCTGCTGCAGGACAGTGGGCAGGGCCAGGAGCTCGCTCCCGCAGCTCGACCCCGCACCCTGTAACCCAATCGGTCTCCCTGCTGCCCGCGTTCGCCCCTCCTGGGGAATCGGCCTCCCTGCCTGGGTTCGCGCTTCCTGAGGGATTCCGCTTTCCCGTCGCCAGAGTTCCCCCTTCCTGAAGCCTCGGCCTCCTCGCCGCCTAAGTTCACCCCTCTTGAAGGATCCGGCCTCCCTGCTGCCTGAGTTCGCTTTTCCTTTTCCCCCCCTCCCCCTTCTTGTTGCCCAGGCTGTAGTGCAGTGGTGCGATCTCGGCTCACTGCAACCTCTGCCTCCCGGGTTCAAGTGATCCTCCGGTCTCAGCCTCCCAAGCAGCTGGGATTACCGGCGCCCGCCACCTCGCCCCGCTAATTTGTATTTTTGGTAGAGACCGGTTTCACCGTGTTGGCGAGACTGGTCTCGAACTCCTGATCTCAGGTGATCCGCCCGCCTCGGCCTCCCAAAGTGCTGGGACTACAGGCGTGAGCCACCGCGCTCAGCCTCGCCCTTCCTGAAGGCTCGGCCTCCCCGCCGCCTAAGTTCGCCTCTCCTGAGGGATCCAGCTTCCCCGCCGCCAGGGTTCGCCCTTTCTCAGGGCTCGGTCTCTTTGCCGCCTAAGTTCGCCCCTCCCGGGCACCCACCTGGCGACATCACACGTATAATTTTCTGAACAAATCTAGATGACTCAGCTCTTAAAAATGCACATGGGCCGGGCGCGGTGGCTCACACCTGTAATCCCAGCACTTTGGGAGGCCGAGGCGGGTGGATCACGAGGTCAGGAGTTCAGGACCAGCCTGAACAACATGGTGAAACCCCGTCTTTACCAAAAATACAAAAATTAGGCCGGGCGCGGTGGCTCACGCCTGTAATCCCAGCACTTTGGGAGGCCGAGGCGGGCGGATCACAAGGTCAGGAGATCGAGACCACGGTGAAACCCCGTCTCTACTAAAAATACAAAAAATTAGCCGGGCGCGGTTGTGGGCGCCTGTAGTCCCAGCTACTCGGGAGGCTGAGGCAGGAGAATGGCGTGAACCTGGGAGGCGGAGCTTGCAGTGAGCCGAGATCGCGCCACTGCACTCCAGCCTGGGCGACAGAGCGAGACTCCGTCTCAAAAAAAAAAAAAAAAAAAATACAAAAATTAGCCGGGCCTGTTGGCGCATGCCTGTAATCCCAGCTACTTGGGAGGCTGAGGCATGAGAATTGCTTGAACCCGGGAGGTGGAGGTTGCAGTGAGCCCAGATCACACCATTGCACTCCAGCCTGGGCAACAGAGTGAGACTCTGTCTTAAAAAAAAAAAAGAAAAGAAAAAATGCACACTGTAGGCAGGATGCGGTGGCTCATGCCTGTAATCCCAGCACTTTGGGAGGCCAAGGCGGGTGGATCACGAGGTCAAGAGATCGAGATCATCCTGGTTAACATGGTGAAACCCTGTCTCTACTAAAAAAATAAAAAAAATTAGCCGGGCGTGGCGGCTGGCGCCTGTAGTCCCAGCTACTCGGGAGGCTGAGGCAGGAGAATGGCGTGAACCCAGGAGGCGGAGCTTGCAGTGAGACGAGATCACACCACTGCACTCCAGACTGGGTGACAGAGCGAGACTCCCCCTCAAAAAAAAAAGAAAAAAAGCACACTGTATAACTTTAGTAGTATTATTATTATTATTATTATTATTATTACTATTGAGAAGGAGTCTCGCTTTGTCACCCAGGCTGGAGTGCAGTGTGGTGGGATCTCAGCTCACTGCAACCTCCGCCTCCTGGGTTCAAGCGATTCTCCTGCCTCAACCTCCCTAGTAGCTGGGATTACAGACGCACACCACCACGCCCGGCTAATTTTTGTATTTTTAGTGGAGATGGGGTTTCACTGTGTTGACCAGGCTGGTCTTGAACTCCTGACCTCAGGTGTTCCGCCTGCCTTGGCCTCCCAAAGTCCTGGGATTACAGGAGTGAACCACTGCACCGGGCCGCATGTGTAACTTTATTTTTTATTTATTTATTTTTTTGAGACGGAGTCTCGCTCTGTCGCCCAGGCTGGAGTGCAGTGGCCAGATCTCGGCTCACTGCAAGCTCCGCCTCCCGGGTTCACGCCATTCTCCTGCCTTAGCCTCCCGAGTAGCTGGGACTACAGGCGCCCGCCACCTCGCCCGGCTAGTTTTTTGTATTTTTTAGTAGAGACGGGGTTTCACCGTGTTAGCCAGGATGGTCTCGATCTCCTGACCTCGTGATCCGCCCGTCTCGGCCTCCCAAAGTGCTGGGATTACAGGCTTGAGCCACCGCGCCCGGCCCGCATGTGTAACTTTAATGCAAGATAAAAACTTTGAAAAAAAGGCAAGGCGCGGTGGCTCATGCCTGTAATCCCAGCACCACTGCCCTCCAGCCCGGGTGACAGACTCTGTCTCAAAAAACAAAAACAAACAAACAAAAAACTTAAAAAAAAAAAAAAAAACTAGGGCCGGGATGGGGTGGCAGGAGGGGAGAGGCAAGGGACAGCGAGGAGGGGCTGGGGTCCGGGAGAGCCACCAGCCTCTGTGCCTTCCCCGCATCCCTCACACCCCTGCTCCGCTGTTCCCATTACGCAGAGTGGAAAACCGAGGCTGCCGGGCGGGGGCCGGTTGCGTGGTTTCTGGCGCCCCCTGGTGGCCATAGTGGCTACTGCCGTCAGCAGGAGGTACTGCAGGCTGGAGGGACCGCAGTCCATTCACGCCAAAAACATATATTGAGCACCTACTGTGTACCAGGCACTGTGCTAGGCCATAGGACACGCCAGGGATGAGCACGACAAAATCCATAACCTCTGTAAGGTGTCATTCTAATTTATTTATTTGTTTATTTTTGAGCCAGGTTCTTGCTCTGTTCCCCAGGCTGGAGTGCTGGGTTGCAATCTCGGCTCACTGCAACCTCTGCTTCCTGGGCTCCAGCGATTCTCCTGCCTCAACATCCCAAGTAGCTGGAACTACAGGCGCCCACCACCATGCCCAGCTAATTTTTGTATTTTTAGTAGAGACGGAGTTTCCCCATGTTGGCCAGGCTGGTCTCAAAATCCTGACCTCAGGTGATCCGGCCGCCTCAGCCTCCTAAAGTGCTGGGATTACAGGCGTGAGCCACTGCGCCCAGACTTAATGGCTTTAGTTTTAATTTTAATGTACTAGTAAAGATGGAGGCGGGTCTCACTATGTTGCCCAGACTGGTCTCGAATTCCTGGCCTCAAGTGATCCTGCCACCTTGGCCTCCAACGCCCTGAGATTATAGGTGTGAGCCATCATGCCCAACCTTTCCTATATTATTTTATTTTATTTTAGATAAGATCTTGCTCTGTTACCCAGGCTGGAGTGCAGTGGCACAATTATACCTCTCTGCAGCCTCAACCTCCCAGGTTCAATCGATCCTCCCGCCTCAGCCTCCTGAGTAACTGGGACCACAGGTGTGTGCCACTACATCTGACTAATTTTTTAAAAAGTTTTCTTGACCGGGCGCGGTGGCTCAAGCCTGTAATCCCAGCACTTTGGGAGGCCGAGGCGGGCGGATCACTTGAGGTCAGGAGTTTGAGATCAGCCTGGCCAACATGGGAAAACCCCGTCTCTACTAAAAATAAAAATACAAAATTTAACCAAGCATGGTGGTGGGTGCCTGTAATCCCAGCTACTCGGGAGGCTTAGGCAGGAGAATCACTTGAACTCGAGGTGGAGGTTGCAGTGAGCTGAGATCGTGCCACTGCACTCCAACCTGGTTGATAGAGGGAGACTCTGTCTCAAAACAAACAACAAACAAAAGATGTAGGCCGGGCGCGGTGGCTCACGCCTGTAATCCCAGCACTTTGGGAGGCCGAGGTGGGTGGATCGCGAGGTCAGGAGATCGAGACCATCCTGGCGAACACGGTGAAACCCCGTCTCTACTAAAAATATAAAAAAATTAGCCGGGCGTGGTGGCGGGCGCCTGTAGTCCCAGCTTCTAGGGAGGCTGAGGCAGGAGAATGGCGTGAACCCGGGAGGCAACGGAGCTTGCAGTGAGCGGAGATCGTGCCACTGCACTCCAGCCTGGGCGACAGAGCGAGACTCCGTCTCAAAAAAAAAAAAAATTTTTTTTCTAGAGATGGGTTTCACCGTGTTACCCAGGCTGGTCTCAAATTCCTGGGCTCAAGTGATCCTCCCCACCTCGGCCTCCCAAAGTGCTGGGATTACAGGTGCGAGCCACCACACCTGACCCTTCCTTGTTTTTTAGATGAGGACAGCAAGAAGCCCCTGTGATTTGCCCAGAGCCACACAGTGGGGAAGTGGCAGAAGCTTCTCTATGTAGGAATCCAGTCACTTCGTAGTAGAGAGGCAGACGGTGCACGCAGATGTGCGGTGGGTAAGAGAGTATGCCAAGCCGCAACCTGATGGGCCGACGTGCCTGGCGGGAGGCTCAGCACACACAGAGGCTGGGCAGCTCCAGATGCAAGAAGCAGGAGGGAGGGGGACTCAGGGGGTGCGGTCCATTCATGCCTGAATATAGCCAATGAGGGTTTCCTAAGCACCTACTATGTGTGGACGCTTGATGCCAGGGCCTCGGCGGTGAGGGCGCAGGCAGGAGCAAGCTCACCTCTGGGCAAGCAGGGGTTAAGGCCAGCTGCTTCCACGTGAGGGCACCTTGCGACAGAGGTTCACACCCAGCCCGCCTGCTGGCCCGCCCCCTCACCCTGGTCCGTCTCCCTGTGTCTGTGGTCGTTGGTTCCACTGGCAGGGGACCTGCCTCCCTGTTGCCACCACAAGAGAGGAAAAGTTGGTCAAACAGGTGGGGAGGCCAGAGCTACAAGCCTCGAGTTCCCTCCCCACCACCCGTGCCAGGCGGGCACCCGGGCCCTGACACCTGCGGCCTGCCCAGAGGCCACCCAGCCTCCTAGACAGGTAAGTCCCCCGCCCCACTCTGCTTTTCCACCCAGGGTGCATTGTCTGAGCTGGCCTTCCCCAGCTGAGGGTCTTGGGACTCCTCCCCAACCTCCCCCGCCACGAGCTGTCTCCCCTGCTCCTCGGAAAGCAGGAAACTGACACTCCTGCGTGGGCATCTGACATAGTTTCGTAGGGATTATCTGACCGGCAGTTACTGCACCTGGCGGCCTGCCCAGGACACTGAGCTAGAGACTTCAAAGGGTCATTGTTATCTAGGTGGTGCAGGGATGGGGAGGCGGCGAAGAGGTACAGGTTGGTCTGTGATCCCCCAAACTGAGGAGGGGAGGGGATAGCAGTCCGGACAGAGCCTGGGTTTACCTCCTGCAGCCTGAGGCCAGGAGGTGACAGGTGGGAAAGGCTGCGACCTCACCCATCCCTGAGCCTCCTGGAACTTCTTAAAAGGCTCCCAAGTTTTCAAACAACTGCATCTCCGTCCCCCAACCCCTCACCCTGTTCTCACCGCTGGAACCTCCGGGAGCTTTGCAGGGAGGAGCTGGGGTGGGCTTTCTTTTGTTAATCTTTTTTTTTTTTTTTTTGAGACGCCGTTTCGCTCTTTTTGCCCAGGCTGGAGTGCAGTGGCGCGATCTCAGCTCACTGCAACCTCTGCCTCCGCCTCCTGAGTAGCTGGGATTACAGGCGTCCACCACCACGCCCAGCTAATTTTTGTATTTTTAATAGAGACGGGGTTTCACCATGTTGGCCAGGCTGGTCTTGAACTCCTGACCTCAGGTGATCCACCTGCCTCGGCCTCCCAAAGTGCTGGGATTACAGGCGTGAGCCACCGCGCCCGGCCTTCCTTTGCTAATCTTTACGCCTCTGAGCAAAATCTCTGTAGGATCGGGCAGGCGGGAAGGAGGAAGGAGCTCTCAGAGTCAGAGAGGGGAGGGGTTGGCGGCAAAAGTGTTTTTCTGGGTCATTTGCTCCCAAATGGGAGAACCAAGGGAGCTTCCTGGTGAGCCAAGTGTCCGATTTTTGCATCTCAAATCTCTTTCTCCAGCACCAAGAGGGTGCCCCGGGGCTGAGGAGGCGTGGATGATCGCATGGTAGGGGACAGAGCAGCCCAGCATTGGGGTCACCTTGTGGCCGTGTGGCCGCAGAGCTCTCAGGGAGCAGGCTTGCTTGAGATTCGGGAGTCTGTAGGGGTGGGCGACATGGATCCCACCTTGCCTGGGTTTTGAGAGCAAACCTGTGGACTCAGGTAGATTTGGCTTCCACTCCTCCCTTCTCTCCGGGCCTCTGTTTCCTGCTGTAAAATGCAGACATTGAGGGCCGGCGCGGTGGCTCACACCTGTCATCCCAGCACTTTGGGAGGCCAAGGCGAATGGATCATGAGGTCAGGAGTTTGAGACCAGCCCGGCCAATATAGTGGAACCCTGTCTCTACTAAAAACGCAAAAATGAGCCAGTTGTGGTTGTGGGTGCTTGTGATCCCAGCTACTCGGGAGGCTGAGGCAGGAGAATCTCTTGAACCCGGGAGGTGGGGGTTGCAGTGAGCCGAGATCGTATCACCACACTCCAGCCTGGGCAAGAGTGAGACTCTGTCTCAAAAAAAAAAAAAAAAAAAAGGCCGGGCGCGGTGGCTCAAGCCTGTAATCCCAGCACTTTGGGAGGCCGAGACGGGCGGATCACGAGGTCAGGAGATCGAGACCATCCTGGCTAACCCAGTGAAACCCCGTCTCTACTAAAAATACAAAAAATTAGCCGGGCGTGGTGGCGGGCGCCTGAGTCCCAGCTACTCGGGAGGCTGAGGCAGGAGAATGGCGGGAACCCGGGAGGCGGAGCTTGCAGTGAGCCGAGATTGTGCCACTGCACTCCAGCCTGGGTGACAAAGTGAGACTCCGTCTCAAAAAAAAAAAAAAAAAAAAAAAAGGGCAGGATATTGAGTCACCGAGTCACAGGGCTGTTGAGTGCCGGACATAATAGAGCAGGTAACAGATTCTTGGTCATTCTGGGGTCAAGATGAGCTGTCCTGTTCCCAATGGGAGTCCTGTGGTCTCATCAGCTTCGTGGTTTGTAGAGGATGAACCCTGGCTCAGAGAAGGACAGCCGCTTACCCCGGGCTGCACAGCCAAGTAGAAATGTCAGGCAGGCAAGAGTCAAGATGCAGAGGATGGCCGGGCGCGGTGGCTCAAGCCTGTAGTCCCAGCACTTTGGGAGGCCGAGACGGGCGGATCACGAGGTCAGGAGATCGAGACCATCCTGGCTAACACGGTGAAATCCCGTCTCTACTAAAAAATACAAAAAAAAAAACTAGCCGGGCGAGGTGGCGGGCGCCTGTAGTCCCGGCTACTCGGGAGGCTGAGGCAGGAGAATGGCGGGAACCCGGGAGGCGGAGCTTGCAGTGAGCTGAGATCCGGCCACAGCACTCCAGCCTGGGTGACAGAGCGAGACTCCGTCTCAAAAAAAAAAAAAAAAGATGCAGAGGATGGGGAGCTCGTTTGTGGGCGGGGATGGGGCGGGGGTGGGGGGGAGGCCGCTGCTCTGGAGGCCGGCCCTGCCCCCAGCGGATGCCTCAGGCTCAGCATCTGGAGAAAGGCCTGCCCCCTGGCTTGGTGCTTCCTCGTGGCCCTGAGTCCCGGGGAAAGTCCAGGGCAGGGATTATGGGTGCTTGTTCTTCCTCTTTAGGGCTGGCTGGGTGCCAGAGGAGCTGTGTTTGCTCAGGGTGGAGCCTGACACCCTTTGGAATGGGTTGAGGTTAGCGGAAGCCTAGGCTGGGGGAAGGGGTCACCCAGGGAGGGAACGGGCATTTATGGAGCACTTACTGTATGCGCGAGTGTGGGGTCACCAGGCCTTGGAGATTCAGCAGTGAGCAAGGCAGACCACGCTTCCTGCTCTCGTGGGGCGTATGTTTTGGTGGGGAAAGACAGACATGGAACAAGAAACACAATAATTGAGCCAATGGCTGCACGGATGATAACATGCATGAGAGGCGCTTTGTAATTTATTTTATTTTACTTTTCTTGAGACGGAGTCTTGCTCTATTGCTCAGGCTGGAGCTCAGTGGCATGATCTCCGCTCACTGCAACCTCCACCTCCTGGGTTCAAGTAATTCTTCTGCCTCAGCCTCCTGAGTAGCTGGGATTATAAGCACCCACCACCAGGCCAGCTAATTTTTGTATTTTTAGTAGAGACAGGGTTTCGCCATATTGGCCAGGCTGGTCTTGAACTCCTGATCTCAGGTGATTCTCCTGTCTCGGCCTCCCAAAATGCTAGGATTATAGCCATGAGTCACCACGTTCAGCCAAAATGAAGAAAGAGCTTTAAGTGCTGGCCTGAAGACATTTGGCTTTATGATATTAAAGGATATTTTTTCCCAAAATAGTAAAATCATAACTCCCATACAAGTACAAAATGAGGCCAGATGCGGTGGCTCACGCCGGATCACCTGGATCCGTGAGGTGGCTCACGGTGGATCACCTGAGGTCAGGAGTTTGAGACCAGCCTAGCCAACATGATGAAACCCCATCTCTACCAAAAATACAAAAATTAGCCGGGCGTGTTGGAAGGCGTCTATAATTCCAGCTACTTGGGAGGCTGAGGCAGGAGAATCGCTTGAACCCGGGAGGCAGAGGTTGCAGTGAGCCGAGATCGCACCGCTGCACTCCCGCCCCAGCGACAAAGTGAGACTCCATCTCAAAAATGTCATTCCGTGCCCAGAATGACAACACCTTAGTGCAGACGGTTTTCAGGGGGCAGGGAGCCCCCTCTAACCCTGAGACACTGTAATTCACCTTTGATTTTCCTATGGGGGGCCCGAGTGGAGTTAGAAGCTTGGAGAGGCAGCCCAGGGGATCCTTAGCGGTGGATGCTTAAGCCTTTGAACCTTCCCCGAAATATTGCTCAGGGTCAAAACCGGGATCTCCATTTTACAGATGAGGAAACTGAGGCAGGAGCTGGAATTCAAGGGGGCTCTGCTCTTCTCTCTCTGCTGTGGAACCTCCTTCTAGAGCTCAGCCGTCCTCTCTTTTGGGGGAAATGGCATCTTTGGCATGCCTTGGTGGCTGCCGCCTGGAATCCCAACATTTTGGGAGGCCAAGGTGGGAGGATCACATGAGCCCAGCAGTTCAAGACAGGCCCGGGCAACATAATGAGGTCCTGTCTCTACAAAATATACAAAAATCTGCTAGGCGGCGTGGCGTGTACCTGTGGTCCCAGCTACTCAGGAGGCTGGGGTGGGAGGATCACTTGAGCCCAGGAAAGTGGAGGCCGCAGTGAGCTATGACTGCAACACCGCACTCCAGCCTAGGTAGCAGAGCAAGACCGTCTCAAAAAAAAATAAAACAAGTCCCCCGTTGAACCCCCTGAGCTGCATTCCATACTGCAAACTTCTAGTAGGTTCCACACTCCCCTCCTACTTCAAAGTGCCCCCCATGAGGTCCTCCAGCCTCCCAAGGACGCCAAACCCTGAGACATTCTTCAGCCCTCCTGTGCATTAGGGCTGAGCCGACCACACCTAGAATCCGTCCTTCCTCAAAGGTCATTCGACTCTTGGCAACCCACAGACCGGCCCGTCTCCTCCCACCTGGCTGCCCTCCGTCTTTGCTCTCTGTCTCTGCTCCTGCCCTGTCCTCTCCACACAGCTTCCTTAAAACCTCCCAAGGTCCCCCAAAACCCATCACCCCAGTCTCGTCGTGAGGGAAGCAGCTGGTCCCCAGTGTCCCCACATTGAGAGACATTCTGCAAAAGACCTGCCCAGCACAGACTAACGGGTCACCGAACCAGGAAAGACAGAATCGGTCACAACCCAGCGGTGTCTAAGGAGACGTGACAGCCAAACGCCAGGTGGGATCCTGGATGGGGGCCTGGGGCGGCAAAGGGCCTGCGGAGAGACGTGAAATAAATTGGCCTAAAATTATTTCAAAATAAATAAATAAAATGTTCATTAAAAAATAGGCTGTGCGCAATGGCTGATGACTGTAATCCCAGCACTTTGGGAGGCCAAGGCAGGAATATTTTCTTTTTTTTTTTTGAGACGGAGTCTCGCTCTGTTGCCCAGGCTGGAGTGCAGTGGCCGGATCTCAGCTCACTGCAAGCTCCGCCTCCCAGGTTTACGCCCGAGTAGCTGGGACTACAGGCGCCCGCCACCTCGCCTGGCTAGTTTTTTGTATTTTTTTTTTAGTAGAGACGGGATTTCACCGTGTTAGCCAGGATGGTCTCGATCTCCTGACCTCGTGATCCGCCCGTCTCGGCCTCCCAAAGTGCTGGGATTACAGGCTTGAGCCACCGCGCCCGGCAGGAATATTTTCTTGAGACCAGCCTGGGCAACAAAGTGAAACTCCAAAGTCTCCAAGAAAAACACGAAAATTTGGCCGGGCGCGGTGGCTCACGCCTGTAATCCCAGCACTTTGGGAGGCCGAGGCGGGCGGATCACAAGGTCAGGAGATCGAGACCACGGTGAAACCCCGTCTCTACTAAAAATACAAAAAATTAGCCGGGCGCGGTTGTGGGCGCCTGTAGTCCCAGCTACTCAGGAGGCTGAGGCAGGAGAATGGCGTGAACCCGGGAGGCGGAGCTTGCAGTGAGCCGAGATGGCGCCACTGCACTCCAGCCTGGGCGACAGAGCCAGACTCCGTCTCAAAAAAAAAAAAAACAAAAAAAACAAAAAAAAAACACGAAAATTAGCTGGCCGTGGTGGCATGCGCCTGTAATCCCAAATCCTATCTACTCGGGAGGCTAAGGTGGGCAGATTGTTTGAGCCCAGGAGGTCGAGGCTGCAGCGAGTCATAATCGTGCCACTGCACTCCCAGCACTTGAGAGGGCTGAGGCAGGAGGATCACTTGAGCCCAGGGGTTCAAGACCATCAGGGGCAACAGACAGCAACCCTGTCTCAAATAAAAGAATAGAATGGAGGATGGGTGCGGTGGCTCAGGCCTGTAATCCCACCACTTTAGGAGGCCGAGGCGGGTGGATCACCTGAGGTCAGGAGTTCGAGACCAGCCTGGCCAATATGGTGAAACCCCGTTTCTACTAAAAATACAAAAATTAGCTGGGCACGGTGGCGGGCTCCTGTAATTCCAGCTACTTGGGAGGCTGAGGGTGGAGAATTGCTTGAACTCAGGAGGCAGAGGTTGTAGTGACTGGAGATCACAGTATTGCACTCCAGCCTGGGTAACAAGCACAAAACTCCATCTCAAAAAACAAACAAACAAACAAAAAACAAAAAACAAAGCAAAACAAAAGAATGGAATGGAACGGAACAGAACGGAACAGAACAGAACAGAATAGAATGCTCAACAGGAATAAGAAAAAAAAGAATAGGCTGGGTGCAGTGGCACATCATATCACGGTGGCTTACGCCTGTAATCCCAGCACTTTGGGAGGCTGAGGCGGGCGGATCACGAGGTCAGTAGATCAAGACCATTCTGGCCAACATGGTGAAACCCTGTCTCTACTAAAAATATAAAAATTAGCCGGGCATGGTGACGGGCACCTGCAATCGCAGCTACTCAGGAGGCTGAGGCAGGAGAATCGTTTGAACCCGGGAGGCGGAGGTTGCAGTGAGCCGAGATCGCACCACTGTACTCCAGCCTGGCGACCGAGTGAGACTCTGTCTCAAAATAAATAAATAAATAAATAAATAAATAAATAAATAAATAAATAAATAAAAGAATAAACACCTTGCTGGCTTTCCGCTGGGTCCGGGGCTTCCCCCTCTGCGCTGGCTTCCCCCTGACATCCCCAGGAGCGTCTCTGTCCAGCCTGGCCACATCCACTGCCGCCCCCATCTCCCTCCCACCCCTTCCACCTTGTCCCATCACAGAGGCTTCACCTGCCCCTTCCAGAGGTGCAGGCACCCACACCTGGGAGTGGCCTCTCTTCACCTCCCACATCCTGTCTGTCCCCAGTGGGAGAGGCTCTGCTTGCAGCTGTTTTCAGAATCTGCCCACGTTTCACCCGCCTCCGTCCCCACCTGATCCCGCTCCAGTATCGCCCACCTGGGCCAGTTCAGTTCCCACCACCCTGGTCCCCAGCTCCCACCCTTGTCCCCAACTGTCTGTCCTTCCTGTAGCAGCCACCAGAGAGCACCTGTGAGCACCTGAGTCAAGGCCCATCTCTCCCTGCCCACAGCCCTCCATGGCTCCCACCTGCCTTGGGATCAAAGCCCAAGTTCTCCCTGTAGCCCACAAGGCCCTGCCCCATCATCTCATCTCCCTGCCCTTCCTTTCTTCCTCTCTCCTCCTCACTCTGTCCCAGCCACATAGGCCTCCTCACTCTCCCTGTTCCTCCAATGTGCCAGGCATGGTCCTGCCCCAGGACCTTTTCACAGGCTGTGTCCTTGCTCGCCTCCTGCAGATCTAACTATTCCCTGCCTGGATTCCCCTCACCTCGGTCACTCCCCCACTCTTTTTTCTTTTTTTCTTTTTTTTTTTTTTTTTTGAGACAGAGTCTCGCTCTGTTGCCCAGGCTGGAGTGCAGTGGCGCAATCTCGGCTCACTGCAAGCGCCGCCTCCCGGGTTTACGCCATTCTCTTGCCTCAGCCTCCCGAGTAGTTGGAACTACAGGCGACCGCCACCTCGCCCGGCTAGTTTTTTTGTATTTTTTAGTAGAGACAGGGTTTCACCGTGTTAGCCAGGATGGTCTCGATCTCCTGACCTCG
Organism: Macaca mulatta; assembly: GCF_049350105.2. Taxonomy (NCBI): domain Eukaryota; kingdom Metazoa; phylum Chordata; class Mammalia; order Primates; family Cercopithecidae; genus Macaca; species Macaca mulatta. Next base: position 4,523,047 of record NC_133424.1, read on the forward strand.
TGATCCACCCGTCTCGGCCTCCCAAAGTGCTGGGATTACAGGCTTGAGCCACCGCGCCCGGCCACCCCACTCTTTTTTCTTTTTTGCCTGGAGTACAGTGGCACAATCACAGCTCACTGCAGCCTCAACCTCCCAGGCTCAAGTGATCCTCCCACCTCAGCCTCCTGAGTACCTAACACTACAGGCATAGGCCACCAGTATGCCCAGCTATTTTTTTTTTTTTTTGAGACAGATCTTGTTCTATCACCCAGGTTGGAGTACAGTGGTGCAATCTCGGCTCACTGCAACCTCTGCCTCCTGGGTTCAAGCGATTCTCCTGCCTCAGCCTCCCGAGTGGCTGACGTCTAGCTAATTTTGTTATTATTATTTTTTTTTAGAGATGGAGTCTTGCTACATTGCCCAGGCTGGTCTTGAACCCCTGGGTGCAAGTGATCCTCCTGCCTCAGGCTCCCCAAGTACTGAGATTACAGGCATGAGCCACTGCACTGCACCTGGCTGGTCACTTGTCTTAAAGCTCAGTCCTCTTCTCCAGCACCAGCTCCTGAGGGAAGCCCTCCCTGAGCCCTCAGCCTGGGTAAAGTCTCCCTGTACCACTCCCTCCCTCCCTGGAGGGCAGTGGTGCAATCATAGCTCACTGCAGCCTCAACTTCCTGGGCCCGAGCCATCCTCCCGTTTCAGCCTCCTGAGTAGGTGGGACTGCTGGATGCTGTCAGAGCCTAGATTGTACTTTTTTGTTGTTGTTGTTGTTGAGACGGGGTCTCACTCTGTTGCCCAGGCTGGAGTGCAGTGGCGCAATCTTGGCTCACTGCAACCTCTGCCTCCTGGGTTCAAGCGATTCTCCTGCCTCAGCCTCCCGAGTAGCTGGGACTACAGGTGCCTGCCTCCACGCCCGGCTAATTTTTGTATTTTTAGTAGAGACAGGTTTGACCATCTTGGCCAGGTTGGTCTCAAACTCCTGATCTCGTAATCCTGCCTCAATCTCCTGGGTAGGTGGGATTATAGGCGCCTGCCACTGTGTCTGGCTAATTTTTGTATTTTTAGTAGAGATGGGGTTTCATCACCTTGGCCAGACTGATCTCAAACTGCTGACTTTGTGATCCACCTGCCTTGGCCTCCCAAAGTGCTGGGATTACGGGTGTGAGCCACCGCACCCACCCGTTCTTTTAGTATTTATTGAGCGCCTACTGCATACACAGTGATGGGGCTGCAGGAGGACTGATTGACAGGCACAGTGGAAGCCCCACAGTCTTTAGGGGAGACAGACAATAATTGAATAATCGCATGTGAAACTAAAAAGTACAATTAGGCTGGGCGCGGTGGCTCAGGAGTTCGAGACCAGCCTGGTCCTGCTTCACTGGGGGACCTCGGCCCAGCCCCTGTTATCTCTGGACCTCAGTTTCCCCACAGGCACTCAGAAGAGGTTGAGCTGGGTCATCACAGGGAGACCTCCAGGACACCACCTTCCCTTCATCCTCCTGTCCCTCACCCTGCTCAGGCCACACTGGCCCTGGACGTTGGTTCCCAATGACGTGTTGTATACTTGGCTTGCAACAGTTTTGTTGAGCGAGTGACTGAATGGACAGAAGAATGGAGGCATAAATGAAGTAGACTGCTGAAAAGCAGATTTTCTCTTTTTTTTTTCTTTTCTTTTTGCTATTGTTATTTTTACTTCGTGAGGCACCATTAGAAAAGCAAGTTTTTAATTCTTTAAGGTGATCTGAAGGTCAGGGGTGGGGGGAATAAGGGGCTCAAGGCTATGCCCATCTCCAAAGCCTTGGATTTCAACCCAGGTTCACAGGATGGTACTAGGGAGCCACTGAATGCTCTTGAGCAGGGCATGGATATGAGAGCAGACGGTGGGTGGTTGGAGGAAGACAATGTGTCCTGGTGCGGTTATCCAGCTTCCTCTCTTTGAGGGGTTGACAGTGGAATTTCTCTGCGTTGGCTATTGACGTTCTCTGGGATGGGGCCGTCCTGGGCAATGCAGGGTGCTGAGCGGCATCCCTGGCCTCCACCCACCCATGCCCAGAGCACCTTCCAGGTTTTTAAAATTTTTTTATTGTTTTATTTTTGAGGTAGAGTCTTGCTCTGTCGCCCAGGCTGGAGTGCAGTGATGCGATCTCGGATCACTGTGACCTCTGCCTCCCGGGTTCAAGTGATTCTCCTGCCTCAGCCTCCCGAGTAGCTGGGATTACAGGTGCCTGTCACCACGCCCAGCTAATTTCTGTATTTTTAGTAGAGACGGGGTTTCGCCCTGTTGGCCAGGCTGGTCTCGAACTATTGACCTCAAGTGATCCACCCATCTTGGCCTCTCAAAGTGCTGGAATTACAGGTGTGTCACCGCGCTCAGCCTGGTTTTTTTTTTTTTTTTTTTGAGACAGAGTCTTGCCCTGTTGCCCAGGCGCAATCTCGCCTCACTGCAAGCTCTGCCTCCTGGGTTCACGCCATTCTCCTGCCTCAGGGTCCTGAGTAGCTGGGACTACAGGTGCCTGCCACCACGCCCGGCTAATTTTTGTACTTTTATTAGAGACAGAATTTCACTGTGTTGACCAGGATGGTCTCAAATTCCTGACCTTGTGATCCGCCCACCTCGGCCTCCCTAAGTGCTGGGATTATAGGCGTGAGCCACCAAGCCCGGCCTTTTTTTTTTTTTTTTTTATTAGCCAGGCTTGGTGGCACTTGCCTGTACTCCCAGCTACTTGGGAAGCTGAGGTGGGAGGATTGCTTGAGCCCAGGAGGTGGAGGCTGCAGTGAGTCATGGTCACACCCCTGCACGATCATTCCTGGGCAACATAGTGAGATCCCATCTCCACATCCACAACAAATTTTTAAAATATCTGAGGCAGGGTGCAGTGGCTCACACCTATAATCCCAGCACCTTGGGAGGCCAAGGCAGAAGGATCACTTGAGTTAGGAGTTCGAGGCCAGCCTGGCCCACATGGCAAAACTCATCTCTACAAAAATACAAAAAATTAGCCAGGTGTGGTGGCGGGCACCTGTAATCCCAACTACTCAGGAGGCTGAGGCAGGAGAATCACTTGACCCCAGGAGGCGGAGGTTGCAGTGAGCTGAGATCGCACCACTGCACTCCAGCCTGGGTGACAGAGCAAGACTATGTTTCAACATATATATATTAGCTATGGCTGGGCACAGTGGCTCAAGCCTGTAATCCCAGCACTTTGGATGGCCAAGGTGGCCGAATCACTTGAGGTCAGGAGTTTGAGACCAACCTGGCCAACATGGTGAAATTCTGTCTCTATTAAAAATATAAAAGTTACCTGGGCGTGGTGGCACCCACCAGTAATCCCAGGTACTCAGAAGGCCGGGTCAGGAGAATTGCTTGAACCTGGGAGGCAGAGGTTGCAGTGAGACAAGATCATGGCACTGTCTCCAACGTGGGCGACAGGGTGAGACTCTGTCTCAAAAAAAAAAAAAAAAAAAAAATATATATATATATATACACGCACACACACACACACACACATATATATACACACACACACAGGTATGTATATATATATATATGAGCTGGGTGTGGTGGCAGGCACCTCTAGGCCCACCTACTCAGGAGGCTGAAGTGGTAGGATCACTTGAGCCCAGGAAGTTGAGGTTTCAGTGAGCCATGATCTTGCCCTTGCAGTCCAGCCTGGGTGACAGAGCTAGACGCTGTCTCAAAAATAAATAAATAAATAAGTGGGTTAAACTCCTAGCAACAAATGGGGCTCCTGGGCCATGTTTCCTGGCATATGCCTGGATTCAGCCACAGTTACACCCGACATTCGTGTGCCCACTTTGCAGCTGAGAAAACTGAGGCCAGATGGTGAGCTGACCTGCGGGATTTGGCTGCAGCTCTGTTTGCCCCTGCATCTCGAACTCCAACGTGGTGCCTCTTACCGGAGGGGGACCCTTGGCAATGTCTTGAGACATTTGGGTGTTCAAAACCAGGCCGAGGCCGGGCGCGGTGGCTGACGCCTGTAATCCCAGCACTTTAGGAGGCCGAGGCGGGCGGATCATGAGGTCAGGAGATCGAGACCATCCTGGCTGACACGGTGAAACCCTGTCACTATTAAAAATACAAAAAGGCCGGGCGCGGTGGCTCAAGCCTGTAATCCCAGCACTTTGGGAGGCCGAGACGGGCGGATCACGAGGTCAGGAGATCGAGACCATCCTGGCTGACACAGTGAAACCCCGTCTCTACTAAAAAATACAAAAAAACTAGCCGGGCGAGGTGGCGGGCGCCTGTAGTCCCAGCTACTCGGGAGGCTGAGGCAGGAGAATGGCGTGAACCCTGGAGGCGGAGCGTGCAGTGAGCCAAGATCACGCCACTGCACTCCAGCCTGGGCGGCAGAGCGAGACTCTGTCTCAAAAAAAAAAAATAAAATAAAAGTAAAAATAAGGCCGGGCGCGGTGGCTCAAGCCTGTAATCCCAGCACTTTGGGAGGCCGAGGCGGGCGGATCACAAGGTCAGGAGATCGAGACCACAGTGAAACCCCGTCTCTACTAAAAATACAAAAAATTAGCCGGGCGCGGTGGCGGGCGCCTGTAGTCCCAGCTACTCAGGAGGCTGAGGCAGGAGAATGGTGGGAACCCGGGAGGCGGAGCTTGCAGTGAGCCGAGATCGCGCCACTGCACTCCAGCCTGGGCAACAGCGTGAGACTCCGTCTCCAAAAAAATAAATAAATAAAAAATAAAATAAAAATAAAAATAAAAATAAATAATAAAAAATAAAAATAAAAATAAAAATACAAAAAATTAGCCAGGCGTGGTGGCGGACGCCTGTAATCCCAGCTACTTGGGAGATTGAGGTGGGAGAATCATTTGAACCCAGGAGGTGGAGCTTGCAGTGAGCCGAGATTACGCCAGTGCACTCCAGCCTGGGCGACAGAGCAAGACTCCCTCTCAAAAAAAAAAATTAAAAAAAAAATTTGCTGGACCTTATTCATCTAAAATCTTTTTTTTTTTTGCCACCTGCTGGTGGCCGGATGTCACACAGGGAAGGGCTAAGCTGTCTGTAGGTACACAGTAGATGTTCAGCAAGCCTTAGTTTTGGTTAATGGTGTTTCTACATTGGCTTAGCATGGGGTCTTGGAAAGAGTCTGGGGCTCCAGGAACCCACGCTGTGCAACCTTCACTGAGACTGGGACCCCTTTCTTAGCCTTCATCTATAAAATATGTGTGTGTGGCTGGGAGCAGTGGCTCATGCCCGTCATCCTAACACTTTGGGAGGCCCAGGTGGCCGAAGATCCAGACCAGTCTGGCCAACATGGGGAAACCCCGTCTCTACTGAAAATACAAACATTAGCCGGCCGTGGTGGCGGGTGCCTGTAATCCCAGGTACTCGGGAGGCTGAGGCAGGAGAATCACTTGACCCTGGCAGGCAGAGTTGCAGTGAGCCGAGATCGCGCCACCGCACTCCAGCCTGGGCAACAGAGCGAGACACTGTCTCAAAAATAAAATAAAGTGAAGTATGTGTGTGGGATTCCCCGATAAAAATAATAGCCAACACTTAGTGGGAGCTTTCTAAGAATATTGTGTGCATTTACTCACATAATGCTTGGAGTCAGGTGCTATTATTACCATTTACAGATGGGGAAAATGAGGCACAGAGTGGTTTGCAGAGGACACACCACTGGGATGGGGCAGATATCACATTTATGTCCTATCCTAGGCCCCTTTTATTTATTCATTTATTTATTTTTTGAGACGGAGTCTCGCTCCGTCACCCAGGCTGGAGTTCGATGGTGTGATCTCGATCTCGGCTCACTGCAAGCTCCACCTCCCGGGTTCACACCATTCTCCTGCCTCAGCCTCCCGAGTAGCTGAGACCACAGGTGCCCGCCACCACCCCTGGTTAATTTTTTGTATTTTTAGTAGAGATGAGGTTTCACCGTGTTAACCAAGATGGTCTCGATCTCCTAACCTCGTGATCCGCCCGCCTCGGCCTCCCAAAGTGCTGGGATTACAGTATTTATTTATTTTCATTTCAATTTTTTTTTTTTTTTGAGACAGAGTCTCGCTCTGTTGCCAGGCTGGAGTGCAGTGGCGCCATCTCCGCTCACTGCAAGCTCCGCCTCCCAGGTTCGTGCCATTCTCCTGCCTCAGCCTCCCGAGTAGCTGGGACTACAGGCTCCCGTCACCGCACCCAGTTAATTTTTTGTATTTTTCATAGAGACAGGGTTTCACATTGTTAGCCAGGATGGTCTCGATCTCCTGACCTCAAGATCTGCCCACTTTGGCCTCCCAAAGTGCTGGGATTACGGGCGTGAGCCACCACCCCTGGCCTTTACAGGCTCAAGTTTTAATCAAAGCTTGTCTATAAGCTTACTTTATTCCTGCATCTTCTCCATTGTTTCTTCCTTGTATTTGCCCTTTTCCTTTCCTACCTGGTGAGATTTGGCTTTCCGTTCAAGGATCTTCTTGCCGCCTTTGTCCAGTTTTAGCCTAGTGATAACCACCTAGGTCAATGCCTACGTGGACAGTTGTGCCGTTAGCCTTTTCCTGCTGCACCCGTTCAATGTAGATAACATATTTCTTCCTGTAAACCTGGACTACTTTGCCAATTTGCCGACCTTTATAGTGTCCTTGCACAACCTGAACTTCATCATCGTTTTGAGTGGGCATGGATCGCAGGTGGTACTTGTGTCTCAGCTCTTTGGAAAGAGGGAAAGACATAGAATCTTCCTGCGAATGTGGGAAGGTGCATTAAAATGCCTTTTGTGATTCTTGCTTCGCTGGGAAGTCACAAAGGGACTGAACTTCATCTTGGTCGCTCCCGCTTCAGTGATGGCCGCAAAAGTGAAGAGAACTACACACTCCTTTTTGTTTATTTATTTTCTTTTCTTTTTCTTTTTTTTTTTTTTTTGAGACGGAGTCTCATTCTGTCACCCAGGCTGGAGTGCAGTGGCGCGATCTCCACTCACTGCAAGCTCTACCTCCCGGGGCCACGTCATTCTCCTGCCTCAGCCTCCCGAGTAGCTGGGACTACAGGTGCCTGCCACCGTGCCCAGCTAATTTTTTTATTTTTTTAGTAGAGACAGGGTTTCACCGTGTTAGCCAGGATAGTCTCGATCTCCTGACCTCGTGATCCGCCCGTCTTGGCCTCCCAAAGTGCTGGGATTACAGGCATGAGCCACCGCGCCCGGCCTCCTTTTTATTTTTTACAGAGATTGGGTCTTGCTATATTGCCCAGGCTGGTCTCCAACTCCTGGCATCAAGTGATCCTCCCACCTGACTCTTCAAAATGCTGGAATTACAGGAGTGAGCCATTGTGCCTGGCCTCTAGGCTCCTTTTAATCCTCCTGACAACCCTGTGATGTAGGGCCTATTATTTTCCCCAATTACAGATGTGGAAACTGAGGAACAGAGAGGGGCAGTAACTTGCCTGAGGTCACACAGCAAATAGGTGAGAGCTGGTTTTAGAACCCTCCCAGCTCTGAAGTTCCAAGTGGGTCCCCACAAGAGGCTTTGGTAATGCTTTACTGGGGCCCTTGGAGACCCTCGAGGGACACCCTTGAGGGACTGACTGTAGCTGACTCGGGTCTCTGGGCTAGTGTTTTGGGTAGAATTGTAGTGAAGGAGGTGAGATGTCATCTTAGTGGGCCCTCTGAGACGTTGATATTGTTGGCCTTGTTTACTTAGCAAACTCTTTTTTTTTTTTTTTTTTTTTTTGAGACGGAGTCTCGCTCTGTCACCCAGGCTGGAGTGCAGTGACGCGATCTCGGCTCACTGCAAGCTCTCCCTCCTGGGTTCAAGCCATTCTTCTGCCTCAACCTCCCAAGTAGCTGGGACTACCGGTGCCCGCCACCATGCCTGGCTAATTTTTTTTTGCATTTTTAGTAGAGACGGGGTTTCACAGTGTTTGCCAGGATGGTCTCGATCTCCTGACCTCGTGATCTGCCCATCTTGGCCTCCCAAAGTGCTGGGATTACAGGCGTGAGCCACTGCGCCCGGCCTACTTAGCAAACTCTTAACCAACCTTCAAATCCCCAGCTGCGATGCTCCCTCCTCCAGGAAGCCTTTCTTTTACCCGCTAGAGTTTTCTCTGTGCTCTTCACCCCTAACCACAACCTGGGGCTCCTCTCCCTGCCCAGCCCTGACTGTATAAGGCTGGGGAGGGGTGTTTATGTGTAGGTTTGCCCCTTTAACTCTGGGGTGGGGCCCAGGCACAGCTGGGCTCAGGTTTTTTTTTATAGTAAGGAATGTGTGGGTGCAGCTATGACCAGCCCCGCCCAACCAGGTGACTTGAAGTTTTTCTACACTGGTCCAGTCCCTCCTAGGTCTAACCTTAAGAATCCCGGAATCCCAGGCGCCTGAGCGGGGAGGGTGGGCTGGGCTGGGTGAGAAGAAGGAAACGACCTTTACTCGCTCCCAGAGCCTGAAGAATTTCCTCGTGCCCTGCTCCCCTGCCCCTTTCTTTGTTTCTTTCTTTCTTTTTCTTTCTTTTCTTTTCTTTCTTTTTTTTTTTTTTTTTTTTTTTTGGAGACAGGGTCTCGCGCTGCTCTGTCACCCAGACTGGAGTGCAGTGGCGTGATCTCAGCTCACAGTAACCTCCGCCTCCCGGGTTCAAGCTATTCTCTTTCCTCAGTCTCCCGAGTAGCTGAGGCATGCGCCACTACGACCGGCTAATTTTTGTATTTTTAGTAGAGACGGGGGTTTCAACGTGTTGGTCAGGCTGGTCTCGAACTCCTGACCTCGTGATCCGCTCGCCTCGGCCTCCCAAAAAATTCGGGGATTACAGGCAGGAGACACCGCGCCCGGTCCCGCCCTGCCCCTTTCTTTCCTCGGTGCTGGGTGTGAAGACAGAGCCCGGAGGCCAGGACCACAGGAAAGAGGCACGCAGCCGCTGTTGCATCTTCAGGGCGTCCACGCCCCTGGCCTCTGGGGCCTCAGGTTCCCCTCTGGGGAATGGGGCAAACCTTCCGGAGATAAGATGGCCCAGGAACCAGCCCTATGCTGAGGAGGTCTCCGGCCCTCGACAAGCTTCTAATCCAAGAGGCCTCCCAGATGCACCTCAAAATGTGCCCATTTCGCGGACGGAAACACCGTCCAAATAGTAGGCTCCGTTCCAAGGGCGGAGGTCATTCCTGCCGGGTCTTGCTGGCAGTCTTGTCGGGCCGGGATCTGGTCGCGGCCGCCTGCCCCAGCTCGGCTGCGTGGATAACCCGGCCTGGAGTTTCCGCCTTAGGACCTGGCTCCTGTGATGGGAGGGGGGAGAGAAACCTCCGCGGCGTCCAGGGGGCGTGTCTGGGCAGGGGCGGGGCTGGCCTGGGACCTGGAGGAGGAAGAGGGGGCAGGTGCAGCCGGGAGCTGCGGAGCTGGAGGGAGGAGGACGAGAGCCGCCAGGCCATCAGAGGCTGTGACCCTCCCCAGCCTCCTTCCCCAGCCCGGGGTGGGGGCCGATTGACTGTTTCCAGGCCCCGTCTCGGGTAGGGGGGCTGGAGAGCCCCCAGGTGGACCATGGCGGTGAGATTCCAGGCGAGTAACCCTCCGAGGGCGGCGAGGGGAGGGGTTCGGGCTGGGGTGGTGGGGGGAAGCAGGGTTTGGGAGTCGACCCAGGACAGCAGAACACCTTCTACCTACATAACAGGCAGGGAAACTGAGTCCCAGAGGGATGAAGTGGCTAGCTGGAGGTTGCACTTCAAGATGCTTCCGCGCCCCCCATCCCTGCCTCCAAAGACCATCCCTGCTGGAACCTCCTCTGCCCCAGGACTGGCCTCCTTTAATCCCACAGAGCTGGGTTCAAATCCCCAATTTTCTGTCCACTATGCTGTGTGTAACGTGGGCCCAGTGAGTGAACCCTCTCTTTACCTCATCTGATAAATGGGTGATCAACATTTTAAACAGAGGGAAAATGTATTTGAAGAGCTTGGCGCATCGTAGGTGGGCTGGAGAGATGTTCATCCCCCTTTGCTGGGGGTGTGCAGCCGGCTGAGCTCGGGCGCCCATGGTGGCACGGTGGGCAGTGACTTCATTTGTGGGCTGGGGTGGCTTTGGTGAACATTCACCTCCTACAAGGCTGCAGGAGGGAGCACCAGCATTTATTGGGTGCCCACTGTGTACAGAGCCGTTAACAGGCATTACCAGGCAGAGGCAGGGGTGGGGTGAGCAAGCTGGCTGGGGTGCGCCGTGGTAGGGGCGGGGTGGAGGGGCGATCCTTGTCTCCAGAGGGATTTCACCCTCCAGGCATGGAACCTGGACTGGCTCCTTCACACCCACCAGCCAGGGTAGACTGGGGTTGCAGTGGTATGTGGCCAGACCCAGGCCACTCAGCCCCAAGCTTCAGGACCTGGCACTTCTGGTTTCCACTGACTTCCTCCTGGCCTCCAGGTACAGCTCTCAGAATCCCCTCCCCAGTCGGTGTATCTGTTGGCTGAAACCTCCCCCTCTGCCATTGTTTCTGGAAGTGGGGTGGGGGGGGGAGAAGGGTGGCCTGGGAGCCCCGTGCCCCGGGGCCGTGTGACTTGGTACCGCCGTCCCCTCTGGGCGGGCCTCTTGTTCGGCGTTTGTGTCCAGCCCTGGGCGGGGGGCGGGGACAAAGACCCAAGCCCCACCCTCTCGGAGCTCACCTGGACAGGGGCAGGGCCGGGAACTCAGGACGCACCTGTTGAGCACCTGCCACAGTGTGTTTTATTCAACCATTCACTCGTTCCTCAAACTCTTCCCTAGGGGGACCTGGTCTTATGGGGTCCCAGGGGCCCATCCCTGCCCATCGGGAGCCCTCAGACTGAGCGGGAAGGTGTAGGGTGGAGAAATGCACTCTGACATCCCACATCCCAATCATCACAGTTGGGCCAGACGGAGGATGTATGATATGCGTACGGAGGAAGAGACTGGGGCTGTGAAGGATGAATAGGAGTTTGCCAGGGAGTCCAGCACCAGCACCCAAGGCCTGGAAAGGAGGCTGATGGCCGATCACCTGGGCCTTAAGTAGCCAGAGAGACAGACATGCCTCCTTTCACAGACGAAGAGAAAAGACCAGAACCATACCAACTGATGGTTAAAGGGAATAAAGATGAGTTTTAGATGCCTTGAATAAAAAATCATAAAACAGGCCGGATGCGGTGGCTCACGCCTGTCATCCCAGCACTTTGGGAGGCTGAGGCGGGCAGATCACCTGAGGTCAGGAGTTTGAGACCAGTCTGACCAACATGGTGAAACCCCGTCTCTACTAAAAATTCAAAAATTAGCTGGGCGTGGTGGCGGGTGCCTGTAATTCTAGCTACTTGGGAGGCTGAGGCACGAGAATCGCTGGAAACCGGGAGGTGGAGGTTGCAGTGAGCCAAGATCACACCATTGCACTCCAGCCTAGGCAACAGAGTGACACTCTGTCTCAAAGTAATAATAATAATAATAATAATAATAAAACAAGCAGGAGTGATTGGGGATCAGAGAAGACTGGTTAGTTAGGTGGTCAGGGAGGACTTCCTGAGGAGGTGGCATTTGAGCCTAGACTTCAGTGGCTGGGGCCAGCCAGGCAGGAATCCCATGAAACATGTCCCAGATTCAGGGGACAGACGGGGTAAAGGTTTGGAGGTGAACTAAGATGAGGTGGGCTGTGAGGTTAGGCTTAATCCCTCGGGCACTGTGGAGCTCTGGAGGGTTTAGACAAAGCTTCTGGTTTCCGTGGAGACGAACCCGCACAAGCTGGGACAAGCCTGGACCACCTGGACTCCCTCACCCCTCTCCCCATCTGCGGCCCTGGTTCCCTGGGACTGTCTCTCTCTTTTTTTTTGAGACAGAATCTCACTCTTTTTTTTTTTTTTTTTTTTTAAGAAGGAGTCTCACTTTGTCGCCTAGGCTGGGGTGCAGTGGCACGATCTCGGCTCTCTGCAAGCTCCACCTCCCGGGTTCACGCCATTCTCCTGCCTCAGCCTCCCGAGGAGCTGGGACCACAGGTGCCCGCCACCACGCCCGGCTAACTTTTCTATTTTTTGTAGAGATGGGGGTCTCACTATGTTGTTCAGGTTGGTCTCGAACTCCTGGGCTCAAGCCATCCTGTTGCCTCGGTCTCACAAAGTGCCGGGATTATAGGCAGAAGCCACTGTGCCTGGCCCTGGGACCATTTAATGACACAAAGTATAACATCAAAGCAGGTTAAAAAAAAAAAAAAAATGCAATTTTGAAAACTAAGCTCAGAAGAAAAACAGTAAATAATCAGAAAGCCACTATGGCCTGGTGGTTAAGAGCAAGAGTGAGGCTGGGTGCGGTGGCTCACGCCTGTAATTCTAACACTTTGAGAGCCTGAGGAGGGAGGATCGCTTGGGCCCAGGAATTTGAGACCAGCTTGGTCAACATAGCAAAAACCCCATCTCTACAAAGAAAAAAAAAAAAAAATGCCGGGTGTGGTGGTGCCTGCCTGCGGTCCCAGCTTCTTTGGAGGCTGAAGCAGGAGGATCCCTTGAGCCTGGGAGTTCAAGGCTGCAGTGAGCTGTAATTGAGCCACTCCAGCCTGGGCAACAGTGAAACCCCGTATCAAAAACCAACCAACCAACCAAAAAAGAGCCAGAGAACAGGGCAGGCTGCCAAAGTTCACCACTGTGCTGTGTGACCTCAGGCAAGTTACTGAACCTCTCTGGGCCCCTTTTAATCTCACTGCTAAAGTAGGAATAGTAACCGTGCCACTTCCTAAGGTCACTCTGAGGATGAAATGAATAGGTCCACATCAAGCGCCCACTTGCAGCCAGCATGGACGAGGAGAGCTTTGGGAGGCCAAGGCAGGAGGATCACCTGAGGAGTTCAAGACAGCCTGGCCAACATGGTGAAATCTTGTCTCTACTAACAGTACAAACATTAGCTGGCTGTGGTTGTGGGTGCCTATAATCCCAGCTATTCGGGAGGCTGAGTCAGGAGAATCGCTTGAACCCAGGAGGTGGAGGTTGCAGTGAGCTGAGACGACGCCATTGCACGCCAGCCTGGGCGACAAGAGCAAAAAACTCCTTCTCAAAACAAACAAACAAACCAACAAACAAACAACTACGCAAAGGAGAAAGTCATTATTTGGCCGCCACCTCCCCAAGCCTCCTTCTCCTTGTCATGCATTGAATCTGTCCCCTTCTCTCAAACCACATCCCTGGAAGACAGGGCAGCGGTGCCATTTCACAGATGGGGAGACTGAGGCTGGGAGAGGCCCCACCATAGCTAGCACGGGTGGGCGGACGTGCGATTTGAGTCCGGTCCTGAGTGCTGTCCTGCCTCCCTGGGAACTGCAGAGCCCTGCCCTCTGCTCTGTTTCTCTCCCCTCCACCCCGCTTCTCACTCCTGGAGATCAGGAATGCTGGCCTCCCTGGAGACGCTGGAGCTTATAAGAAAATGGGGGGTGCCTGGGCAGAGGCAATCACACACCCGCTGTGCCAAGCCTGGAAAACTGGCTGGGGAGGAGGAGGAGTTACTTCTACAAACTCCCTCCCCCGTCCCTCCACCTGTCCCCTGCCTGGGGAGCAGGGCATGGTCTGTGCTGGCAGGAGGGAAGGGGGGGTGGAGGCGTGGCCAGGTGACCTTGCACCTGAGTCTAGTGTTCTCATCTATGCCATGGACATGAAAATAACAGAATCGGCCAGGCGCGGAAGCTCACGCCTGTAATCCTAGCACTTTGGGAGGCCGAGGTGGGCGGATCACCTGAGGTCTGGAGTTCAAGATCAGCCTGGTCAATGTGGTGAGACTCCCGTCTCTACTAAAACTACAAAAATTAGCTGGGCGTGGTGGCAGGCGCCTGTAATCTCATCTACTCAGGAGGCTGAGGCAGGAGAATCGCTTGAAGCTAGGAGGCGGAGGTTGCAATGAGCCGAGATCGCACCACTGCACTCCAGCCTGGGCAACAAGAGCAAAACTGTCTCAAAAAAACAACAAAAAAGATAGTACATGTAAAGCACCTGGCACAAAGGAAGTGCTTCATTAATTCACTCACTCACTCATTCATTCATTCAGCAAATCCTTCTTGAATCCCTGCTGCAACTCATGCGCTGTTCTAGGCAGGGAACTGAGGACTCAATTATGGACAAAGACAAAAATCTCTGCCCTCTAGAGCTGATATTCTAGACGGTGGGGGTGGATAGTGAATAGGCTTTAAAAATCGAGAGAATGTCCAAGGATTGCAAATTCCTTTTTTAATTTTTTTCTTTTCTTTTTTGAGATGGAGCCTTGCTCTGTCGCCCAGGCAGGAGTGTAACGGCGCGATCTCAGCTCACTACAGCCTCCACCTCCCAGGTTAAGCCATTCTCTTGCCTCAGCCTCCCAAGTAGCTGAGACTACAGGCACCCGCCACCATGCTTTGCTCATTTTTTTTTTTTTTTTTGTATTTTTAGTAGAGACAGGATTTTGCCATGTTGGCCAGGCTGATTTTGAACTCCTGACCTCAGGGGATCTGTCTGCCTTGGCCTCCCAAAGTGGTGTTGGGATTACAGGCATGAGCCACCACACCCAGCCTGCCTTTTTTTTTTTGAGATGGAGTCTTGCTCTGTCACCCAGGCTGGAGTGCAGGGCGCAATCTTGGCTCACTGCAACCTCCGCCTCCCGGGTTCAAGCAATTCTCCTGTCTCAGCCTCCCGAGTAGCTGGGATTACAAGTGTGCACCATCACACCCAGCTAATTTTTGTATTTTTAGTAGAGATGGGGTTTCACCGTGTTGCCCAGGCTGGTCTCAAACTCCTGACCTCAGGTGATCCACCTGCCTTGGCCCCCAGAATGCTAAGATTACAGGTGTGAGGCATGGTGCCCGGCCGGGTTGAAAATTCTATGGAGGAAGATACACCAAGGAGAGAGGGAAAAGGTGGTCTGTTGTGGTCAGGAGGGGGTTACAGTTCTAAATGGGGTGATCAGCGGTGACTTCATCAAGGGGGTCACGTTTGAGTTAAGTCCTTGAAGGAGGGCGCTCCATGCAGAGGGCACAGCTGGTGCAAAGGCCCTGAGGCAGGACTGGGCCTGGCGTGTTGGTGTTGGAGGGACAGTGAGGAGGCCCGAGTGGTTGGAGCAGAGTGAGCTCCCTCTGCCCTGCAGGCCTGGCTCGATCCTCTCCAGGGAGCTGAGCCAGACCTTCCAGAGGGAGAGGGACCAAGAACTTGCTTTCTCTCTGCACCTGCTACTGTTCAGTTCACTTCAACCAGGTCTCTCCCCCTTGGCACTGCTGACATTCACAGCCGGATTGTTCTCCGGGGTGGGGCCGTCCTGGGCACTGCAGGGTGCTGAACAGCATCCCTGGCCTCCACCCACTCCATATCAGGAGCTCCCCCAAGTCATGACAACCACACGTGTCCCCAGACATCACCCAGTGTCCCCAGGGCGAAGCAGAATTGCCCCTGTTTGAGAGCCACTGACTTAGACCCATTTTGCAGATGAAAAACTGAGTACGGGCCAGGCGCCGTGGCTCACGCCTATAATCGCAACATTTTGAGAGGCTGAGGTGGGTGGATCACCTGAAGTTGGGAGTTTGAGACCAGCCTGGCCAACATGGCGAACCCTGTCTCTACTAAAAATAGAAAAATTAGCCCGGCATGGTGACGGGCACCTGTAATCCCAGCTACTCAGGAGGCTGAGGCAGGAGATTCACTTGAACTTGGGAGGCAAGAGACTGCAGTGAGCAGAGATCGTGCCACTGCACCCCAGCCTGGGCAACAGAGTGAGACTATGCCTCAAAAAAAAAACAAGGCTGGGCGCGGTGGCTCACGCCTGTAATCTCAGCACTTTGGGAGGCCGAGGTGGGTGGATCACTTGAGGCCAGGAGTTAAAGACCAGTCTGGCCAATGTGGTGAAACCCCATCTCTATTAAAAATACAAAAATTAGCCGGGCATGGTGGTGTACCCCTGTAATCCCAGCTACTTGGGAGGCTGAGGCAGGAGAATCGCTTGAACCCGGGAGGTGGAGCTTGCAGTGAGCTGAGATTGTGCCACTGCACTCCAGCTTGGGTGACAGAGTGAGACTCTGTCTCAAAACAAAACAAAAAACAAACAAAAAAACCTGAGGCCCTGAGAGAGGTAGTAACTTGTCACAGGCTCCAACCACAGGCCTGTCAGAGCTGGACTCCTCATCCTGGGGCTGGGGACCCCCAAGTGCTCGGATGAGCCTGTGTGACCTCACACCCGTCTTCCCCGTTCCCCTTGACCAGGTGGCCGACATGGAGGAGCTGACCATCTGGGAACAGCACACGGCCACGCTGTCCAAGGTGAGGCCTCCCTCGCCCTGTCTGGGTGCCGGGGGGCAATGGTGGCTTAGGCCCAGCTCAATAGAGGGGAGACCCTTTACCCTGCAGGAAACAGCAGCTCTTCCTCCCCCTCATCCTCTCTCAGGACCCTCGCCGGGGCTTTGGCATTGCGATCTCTGGAGGCCGAGACCGGCCCGGTGGATCCGTGGTTGTGTCTGACGTGGTACCCGGAGGGCCGGCGGAGGGCAGGCTACAGTGAGTATCCAGGCAGCTGGGTTCTGTCAGGGGGAGGGCATGTCGAGAGGAGAAACCAGGCCGGGTACGGTGGCTCACGCCTGTCATCCCAGCACTTTGGGAGGCTGAGGTGGGTGGATCATCTGAGGTGAGGAGTTTGACACCAGCCTGGCCAACATGGTGAAACCCTGTCTCTACTAAAATTACAAAAATCAGCCGGGAGTGGTGGCACGCACCTGTAATCCCAGCTACTCGGGAGGCTGAGCTGGGAGAATCGCTTGAACCTGGAAGGTGGAGGTTGCAGTGAGCCGAGATCACGCCACTGCACACCAGCCTGGGCAACAGAGGGAGACTGTGTCTCAAAAAAATAAAATAAAATAAGAAAGAAAGCAAGGCGGGCAGGGTGCAGAGGCTCACGCCTGTAATCCCAGCACTTCGGGAGGCCAAGGCGGGTGGATCATGAGGTCAGGAGTTCAACACCAGCCTGGCCAAGATGGTGAAACCCTGTCTCTACTAAAAATACAAAAAATTAGCTGGGTGTGGTGGCATGCACCTGTAATCCCAGCTACTCCAGAGGCTGAGGCAGAGAATTTCTTTTTTTTTTTTTTTGAGACGGAGTCTTGCTCTGTCGCCTGGGCTGGATGGAGTGCAGTGGCTGGATCTCAGCTCATTGCAAGCTCCGCCTCCCGGGTTTACGCCATTCTCCTGTCTCAGCCTCCCCAGTAGCTGGGACTACAGGCGCCCGCCACCTCGCCTGGCTAGCTTTTTGTATTTTTTAGTAGAGACGGGATTTCACCGTGTTAGCCAGGATGGTCTTGATCTCCTGACCTCATGATCCGCCCGTCTCGGCCTCCCAAAGTGCTGGGATTACAGGCTTGAGCCACCACGCCCAGCCGGCAGAGAATTTCTTAAACCTGAATGGGCGGAGGTTACAGTGAGCTGAGGTCGTGCCGCTGCACTCCAGCCTGGGTGACAGAGCGAGACTCCGTCAAAAAAAAAAAAAAGAAAGCAAGGTGAAACCTTTGTAAGCCAAAGCAAGGAGACTGGAAAGTGCCTGGCACCTTCTAGCTCTGTCAACACAGGGCTCGGAGTTGGCAGTAGGACAGCGTCAGAGACTTGAGCCTCACTTCCCTAAAGTACTTCCGGGTTCTTCACCGCAGTTCCTGGGGTCATAGTGGCCCCAGGGCCCTTTTGGAACATAAAGTCCTGGAAACCATCTTTTTTTTTTTTTTTGGCAGGAGGGAAGGAGACCCAGTGTCCTGAGTCTTTAAGGGTTTGAAGCTTCTTGGAATTGTGTTGATAAAATGGTTCTGGGCCCCAAGTGGCTGACAGGTGATATGGCTCAGCCCAGCCCAGAATTAGGGACCACCAGGTTCAGAGAGAAAGAGCTAGAGAGAAAATATGAAATACAGACAGGGAGAGAGGGAAAGAAAAGCAGGAAGTGGGGATTTGTGGTGGAGGAAGCGAGGAGCAAGAAGATGCCAGGTGTGTGTAGTTGTAGCTTCCAGGCCGGGCATGGTGGCTCAGGCCTGTAATCCCAGCACTTTGGGAGGCTGAGGCGGGTGGATCATGAGGTCAGGAGATCGAGACCATCCTGGTTAACATGGTGAAACCCCATCTCTACAAAAAAATACAAAAATTGGCTGGGCATGGTGGCTCACGCCTGTAATTCCAGCACTTTGGGAGGCCGAGGCAGGCGGATCGCAAGGTCAACAGATCGAGACCACGGTGAAACCCCGTCTCTACTAAAAATACAAAAAAAAACACATTAGCCGGGCGCGGTGGCGGGCGCCTGTAGTCCCAGCTACTCAGGAGGCTGAGGCGGGAGAATGGCATGATCCCGGGAGGCGGAGCTTGTAGTGAGCCGAGATCGTGCCACTGCACTCCAGCCAGGGGGACAGAGCAAGACTCCGTCTCAAAAAAAAAAAAAATACAAAAAATTAGCCGGGCGTGGTGGCGGGCCCCTGTAGTCCCAGCTTCGTGGGAGGCTGAGGCAGGAGAATGGCGTGAACCTGGGAACCAGAGCTTGCAGTGAGCCGAGATTGCGCCACAGCACTCCAGCCTGGGTGACAAAGAAAGACTCTGTCTCAAAAATAAAATAAAATAAAATTAAATTAAATTAAATTAAAAAAACTAAAAAGTACAAAACTTAGCCAGGCGTGGTGGCGGGCACCTGTAGTCCCAGCTACTAGGAAGGCTGAGGCAGGAGGATCATTTGAAATGAGGAGGTGGAGGTTGCAGTGAATTGAGATCGTGCTACTGCAGTCCAGCCTGGGCAACAGAGTGAGACCCTGTCTCAAAAAAAAAAAAAAAAAAGTTGCTTCCACTCTATGATTATAGCAGGTTCTACAATTGGCCCCATTTTACAGATGAGAAAACGGAGGCCCAGAAGGCTGAATGTCTTTGTGAACCTAGGGACGCCAATGAATTAGAACCAGGCCTTGTAGACCTGGAGGTTCCAGAGACACCCCCTCCTCAGGGAGGGCTTGTTACGAGGGTCTCCCCTGCAAAGCCTCCTCCGTAAGACCCACCCACCTCTCTCAGGACAGGTGACCACATCGTTATGGTGAACGGGGTCTCCATGGAGAATGCCACCTCCACGTTTGTCATTCAGACACTCAAGACCTGCGCCAAGATGGCCAACATTGTGAGTAGGCAGCCCCTGGCACGGCCGGCGTCTCTGACCCCAGCCTGGGTCCTGCCGCTGTAGAGGTTGTAAGCTTCAGAGAGCAACGAGTCATCTTCTCATCTTACACTTCGGACATTGAGGTCCAGAGAGAGACTAGTGTACCCCAGGGTCACCTGGGGGCTGAGCAGAGCCTCCCCCAGCCCTTCCTGTAGTTGACCCCTCCTGTCCCTTCCTCTAACAGACAGTGAAACGTCCCCGGAGAATCCAGCTGCCCACCACCACCAAGGCCAGCCCCTCCGGCCCAGGGCACCGGGACTCGGACGAGGACGATGGGCCACACCGGGTGGAGGAGGTGGACCAGGGCCAGGGCTATGATGGTGACTCATCCAGTGGCTCCGGCCGCTCCTGGGATGAGCGCTCCCGCCGGCAGAGGCCTGGTCGCCGGGGCCGGGCCAGCAGCCATGGGCGTAGGAGCCCGGGTGGTGACTCTGAGGCCAACGGGCTGGCCCTGGTGTCTGGCTTTAAGCGGCTGCCGCGGCAGGACGTGCAGATGAAGCCCGTGAAGTCGGTTCTGGTAAAGAGGAGAGACAGCGAAGGTGAGGCGGGAGGTCAGGCGCGATCGGACCTGGACCACAGGGCACCGTGGTCGGGTGGGCAACGGTTTCAAGCCCTCCTCCTGCCTCAGCCTTCCTGGTGACTGGGACTACAGGCACTCGCCACCATGCCTGGCTCATTTTTGTATTTTTAGAAGAGACAGGGTTTCACCATGTTGGCCAGGTTGGTTTCGAACTCCTGACCTCAGGTGATCCCCTGCCTTGGCCTCCCATAGTGCTGGTATTGCAGGCGTGAGCCACTGTGCCCGGCCTGGAGGCTACAACTACACCTGGCATCTTCTCGCTCCTCACTCCCCCCACCACAAATCCCCACTTTTTCCCTTTTCTGTCCCTTTCTCCCTGTCTGTATTTCATGTATTCTGTCTAGCTCTTTCTCTGTGAACCTGGTGGTCCCTAATTCTGGGCTGGGTTAAGCCATATCACCTGTCAGCCACTTGAGGCCCAGAACCATTTTATCACCACGTCCTCTCCCTGATCCCCAGAACCTCTGCTTAGGCCACCTCACTTAGCAAAAGGGACTTAGCATGTGGGATGGAGTGAAGGACCCTGAGCTCGGAGGTGATCCTGGATGATGTGGGGGGCCCAATATCACCACAGGGTCTTTATAAGAGGAGGCCTGGCTGAGTGTGGTGGCTGATGCCTGTAATCCTAACACTTTGGGAGGCCAAGGCAGGTGGATCACTTGAGGCCAGGAGTTTGAGACCAGCCTGACCAATATGGTGGAACCCTGTTCCTACTAAAAATACAAAAATTAGCCAGGCGTGGTGGCATGCACCTGTAATCTCAGCTACCTGGGAGGCTGAGGAATGAGAATTGCTTGAACCCGGGAGGCGGAGGTTGCAGTGAACCGAGATTTCGCCACTGCACTCCAACCCAGGTGATAACAGTGAGACTCATTCTTGAAAAAAATTAAAAAATAAAAAATAGGCTGGGCCTGGTGGCTCAAGCCTGTAATCCCAGTACTTTGGGAGGCCGAGATGGGTGGATCACGAGCTCAGGAGATCGAGACCATCCTGGCTAACCAGGTGAAACCCTGTCTCTACTAAAAAATACAAAAAACTAGCCGGGCAAGGTGGCGGGTGCCTGTAGTCCCAGCTACTCGGGAGGCTGAGGCAGGAGAATGGCGTAAACCCGGGAGGCGGAGCTTGCAGTAAGCTGAGATCCGGCCACTGCACTCCAGCCTGGGTGACAGAGCAAGACTCCATCTCAAAAAAAAAAATAAAATAAAATAAAAAATAAAAATTGAAACAATTATGATGTCAGGAGCAATATAATACCCTTAGCCTGGGCATGGCAACATCGCGAGCAGCAGGTGACCTGGTGTCCCCACCCTCTGGAGATGTCATTGACACTTTCAGATCTCAGATCCCACAGGCGACATCGCCGTTCTCATTATGATGCCATCAAAGTGTTAGGAAGGGAGGGCCCACACCTGGACTCTGTCCTTGCAACAGGAGAATGCCCCCAGGCACCCGTTTCCAGAGTCCTGCCTCAGTTTCCCTCCTCCCCCCTTACAGAGTTCGGTGTCAAGCTGGGCAGTCAGATCTTCATCAAGCACATTACAGATTCGGGCCTGGCTGCCCGGCACCGTGGGCTGCACGAAGGAGATCTCATTCTACAGGTGAGGCCGAGCTGCTTATCCTATGGGCAGGGAGACCAAGGCAGGGTGGGGACGGGCAGTGCCACTGAGTCATACAGCAACGACAGCAGAGCTGGGCCCCAAACCATTTACCTTCAGTGTTGTTGCTTGTATCTCAAAGGTTGCAGATGGCCACGCATAAAACCACCTTTCTCGGCCGGGCGTGGTGGCTCACGCCTGTAATTGCAGCACTTTGGGAGGCCGTGGCGGGCGGATCATGAGGTCAGGAGATGGAGATCATCCTGGCTAACACGGGGGTCAGGAGATCAAGACAATCCTGGCTAACACGGTGAAACCCCGTCTCTACTAAAAAATACAAAAAAATTAGCCGGGCACAATGGCGGGCGCCTGTAGTCTCAGCTACTTGGGAGGCTGAGCGCCACTGCACTCCAGCCTGGGAGATAGAGGGAAGACTCCATCTCAAAAAACAAAAAACAAAAAAGAAAAACACCTTTCTCTCCAGCTACTGCTAATCCATGGCCAAATGTCGGTTTCTAGTATCCCCATGGGGTCTGTTTCTAATACCCTGTAGCTTTGATGTGCATCAGAGAATCATGTGGGCAGCTGACTCCTGGACCTACCCTAGGTGGCTGGATGCTAATGACCCAGTCACCATGTTTAGGGGAGCTGCCCTGCCCTTTAAAGGATGGTTTCTTTCTGGATTCTTCCCCTGAAAATCTGTTTCTAGTGACTCCTAGTGTTTGATTTCCAAACTGCTTTCAGCTGGTTATTTCCAGTGTCTTTAACAAGTTATCTGTTTCTTTTCTTTTTTTTTTGAGACAGAGTCTTGCTCTGTCGCCCAGGCTGGAGTGCAGTGGCGCAATCTCCGCCTCCCAGGTTCAAGTGATTCTCCTGCCTCAGCCTCCCGAGTAGCTGGGATTACAGGTGCCCACCATCACACCCGGCTAATGTTTGTATTTTTAGTAAACACGGGGTTTCACCGTGTTGGCCAGGCTGGTCTCGAACTCCTGACCTCAGGTGATCCACCCACCTCAGCCTCCCAAAGTGCTGGGATTACAGGCGTGAGCCACTGTGCCCAGCCTTAAATGTCTGTTTCTAGTTATGTCCCAGAAGATTGTGTATTTCTAGTATCTTTTAAGTATCTGATACTCCTTCTCCTCCAATTAGAGTTGTTTATAATGTCACCCTCACATCTGTTCCTAGTATCCCCTGAGAAATTTCCACTTTTGGTAAGAAAGGAGAGTCAACCTGTTTCTCATTTTCTCCAGTGTCTTCCACCCCTGGATGTTCTAAGGAACATTTTCTGTTTCTAGAATTCAGTGCTTAGTTCTTGGTGGGGTCTCCACTCACAGCAGGAATCCAATTCTAACACTTTCCTTAGGGTGTGTCTGTTTTAGCAACCCCTGGGGGAATTGTCTGTTTCTAGTTCCCCCACCAAACTATTTCTACTGTCTCCCATCTCTCATTAACTCACTTCCTCTCTTTCATTCCTGGTCCCTTTCAGATCAACGGGGTGTCCAGCCAGAACCTGTCACTGAGTGACACCCGGCGACTGATCGAGAAGTCGGAAGGGAAGCTAAGCCTGCTGGTGCTGAGAGATCGCGGGCAGTTCCTGGTGAACATTCCGCCTGCCGTCAGTGACAGCGACAGCTCGCCGTTGGAGGGTGAGGACGCAGAGGGTAGGCCCTGGGAGGGGGTTGAATGGACGGCAGGGAAGGCGGGAAGCCCCAGGCAGGGCCAAGGACGAACCAGTGAGCCTGGTCCCTAGAGGCTCAGAGAGTGGCAGGAACTTGCCGAAGGCCACACAGAAAGTCAGGAGTACAGGGGGACGATCTTGGCTCACTGCAAACTCCGCCTCCTGGGTTCAAGTGATTCTCATGCCTCAGCCTCCTGGGTAGCGGGGATTATAGGCGTGAGCCACCGTGCCCACCTCCAGAGCTGAATATTCTAACTGAGCTTCTGACTTTGGTCTGGGGCCCTTTGTTTAGAGGGGTCTTGATATGCCCCTCTGTAAAATGGGTCCAGTCCGGAAGGCGTGACCATGGCTGATGAGATGTCCTCTCCCCCTGCAGACATCTCGGACCTCACCTCGGAGCTATCGCAGGCGCCACCATCCCACATCCCGCCACCACCCCGGCATGCTCAGCAGAGCCCCGAGGCCAGCCAGACCGACTCTCCCGTGTAAGTATCACCCGTCAGAATAGTCGGTAGGAGGGAGAGGGGAATGCGGGGGTAGCTTTCCAACTGGGGGTAACCTTGAGGATGCAGACCTGTATTTCTAGCACGTGCCTCCAAATACCTCCAGCCTCTACCCATTACCCAGCTCCAAAGCCGTGTCCACATTTGTAGGTGTTGGTTACAGCAGCACCCCACTTCTTAGTATCAAACTCTGCCTTAGGCTGGGAGTGGTGGCTCACGCCTGTAATCTCAGCACTTTGGGAAGCCGAGGAAGGTGGATCATCTGAGGACAGGAGTTCGAGACCAGCCTGGCCCAACATGGTGAAACCCCATCTCTACTAAAATACCAAAATTAGCCCGGCGTGGTGCCAGGTGCCTGTAATCCCAGCTACTTGGGAGGCTGAGGCAGAAGAATCACTTGAACTCAGGAAATGGAGTTTGCAGTGAGCTGACATCATGTCATTACACTCCAGCCTGGGCGACCACAGCAAAACTCCGTCTCAAAAAAAATTTTTTTTTCCCTATTTATTTATTTGTTTTGAGACTGAGTCATGTGAGACTGGCTAATTTTCGTATTTTTGGTAGACATGGGGGCTGTGTTGCCCAGCTATGTTGCCCAGGCTGGTCTTGAACTCCTGGGCTCAAGCATTTGGCCTGTCTCAGCCTCCCAAAGTGCTGGGATTACACGTGTGAGCCACCATGCCCAGCCCAGATAAATTAAAATTCTTTTTATTTTGTTTATTTATTTGTTTTTTTGGAGACAAGGTCTTGTTCTGTCGCCCAGGCTGGAGTGCAATGGCGTGATCTTGGCTTACTGCAACCTCTGCCTCCCGGGTTCAAGCGATTCTCCTGCCTTAACCTCCTGCGTAGCTGGGATTACAGACACCCACCATCATGCCTGCCTAATTTTTATATTTTTGTAGAGACGGGGTTTAACCTCGTTGGCCAGGCTGGTCT
The DNA here is from genome assembly GCF_049350105.2 of Macaca mulatta. NCBI lineage: Eukaryota > Metazoa > Chordata > Mammalia > Primates > Cercopithecidae > Macaca > Macaca mulatta. The sequence continues at coordinate 4,547,392 of NC_133424.1, forward strand.
TGAACTCCTGACCTCAGGTGATCCACCCGCCTCGACCTCCCAAAATGCTAGGATTACAGGCGTGAACCACCGCAGCCGGCCTAAAATTCTTTCTAAAATGGCCCCTTGACCTCCACCCCTGCCTCACTCCCAATGTGTTCCCCACCAGGGAGAGCCCCCGGCTTCGGCGGGAAAGTTCAGTCGATTCCAGAACCATCTCGGAACCAGGTGAGCAACAGGCAGGTGGGTGGTGACTCTGAGCACCCCTGTCCCTGATATTTCTTTTTTTTTTTGAGACACAGTCTCCCTCTGTTGCCCAGGCTGGGGTACAGTGGCGCCATCTCAGCTCACTGCAACCTCCGCCCCTCCAGGTTTAAGCAGTTCTCTGCCTCAGCCTCCGGAGTAGCTGGGATTACAGGCGCCCGCCACCACGCCCAGCTAATTTTTTTGTATTTTTAGTAGAGACGGGGTTTCACCATCTTGGCCAGGCTGGTGTTGAACTCCTGATCTCGTGATCCACCCGCCTCGGCCTCCCAAAGTGCTGGGATTACAGGCGTGAGCCACCGCGCCCGGCCAATCCCTGATATTTCTGATCCCCGACAGCAAGGCTGTGCCAGGCAGAGCCAGGGGAGGTTGGCCTGAGCCTAAGTGGTGAGACATGGTTTCCTGAGAAGGACTCGAGGTGGGTGACGGTCCTTCCAGGATGAGGACATAAAGCAAAGGTTTGGAGACTGGACCGAGCCAGTGTGCTGGGGAAAGGCTGGCTTTTCCCTTTCAGAGTTGCCCAGGGAAAGCAGCTATGACATCTACAGAGTGCCCAGCAGCCAGAGCATGGAGGATCGCGGGTATGTGCGCCAGAAGAAAGCCCACCCGCTCGAAACTCCTGCATCCCAGGCTGCCTCCCTCATCAGCGCAGTCTTGCCTGCTTGTATCCCTTGTGTTGAGTGGGACAATTAATTGGAGATTTGGGGGAAACCTAGGCCTGGAGGGGGTGGGGGTTTCCCAAGGACAATGCTGAGCCCTCCCCCTGTCCGCCCACTCTGGTCTGACCCCACCTCTGCCTCCCCTTGCAGGTACAGCCCCGACACGCGGGTGGTCCGCTTCCTCAAGGGCAAGAGCATCGGGCTGCGGCTGGCCGGGGGCAATGACGTGGGCATCTTCGTGTCCGGGGTGCAGGCGGGCAGCCCGGCCGACGGACAGGGCATCCAGGAGGGAGATCAGATCTTGCGGGTACTCCCGGGGCAGCCGGCCAGCCCCACCGGTCATGGGCGTGTCGTGTGCTAGGTCCTGCCCTTGTTTGCTACAACCTGTGGGTCCTCCCCTTGGGTCCACCCTGGGGACTGTTGAGACCCCAGATGCGTATTTCAACATTTCAATATCCCCTTGGCTGTGTCACGATCTGGCTGATGTCACGACCTTATCTTCCAGGTCATGACGTCATTGTCCAGTCACAACCTCCTTGTCTGTGCCTTGACCGTATCCGGGTTCATCTTTTTTGTTTGTTTGTTTTTGAGTCGGAGTTTTGCTCTTGTTGCCCAGGCTGCAGTGCAATGGTGCGATCTCGGCTCACCACAACCTCCGCCTGCCAGGCTCAAGCGATTCTTCTGCCTCACCTCCTAAGTAGCTGGGATTACAGGTGCCCACCACCGCGCCCGGCTGATTTTTATATTTTTAGTAGAGAAGAGTTTTCGCCATATTGGCCAGGCTGGTCTCAAACTCCTGACCTCAGGTGATCCACCTGCCTCAGCTTCCCAAGTAGCTGAGATTACAGGCATAAGCCACTGCGCCTGGCTAACTTTTTTTTTTTGAGATGGAGTCTTGCTCTGACACCCAGGCTGGAGTGCAGTGGTGTGATCTCGGCTCACTACAACCTCCGCCTCCCGGGTTCAAGGGATCATCCTGCCTCAGCCTCCCAAGTAGCTGGGATTACAGGCGTGCGCCACCACGCCCAGCTAATTTTTGTATTTTTAGTAGAGATGGGGTTTCACCGTGTTGGCCGGGCTGGTCTTGAACTCCTGGCCTCAAGTGATCCACCCACCTCACCTTCCCAAAGTGCTGGGATTACAGGTGTGGGCCACTGTGCCCATCCTGGGTTACAATCTTCTTGTTCATGTCATATGACCTTGTCCATGTGACAACCTTGTTATCAATGTCACCGTCTCCTTGTTATCAACGTCAGGACTTTGTCTGGGCCAAAACCTCATTGCCTATGTCATGACCTTGTCTGGGTCACAATCTTCTTGTTCCTGACATGGCTGTGTTGACTGTGTCATGACCGTCTCGGATGTCCTAATCATGTGGTCAGGTCACGGATCATTCTCGTATGATCTCCATGTCCATGTACAGTCATTTTCTGTGCCACCACTCCCTGTGTCTGTGTTGTGACCTTGCTTGGGTCCTGCCTTCATGACAGTGTCATAACTACCTCCAGGATCCATCATCGCCCTGTCTCTGTCCTTGCCTCATCTCATCCCCAGGCTGTCTCCCCTGTCACTTGCACAAGTTCACTCACCAAGTCGCACCCCCAGTTTGCTCCCATGACCTTGTTTGTGTCTTGACCTTGCAGTGTGAGTTGTGATTCGTGAGGGAGTCACAGCTCCCCACTTTCCATGTCCTCAGCCCACTGGCTGGGTGACAACTTGATGCCAAGTTGCCTGAGGGTCATGGTATTTTTTAGTGTATTTCTATTCAGTTTGCTTGTGGGATTCTTTTTTTTTTTTTGAGACGGAGTCTCGCTCTGTCACCCAGGCTGGAGTGCAGTGGCGCAATCTCGGCTCACTGCAAGCTCCGCCTCCCGGGTTCACACCATTCTCCTGCCTCAGCCTCCCGAGTAGCTGGGACTACAGGCGCCCGCCCCTGCGCCCGGCTAATTTTTTCTATTTTTAGTAGAGACGGGGTTTCACCATGGTCTCGATCTCCTGACCTTGTGATCTGCCCACCTCGGCCTCCCAAAGTGCTGGGATTACAGGCGTGAGCCACCACGCCCGGCCTGCTTGTGGGATTCTAACCTTGACATCCATGTCATGACCCCGAGAGTAGGTGTCTGTGCCCACAGGCTGTGCACGTGTATTGCTGTCCCTGTTATGACCCCAAGAGCAGGTGGCTGTGTGTATCGCTGTCCATTTCACAACCCCAAGAGCAGGTGGCTGTGTCTGTATATTGCTGTGCCTGTCGTGACCCTGAGAGCAGGTGGCTGTGTCTGTATATTGCTGTCCCTGTCGTGACCCTGAGAGCAGGTGGCTGTGTCTGTATATTGCTGTCCCTGTCGTGACCCTGAGAGCAGGTGGCTGTGTCTGTATATTGCTGTCCATGTCACGACCCTGAGAGCAGGTGTCTGTGTCCACAGGCTGTGCACATATATTGCTGTCCCTGTTATGACCCCAAGAGCAGGTGGCTGTGTCTGTATATTGCTGTCCCTGTCGTGACTCTGAGAGCAGGTGTCTGTGTCTGTATATTGCTGTCCCTGTCACAACCCTAAGAGCAGGTGGCTGTGTCTGTATATTGCTGTCCCTGTCGCGACCCCGAGAGCAGGTGGCTGTGTCCATTGGCTGCATCCGTATATTGTTGTCCTTGTCATGATCCTGATGGTAGGCATCTGTGACCCACTGTGTGTCCATATATTGTTGTCCCTGTGACTACTGTGATTATGTCTGAATTCTTTTGAGCATTTCACAGTTTCCACCGAGCTCCATGTCATGACTTCTGTTCCCATGTTTTGATACAACCCACCATGACTTGGTTATCTGAGGGCCAGCGCAGTGCCTGTGCCCCTGTTTCTGTGTCAAAAGCCTTGTATCCTTATGATGCCACCAGCTGTGTCACACACCACACAGCCATAGGGTGATACCCCAGTCAGAAAGCCCTCCGGGAACTGCCGGGGCCCTTGGAAGCAGCTCCAGAAGCCGTTGGGGCTGAGTTTTGCCCAGAGGAAGGTCCAGGATCTCGTGCACGACCAGGAGGTACTGGAGCTTGGTCTATAGCTGCACCCGCTTTCTGGCAGGTGAATGATGTGCCATTCCAGAACCTGACACGGGAGGAGGCGGTGCAGTTCCTGCTGGGGCTGCCACCGGGCGAGGAGATGGAGCTGGTGACGCAGCAGAAGCAGGACAGTGAGTGCGCGTGGATGTGGGTGTGCCTGTGTGTGTCGGGGGGAGGACCTGGCTGTGTGGCCTGGTGGCGAGTGCAGGGGTGTGGTTGAATCTGCATCTCTGCACCCTCCATCCCTCTCCCCAGCCCCTGCAGGGACAGTGCCCAAGTCTCCTGGGTGGGTTCCCTCCAGCCAGGCCCACTCTCCGCGGGGGAGGGCTCAGATCAGGCAGCTCATGAGGCCTTCTGTTCTCCCCAGTTTTCTGGAAAATGGTGCAGTCCCGCGTGGGCGACTCCTTCTACATCCGCACGCACTTTGAGCTGGAGCCCAGCCCACCGTCCGGCCTGGGCTTCACCCGTGGGGACGTCTTCCACGTGCTGGACACGCTGTACCCGGGCCCTGAGCAGAGCCACGCGCGGGGAGGCCACTGGCTGGCGGTGCGCATGGGTCGTGACCTGCGGGAGCAAGAGCGGGGCATCATTCCCAACCAGAGCAGGTGGGGACTGCGCACCCCTGCAGCGGGGCCCTTCTGCTTCAGCCTCAGTCTCCCCGTTAGAAATGGGCTCGATATCGGCCAGGTGCTGTGGCTCACGCCTGTAATCCCAGCACTCTGGGAGGCCGAGGCGGGTGGATCACGAGGTCAGGAGATTGAGACCATCCTGGCTAACATGGTGAAACCCCATCTCTACTAAAAATACAGAAAAATAAAAAGCCAGGTTGGTGACAGACGCCTGTAGTCCCAGCTACTCGGGAGGCTGAGGCAGGAGAATGGCGTGAACCCGGGAGGCGGAGCTTGCAGTGAGCCAAGATCCCGCCACTGCACTCCAGCCTGGGCGACAGAGTGAGACTCCGTCTTAAAAAAAAAAAAAATTAGCCGGGCACAGTGGCGGGCGCCTGTAATCCCAGCTACTCAGGAGGCTGAGGCAGGAGAATCGCTTGAACCCAGGAGGCAGAGGTTGTAGTGAGCTGAGATTGTGCCACTGCACTCCAGCCCCACTCCAGCATGGACAACAGAGCAAGACTTTGTCTCAAAAAAACCCAAAATAGGCCGGGCGCGGTGGCTCAAGCCTGTAATACCAGCACTTTGGGAGGCCGAGACGGGCGGATCACGAGGTCAGGAGATCGAGACCATCCTGGCTAACACGGTGAAACCCCGTCTCTAATAAAAAATACAAAAAAAAAACTAGCCGGGCGAGGTGGCGGCTGCCTGTAGTCCCAGCTACTCAGGAGGCTGAGGCAGGAGAATGGCGTAAACCCAGGAGGCGGAGCTTGCAGTGAGCCGAGATCTGGCCATTGCACTCCAGCCTGGGTGACAGAGCGAGACTCCGTCTCAAAAAAAAAAAAAAAAAAAACCAAAATAATAATAATCATCATCATCTCATTTGCAGAGTCCCATTTGCCATACAAAGTGGCCCGTCCACAGGCTCCGAGGGGTAGGACGAGGATACCTTTGGGGCCGCGATGCTGCTGACCCCAATGCTCAGTACTGTCCCCTCTCCTCCCCAGGGCGGAGCAGCTGGCCAGCCTGGAAGCTGCCCAGAGGGCCGTGGGAATCGGGCCTGGCTCCTCCGTGGGCTCCAATGCTCGGGCCGAGTTCTGGCGGCTGCGGGGTCTTCGTCGAGGAGCCAAGAAGACCAGTCAGCGGAGCCGTGAGGACCTCTCAGCTCTGACCCGACAGGGCCACTACCCGCCCTATGAACGAGTGGTGCTTCGAGAAGGTGGGGCCCGGGGTGGGAGGGGTCCTGGGGAGGCCTCACACAGAGGTCCTGGTGCACCTGTTCCCTCACATCCAGCCTCTAAAAGGCACAGTCTTGGCCGGGCGTGGTGGCTCACACCTATAATCCTGACACTTTGGGAGGCTGAGGTAGGAGGATCGCTGAGGCCAGGAGTCCCAGACCAGCCTAGGCAGTAAAGCAAGACTACATCTCTACATCAAATCTATTTATTTATTTACTTTTTATTTTATTTTTTATTTTTGAGACAGAATCTTTTTTTTTTTTTTTTTTTGAGGCGGAGTCTCGCTCTGTCACCCAGGCTGGAGTGCAGTGGCCGGATCTCAGCTCACTGCAAGCTCCGCCTCCCGGGTTCCCGCCATTCTCCTGCCTCAGCCTCCCGTGTAGCTGGGACTACAGGCGCCGCCACCACGCCCGGCTAATTTTTTGTATTTTTAGTAGAGACGGGGTTTCACTGTGTTGAGACGGAATCTTGCTCTGTTGCCCAGGCTGGAGTGCAGTGGCGTGATCTCCACTCACTGCAAGCTCTGCTTCCCGGATTCACACCATTCTCCTGCCTCAGCCTCCTGTGTAGCTGGGACTACAGGCACCCGCCACCGCGCCTGGCTAATTTTTTTAAATGTATTTTTAGTAGAGACGGGGTTTCACCGTGTTAGCCAGGATGGTCTCGATCTCCTGACCTTGTGATCCGCCCATCTTGGCCTCCCAAAGTGCTGGGATTACAGGCTTGAGCCACCGCGCCCGGCCTATTTATTTACTTTTTAATTTTTTTTTAGACAGAGTCTCCCTCTGTCTTAGGCTAGAGTGCAATAGCGTGATCTTAGCTCACTGCAACCCCTGCCTCCCTGATTCAAGCTATTCTCCTGCCTCAGCCTCCTGAGTAACTGGGATTACAGGTGCCCATCACCACGCCCAGCTAATTTTTTTGTATTTTTGGTAGAGACAGGGTTTCACCATGTTGGTCAGGCTGGTCTTGAACTCCTGATCTCATGATCCACCCGCCTCAGCCTCCCAAAGTGCTGAGATTACAGGCGTGAGCCAACGTGCCCGGCCTCTACATCAAATTTAAAAAGATAGTTGGGCATGGTGGTGCGTACCTATAGTCCCAGCTACTTGGGAGGCTGAGGCACGAAGATCGCTTGAGCCCAAGAGGTCCAGGTTGCAGTGAGCTATGATCGCACCACTGCACTCCAGCCTGGGCCGCAGATTGACACTGTCTTTAAAAAAAAAAAAAAAAGACAGGCCGGGCGCGGTGGCTCAAGCCTGTAATCCCAGCACTTTGGGAGGCCGAGACGGGCGGATCACGAGGTCAGGAGATCGAGACCATCCTGGCTAACACGGTGAAACCCCGTCTCTACTAAAAAAATACAAAAAAAACAACTAGCCGGGCGAGGTGGCGGGCGCCTGTAGTCCCAGCTACTTGGGAGGCTGAGGCAGGAGAATGGCGTGAACCCGGGAGGCGGAGCTTGCAGTGAGCTGAGATCCGGCCACTGCACTCCAGCCTGGGCGACAGAGCGAGACTCCGTCTCAAAAAAAAAAAAAAAAAAAAAAAAGACATGTTTCTAACCACATTCTCCTTCTATCAAAAATACTTTTGCAGCTGGGTGCTATGGCTCACACCTGTAATCCCAATAGTTTGGGAGGCTGAGGCGGGTGGATCACCTGAGGTCAGGAGCTCGAGACCAGCCTGGCCCACATGGTGGAACCGCATCTCTACTAAAAATACAAAAAATTAGCCAGGTGTGGTGGCAGGAGCCTGTAGTCCCCTCCCGATAGTTTGGGAGGCTGAGGGAGGAGAATTGCTTGAACCTGGGAGGCAGAGGTTGTGAGTCGAGGTCACATCACTGCACTCCAGCCTAAGCGACAAGAGCAAAACTCCATCTCAAAAAAACCAAAAATACAAAAAAACCCCCAAACTTTTGGGTTATTTTACGGGACAGAAGGAGAGAGGAAGGGGGTTATTTCCTTAAAAATCTATTTGTGTCGGCTGGACATGGTGGCTCACACCTGTAATCCGAGCACTTTGGGAGGCTGAGGCGGGTGGATCACGAGGTCAGGAGTTGAGACCATCCTGGCTAACACAGTGAAACCCTGTCTCTACTAAAAATACAAAAAATTAGCAGAGCGTGGTGGCGGGTGCCTGTAGTCCCAGCTACTAGGGAGACTGAGGCAGAAGAATGGCATGAATCGCGCCACTGCACTCCAGCCTGGGCGACAGAGCGAGACTCCATCTCAAAAAAATAAGTAAATAGGCCAGACGTAGTGGCTCATGCCTGTAATCCCAGCACTTTGGGAGGCCAAGGTGGGCAGATCATGAGGTCAGGAGTTCGAGATCAGCCTGACCAACATTGTGAAACCCCGTCTCTACTAAAAATACAAAAATTAGCTGGGCAAGGTGGCATGTACCTGTAATCCCAGCTACTCAGGAGGCTGAGGCAGGAGAGTCGTGTGAACCTGGGAGGCAGAGGTTGCAGTGAGCCAAGATAGCGCCACTGCACTCCAGCCTGGGTGACAGAGCTAGACTCCGTCTCAAAAAAAAAAAAAGTAAATAAAATGAAAGAAAGGGAGAAGGAGAAGGATTAAATTGCAAAGATCCTGGGCTGCCACTTTTCTCCCCTCAAGATGCTCTGAGACTGTTTCTTCAGTGGTAAAACGGTGTATCTGGTAGGCCAGGTGTCAACATACTTTTCCTGCAAAGGATCACACAGTAACTATTTTAGGCTTTGTGGGCTAGTCTCTGGCAGAACTACTCAGCTCTGCTCAAAGGTAGCCATAGACAGGACATAAAGAAATGGCCGTCACTGTGTTTTGATAAAACTTTATTTACGAACACATGCTGTGGGCCAGATGTGGCCCTCAGGTTGTAGTCTCCTGACCAATGAGTTAGCTAGGTTCAACTGCTCAAAGAGGCCCTACAGCCAGGGAGAAAGGAAATGAAGGCTGGAGAGAGGCTTATTCCTGCCCTTGAAGGCGGAACCCAGAAAATGCACACATCAATTCTGCTTGTGTTCCATTGGCCAGTATTTGGTCACATGGCCATCCTAGCTGCAAGGGATACTGGGAGATGTAGTCTTTGGCTGGGCAGCTATGGTCCTAGCTAAATAGGCTGTTTACTATAAGGAAGTGGAGGGGTTTGTACAACACACTAGCTGTCTTTAACGGCAAATGGGACCCTGATTCTTTCACTGTGTCTCTGCCCCTCAGCCAGTTTCAAGCGGCCGGTGGTGATCCTGGGACCTGTGGCCGACATTGCTATGCAGAAGTTGACTGCTGAGATGCCTGACCAGTTTGAAATCGCGGGTGAGACTCCAGATCCCCTGGAAACCTCGTTGATGAATCGTTTCACGACTGGTTTTTTGTGGGGGGTGGGCAGAGAGTCAGAATAATGACGGCAAATAAGAAGCAGATGGGCCACCAGTGCCCCCTCCAATACCCAAGCCAGATAGCCTCAATCCATCTTGGCACCGTTTGTCTGGATAGAACCTCCACATCCTACTTTTTTTTTTTTTTTTTTTTTGAGATGGAGTCTGGCTCTGTGGCCCAGGCTGGAGTGCAGTGGCGCAATCTCGGCTCACTGCAAGCTCCGCCACCCGGGTTCATGCTATTCTCCTGCCTCAGCCTCCTGAGTAGCTGGGACTACAGGCGCCCACCACCGCGCCTGGCTAATTTCTTGTATATTTTAGTAGAGACGGGGTTTCACCGTGTTAGCCAGGATGGTCTCGATCTCCTGACCTCGTGATCCGCTCTCCTAGGCCTCCCAAAGTACTGGGATTACAGGTGTGAGCCACTGCGTCCGGCCTACATCCTTCTTAATACAGTTCACCAGGTAGCCATTGCCAGTTGAGGCAAAGTGCCACCTGTTATTTGTTTAAGAGAAATTTATTGATCTTCTGAGACAGCAGCGAACAGGACAGGCAAGGTCCCTGGAGAAGACTCCAAATTAACAAGTATAAAAACAACTGGCACAGTGGCTCACGCCTGTAATCCCAGCACTTTGGGAGGCCGAGGCGGGCGGATCACGAGGTCAAGAGATTGAGACCATCCTGGCTAACATGGTGAAACCCCGTCTCTCCTAAAAATACAAAAATTAGCTAGGTGTGGCGGCAGGCGCCCATAGTCCCAGCTACTTGGGAGGCTGGGGCAGGAGAATTGCTTGAACCCGTGAGGCAGAGGTTGCAGTGAGCTGAGATCACGCCACTGCACTCCAGCCTGGCGACGGAGTGAGACTTCATCTCAAAAAAAAAAAAGAAAAGAAAAACAAGACAGACTAACTAGGAGTCTGGGCGCAGTGGTCAGGAATTCAAGACTAGCCTGGCCAACATGGTGAAATCCCGTCTCTATTAAAAACACAAAAAATTAGCTGGATGTGGTGGCACATGCCTGTAATCTCAGCTACTCAGGAAGCTGAGGCAGGAGAATCGCTTGAACCCGAGAGGCGGAGGGTGCAGTGAGCGGAGATCACACCACTGCACTCCAGCCTGGGTGACAGAGGGAGACTTTGTCTCAAAACAAAACACAAAAAATAGTTAAGATTGCAAATTTTGGCTGGGTGTGGTGGCTCACATTTAACTCAGCACTTTGGGAGACCAAGGTGTGAGGATGACTTGAGCCTAGGAGTTTGAGACCAGCCTGGGCAACATAGCAAAATCACATTTCTATAAAAGAAAAAAGAATTTTTTAATTAAAAAAGATGCAAATTTTACGGTTTTTTTGGTTTTTTTTTTGAGTCGGAGTCTTGCTCTGTTGCCCAGGCTGGAGTGCAGTGGCAGTATCTTGGCTTACTGCAACCTCCGCTCCTAGGTTCAAGTGATCCCCCTGCCTCAGCCCCCCAGTAGCTGGAATTATAGGCACGTGCCACCATGCCTGGCTAATTTTTGTATTTTTAGTAGAGATGGGGTTTTGCTGTTTGGCCAGGCTGGTCTTGAACTTTTGACCTCAGGTGATCCACCCGCCTTGGCCTCCCAAAGTGGTGGGATTACAGGCTTGAGCCACTGCACCCTGACGATTTTACGTCTTTAACCAAAACAAAAAGAGGGGATGAGGTCATGTCTCCCTCCTTGAACCCCTCCATGCCAGGCTGTGTCTCCTTCCTGAAACTTTGCACAATCCAGGAGGGCTTCCTGGAGGAAGCAGTGCTCCTCTCAGATCCTAGAAGACAGATATCGGCAAGAGTGGAGCTTCCTGTGGGGTTGTAGCCTGAGCAGAACCCTGGAGTTGGGACTGAGTTTGGGAGAGCCAGGGGTTGCAGCTCAGGTTCAGTGTCTGGCCTCTGACTGTGCGACCCTGAGCAAGTAGCCTTTTGTCTCTGAGCCTCAGTTTCCCCACCTGCCACATGGGCCAGTACCAGCCACCCACTCCTCAGGAGGACGTGAGAGCTTGAGGTCAGGAGGGGATGTGAGTGCAGTGCCTGGCACTTGGCCAACAGGAGTTGCTGCTGCTGTTAGGATTTCTCTCCAGGGCAATGGGGAGCCTGGTGGCTTCTTGAGCAGGGGAGGGGCAGGTAGGTGTGAATTTGAGGGGCCGGGGGCTGCCCTCCTGAAGCTGGTGGTCCTGTTTCCCCTCCTCAGAGACTGTGTCCAGGACGGACAGCCCCTCCAAGATCATCAAACTGGAGACTGTGCGGCTGATTGCAGAAAAAGTAAGCCGGGTCCTGCTACGGGTCCCATTTCATGGATGGGGGAAACCGAGGCCTGGGCGTCCAACTGAATGTTCTGACCTGTTCTCAGCCCACACCCCACAAGTGCAGTCTCCCAAGGAGCCCCTTTCGGAGGCTTTGTGAGGCAGGAGGCCCGAGAGAGACAAGGGCTCCCCGGAGTCAAACAGCACTCAGCCCTGGGCACAGGCAGAGAAAGTTGGGGCTTTGATGCCCAAGATGCTGTGGCCTGGGCTATTACCACCACCATCCCCACCATGCTAGCCTGTGGATGTGAGAGGCTGGGGTCCACTCTGACCTCAGACTCTTCATCTTTCCATCTTTCTCTCTGTCTGCCAAGATGCTGTGGCCTGGGCTATTATCACCACCATCCCCACCATGCTAGCCTGTGGATGTGAGAGGCTGGGGTCCACTCTGACCTCAAACTCTTCATCTTTCCATCTTTCTCTCTGTCTGCCAAGATGCTGTGCCCTAGGCTATTACCACCACCATCCCCACCATGCTAGCCTGTGGATGTGAGAGGCTGGGGTCCACTCTGACCTCAAACTCTTCATCTTTCCATCTTTCTCTCTGTCTGCCAAGATGCTGTGCCCTAGGCTATTACCACCACCATCCCCACCATGCTAGCCTGTGGATGTGAGAGACTGGGGTCCACTCTGACCTCAGACTCTTCATCTTTCCATCTTTCTCTGTTTACCCTGCTGCAATCCCCCTCTCCCCAACCTCCGCGGGCCTGGCCCAGGACAAGCACGCGCTCCTGGATGTGACCCCCTCCGCCATCGAGCGCCTCAACTATGTGCAGTACTACCCCATCGTGGTCTTCTTCATGCCCGAGAGCCGGCCGGCCCTCAAGGCGCTGCGTCAGTGGCTGGCGCCTGCCTCCCGCCGCAGCACCCGCCGCCTCTACGCACAAGCCCAGAAGCTGCGGAAACACAGCAGCCACCTCTTCACAGGTGTGGGGCTGCGTGTCCCAGGGTAGGCGGGTGGGCCCCAGCCTGCGTCTCCCGTGCATACTAATGTCTCCTCCCTGCAGCCACCATCCCTCTGAATGGCACGAGTGACACCTGGTACCAGGAGCTCAAGGCCATCATTCGAGAGCAGCAGACGCGGCCCATCTGGACAGCGGAAGATCAGGTACTGCCGTGGTGAGGGTGGGTCGGGGACAGGGGGGCCCCACAGACCCCGTGCAGGCCCAGCTGGGGTTTGGGGCCTCTGTCGGGAGTTAGGTTTTGCTCAGGGGCCAGGATTCTGGCCAGAGTCAAGATGGGACCTGAGACAAGGGTGTTGGACTGGAACTTGGATGAGATGAGATTGGAGGAGCTGTTTTTTGTTGTTGTTTGATTTGAGATGGAGTCTCATTATGTCACCCAGGCTGGAGTGCAGTGGTGTGGTCTCAGCTTGCTGCAACCTCTGCCTCCTGGGTTCAAGTGATTCTTCTGCCTCAGCCTCCCGAGTAGCTGGGACTACAGACGAGCGCCCCCACGCCCAGCTAATTTTTGTATTTTTAGCAGAGACAAGGTTTCACCATGTTGGCCAGGCTGGTCTCGAACTCCTGACCTCAAGTGATCCACCCGCCTCAGCCTCTCAAAGTGCTGGGATGACAGGCCTGAATCACTGCGCCCGGCCTGGAGGAGCTGTTTTGAGAGATGAGTCTTCTCTTGGTGCTGGAGTCAAGGTTTAGGGCTCAGCTTGGATTTGGGGGCTGAGCCTCTCAGGTGAAGGGTCAATGAATACAATTAATCCTGGAGTCAACAGTGAAGCCTCCACTGAGGCTAGAGGCTCCAGGATCGTCTCGATTTGGGACTGGAGTTTGAAGGTGGGGGCTGTCGTGGGTGGCGGCTGGGGTCCTGGCCGGGGCCAGCTGCAGCATCCACACCCACCCCACAGCTGGAAGGTTCCTTGGAGGACAACCTAGACCTCCCCCACCGCGGCCTGGCCGACAGCTCCGCTGACCTCAGCTGTGACAGCCGTGTTAACAGCGACTACGAGACAGACGGCGAGGGCGGCGCGTACACAGACGGCGAGGGCTACACGGACGGCGAGGGGGGGCCCTACACAGATATGGATGATGAGCCCCCGGCTCCAGCCCTGGCCCGGTCCTCGGAGCCTGTGCAGGCAGATGAGCCTCAGAGCCCAAGGGATCGTGGGAGAATCTTGGCTCATCAGGGGGCCCAGGTGCGTGGGGCATGGGGGGCAGTCCTGGGAAAGGTCTCTGGCAGGGACGCTGGCACAGAGCAGACACACACTGGGGAGCCTGTTTTCTACCAGGACGCCAACAAACCGCTTCCCTGGTCAGATCGGTTTCCGGGACTCAGACCTGGGGTAGCTAAGAGCCACGTGGCACTGAGCAACTTGCAGCCATTTTTTTTTTCTTTTTTTTTGAGACGGAGTTTCGCTTTTGTTGCCCAGGCTGGAGTGCGATGGCGCCAACTCAGCTCACCGCAACCTCCGCCTCCTGGGTTCAAGCGATTCTCATGCCTCGGCCTCCTGAGTAGCTGGGATTACAGGCACGCACCACCATGCCTGGCTAATTTTGTATTTTTAGTAGAGACAGGGTTTCTCCTTGTTGGTCAGGTTGGTCTCAAACTCCCAACCTCAGGTGATCTGCCCGCCTCAGCCCCCCAAAGTGCTGGAATTACAGGCGTGAACCACTGCACCCGGCCTAATTTTTTTTTTTTTTTTTGAGACGGAGTCTAGCTCTGTCGCCCAGGCTGGAGTGCAGTGGCCGGATCTCAGCTCACTGCAAGCTCCGCCTCCCGGGTTCACGCCATTCTCCTGCCTCAGCCTCCCAGTAGCTGGGATTACAGGCACCCGCCACCTCGCCCGGCTAGTTTTTTGTATTTTTTTTAGTAGAGACGGGGTTTCACTGTGTTAGCCAGGATGGTCTCGATCTCCTGACCTCGTGATCCGCCCGTCTCGGCCTCCCAAAGTGCTGGGATTACAGGCTTGAGCCACCGCGCCCGGCCACAATTTTTTTTTTTTTTGAGTTAGAGTTTCGCTCTGTCGCCCAGGCTGGAGTGCAGTGGCATGATCTCGGCTCACGCCAGCCTCGGCCTCCTGTGTTCAAGCAATTCTCCTGCCTCAGACTCCCAGGTAGCTGGGATTACAGGCGAGCACCACCATGCCCAGCTATTTTTTTTTTTCTTAAGGTATTCTTAATAGAGACAGGGTTTCACCATGTTGGCCAGGCTGGTCTCCAATTCCTGACCTCAGGTGATCCACCTGGGCCTCTCAGAGTGTTGGGATTACAGGCGTGAGCCACTGCATCTGGCCTCCAGCCAACATTTTAACCTCTCTCTGCACCTGTTTCCTCATCTAGGACACAGGGTGGATGGTATCAGACTTGGTGGCACAGGGCAGTGGCAAGCACTCAATGTACTCAGCCCAAGTCTTGGCACATAGTAGTTGCGTGTTTTTTTGAACTTGCCCTAACTTACCTAATTTATGTATTTTACTTTTTCAATTTTAGAGATAGGGTCTTGCCCTGCTGCCCAGGCTGGAGTGCAGTGGTGCAATTATAGTTCATAGCAGCCTCCAGTTCCTGAGCTAAAGGGATCCTCTCACCTCAGCCTCCCGAGTAGCTGGGACCACAAGCACGCACCATCACCCATGCCCAGCTAATTTTTTTCACTTTTTGCAGAGATGTGGTCTTGCTATGTTGCCCAGGCTGGTCTCTAACTCCTGGGCTCAAGTGATCCTCCTGCCTTGGCATCCCAAAGTGCTGGGATTACAGGCGTGAACCACGGCACCCAGCTGTAGTTGGGTGTTTAACAAAGGTGTATGTAGCTCTTAGTGTATATGCCTCAGCATCTTCTTCCACACCCTCTCTGGGTCAATGTAAAAATCTATGAATCGATGACATCTCTGATTAGAATGATTTTCCTAGGGTTGTGCAGTACCCAACCTGTTCAACTGTCCATGGCGGCCACATATGGAGCAGCCACTATACTAAGTCCTTTACATACATGAACTCATGGCAGTGGCCCTATGAGGACCTGCACAGATGAGAAACCCAATTCCCCTTTTGCTGACAGGCTAGCAGGTCTCAGCTAAGGCCTTCCCCTATCCCAGCCTGTTTTCTCATTTATATTTGGGGATGACCTGCAGACTTGTCATGGGGTTAGCAATTGGGCAGCATGGCCCCGGCCAACGTGGGGGATGGGATGGAGGTGGTTATTGATCTCGACTTACCATGCTCTGGGGGGAATTTTGAAGCTCCTCTCTCCCTCTCCTCCAAGGTGGACAGCAGCCATCCCCAGGGTCAGTGGCGACAGGACAGTGTGCGGTAAGAACCACATATTCCAAACTGGGGGCCCCTCAACCCTTCCCTTTGGACTCAGACTCTGGGGTTAATAAAGAGATCTATATCCAAGCTATGTCTTCATGTGCCCCTAGCCTAGTTGGGAAGACAGAGCCTGCCAAAGCCTCTCTAAGCCCCATATAATCATGGCCAAGGGAGTAGGAATCCACTTCCTGGGAGAGCTAGGAAGGCTTCTTGAAGGGCAGGACATTGAAGCTGGGGCTTTGAGGGATGCATAGGAGTTTGTTAACAAGGCGCTACCCATGAATGCCCAGATGTGCTTATCTCTGCCCACACCCACTGTGCCTAGCACAGTCAGCCTCAGTTTACAGTGGGAAAGCTCACACACTCCCCACCCACAGCATCTATTCTATTTCCTGATCCCCAGAACCTATGAACGGGAAGCCCTGAAGAAAAAGTTTACACGAGTCCGCGATGCGGAGTCCTCCGATGAAGAAGGCTACGACTGGGGTCCGGCCACTGACCTGTGACCTCTCCCAGGCTGCCAGCTGGTCCGTCCTCCTTCTCCCTCCCTGGGACTGGGACTCAGTTTCCCATACAGAACCCGCAACCCCACCTCCCTCCACCTGGTCTTTAATAAACAGAGTATTTTCACAGCACCGGCTTCTAGTGGCTTCCGGGAAGGATAAGGTGGTGAGAGGGCCAATCCCCGGGCTCACCTTCCTCGGTCTCGTAGACCCTGATCCGAGACTTTGCCGCTTGCATAAGCTTTTACTGTTTTTATATCAGGAAATCATACAGGACCAAGAACCGCTGGGGTCCTGGCCAGCCAAGGCAGGCCCAGGATGGGGCTCCGGGGCCATGGAGGCGAAGGCACAGTGGCAGGAGAGGGACATGGTGGTCACAGGTACACGGGCTGCTCCTGGCCTGTGAGGAGGCGGTATGTGGCGGCTGGCATCGTCTTGATATGTACCTGGGGAGTGGAGGCAGAATGGGGTTCAGGGCAGGCCTGGGCTTGCCGGGGACGTGGGGGCGCACCTGGCCACCACCCACCACCTGCACACCTCGCCATAGGCCTCGGTGAGCAGCTCGATGATGCGGGCGTGTGGCGTGGCCACCACGCTCTGCCCATTGATCTCAATGATGCGGTGGCCCACACGGATGCCCCCGCGCTCGGCGATGCCGCCGCGGAGAAGGCTGCAGATCTGGGGGAGGAAAGCGGGGAATGGGAAAGAGGTGGGGGCTGCTCAGGGGCCGTGCTCAGGGCCGCCCTCCTCCCCACCTCGGGCCAGGGGCCGGGGCCTCACGATGCCGTCCTCCACGCAGAAGCCCAGTTGCTCGCGAGTGTGGGGCCGGTGGATGATGGCGGTGGTGACGGGCGGGCAGTGGACGATGCTGAGTGTCACCGACGTCTGCGACTTCGTCTCCTGCAGGGCGGGGGCCATTGGCCTCACTCAGCTGCCGGACAGCCTGGCAGGCTGTAGCCCCCTCTGGGCCTCAGTTTACCCTCTCATAAACCAGAGACCTGAAGTGCAGGGGCTCAATTCTGGGAGACCCCTCAGATGTGGTGGAGAACAGACTCGGGCCCGGTGGGCTTGGGGTCGAAGCTGTGTGACCTGAGCCATATCACTTCCTTATGGCCAAAAGCCAAGCCGAGAGCCGGGCTCTCCAGGCAGGCTGCAAACGTCTGTAAGAGGCTGCACGGACTGTGGCCTCATCCCTCTGACGGGGGCAGGTCCCTCCCTATCTCTGGGCCTCAGTTTCCCCATCTGAACAACAAAGGTTAAGACTCAAAAACATGGCCAGGCGCAGTGGCTCACGCCTGTAATCCCAGCACTGTGGGATTAGGCAGGTGGGTCACTTAAGGGCAGGAGTTCAAGACCAGCCTGGCCAACATAGTGAGACCCCATCTCTACAAAAAGTAAAACAATTAGCTTGGCGTGGTGGTGCACACCCGTGGTCCCAGCTACTCGGGAGGCTGAGGCAGGAGAACTGCTTGAGCCCAGGAGGTGAAGGCTACAGTGAGCCGCAGATGTACCACTGCCCCCCAGCCTGGGCAAGAGAGTAAGACCTTGTCTCAAAGAAACAAACCCCCCTAGAAATCAGCTGTCTCTTGTTAGACAGTGAGCCGCCCAGCCCTGGCGCTGGGCCACCCGCATTTCCATCCTGGCTCTGGTTCTAGGGAGGTGCCCTGGACAAGCGGCCTCCCTTCTCCGGGCCTCAGTTTCCCCAAGGGCACACGAGTGGGCAGGACTTAAAGGTCAGACTTTGTCCCTCTCGGCTGGCCTGGAGAGACCTGGCCAGGGAAGAGACCTCTCTGGGACTCAGTTCCCCTTCTCGGGAGTGTGGGGGCCCCGCCACCCCAGGAAACTCACGCGGACGGCGGCCTGGCACGCGGCCAGAGGCAGCCCCACCAGGCTGGTCCCATTGATGGCGGTCAGGCGGTCCCCGATGCTGAGGGCTCCCGAGCGCTCAGCGGGCCCCCCGTGCAGCAGGTTGGCGATGACGGCTGTGGGCAGCAGGGAGCCCCAGCCCGACTCCACCAGGGCCACACCCAGGCCCTCCCCTCGCCGCTTCTCGAGGAGCACCTGGGACAGAAAGGGGATGCGGAGGCTGCTTGGCAGGGCCTGGTGCAGGTGCACAGGGGGGCAGGGGCCAGGCGGGGGCTGCCCGGCGCCTCACTCACCTCCCGGCAGTTGTCGCTGTTGGAGAAGTGGTCCAGGTCCCCGTTGTGGAGGTGCCCGGGGCCTGGGCTCGGCTGCACGCCCACCTGGCTGGGGTCGATGCCGCTTTCCCGCAGGAACTGGCTGTAGGCGGCGGCGAAGGCCTGGCCGATGGCCTGGGCGATGAGCTGGGCCTGCGAGGAGGGGCGGCGTGTCCCTGGGGTGTCCCACCCACCTCCTCCAGGTCCCCGAAGTCCCCAGGGTCCTCAGAGCTGAGCCCTCCTGTCCCCGCCTGGGGTGAGAGTCCCAGGACACAGCCGCCTGCCCTGGGGCTTCGGGGGAGGTGGAGAGACAGCCGTATCTTGGGGAATCTACAGGGAGAAGGAAGGGTAGGGGCAGCCCTGGGCTGGGGCGACGATGAGGGAGGCAGCTCCCTGAGCATGGGCTGTGGGAAAAGCTACCAGAGACCCAGCCAGGGGGCTGGGGGCCTGATGGGTGGCAGGGACAGCCCAGGAGTGGGCGAGGTTTCAGGGAGACAGCTGAGGGTCTTGGAGGCTTATGGGAGGATGGGCGCGCTAGCTCACGCCTGTAATCCCAGCACTTTGGGAGGCCGAGGTGGGTGGATCACTCGAGCCCAGGAGTTTGAGACTCTATGTTCACCTGGGCAACAGAGCGAGACCCTGTCTCTATCAAAAATCCAAAAATGAGCCAGGCATGGTGACACCCTGTGGTCCCAGCTACTAGGGGGGCTGAAGTGGGAGGATCGCTTGAGCCTGGTAGGGGGCAGAGGCTGCAGTGAACTACAATCGTCCCACTGTACTCCGGCCTGGGTGACAGGGAGACCCTGTCCCAAAAAAAGAATTAAAAAAATAAGCTTATGGGAGGGAGGCTAAACACGTGGCCCAGCAAGGCGGGTA
The DNA here is from genome assembly GCF_049350105.2 of Macaca mulatta. Lineage (NCBI taxonomy): Eukaryota > Metazoa > Chordata > Mammalia > Primates > Cercopithecidae > Macaca > Macaca mulatta. The sequence goes on from NC_133424.1 coordinate 4,566,685, forward strand.
ACAGTTGCCGTGAGGAGGGCCTCAGAAGGGTGGCCCCACGCCCTGGCTGCTCACGTCCTCCGCGTGGAACACGTGGCAGAGCATCTTGTACAGGCGACGGCCGTGGTCCTGGGGGGCCGGCCTCCGCGCCAGCCGCCGCCGCGCCATCAGCACCAGCACGCAGCCGATGTCGGCTATGTAGGAGATAGTATGCAGGGCGTGGTCCATCATGGCCTCCTGGGGGCGGGAGAGGCAGCCTGGGTGGGCTGGGGGGCCCTGCCAGGCTCGATCACCCCACCCGCATCCCTGGGGCCAGGTCCCTGCCCCGTACCTGGGAATCCGCTGTCAAGACCTTGATCCTCTTGGTGGAGACGAACAGGTCCACCTCCGTCATTGGCTGGGTCTCCCCGTCGGGGGCCTGTGGGGGGCGGCGTGGGAGGTGGAGGCTCCCACAGACCCAACCCGCAGCCCACCCGCCTGCCCACCCGCCCCCGGCTGCCCCCTCACCTTGACGCGGTCCATGGCCTCCCGGGCCTGAGCCATGCGTGTGCTGGTGGGCGGGTTCCGTTCTGATACCAGCTGGGTGGAACCCAGGTACCTGGCCCCAAATATGACACCATCCAGGAGGTCTTCATGGTCACAGGGACCGGGCACTGAGGGCGACAGCGGAGAGGGTCGGCCCTCAGGGGCCCACTCCCACGGGCTCTGCCCCAGGGCTGTGCTCTCCGAGATGGTCGGAAGACACAGTGTTCTAGCTGATGGCTGAGCACTCTCCAGCCAGGAAGCACAGCCCACTGTTCTAGAACCATCCAAGCAGCCTGGCCCTCACAGGTCTAGAACCTTCTGTCCATCCTGCAAGGACTCGCACGCGGGAAAGCCAGTGAGTCCAGGCCATGGCTGGATTCAAAGCCAGATCTAGCACCCACAGATACCTTCACCCCGTGTCCCCAGAATTCCAGGATCGCGCCAGAACCAGACAGTCCCACTCCTACATTTTTTGAGACACAGTCTCGCTGTCGCCCAGGCTGGAGCTCAGTGGTGTGATCTCAGCTCACTGCAACCTCTGCCTCCCAGGTTCAAGTGATTCTCCTGCCTCAGCCTCATGAGTAGCTGGGATTACAGGCGCCCGCCACCATGCCTGGCTAATTTTTGTATTTTTAGTAGAGACGAGGTTTTGCCATGTTGGCCAGGCTGGTCTCAAACTCCTGACCTCAAGTGATCCACCCGCCTTGGCCTCCTAAAGTGCTGGGATGATAGGCGTGAACCACCGCGCCCCACCCCCCACTCCTATTTCTAAACCTCCACAACATTCTAGAACCACAGTGGACCTCTGCTTCTCGGTTCTGGAGTTCCCTCAATCAATCTAGAACTGGCCCGCATTGCCCACTGTTCTAGAACTGTCTCCAGTCAGCCCAGGATAGCAGTCAGCTCTGTGCCTGGGTTGTAGAACTGCCCAGAAGAGAGAGAGAACTGGCTGCCTGTCTAAAAAATTCCCATACTGTCCAGAACCCCAGTTGGTTCTGACCCTTGATTCTAGAACTCTCTGACAGGTCTCATAACAATTCTGTCAGGAGTTCTAGAAACTTATTATCCCTCTAGAATCAGACTTCTCCGTGATTCCAGAACATCTTAATCACAACGGTGTCAGGCAGCTCTCCCTGTGGTTCTAGAATCTCCTTCAGTAGTTCACACCTTTGGCTACACCAGTGATTCTAAGAATTACCTGACCAGTCGAGGAACAAACAATTGTGTTCCAGGAGAATTCCAGAACAGTTCTAGAATACTCCCAACCCAGCCCAGAACTACATAAAGCTTTACTCCTGGCCAGGCGCGGTAGCTCACGCCTGTCATTCCAGCACTTTGGGAGGCCGAGACAGGTGGATCACCTGAGGTCAGGAGTTCGAGACCAGCCTGGCCAACATGACGAAACCCTGTCTCTACTAAAAATACAAAAATTAGCTGGGCGTGGTGGCACATGCCTGTAATCCTGGCTACTCGAAAGCTGAGGTGGGAGAATCACTTGAACCCAGGAGGTGGAGGTTGCAGTGAGCCGAGAGAGCGTGCCACTGCACACCAGCCTGGGCGACAGGGCAAGATTCCGTCTCCAAAAACAAAAAGGGGGAAAAAAGAAGCTTGACTCCCATGGTTCTAGAATTCCCTGAGCTACCTAAAGCCAGACAGCTCTGCCGGTGGCTCTAGAATATTCTAAGTAGTAACTACTGCTCTTTGGTTTAGAACCACAGGCGTAGGGCCCAGTTCTGGACACCCCTCAGTGAAATTCATCCTACACCACAGTCGGTTCTGGCCACTGTCATGATTTCATGATCTAAACATTCTGGAACAAGAGCTCCACTCTGGGGTTCTACAGATGCACCATTCAGTGTGTAGCACCAAGCACATGTACCTGTCACAGACTTGAAATGTGGCTTGTCTGAATAGAGACGTAAATAGAAAATATACACTAGATATTGAAGATTAGCATGCAGAAAAGTAATTTAAGGCCAGGCGTGGTGGTTCACGCCTGTAATCCCAACACTTTGGGAGGCCAAGGCGGGCAGATCACCTGAGGTCAGGAGTTTGAGACCATCCTGGCCAACATGGTGAAACCCTGTCTCTACTAAAAATACCAAAATTAGCCAGGCATGGTGGTGGGTGCCTATAATCCCAGCTACTCGGGAGGCTGAGGAAGGAGAATCACTTAAACCCGGGAGGCAGAGGTCGCAGTAAGCCGAGATTGCGCCACTGCACTCCAGCCTGGGCAACAGGATGAGACCGTGTCTCAAAAAAATAAAAAAGTAATTTAAAAATATTGATTATATGTGGAAATAATATTTTAAATATGTTAGCTTAATTAAAATATTAAAGTTAATTTCTTAGCCAGATATGGTGGCATATGCCTATAGTCCCAGCTACTCAGGAGGCTGAGGTGAGAGAATCGCTTGAACCTGGGAGACAGAGGCTGCGGTGAGCTGAGATTGAGCCACTGCACTCCAGCCTGGGTGACACAGCGAGACTCCGTCTCAGTTAAAAACAAAAAAAAAAGTTATTTCACCTGTTTTTAATTTTTTAATGTGGATAACTATAAAATTTTAAATCATATATGGCTCACATTATATTTCCATCATTCCATCTAGAACTTTCTGATTACACTATAATTGGACAGCTCTGCCCACGGTTCTAGAACACCAGATAACTATTCCCTCCATGGTTCTGGAATTTTCCAGTCTTGAGTAGAAGCAGATGGCTCTGTTCACCAATTCTGAGCATATTCTCATCAGCCCAGACTCCTTGAACCTAGAAACACAGACAAAACGCCAAGCCCGGGAACTCCCAAGGCGTCGCAGCTCTGCTCATGATTCTAGAACCTTCTTAGAGCTATAGGTTCAAACCAGTTCTTCTCTCTACAACCACAGAACTGCTTTTTTTTTTTGAGACACGGTCTCCCTGTGTCACCCAGGGTGGAGTGCAGAGGCACAATCTTGGCTCACTGCAGCCTCAAGTGATCGTCCCACCTCAGCCTCCCAAGTAGCTGGGATTACAGACCCATGCCATGCGCCCAGCTAATTTTGGGCGGGGGGGATTTTATTTTTGTAGAGACAGGGTTTTGCTGTGTTGCCCAGGCTGGTCTCCAACTGCTGGGCTCAAGCAATCCTCCCACATCAGCCTCCCAAATAGCTGGGATTACAGACCCATGCCATATGCCCAGCTAATTTTTGGAGGGATTTTAGTTTTGTAGAGACAGGGTGTTGCTGTGTTGCCCAGGCTGGTCTCGAACTCCTGGGCTCAATCAATCCTCCCATTCTGGCCTCCCAAAGTGTTGGGATTACAGATGTGAGCCACCCTTCCTGGCCAGAACTTACTATCTGACCTATATTCTTAGGAAAGTCTAGAACACAGGCTGGGCACGGCGGCTCACACCTGTAACCCCAGCATTTTGGGAAGCCGAGGTAGGTGGATCACAAGGTCAGGAGTTCGAGACCAGACTGACCGAGATGGTGAAACCCCATCTCTACTAAAAATACAAAAATTAGCTGGGCATGGTGGCGGACGCCTGTAATCTCAGCTACTCAGGAGGCTGAAGTAGGAGAATCATTTGAACCTGGGCGGCAGAGGCTGCAGTGAGCCGAGAGTGCGTCACTGAAAAAAAAGTCTAGAACATTCCAGAGGGCCAGAAATTGTTCTTCCCATGTTTTTAGGGCAGCGATTGGCAAACATTTTCTGTAAAGGGCCAAAGAGTAAATATTTTCAGCCCTGTAGGTCACAAGGTCTCTGCTACAGCTACTCAGCTCAGCCATTCTAACAGCAGAGCAGTCATGGACAACACATGAATGACCAAGCATGATGTGTACCAATGAAACTTTATTTATGTACACTGAAATTTGTTACTATTATTATTATTTTTTGAAACGGAGTCTCACGCTATTGCCCAGGTTGTAGTGCAATGGCGCAATCTCAGCTCAGTGCAGCCTCCACCTCCCAGGTTCATGCGATTCTCCTGCCTCAGCCTCCCGAGTCGCTGGGATTACGGGCACGCACCACCATGCCTGGCTAATTTTTGCATTTTTAGTAGAGACAGGGTTTCACCAATGTTGGCCAGGCTGGTCTCAAACTCCTGACCTCGTGATCCGCCTGCCTTGACCTCCCAAAGTGCTGGGATTATAGGCATGAGCCACCATGCCTGGCTTATGCACACTAAAATTTGAATTGCATTTTTTTATTTTTGAGACAAGGTCTCGCTCTGTTGCTTTGGCTGCGTAGTGCATTGGCATGATCTCGGCTCACCGCAGTCTCAACTCCCTGGGCTCAAGAACTTCTTTCACCTCAGCCTCCTGAGTAGCTGGGACTACAGGCATGCACTGCCACGCCTGGCTAATTTTAAACATTTTTTGTAGAGATGGAGTCTTGCTATGTTGCCCCAGCTGGTCTCCAACTCCTGGGCTCAAGCAATCCTCCTGCCTCAGCCTCCCAAAGAGCCGGGATTACAGGTGTGAGCCACCATATCCAGCCTAGTATATCATTTTCATGTGAAGAAACAGTATTCTTCAGCCTGGTGCAGTGGCTCACGCTTATAATCCCAGCACTTTGGGAGGCCAAGGCGGCCGAATCACTTGAGGTCCAGAGTTTGAGACCAGCCTGGCCAACACAATGAAACCCCAACTCTACTAAAAACACACAAATTAGCTGGGCGTGGTGGCAGGTGCCTGTAATCCCAGCTACTTGGGAGGCTGAGGCAGAAAAATTGCTTGAACCCAGGAGGCGGAGGTTGCAGTGAGCCAGGATCGCACCACTGCACTCCAGCCTGGGCGACAGACTCTGACTCAAAAAAAAAAAAAAAAGAAAGAAATAGTATTCTTCTTTCAATTAAAAATGCAAAGGCCACCCGGGCACGGTGGCTCATGCCTGTAATCCCAGCACTCTGGGAGGCCAAGGCAGGCAGATCGCTTGAGCTCAGGAGTTTGAAACCAGCTTGGGCAACATGGTGAAACCCCATCTCGACCCAAATAAATACAAAATAAAATTAGCTGGGCATGGTGGCATGCACCTGTAGTCTCAGCTATTTGGGAAACTGTGGTGGGAGGATCGCTTGAACCTGGGAGATGGAGGTTGCAGTGAGCTGAGATCAAGCCACCGCACTCCAGCCTGGAAAACAGAAGTCATCAAAAAAAAAAGTTAAAAGAAAAACACACACAAAAACCATCTTTAACTAAAGACCTATGTGAGCAGGCAGTGAGCTGGGTCTGGCCCGACGATGATGATTTACCAAGCCCGGCTCTAGAAGCGAGTGCTGCCAGTGGCCAAAGCTGCCCCACAGCCCCCTTCTCACTCTACCCCGTTCTCAAGACTGGTTCTCCTCTCCCTGGCCAGCCAGGATCTGCTCGAAACCACCCTCAGAGCCTCCTGAGAACCTCATCCTTCCTGGCAAACTGTTGCCAGACTTTGGAAGCCTGATTCTGGCTGTCTAGGGGCCTTAGTGCCTGAGGCTAGGGTGGGCGGGACACTCACCCTCCTGGGGGGCAGGGTAGGAAGCCAGGGTCTCGGGGCTCTGGAAGAAGACAGAGGAGGGGCAGGACTGAGTCCCCCTGCTTGGTTCCAGGCAGTCCAGGACACCTGGAGGGTGGGGCGGGCACTACCTGGGCACCAGCGGGTGGCTCTTCAGGTGCGACTAGAGGCACCGTCTCCAGCCAGGGTTCCGGGGAACTGCTTGAGCTCCTGCTGCCCCCCTGCTCAGCAGAGGCCCCCTCCACCCATTCTGGGGAGTCAGAATCCTCATCTGGGTCCTCAGGGGGCTGCAACAGTCGGGGGGCAGGCTCTAGAGGCTCTTCAGGACCAGGCTGGGAAGGTGAGCATTCCTCGCAGTGCAAGAGGCTCAGCAGGTCATCCCGGCCAGCTTCAGCAGACAGCAGCCCGTGGGCGTCGGCGATCTCCTGGGAGGCCAGGCCGTGGCCTGTGGCAATGTGTAGGGGACAGGGGGTTCCATCTGGGGATGGGCCTACCGGATCACCCGGCAGAGCTTCAAACTGCTGCACCAGCTCCTGAATGCTTGACTCATCAAGTTCCATCCGACTCAGGCTGCCGGGGCCTCCTGGCACAGGGTCCCACTGGCTGTGAGGGGTGAGGTCCTCAGAGGGCACAAGAATGTCCCTAGGCTCCTCCAAGTCCATGGCTGGAAGCCCCGAAGAGGATCGGGAAATTGTGGGGAAGTCCATGCCTGGACTCCAGGCTTAGGCTAGCATCTTCAAGCAGCTGAAAGACAGAGAGTCAGCGCTGAGGTTTCACCCGGGTACAGTGGTTCATGCCTGTAATCCCAGCACTTTGGGAGGCCAAGAAGGGATGACTGAACCCAGGAGTTCAAGATCAGCCTGGGCAACAGAACAAGACCCTATCTCTACAAAAAATACAAAAAAAATTAAGGCCGGGCACAGTGGCTCATGCCTGTAATCCCAGCACCTTGGGAGGCCAAGGCGGATGGATCACAAGGAGTTCGAGACCAGCCTGACCAACATGGTGAAATTCCGTCTCTACTAAAAATACAAAAAATTAGCCAGGTGTGGTGGCGGACGTCTGTAATCCCAGCTACTCAAGAGGCTGAGGCAAGAGAATTGCTTGAACCCGGGAGGTGAAGGTTGCAGTGAGCTGAGATCGCGCCATTGCACTCCAGGTTGGGCGACAGAGCGAGACTCTGTCTCCAAAAAAAAAAAAAAAAAAAAAAATTAGCTAGGGGTGGTGGTGTATGCCCGTAGTCCCAGCTACTTGAGAGGTTGAGGTGGGAGGATCACTTGAGCCAGGGGAGGCAGAGGCTGCAGTGAGCCTTGATTGTGCCACTGCACTCCAGTCTGGGCGACAGAGTGAGGCCCTGTCTTAAAAAAAAAAAAAAAAAAACCCAAAAACCATAAAACCTGAGGTTTCCTGGGTGCCTATCCGGTGCTAGGCTCTAGCGAGTACTGTTCACACAGGGTACGTAATTTAATCCCCGACAACCCTTACAAGGAGTTAGGATTCCCATTTTACAGATGAAGAAACTGAGGCGCAGAATGGGGAGGTGTGAGGCAGTGGCTTCCCGAGCCCCTGTATATGTCATCCCAGACCTCTCCCAACTAATGACGTCTGCTCACTCCAGCCCTGGTTCTTCCAAGTCCTCCTCCCTCGAGACGCGGAACCCACAATGGAGACCCAGACCTCACACCCTAACTCTACAGACTCGTCAGAAGCAGGTCCCCAAGACCCCAGACCCAAGACCTCAGTCCCATGACCTCAACCCCCAATACCTCCATCCAGAACTTTAGACCCAGGACCCTGGACTTAATACCAGAGACCCAAGACGCCATAAAGCAGACCCGAGTCTCCAAATCTCCAATGTTACCCCAAGATCGACTCCAGACTGAGACCCCGACTTCAGGACGCAGCCCCAAGCCCAGACTCCAGTCCGCCCTCAGACCGAAGACCTCAAGCGCCGACTCAGACCCCACTCTGCACCTCGAGGACACTCACTTCCCAAATCGAGGCCGCCTCAGCCCCGCGCAGCCTCCAGGACCCCGCGCCCCCAGTACGACCCCGACATAGCCCAGACCGCGCCCACAGAAGACGCACCTCGGAGATTCCCGGTCCCAGCGCTGGCTCCTCCATCCGCGCAGCGCCCTGGCCCACTGAGCATGCGCGGCCTCGCGAGGCCTGCTGGGAAATGTAGTTCTCTCAGCCAGCCTCGCCACGAAGGGGCGCTGGGACTCCTGGAGGTGTTGGAGCCGGGGTTCGAATCCCATGCTTCCCTGCCCGCAGGCAGCCCGGGCTGGCCCCAGGACGTGTTTCTTCCCCTGCAAAATAGGGTTAATAATCACTGCCTGGCTCCGGGGGCCGTGTTCATTATTCCAAAGGATGGCAGATGGGGAGAAGTGGGGTTGGGAAATATTAAAGAAGTGTGAGACCTTGAGGCACTGGAAGCGACATGGGAACCCTGTTGAAGACGGACTTCCGGTTTGGCTCACAGTAGGGAGACAGGTTGGTGCACCCTGGATTTGCGGTCGGCCTGGGAACTTTACCTCCCTGAGTCTCAGTTTCCTCACTAATAAGCTGGGGAAAAAAAATAGTACCTACCTCCTAATTGTGAGGATTAAATTAGATCGAGTGGGTTAAGGATTTAGCAGTAGGGCTGGAAAAGAATATATAAAATACATATTATTAATTTGTATATTATATATAATACATACTATGTGTTTTATATATATATAATATATAATAATGTTAAAAATATGATGTTACACAAATTAACAGTGATTAGACTCCAGGCCTACTGGGGTATATTAGACTCATTGTAATTTTTTTTTTTTTTTTTTTTTTTTTGAGACGGAGTCTTGCTCTGCCGCCCAGGCTGGAGTGCGGTGGCCGGATCTCAGCTCACTGCAAGCTCCGCCTCCCGGGTTCACGCCATTCTCCTGCCTCAGCCTCCCGAGTAGCTGGGACTACAGGCGCCGCCACCTCGCCCGGCTAGTTTTTTGTATTTTTAAAGTAGAGACGGGGTTTCACCGTGTCAGCCAGGATGGTCTCGATCTCCTGACCTCGTGATCCGCCCGTCTCGGCCTCCCAAAGTGCTGGGATTACAGGCTTGAGCCACCGCGCCCGGCCTAGACTCATTGTTAATCTCTTTAAAGCTTTGAATAATTACTCATTGGATGGAATCGGGAACATATAAAGTGTGATATTTTTAGTAAATGTTATGTAATTGAAGAAGGGCAAGAAGAAGTCAATGAAATAGCCCTTGAACGCCTCCTTCTACAGTAACTACGTATGTCTACAAGTCTAAAGAAATCATAGAGTATGAGAACTTGGGAGACTACATTTCCCAGACACCTCCACGGGGCCTACAACTCCCGAGCACCCCTTGGACCACTGACGTCTTCCGGAAACGTGCACGTGCAAGCTGCCCGCAATACGTCATGGCGACCAGACACCTTTTAGGGGCTGCCCGGATATGGGCCGGCTGGGGGACCCGGGAGCTCCTAGACCCCGCCTCTCCTAGAAGGCTCCTGGTCCGGGATTATGCTAAGAAACCAGGTGAGCTGGGTTAACAGGAACCAAATGAGGACGGTGGGTACTCTGAGGAATTGGCAGTGCGCAGGCGCTGGTTGGGGAGGCGGTGGTAGAACTAATGCGCAAACGCAGAGAGGCGGATGCCAGGCTGTAGGCGCAGGCGCAGTTTGAGGGACCCAGCGCCGCTTGGAGCTCGGGCGTCTGGCTTGGAGATAACCTTAGCGATTGGACGGAGGGCGCAGGCGCCAGCTGGGGAGAGGCCTGGGAGGAGGGTGTGGGTTACGTGGAGCCCACGCGTTTCACTGCGCAGGAACGGGTTGGAAGGGATTTGCCGGGAGTCTGGGGAGGTCATGAACTTGGGTTCCAGTCCTGTTTCTCTGCCTGCCTCCAAATCGCAGGGTGACCTTGGCCAAGCCGTTACCAAAAATTCAAAGAAACTATGGAGCCTATTTAAATCTTAGCCACTTCAGCAAGAACAAACCAAGGTTATTAAGGTTTAGCTGGATACAGCCTTGCCTGATCTCCTTTGTTGAAAGGGGAAAATTGGCAAATGTTCGGCCTTAAAGACAGACACATAGCAGACAATATAACTTGAATGACTTGGTCATTCCAAGCATCGGTGTTACTTAATGCTATGTCTAAATCCCACTTAAAGTGATTTTGAGGCCAGGCATGGTGGCTCACATCTTTATTCCCAGCACTTTGGGAGGCCAAGGAGGCATGATCGATCGCTTGAACCCAGGAGTACAAGACCAGCCTGGGCCACATAGCAGGACCCTGTTTGTATAAAAAATAAGTGCCTGGCACGGTAGCTCACGCCTGTAATCCCAGCACTTTGAGAGGCTGAGGCAGGTGCATCACTTGAGGTCAGGAGTTCGAGACCAGCCTGGCCAACACGGTGAAACCTCTACTAAAAGTACAAAAAATTAGCCGGACATGGCAGCTCGTGCCTGTAATCCCAGCTACTCGGGAGGCTGAGACAGGAGAATCGCTTAAACCCGGGAGGCGGAGGTTGCCGTGAGCCAAGATCGCACCACTGCACTCCAGCCTGGGCGACCCAGTGACACTCCGTCTCAAAAATAAATTAAAAAAAATAAAAATAAGTGGGGCATGGTGGCTCACACCTGTGATCTCAGCTACTGGGGAGGCAGAGGCAGGAGGATCGCTTGAGCCTGGGAGTTTGAGGCTGCAGTGAACCATGATTGTGCCCCTGCACTCCAACCTGGGCTGCCTTTATTTTTAAATTTTTTTAGATTTTTTTTTTTTTTTTTGAGATGGAGTCTTGCTCTGTTACCCAGGCTGGAGTGCAGTGATGTGATCTCGGCTCACTGCAAGCTCCGCCTCCTGGGTTCAAGCGATTGTCCTACCTCAGCCTCCCGAGTAGCTGGGATCACAGGCATGCGCCACTATGCCCAGCTAATTTTTTTTTTTTTAGTAGAGATGGGGTTTCACCATGTTGGCCAGGCTAGTCTTAAACTCACCTGACCTCAAGTGATCTGCCCACCTCGGCCTCCCATAGTGCTGAGATTACAGGCGTGAGCCACTATGCCTGGCCGAGACCCTGTCTTTAAAAGAAAAGTTTTGAGTGGCCGAACGTGGTGGTTCACGCCTGTAATCCCAGCACTTTGGGAGGCCGAGGTGGGCAGATCACGAGGTCGGGAGATCGAGACCATCCTGGCTAACACAGTGAAACCCCGTCTCTACTAAAAATACGGAAAAATTAGCCGGGCGAGGTGGCGGGCGCCTGTAGTCCCAGCTACTCGGGAAGCTGAGGCAGGAGAATGGCGTGAACCTGGGAGGCAGAGCTTGCAGTGAGCCAAGATCATGCCATTGCACTCCAGCGTAGGCAACAGAGTGAGACTCCATCTCAAAAAAAAAAAAAAAAGTTTTTAGTGTGGCAGAGTCCAGTGAGGGGGTGAGGCCACCTTGGCTTCCAGGGGAGGGACTGGGCTGAAATGACTCTCCCTCTCCTCCCCCCAGTTATGAAGGGGGGCAAATCCGGAAAAGGTGCAGTGCCCAGTGAGGCCCTCAAGGACCCCGACGTATGCACAGACCCTGTCCGGCTCACCACATACGCCATGGGCGTCAACATCTACAAGGAAGGGCAGGATGTACCCCTGAAACCGGATGCTGAGTACCCTGAATGGTGAGTGGACCAGGCTGTGTCATCCTGCACTGACTATTCCTTCCTCCGCCCCAGGAGGACCCCTTCTGGGAGAGGCGGATCCCCACTCCAGCCAGAGCCTAACAGTCATACCTACCCATCCTGGCTTCAGGGCAGGGGCTTCAGGGCTCTGCATCTGGGTGGTCTCATCTGTAACGGGGTGATGGGACCCATCCCTCCCTCCAAGGGCTGTGAGGAATTCATGAGATTAGAACGCCTGTCAAGTACCTAAAACGATGCTCTTTCTTCTTAAGCAAATACTTAAAAAGTTTTTTTTTTCAGGCTGGGCTCAGTGGCTCACGCCCATAATCCCAGCACTTTGGGAGGCCGAGGTGGTTGGATCACTTGAGGTCAGGAGTTCGAGACCAGCCTGGCCAACATGGTGAAACCCCGTCTCTACTAAAAGTATAAAATTGGCCGGGTGCAGTGGCTCACGCCTGTAATCCCAGCACTCTGGGAGGCCGAGGCGGGCAGATCACCAGGTCAGGAGATCGAGACCATCCTGGCTAACACAGCGAAACCCTATCTCTACTAAAAAAAGTACAAAAAGTTAGCCGGGAGTGGTGGTGGGCGCCTGTAGTCCCAGCTACTTGGGAGACTGAGGCAGAATGGCGTGAACCTGGGAGGCGGAACTTGCAGTGAGCCCAGATCGCACCACTGCACTCCAGCCTGGGCGACAGAGCGAAACTCTGTCTCTCTCTATATATAACATGTATATTTTATGTATTTTACATATGTAATATATAATATATATATATAAATTAGCTGGGGGTGGTGGCTCATGCCTGTAGTCCCAGTTACTTGGGAGGCTGAGGCACGAGAATTGCTTGAGCCTGGGAGGCGGACGTTGCAGTGAGCCAAGGTCACACCACTGCACTCCAGCCTGGGCGACAGAGTGAGATTTGGTCTCCAAAAAAAAAAAAAAAAAAAAGTTTTTTTCTTTGAGATGGAGTCTCACTCTGTCACCCAGTCTGGAATGCAGTCACACGATCTCGGCTCACTGCAAACTCTGCCTCCTGGGTTCAGATGATTCTCCTGCCTCAGCCTTCAGAGTAGCTGGGACTACAGGCATGCGCCCCCATGCCTGGCTAATTTTGTGTGTGTGTGTGTTTGTTTTTGTTTTTTTTTTTTTTAAGACAGAGTTTTGCTCTTATTGCCCTGGCTGGAGTGCAGTGGCATGATCTCAGCTCACTGCAACCTCTGCCTCCCAGGTTCAGACAATTCTCCTGCCTCAGCCTGCCGAGTAGCTGGGATTACAGGTGCCCGCCACCACACCCAGCTAATTTTTGTATTCTTAGTAGAGACGGGGTTTCCCCATGTTCTCCAGGCTAGTCTCGAACTCCTAACCTCGCGATCCACCTGCCCTGGCCTCCCAAAGTGCTGGGACTACAGGTGTGAGCCACCGCGCCCGGCCTGCAAATACTTATTGACCACTGACTGCCTGCCAGGCCCTTGCTCTAGGCTTCAGGATACAGAAGGGCTCAAAATAGACACAAGTCACCACTGGCAGAACTAGCTGGGGAGGCAGACGGGAAGCAGGAAGTCAGGCAGCTGTGGTGGCGACACTTCCGGGAAGGGGGCAGGAGAATGACAGAGCAGGGACATCTGGCTGCTCTGGTCTGAGGTTTGGGGGACACAGAAGCCAAGACGTGAGTGGGTGGAAGGGGTTTTTCAGGCAATGGACACAGCCTGTGTAAAGGCCCCGGGGCAGGACCGCACCTAGTGTGCTGGAGGAACAGCCGGGAGGCGTGTGTGGCTGGAGCAGAGTGAGGAGGGCGAGAGAGCGAGGAGGCGAGGACAGGGCCTGTGGGCTGCGGGAAGGGCTCTGCTGTGGCCCCAAGCTGATCTGCAGCCTGGGGAGGGTCAGGAAGTCTGAGCAAGTGGGGACAGGTGGCCTGGTGTGGACAGTACTGGGAGGCAGGAGAGGGCTTGGCATGTGCCAGCCTCAGATGTTGTGCCATTGGGGTGCAGTTGGCTGCACTGCTGCACGGCCAGGGACCCTCCCAGCCCAGGATCCGGGAAGGACCACCCCGAGATCATGCAGCTAACCAGTGGGCTTGGGACCCGGCCCTGTCGCCGCCTCTGCCCGAGGTGCCCAGGACACCAGGTGGCCCAGGGGGTCGCCGTGTAGCTCTGATTCCTGCCTGCGCCCTCGTCAGGCTGTTCGAGATGAACTTGGGCCCCCCAAAGACCCTGGAGGAGCTGGATCCTGAGACCCGGGAGTACTGGCGGCTGCTGCGGAAACAGAACATCTGGCGCCACAACCGGCTGAGCAAGAACAAGAAGTTGTAGCGTGGTGGGCCCGGCCTCCCCGCCCCCCGCCCCGAGGGCTTGCTGCGTAGCGTGGTGGGCCCGGCACCCCCGCCCCCCGACCCCCGCCCCGAGGGCTTGCCGCGTAGCGTAGCGTGGTGGGCCCGGCACCCCCGACCCCCGCCCCGAGGGCTTGCCGCGTAGCGTAGTGTGGTGGGCCCGGCACCCCCGACCCCCGCCCCGAGGGCTTGCCGCGTAGCGTAGCGTGGTGGGCCCGGCCTCCCCGCCCCCTGCCCCGAGGGCTTGCCGCGTAGCGTGGTGGGCCCGGCCTCCCCCACGCCCACACTGAGGACTTGCCAGTTTCCCAGAGGACGCCGACTTTTGTGAGACAAGAGGCCTGGGTTTCCATGTGACCCCACAGTGGGGCTGGACTAGGGCCCTGAAGACCAATAAAAACCTTTCTGAGTAGACCCTGGTGCCCCTTGGTATTGTCTGGCGTCGGTCTGGTGGGAAGTGGGCCCTTCAGACCCCAGGGATCCCGGCCTCCACGCCAGCCACTGGCGGGCCGTCTGCAGGTCCCCTGTGCCTCTGGACCCTTGGTGGGCTTCTCTTCCCAAATCCTGGAGTTCCTGACACCGCCCACGAGGCCCGAGCCCCAAATCTCAAGCTGCTGGGTGAGGGGGTTGTCCTAGCTAAGCCGCTCTTGGTTGCAAGGGACTCAAACCTAACTCAAGCCGTCGGAGTCAGAAAAGAGGCTTTATGAGCTTCAAGAACAGAGATGTCCGGGGGGGTAGCGGTGTGGCTGCAGGTGTGGCTGGATCCAGGTGCTTCCATATTCAGACCCAAGGCCCTCTCCATCTCAGGGTCCTTGGATCCCCCAGGGGCTCGCACTCATGGGCAGGGTAGCCCCAGGGCTCCTGGCTGATGTCCTCACCAGCACAGCAAGTAGAATCAGAGGGAAGGGACTGCCCCTTCCTTCCTGCCACAGTCACAGCGTGGTCCTCAATGGCCTATCCCTGGAGCCCAGGGGCTTGGGCCTTCCTTCTCCACCCCCAAGTCCTCTGTCCACTCCACTGGAGCCCAGGTCTCAACCTCCGCCCCCAGTCCACCCTCTGGAGTCTGCTTTCAGCACCCTGACCCTGACCCACAGCCCGAGTGAGGACTGACCTCCCTGCAGTCCCAACTCCTGCCCTGCCTGGCTGTGATGAGGAGCAATGGGGCGGGATCCTGAGGGCTGGAGCGCACCAGATTGGAGGAGGCGGGGGGGGGGGACACCTAGTTAGGGAGTGATGGGGCCTCTTGGTGGGGGTAGATCACCTCATGGACCCCACATCCTGCAGAACCCCCAAAGGTCATGCCCTCATCCCTACCCTTGCCACAGCAGCCCCACCCATTCCTAGGTGGGTACCCTAGGGGCTTTGGGCTGGGCTCACCCACCCTCTGGCTTCCTCTGTCCACAAGCTGGAGGGGCGGGGTGAGGACCCGAGGCTAATTCTTCCCGTCCCAGGGAAACCCTAACCTTCATCCTCTTAGGGAACTCTGGAGTGGAGCGGATTACCACGCACCTGCTGTCCCCGGTGGCCTCCCTGGGCAGGCGGGGGTGTGAGCACGCCTTCTCTTGCACTCACAGCAGGTGGTGCCAGCCCTGTTCCCACCCTCCTGTTATTCCCCAAGGTTCTCAGGGCAAAAATCAAAGTTATAACAGCCACTGCCCTGCCTGGCCTCCCCGTCACCTCCCTCCTCCCCCTCCTCACTCTACTCCAGCCACACGGGCCTCCTTGCTATTCTGCCAATGCACCAGGCGCGGCCCTGCCCCAGGGCCTTTGCACGGCCTATGCCTCTGCCCAGCCCCCTCCTCCCCTAGACCACCTCCCTCCCGCCCCGGTCTCCACCTTCACGCCAGCCTCCCCTCCTCCAGAACTCCCTGTTACAATTGCAGCCCCTGCCACGCTCCCCATCTGCCTTTCCTGGTTGGTTTTTCTCCCTATCGCTTATCACTGAAGTCTTATGCTTTAGGTTTGTTTTTTATTTATTTGTTTTGAGTCGGGGTCTGGCTCTGTTGCACAGGCTGGAATGCAGTGGTGTGATCACAGCTCAGCCTCGACCTTCTGGGCTCAAGCAATCCTCCTGCCTCAGCTTCTCGGGTCCCTGGGATGACAAGTGTGCACCACTACACCTGGCACGTTTTAAAAATGTTTGTGGAGACTGAGTCTTGCTATGTCACCCAGACTGGTCTCAAGCAATCCTCCCACCTCAGCGTCCCAAAGCACTGGGATTACAGGCATGAGCCACCGCACCTGGCCTGGTTTAGGTTAAAAAGAAAAAAAAATCTTTCTTGTGCTTACTGCCGTGTCCCCAGTGCCTGGTGCACAGTGACATTGGCTGGGCGTTGGGCCACAAGACTAGTTTGTGAGGTGCCGCCTGGAGATGGGGTGCCCCGGTGATCTGGGAGTGATCTGGGGAGCCCGGGCTGGAGACGAGGAGGGTAGCTACTGCAGCTCCTGCCCTGGTGCCGCACTTCTGTCTCAGGGGGTGGCCCTGGCCAAGACTGTCCCATCCCATGGCTCAGGGCCCCTCCTGCTGCACTGGGCCAGCCATGCTTGCCAGTCACAGCGGGTTCTCAGCCCCGCGACAGCCTCCTTCCTCAGAGCTCTTGGGCAATGCAACTGGGTTGGACAGAGCAGACGCCAGCCGTGCCTCCGCAGGGCTGGAGGACATGCACGGGGCCTGGGGTCTGTGGGGACGCGAGGAACAGGGGCTGATGACGACACAGCCAGCACCAGCCAGCCTCCACACGAGGCCCCACCCTCCCTCCAGAACCTGCTGCCGTGCCTCGGATGGGGGGGCCGGTGATGGGTCTGAAAGGCAGCTTCACCCACTCCTAGCCGTGCAACCTTGGGGACCTGGCTTCCTGCCTGAGCCCCAGTTTCCCTCTCTGTAGAATGGGCTGACGGCTGTGCCCGAGGTCCAGGGCGCAACAGAGAGGGGAGCGCTCACGTGGTGGGTGCACCGTGAAAGGAGAGCAGGCTCGCGGGAGCTGCCGTTACTGTCATTTCGGGGGGACCGGGAGCCTGGAGAGCGGGCAGCTCTGCTGATGGGGAGTGGGAGCAGCAGAGAGATGTACACTCATCTTACAGAGTCAGCGGCCCCGCCACTCAGCCTCACAGCCCGGGAACCTCAGAGGCCCCCACACCCCATTAACAGACGGGAGACTGAGGCCCCAGGAGGGGAGGAGGGTCCCCGTCCCTGGCCTAGGAATACTTGGATCACCTCCTGCCTGACACTGGGGCCGGTCCGCTGCCAGCAGGACGGGTGGTGATCGGGTGGGAGACAGGATGGGGGCGGGGGACCCAGCAGCCTGTCTCTGGTCCCGCTCCCCAGTGATGGTGGCCTGGCCTGACCACGGTTGCTCCGTGACCTCAGCCTAGGCCAAGGCGTGGTGGCTGTCACCAGGGCACGTCTCCAGCTCTCAGGCTGAACCGAGGAGGGGGCCCAGGAGGGCAGCAGGCTCAGGCTGGCGGCCAAGCCCTGTCCAGAGCCTGTGCGTGTTCCTTGGCCAGCAGCCGCAGGGACGCCTCCTCCAGGGCGAAGCCGTCTGCGAAGGTAGGAGCAAAGGCATGAGGCCCGAAGGATGCTTGCAGCCCCGGGCCCGGGCCCAGGAGGCGGGGGAGGCCTGGAACGGCCGGCGGTCCAGGGCCCAACCAGGGCTCCAGGGGCAGCGACATGGCCGGGGGGCGGGCGAAGGGCAGCGCCGGGGCCTCAGGAAGTCTCGGGGCTGCCACGGCACCCGAGCCTGACTCCAGCCGCTCCTGGCGGCGCCACTTGGCCCGGCGGTTCTGGAACCACACCTGGAGGGTGTGAGAGGGAACGGGGGATGCTGTGAGCTCAGCTGCTCCCCGCCACTCCTTGGAGGTCCTCTGCACACCCCAGCCCTGGGGGTTCCGCCTCCCAGCTGACCCAACTCACACCTGCTGCTTTGCTGTTTCGTCCCAAGAAGATGAGGATCTCCGAAGCGTTCCCTAAGCCCAGGCTCCCCTCCAACTCCTCACTCCCCTCCTTGGTCTCCCTTGGCCCTTATCACTCAAGGCCTCCAAAGGCATCGTTACCCGCACCATTCTCTGCCTCCTCCTTCACCCACTTCACACCTGGCTCAAGGGAAACGCCTCCAACTTAACCCCTCCACGCCTTTGCACACACTGTTCAGGATGCCTAGAAAAATGCCCCTTTTCCTTCCCAGCTGGGACACTCCTACTCAAATGTCTTTGTTTTGTTTTGTTTTGTTTTGTTTTTTGAGACGGAGTCTTGCTCTGTCGCCCAGGCTGGAGTGCAGTGGCCGGATCTCAGCTCACTGCAAGCTCCGCCTCCCGGGTTCCCGCCATTCTCCTGCCTCAGCCTCCCGAGTAGCTGTGACTACAGGCATCCGCCACCTTGCCCGGCTAGTTTTTTTGTTTTTTTTTTTTAGTAGAGACGGGGTTTCACCGTGTTAGTCAGGATGCTCTCGATCTCCTGACCTCGTGATCCGCCCGTCTCAGCCTCCCAAAGTGCTGGGATTACAGGCTTGAGCCACCGCGCCCGGCCCCAAATGTCAAAACCTCAGCTCCCACACCCCCTCCTCCAGGAAGCCTTCCTAGCTTCTCTTCTGCTCATGCGCCGGGAGGGTCAGGATCCTGCTTCGCCTCCCTCCACAGGCTGTGAAAGGTGTGTGTTTTGGGGGGTGCCCTCACCTGCACGCGCACCTCAGGTAGGTGCACCTTGGCCGCCAGCTCCTCACGGCTGTAGACATCCGGGTAGTGGGAGGCCTCGAACGCCCGCTCCAGCTGGTGCAGCTGGTAGGTGGTGAAGGTGGTGCGGTTCCTCCGGTGCTTCTTCTTGGGGGCCTCCTCGCCCGGCCCCAGACTCCCACCCTCGGCCGCCGGGCCCTCGCCCGGGCTCAGGAACATGGCTCCCACCTGGCGAGACGGCAGCGGGACAGATGGCGGGGAGACGGCCGGGGGGGCTACCGGCAGGGACAGGGCAGGGGAGCCCCAGGCTTGCCTCCCGGCTCCGGGGAGATCTGTTCCCTCCACTGGGGCCGGCATGCGCTCTGCATCCCCGGGCTGTCCTCCTCGGGCTTGTGGGGGTCTCCTGCTGGGCCTCTGTCTGTTCTTCCTTCTGTGTGTGTCACCGTCCCTGTTTTCTCTTCCCCTCTCTGTGGCTGTCACGGCCTGTGTGTGTGGCGGGGGGGGGTCAAGGATGCCCCCCCCAAGGAAGGCAGGATCCCTTCTCACACCCTAATCCCTCCACCCTGGGGGGGATCTCTGCCCCCACCACCTCCCACACAGGCCCACCAGTGCCCACCCTGCACTCACCGCCCACGGCAGCCCCTCTGTCAATCTCCACAGGGCACCTGCCCCAGCGGGCCCGGCGCCGCGTCTGCTGTGGCCTGGCCCTGCCAGACCTGAGCCGGGTCGGGGTTGGGTGGGGGAGGATTAGCTCAAGGTGATTAATTGAGGCGGCACCTCCCACTCGGTCCCCGGGCTGTCCTGAGCCAGGAGGGAGGGCAGGGTGGGCGGAGGGCTGCAGCTCCAGGTGGAGGCTGGGGGGATAGTCTGCCAGGCTCCACCGCCCCTCGCCATAAGATGCCACGGGGCTCTTCCTCCCTGGGCCTCAGTTTCCCTGGCTGTAAAACTGCCACACTAGGACCTACCCTGGGGGGATTTCAGCTTCTCAGAGCATCGCACAGAAATTGGCATACAGGGGGCACTTAATGAATGCCCATTGTTAATACTTTTATCTGCTGGGGGCAGAAAAAGGTGTCTTAGGACTCACAGAGGTCAGAGGGGGTTGGGGAAGCTGAGGTCCCAGAGGTGAAGGCACTGCAGTTGGCTCTTCTGGACACAAGGGGCAGAGGCCCTTTTAACTGAGTCTTGAGGTATGAATAGGAGTTCACCATTCACAGACGGGCGCGGTGGCTCACACCTGTAACCCCAAGACTTTGGGGAGGCTGAGGCGGGTGGACCACCTGAGGTCAAGAGCCAAGATCGCGCCACTGCACTCCAGCCTGGGCTGGAGTGAAACTCGTCTCAAAAAGAAAAAGAAGTTCACCATTCATTCGTTCAATAAGCACTTATTGAGCACTTACTGTGTACCAGGTACTGCTCACAGCAGTAGTGACCAAAACAGACAGAAGACACGGGGCTGACTTTCTAGCGGGGCAAACAGACAACCAGCGACTGTGTTAAAATGCAGAGCATGGCCAGTGGCCACGAGCCTGGGGAGAAAACCCACAGGAAGGGGCCTGTGGGGGCAAGGTGGGTTCCTATATTTTTTGTTTGTTTGTTTGTTTTATTTTTTGAGACAGAGTCTCGCTCTGTCACCCAGGCTGGAGTGCAGCAGCGTGATCTCAGATCTCAGCTCACTGCAACCTCTGCCTCCCGGGTTCAAGCAATTCTCCTGCCTCAGCCTCCTGAGTACCTGGGATTACAGGCACCCACCACCACGCCCAGCTAATTTTTGTATTTTTTAGTGCGGACAGGGTTTCACCATGTTGGCCAGGCTGGTCTCGAACTCCTGACCTCGTGATCTGCCCGCCTTGGCCTCCCAAAGTGCTGGGATTATAGATGTGAGCCACCGCACCTGGCCTATTTTTGTTTTTTTGAGACTGAGTCTCCCTCTATTGCTCAGGCTGGAGTGCAGTGGCGCAATCTTGGTTCACTGCAACCTCTGCCTCCCAGGTTCAGGCGATTCTTCTGCCTCAGCCTCCCGAGTAGCTGGGATTGCAGGCACCTGCCACCACGCCCAGGTAATTTGTTTTTTTTTTTTTGAGACAGACTCTTGCTCTGTTGCCCAGGCTGGAGTGCAGTGGTACGATCTCGGCTCACTGCAAGCTCCACCTCCCGGGTTCACGCCATTCTCCTGCCTCATCCTCTCGAGTAGCTGGGACTACAGGCGCCCGCCACCACGCCCAGCTAATTTTTTGTATTTTTAGTACACACGGGGTTTCACCGTGTTAGCCAGGATGGTCTCAGTCTCCTGACCTCGTGATCCACCTGCCTCGGCCTCCCAAAGTGCTGGGATTACAGGCATGAGCCACCATGCCCGGCTAATTTTTGTATTTTTACTAAAGATGGGGTTTCACCATGTTGGCCAGGCTGGTCTTGAACTCCCGCCCGGCCAGGTTGCTATGTTACGGAAGGTGGTGAGAATGGAAGATGGAGTGCAAAGCCGCAAGTTCTGGACACATGGGGTGTGAAGGATGGGGTGCTGGGGAGCCATGGGAGGTTGTGGAGCAGGGACACACTGGCATTTTATACAAACATCAATGATGAGCAGCTGAGAAACCAAGGGCAGGTGCCCGGCAGGCGAGGCTAAAGGGCCTGGTCAGGCCAAGGGCTGGGGGATGGGGAGGACAGAAGGGAGGGGGTAGCGATTCCAGAGGAAGGAAGTTGGAGAGGGGCAGGGTGTGGGCGTGGAGGTGCAAGGGCGATGTCCAGGCGCATTGTGGACTGTGAGGTGGGACTGTTTCAGAGGCGGAGGCCTGAGAGGTGGAGTGGGCTCCAGGAAAGCTCCAGAGACCAGTGCCCCCCAAGTCCAAGGAGCCAGGGGGCTCAGGCAGGGGAGCGCCCTGGACACGGAAAGGAGAGGGTACTCCAGGGGCAGTGGGAAGGGGAGATGAGGGGAGGCTTGATTTAGTGACACGGAGGACATGGGGGAGGTGACTGCAGTGGAGTGAGGGGAGACCCAGGCCTGCGGATGGGCGAAGGGGCGGGTGCAAAGTGAAGTAGAGAGAGATCCCTCCAGAATGTTGGCATGCTGGCTTTGAAGGGAGAGAGACACACAAAGAGAGACAGAGAAAGGCGTGACACACACACATATGAGAAACCGGGTGCCCAGGCCCCAGAGGAGTCCGGGTCAGAACCCAGGGGGCAGGTGGCTTCGACTCTGGATCCGGGTGTAGCTCCCCAATCCCAGGGGCCAAGTTCAGGTGGGCAAGGTGCGGAGGGACACAGGGGTTCAAGCCTGGGCCAGAGGGACGGCTGCAGCTTCTGAGGCTCCAGGTGCCTCCCCCGGCCTCAGCTGCCCATTGGCAAGGTGGGCCCACCACGCTCTGTGTCCAGGGCAGAGCCAGGCCTGTTGTCCATCGAGGCACAGGGCTACAGGGTGGGGAGAGAGAATTGCCCTGATTGCTTCATCACTTTAGAGCGCTAACGAGCTGCTTCAGATCTCAGACCCCAATTAACTAATTGGCCAGTGTGGGTTAAGAGGCCGCAGGAAGGACCGTGGCGTGAGGCGCTGGTGGGGGGGGGCTTTGGGCGACTTAGCCGGACAGGCAAAAGCTGCAGACGCTGTGTCAGCTTAGAGGGCCGGATTAGGAGTGTGGGCCGGGCGGGCAGGGCCCAGGGGACAGGTGGCCCCCCGCAGCGGATTAGGCAGGGGCCAGGCCCCTCCAGCTTCTACCTTTCAATTATCCCCCAGAAAGAACCACTAACCTGCCTCCGGTGCTGGTGTGGAAAGTGAGCCCCGAGGGTGTGCAGGGCTTTAAGGGGGCCGCATAGGAGGTCAGCATGACCTTGGGACATTTCCGTGTCTCAGCTTGGCCAGGATGGGAGGGTGGCCCGGGAGTCCTGGAGTGGAGGCCGTGCCCAGCCTGGCCAGAGACTCCTCTCTGTGTATCCTCAAGGCTGGCTCCATGGGAGACTCAACTGAGAGCAGGTGTTGGACCGTCCCAGCAATAATGGGGCACCAGCTATATGCCTGCCTTCTAGGTGCCCCTCCCTTCACTGCTGTGGGCCTGGGGGCCCTCCTGCCCCTCTAGGAAAAGGTGCCCGTTGACTGGAGGAGGCTGCTAAGGCCCAGAGAGGGAAAAAGCTTTCCCAGTAGGGGCCACCTCGCCCGTTTGCCCGGGACTTTCCCGGTTTTAGCTCTAAAGTCGCATACCCTGGAACAGCCCTCACCCCTGAGCAAACCAGGGCTGTCACCCCAGGGCCAGCGTCACACAGCTGGGGGGCGAGTCAGGATTGAACCTGCATGTGCAAAGTGGATCCAGACCCACTGTGCCAGAGTGGGCAGGAGGGCCAGTGTTTCCCTGCCATTCTGTCCCCCAGAGTCACAGGGTCAGCCTGCTAGGTCCCTGGACATTTGGACTGCCTCTGTCCAAGGACAGTGTCATCTGACAGCTGTCACTGCAGCAGCTGCAGTGATACTCAGTACCCAGAGGGCCAGCACAGTAGCCTTGAGACAGAGGCCGGGGCGCCCGTGCCGCACAGCTCCCAGGCCAGCTTCTCAGACAACTTGTGGAAGGTGCCCGGCAGGTGGGCTCTGCCTCCCAGCTGCTGCTCTGAGGACGTACACGGGGCCTGGACAGCCCTTGGGGGGCTCCATGTGGTACCCTTTCTCCATGGCTTCTGACACCTCCTTCAGCCTGGCTTTGTTAAGTGAAGAGGAGGGGTGGATGGATGTGTGAATGGATGGTGGGTGGGTAGGTGGATGGAGGGATGGATGAATGGGTGGGTGGATCAGTGGAACAGTGGATGGAGAGATGGATGAATAGAGTGGATGGGTGGGTAGATGAATGGATGGGTAGATGGATGGACATGGGAATGGGTGGGAGATGGATGCGTGGGGAGATGGATAAGTGGATGGATGCATGCATGGATGGGTGAATGGGTGGGGACAGGAGGATGGGTGGGTGGATGGATGAATGGAAGGATGGATGGGTGTGTGGATGGATGATGGGTAGATAAATGGGTGGACAGATATGTGAGTGGATGGTAGGTGTATGGGTGAATGGATGGGTGGACAGGTGGATGGATGCATGGGTGGATGGATGGATGGATGGTGGATATGTGGGTGGATGGATGATTGGTAGATGAGTGGATGGTGAGTGGATGGATGGATGGGTGGATGGATGCATGGGTGGATGGATGAGTGGATAGTAGGTGGATGGATGGATGGATGGGTGAGTGGACAGGTAGATGTGTGGGTCGATGGACACGGGTGGATGGATGAATAGGTGGGTGGATGGTAGATGTGTGGGTGGATGGATGATTGGTGGATGAGTAGATGGTGAGTGGATGGATGGATGGGTGGATGGATGGATGAATAGGTAGATGGGTGGATAGATGAATGGATAGTAGGTAGATGGATGGGTGGACGGGTGAGTGAACAGGTAGATGTATGGGTGGATGGACACATGGGTGGATGGATGAATAGGTGGGTGGATGGTGGATGATTGGGTGGATGGATGAGTGGATGCTGGGTGGATGGATGGATGGATGTGTGGATGGGTGGATGGTAGATGTATGATTGGTCGGTGGATGGGTAGGTGGATGGGTGGATACATGGGTGGATGGATAAATAGGTGGGTGCACAGGTGGATGGGTGGATGTATGTATGGATGGATGGATGGATGGGTGGACGGACAAGTGGATGGGTGGGTGGATGGATGCATGGATGGATGATTGGTGGGTGGATGGATGGATGGGTGAATGGATGAGCAGATGGGTAGATGTGTAGGTGGATGGATGGATGGGTGTATGGTTGGGTAGATGGGTGGGTGGATGGATGGGTGAGTGGGTGGATGGACACATGGATGAATGAATAGGGTGGGTGCATGGGTGGATGGTGGGTGGATGGATGAATGAGTGGATGGTGGGTGGGTGGATGGATGGATGAGTGGATAGTGGATGGATGGATGAGTGGATGATGGGTAGATGGATGAGTGGATGGTGGGTGGATGGATGATGTGTGGGTGGATGGATAGGTGGGTGGATGTATGGATGGGTGACTGGGTGGGTGGATGTATGGATGAGTAGATGGTGGGTGGATGGATGGATGAGTGGATGGTGGGTAGATGGATGGATGGGTGATTGGGTGGATGGATGAATGAGTAGATGGTGGGTGGGTGGATGGATGATGTGTGGGTGGATGGATAGGTGGGTGGATGGTGGGTGGGTGGATGGTGGGTGGGTGGGTGGATGGATGAGTGGATGGTGGGTGGGTGGGTGGATGGATGGATGAGTAGATGGTGGGTGGGTGAATAGATGGGTGGATGGTGGGTGGATGGATGGATGAGTAGATGGTGGGTGGGTGAATGGATGGGTGGATGGTGGGTGGGTGGATGGATGGATGAGTGCATGGTGGGTGGTGGGTGGATGCATGAGTGGATGGTGATTGAGTGGATGGATGGATGAGTGGATGGTGATTGGATGGATGGATGAGTAGATACTGGGTGGATGGGTGGGTGATGGGTGAGATTTTCATGATTGGTTCAGACCATGATGAAAGAAGCAGAAGTGAGGGACATGCAGAAGTGGGAGAGGCTGGAGCGGGAAGAGAGGGGAACGAAACCTGGGCTGTGGACCCAGACAGGCCCAGATTCAAATCCAGGCTCTACCATATCTTCTTGTGGCAACCCAGCGTGAGCGACCTGCCCTCTCTGGGCTTCAGTGTCCGCGTCTGTGAAATCGGTGTAATCTTGGCACTCACCTCCAGCGGCATTTTGGGGATTTGACCTGAAAGTGCTCAACATGGTGGCTGCCCATGAATGGGGGAGGCAGGAGGAGGAGGGTGGCCTCCCCAGGCCATCCCTAAACAGGGCAGCTGCGACACACACAGACCTTCCTGGGGCTCCCATCATGGGGGCTCCCATAGGGATGTAGAGGGCTGTGGTGGGAGGGGAGACTTGGACCTTGAGGGCTGCTGGCAGCCTCCCGAGATCCCACGGGTTGGGATGGGGTCCCCACCACTGAATACAGCATCCCCTGGGGGACTGCAGTGGGGAACCCACGGGTAATGGCAAGTGGGTCTCCTGCCCAGAATTCCCCGGGGAACGATGTCCCCACAGTGGCCAGCGGGCAGGTTCCAGCTGGGTGGATCCTCCATGGGCAAAGATGCGGAGGCCCCGTGTGCGGGCACATGGCTGCAGGAGGCAGGGGCTTGGGGCTGGTGGGTGCCAAAGACAAGGCCAAGGATCAGTGGGGTCCCAATTAATCGATCCCATCATGTGGGCTGCAGTGGGTTCCACAGAGGAGGGAGGTGACTGCTGGGGCCAGGGCACACAGGGCATCCGGGTGGGGGGGTGGACCTCTACGGGAGGACCCAGGATGCCTGGCGCCTGGGGGTGTCCGAGAGCAGATCGCCGAAAGCGGCCTCCGGGAAAGAGGGGCCTGGGGACAGAGAGAGAGACACAGGCGTCTACAGTCCTTGGAATCCGTCTTTATCGGGGCGATCATCCTTCGCCTTCGCAGGTCTGGGGTGTTCACGGGCCGCCCAGAGCCCCTTACGCGGGCCAGCCCCTGCCGTGGGCACCAGGACCGATGCCTTGCCGACCTGGACCCTCCTTGGGCCTGGCTGGTGTCCCCACGCCGCACTGCCCACTCTCTTGGTCCTCTGGGGCCAAGGGCCCCACCGGGTGGGGTCAGGGCTCCTGGCTTCGGGGCGAGGTGGAGCCGTCGGTATCCTGCCCTGAGACGGAGGCCGGGGCACCCGCGCTGCGCAGCTCCCGGGCCAGCTTCTCAGCCAGCTTGCGGAAGGGTGGCCGGCGGGCGGGCTCTGCCTCCCAGCAGCTGCTCATGAGGACGTGCACGGGGCCTGGACAGCCCTCGGGGGGCTCCATGCGATACCCCTTCTCCACGGCTTCCGACACCTCCTTCAGTGACTGTGGACAGCAGGCGTGGGCAGGGGTCAGGGCCACAGCCTCTGGACCTGCCCGGAACCCAGTGCCTCCCTGGGGCCCCCTGCTCACCATTTTAGGGTACGGAGCCCGTCCATATGAGAAGACCTCCCAGAGCAGCACCCCAAAACTCCAGACATCCGACTTGCTGGTGAACTTCTGTGGGGCCCGAGACAGGGGTGAGGAGGGACCCCTCAGGGTTTCTGCTCCAGCCTCTGCTTCCTCCAGGAAGCCCTCCTGGGTTGACCCTCACTCTCCGGTCTCCTAATTGATTCCTCCCCCAACGCCGCCCACAATCGAGTCTAGCTCAGCCTTCATGCATGAAGGAAGCCTGGTCATTATTCACCTCAGTCCTGAGCCCATGCCTTTTTCAGAGATGGAGAAACTGAGGCCCAGAGGGAAGCTAAAAGGAACAATTACGGGCCAAGAGCTTCCTGGGGAGGCGGAGCCATTGCCCTTGGAGTTTCTGAGAGGCCAAGTGACATAGCCAGGGTCATACAGCAGAGCTGGGGGGACCCCAAAGCCCCAGGGGTGTGTGAAGGAGGGCTCACCCCGTGTTTGAGAGCCTCGGGCGCCGTCCACTTGACGGGCAGCCGGCTCGAGTCCAGCCCTTTCCGCTCTGCTTTGGCCAGGCCAAAGTCGCTGACCTTGGCCACCAGGTCCTCGGAGACCAGGATGTTGCGGGCGGCCAGGTCGCGGTGCACCAGCTTCTTGCTCTCCAGGTACTCCATGCCCTCGGCCACGTGCCTGGGGGGAGCAGGGGGCAGTGGGGGCTCAGGTGCCAGGACGCCTGCATTCACGGCTCAGAAAGCTCTGGGTGCCTGGGCCACAAGCTCAGAAAGCCTCCCTGCCCCGTGCCTCAGTTTCCCCTTGATGGATCTTGGAATCTGCCCCCCGACGACCCCCACGCCCCGGCACCCTGAGAGCCCCACTTACAGGGAAAACTGCAGGAGCTGAGCGGTGTTCACGAGGGCTCGGCCCCGGGTCCGCAGAAAGTTCACCAGGTTGCCCTGTTGGGGGTGGGAGACAGCCGTGGGGGATGTTAGGGCTGCTCTGCCGTGTGGGACCCCCTCCCCGCCTGAGCCCCGCCCCACCTTGCTCACGTGCTCCATGACAATGTACAGCCCCTGGTGCAGGATCACGCCCAGGAGACGCACCAGGTTCTTGTGTTGCATCTTCCTGGGGGCGGTGGGGTGGGCGTGAGGGCGGGGCTGGGACCCCCCATCCCAGGGTCCCCAGCCCCCACCCCGGGACTCACGTCATGACGGCCGTCTCATCCAGGAAGGCCTGGGCCGTCACGTCGCACTTGATATTCTTCACGGCCACCTTTTGCCCCAGGTACTCACCCTGCAGGACGGCTTGGGGGTGGGGGCGGGGAACGGGGTGAGATCAGGACCCCCAACAAACAGCGACAGAGAGACAAACGGACAGGCCCGCTCACACCGGTGCCCATGTAACACTCACACAGCTGCGGGTCCCCAGACCTTGAAACGCAGCCCCCACGCTCCTCATCCCCCCCACCCTCACAAGCTCCAGACCCAAGATCAAAGAGAACCGTCTGGTCCTGGCGCGGTGGCTCACGCCTGTATTCCCAGCACTCTGGAAGACTGAGGCAGGCAGATCACCTGAGGTCAGGAGTTCAAGACCAGGCTGACTAACATGGAGAAACCCCGTCTCTACTAAAAATACAAAACTAGCCGGACGTGGTGGCACATGCCTGTAGTCCCAGCTACTCGGAAGGCTGAGGCAGGAGAATCGCTTGAACCCTGGAGGCGGAGGTTGCAGTGAGCCAAGATCGCGCCATTGCACTACAGCCCGGGCAACAGAGCGAAATTCCATCTCAAGAAAAACCAGAAAAAAACAAAACAAAACAAAAAAAAACAAAAACAAAAACAAAGAGAGAACCATCTAAGCCAGGGGTCTGTGAACCTCCACCCCCCAGGGGCCAAATCTACCCTGTCAATTCTTTTTGCAAGACCTTTGAGCTCAAAATGTTTTTTGCATTTTTATTTTTAAAATATTGATACAGGGTCTCACTCTCTCACCCAGGTGAAGTGCAGTGGCATGATCACAGCTCAGTGTAGGTTCAAATTCCTGGGCTCAAGGGATCCTCCCATCCCAGCCTCCTGAATAGCTGGGACTACAGGCATGCTCCACTGTGCCTGGTTATTTTTTTTTTTTGTACAGATGGGGGTCTTGCTATGTTGCCCAGGCTGGACTTGAACTCCTGAGCTCAAGGGATCCTTCTGCCTCAACCTCCCAAAGTGCTGGGATTTCAGGCATGAGACACCACGCCTGGCTGGTTTTTGGGTTGTTTTTTTTTGAGATGGAGTCTCGCTCTGTCGCCCAGGCTGGAGTGCAGTGGCGCTATCTCGGCTCACTGCAAGCTCTGCCTCCCGGGTTCACGCCATTCTCCTGCCTCAGCCTCCCGAGTAGCTGGGACTACAGGCACCCACCACCACGCCCAGCTAATTTTTTTGTATTTTTTTTTAGTAGAGACGGGGTTTCACCGTGTTAGCCAGGATGGTCTTGATTTCCTGACCTTGTGATCCACCTGCCTCGGCCTCCCAAAGTGCTGGGATTACAGGCGTGAGCCACGGCGCCCGTCTGGTTTTTGCATTTTTAAGTGGTTGTAAAAACAAATCAAAAGATGAGTACTGTTTCAGGACATGTGAGCATTATACAAAATTCAAATTTCTGGCCCATAGTTTTCATGGCCATGCCCATATGTTTACATATTGTCTGTGGTTGCTTTCACTCCACAAGGGCAGGATTCAGCAGCTGTGACAGCAGCTTCCTGACACACGAAGCAAAAAATATTATTACAGAGAGTCTGCTGACCCCTGATCTAAACCCCAGAGTCTTCCAGAATAATAATTTCAGGGAATGGTGTTCCAAACATTCCAAACAGAGGGACTGACCATACAAGACCCTGGCAGTGTGAAGTCACTAACATTGACTGCTTGAGTTCATTGACCCCTCATGACAGCTGCCATTACCCCGTGTTCCAGAGGGGGAAACTGAGGCTCAGAGGATTTGCGTGTCTTCAGTTGCACAACTAGTAGGTCGTTAAGTATGGGTTTGAATTCAGCTCTGTGACTGCAAAGCCTCAATATGCACCTCCCACCTTCCTTCAGCACCCCCAACCCGGTCCACCACTCACCTCCAAATTCTCCCTCTCCGATCTGCGCTCCCAATGTCAAATGCTGCAAGTTCAGTAACCAGCCCGCTGTGGAGTGAAGACCCAGTCAGAGGGGTAATGGGCCCCCCAAACCCTCCCATTGGGGGTTCTACTTGGTGAGAGACTAGGTGAAGTCTCTCACAGTGCTGCAGCTGTGGATACACATTTGAATGGCTGCTGGACCTGGCAATGCCCCTAGGACGTATCAGAGACACCCCACTCCTGGTACCAATTACTGTTGTTGCAACAGAACTATCTCAGGTTGACCTGAGCAAAGACGGGCTTACAGGAGGGATAGTGGTGTGAATGGTCAAAGCTGGGGGCCTGCCTGGCTGAGACCCTCAGATTCCACATTTGCCTTCCAGGAACTCCCTGTCAAGCTTAGGGGGCAGTGCCAGGAAACACTTCAGGTCTCAGAGATAAGAGCTGCCCTTTTCTCTTTGGCTCTCTTGTCCCTCCAAATACCTGCTGGGCTCTTCCCTACACAGTTCTTTACCTCTGACCACTCAGAAACACACACAGAGCAAAAAAAAAAAAAAAAAAAAAAATACATGGAGACCCATAAAGGTTCCAGAATATTCCAGGGCTCTGGCCTCCCTGACCCTTCTCCCAAGCACTCCTGTGTTGTCCCCTCCACTGTCCTCTGGTTGGTTCTGCAGGCGTTCTCCTCTCCCTCCAGAAAGTGACCCCTCCAAATGCCATGGTCTTAAGGGATCACTGGTCAGGGTGATGCTAGTGTCCACCTAGGTGCCATCCCTGATGGATACAGATTTCCCTAGGAGAGGCGTACTTTCGAGGAGACAGACATGGGGTGGGAAGAGGCATTTGCTTTTGACCTTAAACACTGAGGATTTCACTACTCAGGGGCTGGAAAAGCATTTCAGGTGAAGGGAACAGAATAAACAATGGCTCAGAGGCATGAAGGAAACGATGATCACAGTTGACCTGGGAGGGGTGGATGCGTGGAGGAAGGGCTTTGCAGATGAGGCTGGAAAGGTGGCTCAGGCCATGCGGGCAGGTTCTGGAAGGTAGTGGAGCTGCCGGGCCTCTCTCCCTGGAGGCACGATTTCATGACAGAAAGATAACCTTGAGGCCGCACTCAAGGCCTGGGCTGGAAGGGGGACTCGCCCTCTGGGAAGAAGGCAATCTGATGGGAGGGCCTGAGGCTGGACTGTGGGGAGGGGAGGGGAGCAGATTCACCAGGTGTTGGTAACCTGGCCAAGGAGGGAATGCTGGAGGGTGGGGTGGGTGGAGGTTCAGGGCCAGGTTTCTGGCTCAGATTGTGAATGATGGCGAAGCTGGGGACCTATCAAAAAAAGGACTGATCTGTGTCTGTGGGT
This sequence comes from Macaca mulatta, assembly GCF_049350105.2. Taxonomy (NCBI): domain Eukaryota; kingdom Metazoa; phylum Chordata; class Mammalia; order Primates; family Cercopithecidae; genus Macaca; species Macaca mulatta. The sequence continues at coordinate 4,597,773 of NC_133424.1, forward strand.
ACCCCCAAGGCAGCCCACGTCTTCTATCCCATAGTTGGGCATGGAGACAGGCTTGGGTGATCTGGCCTCAGAGGCGCGGGGGCCCCAGGGCCTTTCCTCCCGGGCTGGGCTAATGCGGTCAGGGAAGGGGGTCTGCCCTCCTGGGCGTCCCCTACCCCTGGCCAGCTCCTCCTCGGCAGACTTGGTCCCGTGTTTCCGCTTTGGTCTCACCAGCTTGGTGCAGATAGCGCCCTTGTCCTTGCTGTAATGCTGCAGGATGTGGGGACAGCCATGAGCCCAGCCCCAGGGCGGGGAACCCCGGCATCCTGTCCCCTTCCTGGGTGGCCTCTGGGGAGGGTGGGTGGGACCGGGGAGGAGGAGAAAGGCTGGTTTCCATAGGAACGGGAAAGGAAGCAAGCCAAAAGGAGGGGGAGTCCTCTGGATTGGTATCAACTTGGGGGGGTCCTGGGGGTTCCCAGAGGAGTCACCCTAGTCCCTGGAGGTAGACCCAGACTGACTCAGACCACCTGTAGGATGGGCGGTCCATAGGGATCAACCCCTGCCCATTTCTGCATTAAGGAGAATCCTACTGTGAGGTCCTCCTGTCTGCCTATCTGAGATGGGATGGGGGCCTGGGGGGCCCCAGGGACTACCCCCTTCATCTCCACATTGGGGAAGCACAGAGCTCAGGGGGGTCCCGGGCGATCAGCACAGAGGTAGGGATGGTGCCTGCCCAGCTGCTGGGGAAGGGATAGAAGTCAGGTGACGGGCCCCTCCATCTCTACATAGGGGAGTCTCCAGGGCTGCAGGGACGGGGTGG